>NC_045614.1:143058484-143683484 GCF_009829155.1 Mustela erminea
GTAGAATTCCGCAAATAACTTCATCTCTGGTTTTGAAAACTGCTGCCATACTGCAAAGCAAACATTTATGGGCTTAGAACTGGGAAATAAACTCATTGCTGTATATGTCAGAAAAGACCACTATCTTCATATGAAGCTTTGGGTAAACTAATTATTAAGGAGGAAGACTTTTTAAATTTTTCTTGTCTTTTTAATTTAAAATAAAGCAATAGAATGCAAAAATAGACATTTTGAATTATATGCAAACCATGAAGCCCTTTTCAATATCTTGTACAGCCTCTACAAGTTATTAGTAACATCAGAAGAATGTTAAAATTTTATTTCTATTGTATAAATGTACATTTGAAATTAAATTCAGATGTACATGAAACTAATTTGTATGAAGTTAAGTCTTTTTAGAAAAACTGTTCACAAGCATCACCAGCTCTAGATTTACCAAAACTTATATTTTGAAATAATTGATCAGAAATGCATCCCAATGTTGTCACACTAATAGATACTTCTGCAGAATGATCCTTCTCAAAATTAATGATTATTAAAAATTAATTGAGATCTCACATTTGCCAAGAGCAACTGATTTCACTTTAAATAATATTAATTGAAAATACAGTTGCTAGGGGTGTCTGGGTGGCTGGTTCAGTTTGTTAAGTCTCCTACTTTTGATTTCAGCTCAGGTCATAATCTCAGAGTTGTGAGATCAAACCCCACATTGGGCATGGAACCTGCTAAGATTATCTCTTTGCCCCTCCCCACTCACCTCCCCTGAACACTTGTTCTCTCTGTCAAAAAAAACCAAAAAAAAAAAAAAAAACCAGTTGCTAAAAATACAGATTCTGATGACCTAATAAATGAATTTACAGAAAAACAAGTCGGCAAAATCTTATAATCAAAAGTTACATTTATTCTTCTCCTACCCACTTAAGCCCCCATGTTGCATCACCACTTCCTCATATCAGGGAGATCATATGATAGTTGTCTTTCTCTGCTTGACTTATTTCGCTAAGCATGATACGCTCTAGTTCCATCCATGTTGTCGCAAATGGCAAGATTTCATTTCTTTTGAAAAGTTACAGGGGCACCTGGGTGGCTCAGTGGGTTATGCCTCTGCCTTCAACTCAGGTCATGATCTCAGGGTCCTGGGATCAAGCCCCACATCAGGCTCTCTGCTCATCAGGGAGCCTACTTCCCCGCCCCCCCTTCTGCCTGCCTCTCTGCCTACTTGTGATCTCTGTCTGTCAAATAAACAGATAAAATCTTTTTAAAATGGTTACATTATTAATTTTTCATTGTATTATATAAAATGACATCAACATATATTTCTGCAACCTATAATTGCATAGTGTTATTCATGTACTACTATTACCCTTGTTATATTTCACAAGTATTAAAATATTTTTAAAGGAAAACCCTTTTTGTTTTAATAACTATGACTGCGCCTTTTTTACCCTGCTTTTTATTTATTTTTTATTTGAATTTAGTTAGCCAACATATAGTACATCATTAGTTTTTGATATAATGTTCAATGATTCATTAGTTGCATATGGCAGCCAGTTTCCTGCTTTTTAAACAACCAGTTTTGTATTTTTATTTGCCCTGGGCTCTTCAAATTATGTAGCCAGCTCTGACATGCTCTTTGATACACACATCTTGGTTAATACAGGTGCAGAGATCAGGGGCTAGACTATGTTGATGCTTCCATCTGATGTATTCATGCTAGCCCATATCCTGAACACTAGTGCATCTGTAAAAACAACAACACAGCAGGAGGACACAAAGGGGAAGATATCTCATATTTCTGTAGCCTCATGCCAACACTTCTGGATGTGGCACACCAATAGCAGCAATATGACAGACTTAAAGGACTAACTGTGGGCTGGAAAGTCTGTTTGCTGAACCTCTTAGGAAGAGTCTAAGGACTCCCTAACGAACAGCTGGAGTGTCCTGCCATATACTTAGCAAACTGTTCCCTTTCCAAGTCCATAACCTCTTCTGCTTCATCATGCAACTGGTTCCCTTACCAGAGCGTAATGCTGAGGTGTGATGTCAGTAAACGCTTAACTTAAATGTCTGTAGTGACGTGCTATATGGATTTATAACACGTTCAGCATTGCTTTAGTAGGTTTAGTGTTTTTGTACAGCAATAAAAGTAGATTTAGTAAGTTGCCTCTTTGTTCGACCATATCCAATAACAGTACATTTCATAAATTATTCTTTTTGGGTTATGTGATATTGCATAGATGGGATAAATAAAATTTGTTGCCTATCTATTCTATTAGAATTATTCCATGTCCTTTATGTCAAAGATCCCCAAACTTGGATATTCCAAGTTGGCGACTGATTCCAGGATTCTTGGGAAAGAGGAGGAAGACATTGACTGAGAAGCTGAAATGAATTTGACAAGAGTCATATAAATCCAAACCAGAATATTTTCCTAAGCTCTTGAGATCGCTTGCTAGCCTTGACTACTGCTGGAAATATAATTAATCATTAGAATATTGTAGAGTCACGCAAAATCTAGATTTTGATGACTACTTAAGTTCCAAAATTTCTTTCCTAAACAATTTTGGGACCTTCTTGCAGCTGAAAGTTTAGAAGTCATAGGCATTCCCTGACTGGGTGAGTATTCTTTTAAATGCAAGTGAACCTTTAAATATAAGGGAAAAAAAAATCTAGGATTTGGGTTCATGTTAGGCTCCTGTGACAGTTTTCTAGTCTTCTTGATGGTGGTGCTCTTGATTGCCATTTTTGCTCTCATTTTTGGCCATCTGCTGTGCATTTAAGGGAATATGCAGCATTGATATTGAACACGCCATCACCCTTCTCCTGAGGGCATGTACTACTCACCGTGCTTATCTTCATCTAATAAATTTTGGTATATAGTGTAAGAGGCACTTGCTTTTGGCTATTTCTTAGAGGACTCTATGAATCTTTTATACTATCTCAAATCATTAGGGACTTTAAAAGAAATGGTACTGGGATAACAAGCTGAAAAAATAAAGTTCAATCTATATTTCTCACCATTTATTAGCAGAAATTCCAAACAGAACTAAGATGTAAGTGTAAAAAGGAAACCATGAAAATACTGGAAGGAACTGAATGAATTCCCCTAGTCATGGAGAAGGCCTTTCTAACTGTAAAAGTCCAGAAGATGTAATTTAAACATTGATAAATTATAATTTTAATGAAGAAAAATTAAAAAAAGCCCACTTTATTATGGCCAACTTATTGTATTAAAGGCAAAGATAATTGGGGAACAAAATCTGCGCTTCCTTCCACCAAGGCCTATTCTCCCTAGTATAGGAAAAAATAAAAAGAACAAAAATCCAATTTAAAACTGGCATGAAGGAGCTTTTTTCATTCTAAAACTTTTTCTTATTGAGAGGAACACAGGGGATGCCTGGGTGGCTCAGTGGATTAAGCTTCTGCCTTTGGCTCAGTCATGATTCCAGAGTCTGAGTCCCAGATTGGGTTCCCTGCTCAGTGGGGAGACTGCTTCTCCCTCTGTTTGCTGCTCCCCGCAAAAAGATTCTTTTCTTCTCTTTTTAAATTTCTTGAGGAACCTTCCACAGTGGCTATACCAGTTAACATTTTCACCAGCATCATATCCCTTTTTCCCACATCCTTGTCAGCATTGGTTATTCTACTGTTTTTTGGAAACAACCATCCTAACACATGTGAGGAGATATCTCACTGTGGTTTGATTTGCATTTCCCCGATGCTGAGTGAGGTTGAGCATGTCTTCATGTACCTGTTGGCTGCTTGTAAATCTTTTTTGGAAAAAACTGTCTATTCAGATACTTTGCCCAATTTTTGAGAGGGTAATTTATTTCTTTGCTATCGAGTTGTAGGAGTCCCTTGTATATTTTAGATAATAACTCCTTACGTATGTAGTTTATAAATATTTTCTCTCATTTCATTGATTACATTTTCATTTTGTTGATGGTTTCCTTTGCTGTGCAGAAGCTTTTTAGTTTGACATAGTTCCACTTATTTATTATTGCTTTTGGTGTATTTGTTTGTGGTGTCAAATCCAAAAAATCACTGCTCAGACCTATGCCAAGATATCTGTACTCCATTTTTACTGCAATATTATTCACAGTAGCACAACAGTCACAATTCACTAGCTATCATCTATCTAAATATATATATATATATATATATATATATATATATATATATAATACATATATTTGCAACAACATTGGATGAACCTGGAGGGCCTTATGCTGAGTAAAATAAGTCAGATAAAAAAGACAGATACTGCATGGAATCACTTATATATGGAATCTTATTTTTAAAAAATCGGACCCATGTCTGGTTGCTTGGGTGGCTCCAATGGTTAGGCATCCCACTGGGTTTTGGCTTAGGTCATGATCTCATGGGTCATGGGATCCAGCCCAATATCCGTCTCTGCACTCAGCAGGGAGTCTGCTTAAAGATTCTCTCCCTCTGCCCCTCTCTCTGCTCATGTATGCTCTCTCTCAAATAAATAGATAAATCTTTAAAAATCAAACTCATGGAAACAGATAGTAGAAAAGTGGTTCCCAGGAGTTGGAGAAAATAGGGAAAGGATGATAAGAGGGTACCAACTTTGAGGTATAAGATGAACAAGATCTGAGGGTCTGTGGATCCAAAGGATAAAATGGTGACATAATTGGTAATGCTGTTTTGTATAACTGGAATTTGCTAAGACGGAAAAACAGAAATGCTCTCACAACAACAAAAACAAAAGGTGAATATGTGAGGTAATAGATGTGTCAATTAACTTTTTGGGGGAAATTATTTCACTATGTATATATATAAAAAATCATCATATTGCAAGCTTTGAATATATAAGTTCATTTGCCAATTATACCTCAATGAAGCTGAAAAAAAAAAAAAAAAACGATTTCCTTAACTAGTATTCTTACTTTAAATGCTGCTCCTCCCCACAGCCTAGGAGGTTTTTGTTATTGTTGTTGCAGTTTTTTTGTTCCCTTTTGATAACTGCAATGGGTTTTCACCAAATCCCTGAAAGACAATCCTTTAGTATCCTTCTCTCCTACACATTAAAGTTTTATTTCATAGGAGAGACAGAAAGGGAGAGAGAGAGACAGACAGAGAGAGAAGCAGAGTGAGAAAGGGTAAGGGTCTTGGTCAACTTAATGTCATTCTTCTCCAACAGCTCCAACAGCTTCTCCAACAGTTCTTCCCCTCCCAGGATTACACCATATGGGAAACATTTGCAGTATTCTTCCCAAAATGTGCATGTGTATGTGCCCGTTTATCTTAAAAATATTAGAGTTCTAAGCAGGTTGTCTTCGAGATAAATTTCATTGCAAGAGCTGGAAGCCCTGGTGAAGTCTATCTAATCCTATGTTTCATTTACATGATACCAAGAAGGAAGAGTAGAATTCAAAAGCAATGAAGAAAAAATGATAAGGTCAGTAGACTTCAGCTGGAATTCTAGCAAGGTGCATCCTTGTCTTCATCACTTGGAGTCCGGTTCAATTCCAGCATACTTAAAAGTTTGTCATGTGCCAGAGATCAAGAAGCTGGAGTTCTGAGTAGGATCAAGGTATAAAAAGCTAAATAAACCCTCTTCTGTTCATAGTTTATGTAATGAAAGATTTTATTGTTTAAAAATGTTTGTATTATACTTATAATTTTAAAGATGAAATAATTAAAACATATAATTAATAGCTGTGTGATCAAAGGGAAAGTTCTTAGACTATTCTCAAGGCAATAATTTCATTTATAATGAAGGCATGTTAATACATACCTAATAAGGTTGTTGTTTGAATGAAACTCCTAATGAATATAAAGAACAAAGCACAACTCTTGGCATCTAGTAGGTCCTCAATAAATGGTAATCTTATAATAACTGTTATCATTGTACATACTTTTTATTATTAACATTACAGTAAGAAAGAAACATAATAAAAATTCATGTCCAGATGAATCTGACTTAACCATCCTCCATTTAAAAATATTTACTCCTTGATGCTGCCTATACTGCTGAACTGAAATATAAAGTGGAACAATTTAATAAATGAACACTAAGAATGGCTCCGGCAAACTGGGTGCAACATAGAAAACCCCAAGACTGTACAGTGTAGAAGGTGTAGTATAATAAAGACGTGATGACCAATGGGAATCAAATTGTCTATTATTAGTCTGTTAAAAATGGAGAAAAGAGATAATGCATTGTGACTGGAATTCTGTAAATTAAAGTATAGCTTTATAAAGACATGAAAAAGTTTTTGTTGATTATTTTTCCCACTGTCCGGCTGAACTACACGCTCCCTTTTAGACAATACACAGTATGTATGATTCAAGTCAGTCAAGTTTCCAAAAGTAAGCTGACAGGAAAAGTCTCCTCCTCATTTGTGAGCAAATATTGAATACAGAGAAGCATGGTGTACAGGGCAAATAGGTTTTAAAAGAACATTGCTCACTAGGGAAAAAACATTTTTCCCTTACATGGATCTAGAGAAGTAAGCAGGAAATAAAAATGACACATCTGAACACCATATACCAAAAACACTGTAAAAATACTGACCTAAGAGCTTGTCCATGAACCAAATTCTTGACTTTCTCTGATATTCAATTTCACTCATATTCAAATAAATTTCACCAGGCTGGAGAAATGTATGACTTCCAATCTTGCAGCTATGAATAAGTTTCCAAAATATTAATGGAAATGCTTTTAAAATATAAATAATAACTAAAATCTAAGATCTTACTTTCTGTGACCCAACTATGTGTTAATATTTAACTATGTTCTTAATAGTAAATTAAGACTTTTCTTACATGGTTAGTAAATGGTTGTGATTTGAGGGTCTATGATTCTCACAAAATTCATCTCAGTGTTTCAATTAATACTCACCTTTCTTTCCAAGGAGTCAGAAATCTGCTCAGGCACTTCTCTGTATTCAGTATCTGCTCTCAGATGAGGAGGAGACTTTTCCTGTCAGCTCACTTTTGGAAATCTGACTGACTCGAAACTTATAAACTGTGCATTATCTAGAAGAGAGTGTGGTCCAGGTGGACAGTGGGGGAAAATAATCAACAGTATTATTGTGGATATTGTAAAAGATCTTAGAGAAAGGAAACCATATGAAAGTGGTAGCATTTTCTCCTCTCAATCTTCTCACCCCATCTAGGAAAAGTAGCTGACTCCAAGAATCTGTTTATCAAGTAGCTCTCATTAATTGTTGGTGGAACAAATGGACTTAATTTAACTAAGGCAATTTATTGTGGTAGAAAGACACAAGGCTAACACTGACATAAGCCTGATGCATGCACATAAGCCATTCAAAATAAAGCAGTTATTAATGTTGTAACGTAGTGTCTCAACCTGGCAGGGCCACTGGTTGCATGATGGGAAGGAGAGAATTGGACTTGGAAGTGGACACACTCGCTACTTCCTTCCTGGCCTGACCCACATAACTGTAGGGCAGGGAGCACAAAACAATGTTGGCGAACTTCTATCCCACAGTCAGGATTTTCTTTTATGTCAACCTTAGAGTGCTAAGATTTTGAATGCTTGCACAAGGCTAAAGAAGATAAAGAAATGGCTAATGTCATTACTTTTTTTTGGAGGGGGGGTAATTCTCCTAGTATGGCAAGCTTGGTGGCGTAGGAGACATTATAAATACCATGGTGTTTATGATACAGTTAATGTCTAAGCTTTACTGAAGAAAGCTTTGGAACAGGCTGAACTGTGATCCGTGCACCCATACATTGATAGGCATCTTGATCATCTCTAACAAAATGCATGTACTGTCATCCTTTTACATCATTCAGTAGTGTTCCATTGATACAAACACTGAAATTTATCTATTCACCAAGTGATGAATGGTTGGATTGTTTCATTTCTTACCATAATGACTAAAACTCTTTTGAACATAAATACAAGTATTTAGAAGGATATATATTTTCATGATTTTTGGAAATGGAATTTCTAGGTCATATACAGGTTCTGTTTAGCTTTATAAGAAATTGATAAACTGTTCTCAGTAATGATTAACACTTGAATTTTTTTTCATGTTCATTGGGCACTCATATTTTCCTCAAATATTCCATCCATTTTTTTCTTATATGTTGCTTCTTGTTACAGGGTCCTTTATGTACTCTGGACTCAAGTTTATCCTCACATATATATTCCTCAGGTAGTTTCTTTCAGTCTGTGGTTTGTCTTTTCATTTTCTATATAATGCCTTTGAAAAACTAAGGGTTTAAATTTTTATGAAGTCCAATGTATTTATTTATTTATTTATTTTTTAATGTCTGGTGCCTTTCTTCTGTCCCACATCTTTTTTTTTTTCTAATTTATTTTCAGTGTTCCAGAATTCATTGTTTATGCACCACACCCAGTGCTACATGCAATACATGCCCTCCAAAATACCCACCACCAGGCTCACCTAACCCCCCACCCATCCTCCCTCCAAATCCCTCAGTTTGTTTCTCAGAGTACACAGTCTCTCATGGTTCCTCTCCCCCTTTGATTTCCCCCAACTCACTTCTCCTCTCCATTTCACCATGTCCTCCATGTTATTCCTTATGCTCCACAAATAAGTGAGACCATATGACAATTGACTCTCTCTGCTTGACTTATTTCACTCAGCATAATCTCTTCCAGTCCCGTCCATGTTGATACAAAAGTTGGGTATTCATCCTTTCTGAAGGAGGCATAATACCCTATTGCATATATGAACAACATCTTTATTCATTTGTTAGTCGAAAGACATCTTTGTTCATTCCACAGTTTGGAGACTGTGGCCATTGTGCTATGAACATTGGGGCATAGGTGGCCCTTCTTTTCACTACATCTGTATCTTTGGGGTAAAACCTAAGAGTGCAATTTCAGAGTCATAGGGTAGCTCTATTTTTAATTTCCTAAGGAATATTCACACTGTTTTCCAAAGTGGTCACACCAACTTGCATTCCCACCAACAGTGTAAGAGGGTTCCCCTTTCTCCACATCCTCTCCAACATTTGAGTTTACTGTCTTGTTGGTTTTAGCCATTCTAACAGGTGTAAGGTGGTATGTCAATGTGGTTTTGATTAGAATGTCCCTGATGGCTAATGATGATGAACATTTTTTCATGTGTCTGTTAGCCATTGGTATGTCTTCTTTGGAGAAGTGTCTGTTCACGTCTTCTGCCCATTTTTTGATGTGATTATCTGTTTTGTGTGTGTTGAGTTTGAGGAGTTCTTTATAGATCTTGGATATCAGCCCTTTGTCTGTACTGTCATTTGTGAAGATCTTCTCCCATTCTGTGAGTTGCCTCCAGGGTGTACCTTGCCTGGATCACAGTTGATACATTCAGCTACCCATCCCTTCAGCATCTCTCACCAAAATGACTCAGAGGAAGAATGCCCAACAAAGGAAAAATTCAGAGATTGTGTCCTCTCCATCAGAGTTATTGGATATGGACATAAATGTATGTCAGAAAGGGAATTCAGGGGGCGCCTGGATGGCTTAGTGGGTTAAGCCTCTGCCTTCAGGTCAGGTCATGATCCCAGCATCCTGAGATCGAGTCCCATGTCAGGTTCTCTCCTCAGCAGGGAGCCTGCTCTTCCCCCTCCCCCACCACCTGCCTCTCTGCCTATTTGTGATCTCTGTCAAAGAAATAAATAAAATCTTAAAAAAAAGTGGGGGGGGGGTTGGAATTCAGAGTAACAATTATCCAGGCAATGGCTAGGTTGGAGAGCACCATTAATGACAATATGGAATCAGTTGGGGCAGAAGTGAAAGCCACCAGGGAAGAATTTAAAAATTCTATCAGTAAGTTCCAATCTAATCTAAATTTTCTAACAGCTAGAGTAACTGAGACAGAAGACAAAATTAGTGATCTAGAGAACAAACTGATAGAGAAAAAGGATAAGGAGGAGGCCTGGAAGAAACAGCTTAGAAACCATGAAAACAGAATTAGATAAATAAACGACGCTATGAAATGTTCCAATGTCAGAATTATTGGAATCCCTGAGGGGGAGGAGAAAGAAAGAAGACTAGAAGATATAGTTGAACAAATTCTCAATGGAATTTTTCCCAATCTGGGGAATGGAACCAGCATTCATGTCCTAAAGGCAGAAAGGTCTCCCCCTAAGATCACAGAATCTAGAAAGACCTTGAGGCACCTGATTGTGAAACTGATGAATCATAATTTTAGACAGGAGCTCTTGAGGGCAGCTAGGGGGAAGAGATTCTTTACATACAGAGGAAGGCCCATCAGAATAATGTCAGACCCATCCACAGAAACCTGGCAAGCCCGAAAGGGCTGGCAAGATGTATTCAGGGCACTAAATGAGAACATGCAGCCAAGAATACTTTATCCAGCAAGGCTGACATTCAAAATGGATGGAGAGATAAAGAGCTTCTGATACCAGCAAGGTTTAAAGGAGTATGAGACCACCAATCTGGCACTACACGAAATATTAAGGGGGGGTCATATAAAAGAAGAAAGAACCCAAGAGTGTCATAGAACAGAAATTTATGGAGACAATCTACAGAAACAAGGACTTCACAAGCAACACGATGTCAATAAAAACATATCTCCCAATAATCACTCTCAATGTTAATGGCCTAAACATTCCCATAAAATGGCACAGGGTTGCAGTTTGATAAAACGACAGGACCTGTCCATATGCTGTCTACAAGAGACCCATTTTGAACCTAAGGATACATCCAGACTGAAAGTGAAGTGATGGAGAAGCATCTTTTATGCCAATGGGCCTCAAAAGAAAGTTGGGGTAGCAATTCTCATATCAGATAAATTAGATTTTAAACTAAAGACTATAGTCAGAGATAAAGAAGGACACTACATCATTCTTAAAGGGTCTATCCACAAAGAAGATCTAACAATTGTAAATATTTATGCCCCCAATACGGGAGCAACCAACTACATAAGACAATTGTTAATCAAGTACATAAGACAACTGTTAATCAAGTAGATAAAGAGTCATATTGATATGAATACATTAATAGTAGGGGATCTTAACTTGACACTCTCAGAAATAGGCAGATAATCCCAGCAGAAAATCAATAAAGAAACAAGAACATTGAATGACACATTTGACCAAATGAACCTCATAGGTATATACAGAACATTCTACCCTAAAACGACAGAATATGCATTCTTTTCAAGTGCACATGGAACTTTCTCCAGAATAGACCACATACTGGATCACAAATTAGGGATCGATATCAAAAGATTGAGATTATTCCCTGCATATACTCAGAACACAGTGCTTTGAAACTGGAATCCATCATAAGAAAAAGTTTGGAAGGGATTCAAACACTTGGAAGCTAAAGACCACCCTGCTTAAGAACTTCAGATTAACCAGGAAATGAAAGAAGAACTTAAATAATTCATAGAAACCAATGAGAATGAAGACATTTTGGTTCAAAACCTATAGGATACAGCAAAGGTGGTTCCAAGGGAGAAATACATAGCCATGCAAGCCTCTCTCAAAAAAATTGAAAAATCCAGAATACACTGGTTATCTTTACACCTTAAAGAACTGGAGAATTAACAACAAACTAAGCCAACTCCACACACAAGAAGGGAAATAATCAAAATTAGAGCAGAGACCAATGAGATAGAAACTAGAGATACAGTAGAACACATCAATGAAACTAGAAGCTGGTTTTTTGAAAGAATCAATAAGATCGATAAACCACTGGCCAAACTAATCCAAAAGAAAAGAGAGAGGAACTAAATGAATAAAATTATGAATGAAAAGGGAGAGATCATGACTAACATCAAGAAATAGAAACAATAATCAGAAATTATTATCAACAGCTATATGCCAAAAAGTTAAGCAATCTAGATGAAATGGATGCATTCCTGGAAATCTATAAACTTCCAAAACTGAATCAGGAAGAAATTGACAACCTGAATAGACCAATATCTAGTAACAAGATTGAAGCAGTGATCAAAAACTTCCCAAAAAACAAGAGCCCAGGACCTGACGGATTCCCTGGAGAATTCTATCAAACATTCAAAGAAGAAATAGTACCTATTCTCCTGAAGCTGTTTCAAAAAATAGAAACAGAAGGAAAACTTCCAGACTCTTTTTATGAAGCCAGCATTACCTGATCCCTAAACCAGGCAAAGACCCCACCAAAGAGGAGAATTTAAGACCAATATCCCTCATGAATATGGATGCCAAGTTTTTCAGCAAGATCCTAGCTATTAGAATCTAACAGTACATTAAAAAGTTTATCCACTATGACCAGGTGGGATTTATCCATGGGATGCAAGGATGGTTCAACATTTGCTAATCAATCAATGTGATAGAACAAATCAGTAAGAGAAGAGAGAAGAAATCAATTCTCTCAATTGATGCCAAAAAAACATTTGACAAGATTCAGCATCTGTTCCCAATTAAAATGCTTCAAAGTATAGGGGTAGAGGGAACATTCCTCAACTTCATAAAATCTATCTATGAAAGACCCACAGCGAATATCATCCTCAGTGGGGAAAAGCTGACAGCCTTCTGTTTGAGATCAGGAACAAGACAAGGATGCCCACTCTCACCACTCTTGTTCAATGCAGTATAAGAAGTCCTAGCAACAGCAATCAGACAACAAAAAAGAAATAAAATGTATTCAAACTGGCAAAGAAAAAGTCAAACTATCTCTCTTTGCCAATGATATGATACTTTCTAAGGAAAACCCAAAAGAGTCCGCCCCCAAACTACTAGAACTCCTACAGCAATTCAGTAATGTGACAGGATACAAAATCAATGTACAGAAGTCAGTTGTTTTCTTATACACTAACAATGAAAAAATAGAAAGGGAAATTAGAGAATTGAATCCATTTACTATAACACCAAGAACCATAAGATACCTGGGAACAAACCTAACCAAAGAGGTAAAGGATCTGTACTCAAAGAACTACAGAATACTCATGAAAGAAATTGAGAAGGCACAAAAAGATATAAGAGCATTCTATGCTCATGGATTGGAAGAATAAACATTGCTAAAATATCTATACTACCTAGAGTTATCTATACTTGCAATGCCATCCCAATCAAAATTTCACTGGCATTTTTCAAAGAGCTGGAACAAACAATCCTAAAAATTGTATGGAACCAGAGGAGACCCGAATTGCTAAGGAAATGTTGAAAAAGAAAAACAAAACTGGAGGCATCATGTTTCCTGATTTCAAGATTTACCACAAAGCTGTGACCACCAAGACAGCATGGTACTGGCATGAAAACAGACACATAGACAAGTGGAACAGAGCAGATAACCCAGATATGGACCATCAACTCTATGGCCAAATAATCTTCAACAAATCAGGAAAAAATATCCAGTGGAAAAATAGACAATCTCTTCAAAAAATGGTGCTGGGAAAATAGGACAGCTATGTCCATGTCTATACATGGACAGCTATGTTTAGAAGAATGAAACTCTCTTACACCATACTCTTAAACCATACTCTTACACCATACACAAAGATAAACTGAAAATGGATGAAAGAACTCAACGTGAGGCAGGAATCTATCAAAATCATAGAGGAGAACATGGGCAGTAACCTCTTTGACATCGGCCACAGCAACTTCTTTCAAGATATGTCTCCAAAGGCAAAGGAAACAAAAGCAAAAATGAACTTTGGGGACTTCATCAAGATCAAAAGTTTCTGCACAGCAAAGGAAACACTCAACAAAACAAAAAGGCAACCCACAGAATGGGAGAAGATATTCGCAAATGACAGTACAGACAAAGGGCTGATATCCAAGATCTATAAAGAACTCCTCAAACTCAACACACACAAAACAGATAATCACATCAAAAAATGGGCAGAAGACATGAACAGACACTTCTCCAAAGAAGACATACCAATGGCTAACAGACACATGAAAAATCCATCATCATTAGCCATCAGGGAGATTCAAATCAAAGCCATACTGACATACCACCTTATACCAATTAGAATGGCCAAAATCAACAAGACAGTAAAAACAAGTGTTGGAGAGGATGTGGAGAAAGGGGAGCCCTCTTACACTGTTGGTGGGAATGCAAGTTGGCATGGCCACTTTGCAAAACAGTGTGAAGATTCCCTAGGAAATTAAAAATAGAGCTGAAATGACTCTGAAATTGCACTCTTAGGTATTTACCCCAAAGATACAAATGTAGTGAAAAGAAGAGCCACCTGTACCCCAATGTTCATAGCACAATGGCCACAGTCTCCAAACTGTGGAATGAACAAAGATGTCCTTTGACTGACAAATGAATAAAGAAGATGTCGTCCATATATGCAATAGAGTATTATGCCTCCATCAGAAAGGATGAATACCCAACTTTTGTATCAACATGGACGGGACTGGAAGAGATTTTGCTGAATGAAATAAGTCAAGGAGAGAAAGTCAATTGTCATATAGTTTCACTTACCTGTGGAGCATAAGGAATAACATGGAAGACATTGGGAGATGCAGAATAGAAGTGAGTTGGGGAAAATCGAAGGGGGAGATAAACAATGAGGGACTGTGTACTCTGAGAAACAAACTGAAGGATTTGGAGGGGAGGTGGGTGGGGGGTTGGGTGAGCCTGGTGGTGGGTATTATGGAGGGCACGTATTGCATGTAGCACTGGGTGTGGTGCATAAACAATGAATTTAGGAACATTGAAAAAAATTAAATTAAATTTTTAAAAAAGCTTTTAAGACAAACAAAAATTAATAGAGTTTGCAAACACCAAACCAGCCCTACAGGAAATATAAAAAGGGTCCTCTAAGCAAAGAGAGAGCCTAAAAGTAACATAGACCAGAAATAAAGAGACAATAAGAGACAATGGTTACCTTACAGGCAATACAATGGCACTAAATTCATATCTTTCAATAGTTACCCTGAATTTAAATGGGCCAAATGCCCCAATCAAAAGACACAGACTATCAGAATGGATTAAAAAAACAAGACCCATCAATATGCTGTCTGCAAGAAACTCATTTTAGACCCAAAGACACCCCCAGATTTTAAGTGAGGGTGTGGAAAAAATTTTACCATGATAATGAACATCAAAAGAAAGCTGGGGTCATAATGCTGACATCAGATAAATTAGATTTTAAGCCAAAGACTATAATAAAAGATTAGGAAGGATACTATATCATAATTAAAGGGTCTGTCCAAGAAGAAGTTCTCACAATTTTAAATATCTATGGCCCTAACATAGGAGCAGTCAATTATATAGACCAATTTATAACAAAATCAAAGAAACACATTGGCAACAATATAATAATAGTAGGAGACTTTAACAGTCCCTTCACTGAAATGGGCAGATCATTTAAGTAAAAGATCAACAAAGAAATATGACCTTTAAAGGACACACTGTACCAGATGGACATCACAGATATATTTAGAACATTCCATCCCAAAACAGCAAAACACACATTCTTCTCTAGTGTACATGGAACATTCTCCAGAATAAATAACATCCTGTGTCACAAACCAGGTCTCAACTGGTACCAAAAGACTGGGATTATTCCCTGCATATTTTCAGACCATAGTGCTCTGAAACTACAACTCAATCACAAGAGGAAAGTTGGAAAGAACTCAAATACATGGAGGCTAAAGAGCATCCTACTAAAGAATGAATGGGTCAACCAGAAAATTAAAGAAGAATTTACAAAATTCATGGAAACAAATAAAAATGAATACACAACTGTTCAAAATCTTTGGGATGCAGCAAAGGTGGTCCTGAGAGGAAAGTATATAGCAATACAAGCCTTTCTCAAGAAACAAGAAAGGTCTCAAATACACAACCTAACCCTACACCTAAAGGAGTTGGAGAAAGAACAACAAAGAAAACCTAAACCCAGCAGGAGAAGATAAATAAAGATCAGAGCAAAAATCAATGAAATAGAAACCAAAAGAACAGTAGAACAAATCAATGAAACTAGGAGCTGGTTCTCTGAAAGACTTAGTAAGACTAATAAATCAGTGGCCAGACTTTTCAAAAGAAAAGAGAAAGGACACAAATAAATAAAATCATGAATGAAAGAGGAGGGATCACAACCAACACCAAAGAAACACAAACTATTATAAGAACATATTAAGAGCAACTGTACTCCAGCAAATTTGACAATCTAGAAGAAATGGATGCATTTCTAGAGAAATATAAACTACCACAACTGAACGAGGAAGAAATAGAAAACCTGAATGGATCCATAACCAGTAAGGAGATTGAAACAGTCATCAAAAATCTCCCAACAAGCAATAGCCCAGGGGACATCTAATAAACATTTAAAAAATTACATATTCTCCTGAAATTATTCCAAAAAATAGAAAATGTAAGGAAAACTTCCAAACACATTTTATGAGGCCATCATTACCTTGATCCCAAAACCAGACAAAGACTCATTCAAAAAGGAGAATTACAGACCAATATCCTTGATGAACACGGATGCAAAAATTCTCACCTAAATACTAGCCAATAAGATCCAACAGTACAATAAAAGGATTATTCATGACCAAGTGGGATTTATTTCTGGGCTGCAAATCAATGTGATATAACACATTAAAAAAAGAGAGAAAAAGGACCAAATGATACTCTCAATAGATGCTGGAAAAGCATTTGATAAAGTACAGCATCCTTTCTTAACCAAAACTCTTCACAGTGTAGGCATAGAGAGTACATACCTCAATATCATCAAAGCCATCTATGAAAAACCCACAGCGAATATCATTCTCAATGGGGAAAAACTGAGAGTTTTTGCCCTAAGGTCAGGAACATGACAGGGCTGTCCACTATCACCACTGCTATTCAACATAGTACTAGAAGTCCTAGCCTCAGCATCAGACAACAAAAAATAATAAAAAGCACCTGAATCAGCAAAGAAGTCAAACCCTTACTCTTTGCAGATGATATAATACTTTATATGGAAAACTCAAAAGACTCCACTCCGAAACTGCTAGAACTCATACAGGAATTCAGTAAAATGTCAGGATATAAAATCAATGCACAGAAATCAGTTGCATTTCTATACAACAACAGTAAGATAGAAGAAAGAGAAATTAAGGACTCGATACCATTTACAATTGCACCCCAAACCATAAGATACCTAGGAATAAACCTAACCAAAGAGGCAAAGAATGTACACTCAGAAAACTATAAAGTATTCATTAAAGAAATTGAGGAAGACACAAAGAAATGGAAAAATGTTTCATGCTCCTGGATTGGAAGAACAAATATTGTGAAAATGTCTATGCTACCTAAAGCAATCTACACCTTTAATACAATCCTTATCAAAATCCCATCTATTTTTTTCCAAAGAAATGGAACAAATAATCCTAAAATTTATATGGAACCAGAAAAGAGACTGAATAGCCAGAGGAATGTTGAAAAAGAAAGCCAAAGTTGGTGGCATCAGATTTCTAGATTTCAAACTCTATTACAAAGCTGTACTCATCAAGACGGTATGGTACTGGCATACAAACAGACATATAGATCAATGGAACAGAACAGAAAGTCCAGAAATGGACCCTCAACTATTGTCAACTACTCTTCAACAAAACAGGAAACAATGTCCAATGGAAAAAAGACAGTCTCTTCAACAAATGGTGTTGGGCAAATTGGACAGCCACATGCAGAAGAAAGAAGTTAGACCATTTCCTTACATTACACACAGAAATAGACTTGAAATGGATAAAAGACCCCAGTGTGAGACAGGAATCCATCAAAATCTTTGAGAAGATCAGGGGCACCTGGGAGGCTCAGTGGGTTAAGCCTCTGCCTTCGGCTCAGGTCATGATCTCAGGGTCCTGGGATCCAGCCCCGCATCAGGCTCTCTGCTCAGAGGGGAGCCTGCTTCCTCCTCTCTCTCTGCCTGCCTCTCTGCCTATTTGTGATCTGTCAAATTAAAAAAAAGAAAAAAATCCTTGAGAAGACCAGAGGCAGCAAACTCTTCGACCTCAACCGCAGCAAAAGGAAGATGTTTCTTCCTGTAAACATCACGAAAGGCAAGGGAAGCAAAGGCAAAAAAGGAATTATTGGGACTTCATCAAGATAAAAAGCTTTTGTACAACAAAGGAAACTGTCAAAAAAAAAAAAAAAACAAAAGTCAACAGACAGAATGGAAAAAGATATCTGCAAACCACATATCAGATAAAGGGCTAGTATCCAAAATCTATAAAGAACTTAATAAACTCAACACCCAAAGAACAAATAATCCAATCAAGAAATGGCAGAAGACATGAAGAGACATTTCTGCAAAGAAGACGTCCAAATGGCCAACAGACACATGAAAAAGTGCTCAACATCACTTGGTATTAGGGAAATACAAATCAAAACCACAATGAGATACCACCTCACACCAGTCAGAATGGCTAAAATTAACAAGTCAGGAAAGGACGGATGTTGGCAAGGATGTCGAGAAAGGGGAATCCTCCTACATTGTTGGTGAGAATGCAGGCTGGTGCAGCCACTCTGAAAAACAGAATGGAGTTTCCTCACAAAGTTGAAAATAGAGCTACTCTATGACCTGGCAATGGCACTATTGGGAATTTATACTGAAGATACAAAAGTAGTGATTTGAAGGGGCACATATACCCCAATGTTTATAACAACAATGCCCACAATAACCAAGCTATGGAAATAAGCTAGATGTCCATCAACAGATGAGTGGATAATGAAGTTATTGTGTGTGTGTGTGTGTGTGTGTGTGTGTGTGTGTGTGTGTGTGTATAATGGAATACTATGCAGCCATCAAAAAATACAAAATCTTGCCATTTGCAAGGATGTGGATGGAACTAGAGGGTATTATGCTGAGTAAAATAAGTCATTCAGAGAAAGGCAATTATCATATGATCTCTCTGATATGATGAATTTGAGAAGCAGGCATGGTGTTGTAGGGGGAAGGGAAGGAAAAAAATGAAACAAGGTAG
Organism: Mustela erminea; assembly: GCF_009829155.1. Lineage (NCBI taxonomy): Eukaryota > Metazoa > Chordata > Mammalia > Carnivora > Mustelidae > Mustela > Mustela erminea. Next base: position 143,077,358 of record NC_045614.1, read on the forward strand.
GACCAGAGAGGGAGACAAACCATAAGAGATTTTTAATCTCAGGAAGCAAACTAAGGGTTGCTGGTGGTGGGTAGAGGGGAGGATTAAGGTGGTTGGTTATAGATATTGGGGAGGTTACATGCTAAGGTGAGTGCTGTGAGTTGTGTAAGACTGATGATTCACAGACCTGTACCTCTAAAGCAAATAACATATTATATGTTATTTAAAAAAAAGAAGGAAAATTTTTTTAAAAAGAAAGAAAGAGAAAATAAGAACAGAATGAGGAGTTTTAAATATTGGCATAATCCAAGTATTACAGAAATCATTAAGTGTTGGTGGGAGTGACCTAAAAAACAGCAGGTTAGGCAGTATCCTATCTGATATTGAGATTATAGGGTGTAGTTTTTGAGAGTAAGAGAAGTCTAAGGCATGATAATAAGGGCAAATGGCTTATGCAGATTGGAGGACAAAATCATTAGGGGAAGCACAAGTCAAATAAGTCCATGTTGCTGGTTGTTTACCTGCATAGATTTTGAAATCCCCAACTATAATATGAAGTAGTCATCACTACAGTCTACTATCATGATACAAGAGGATAGAGGGAGACAGAATAGTCTGGCAGCAGCAATGATCAAAGAAGACATTTACCACACATTCAGCTATTATGGTATGATTAATGTGGGAAGAAGAATAGTGGAGCATGGTCCTCAACTAAGTACTGCATCTCTGACGAAAGTTAATGGGAGGCACAGATAAAGGATTCAGGATGTTGCTTGTGATGATCCATGAGTTCCAGAAAACACAGTGGAAAGATAGTAGAAATTGGGAAAACATTGGGAAAAGGACAGTATTCGGGACAGGGAATGACTAATAGAAATTAAGGTGAGGAATGAGGGTGATTGGAAGTGACAACTGATGTAGAGAGGGGTAAAGAGCAATTAAAAGAGCCGTCCTGGAAACTAGTTTCCAGCTGCTAGTTTCCAGGATCCAAGAAGCCATGTGGTAAAGTAGGGACACCTATAATTATTCACCCTATTTTATGGCATAAAAACCAAAGTAGGAATCTGGAAGGACTTTCATACCAGAAATTTAATTTGTAGGAAATAACAGAATTCCTTTGTTGCTGTTCCTTTGTTAGGTTATTGCTCCCTATGACTACAATTAATCCCAATTTGCTGATTATTATTTATGTAGTTTGAATAAGGTATATTGTGTCATAACTCATGTCCATGTCTAAATGCATCCTACAATTCCAAGTTGAAACTATGATCCCACCTAGTGATTAACATAGATTATTTTTATTGATGGGAAAGTGGCTTAAATAAGATGAAAGAGTGAGACATGGGCACCTGGGTGGCACAGTGGGTTAAGCCTCTGCCATCAGCTCAGGTCATGACTCAGGGTCCTGGAATAGAGTCTCATAACTCTGCCCGGCAGGGAGCCTGCTTCCTCTTCTCTCTCTCTCTGCCTGCCTCTCTGCCTACTTGTGATCTCTCTGTCAAATAAATAAATAAAGTCTTTAAAAAAAAATAAAAAAGAGTGAGACAATGGGATACAAGTAAAAAAGAAAAAAGAAAGCCCTCTCCAACTGAACATACAAATAACCCAATGATGCTCCATTCAAAACCATGGGTATGACTCATTTGTACATCTATTTCCTGTATTAAATGACCCCAAACATTTCTATTTTTCACACATAATTTCAACCATTTACTCCAATATAATTTGTGGCTTGCCAGTTGCCTATCCGTTTCTCACTTATGGTTTTACTTGTAAGAATACTTTGTTCAGGATCATGTGCCCTGGTTAAAAAATATGACTCCTCAAACAACCATGACACTGTCCACATGAAATATGGTTTTGTAAAATGAGACATAAAATGAGAAATATATTGGCAAGACTTCCAGGACTGCTATTGTTTTTCTTGAAAAAACAAAAACAAAAACAGAAATGAAAGTTTGTGGTTTTCCCATCCCACCACCAACACCTCTTTCTGCCTCATCATAGTTGAGCAGAAAGGTAAAGACTTGATTTCTGGTGGCTGTGAGAAGACACCATACTAGTCCCAGGCTGCATTCCTCAGTGCTTCCACAAAATTATCAAGGTTATATAACATACAGTCACTACAGTTTATCCCCCATGTTCTAGCTTATAGACTAAATGTTTGTGTCCTCCTAAATTTCATATGTTGAAGCCCTACCTTTCCATGTGGTGGCATTATGAGGTAGTACCTTTGGGAGATAATTAGGAATAGGTGAAGTTCATAAGGATAGAGTCTTCATGAATGAGATTAGTGCTCTGATAAGAGTCATGAGATGTTTGCCTCCCCTCCCAGCTTCCTGCCAAGTGAGGATACAATGAGAAGTTTGGGTCTGCAATCCAGAAGAGGACTCTCACCAGAACTTGATCATGCTGACAACAGGAGCCTCCAGAACATTAAGAAGTAAGTTTCTATTGTTTGTAAGTCACTCATTCTATGGTATTGTGTTATAGCAGCCCATGCTAAGACAGTTCAAGAACATAATTTAATTTCAGTTTTACTTTCACTATATATGACATAAGAACTTTTAGAGATTCAAATTTTCAAGTTGGTTTTAGTATTTCTTCCATATCATAAGCTTCATTCACCATTACTACATTGTGGAGTTGTGGTCTCCTACCTCAGTCTTCCTAATTTGTTGCAAGAATGGAGCTGCTTTTCCCCAAAGTCCCTAAATGATCTTTGGCATTAAATTTAGTATCTAGCATAGGAAAGGCCTTGTATTAAGAGGTGAATTCTGTGATGATAGACAAATGGCTTTATACTGAGGCAAATACTTTGACACACCGTTGACACATCATTCATATTAATGCCTACAAAACAGCATTTCCTAAAGCTCTAAATCCACGCCAATTGAAGCTCTGGCATTTCACAAACTAGATGTGTTTAAAACTTTCTTCTTAATAATAATAGCATAAGCAATTGAAAAACTAAGGCTGTTAATTCCAGCTATAAGAAATGAATAACAGCAACAAGAAAAAGATATACGGGAACGTAGATATTTTTCTAACATACAGGAGTTAAGTAAACAACATTTAGGATAAGAAATAAATAATCCCAGGCACCTGGGTGGCTCAGTTGATTAAGTGACTGCCTTTGGCTCAGGTCATGATCCTGGAGTCCCACATCGGGGTCTCTGCTTGGCAGGGAGTCTGCTTCTCCCTCTGACCCTCCCCCTTCTCATGCTCTGTCTCTCTCTCACAATCTCTCTCACTCTCAAATAAATAAATAAAATCTTAAAAAAAAAGAAAAAGAAAAAGAAATAACCTCCTGATTTAGGTTTTCTTTCTTTCTTTCTCTTTCTTTCTTTCTTTCTTTCTTTCTATCTCCTCCCTTTTTTTAACATTCAAATGATACCATTTAATCTTTATTCCAATGACATAATCAGAAATCTTCTAGACCAGATAGAACAACAGTATATATTAGCTTTTACCCTCATACCTCCTATGAAAGCTATTGTACAAAGTTAGCAACTACTACAAGAAAGATGAAATATAAATTATTTTTAATTTAAATTCAATTAATTAACATATAATGTATTATTAGTTTAGAGATAGAGGTCTTTTTTTTTTTTAAGATTTTATTTATTTATTTGACAGAGAGAGAAATCACAAATAGGCAGAGAGACAGACAGAGAGAGAGATGAGGAGAATCAGGCTCCCTGCTGAGCAGAGAGCCCTATGCGGGACTCGATCCCAGGTCCCTGGGATCATGACCTGAGCCGAAGGTAGAGGCTTAACCCACTGAGCCACCCAGGCGCCCCGAGATAGAGGTCTTATATAACATATAAGACCTTATATAATATCCAGTGCTCATTACATTACATGCCCTCCTTAATGTCCAGTTACCCCCTGCTTTAAAAAACAAACAACATTATGACTATGAAGATTTAGAAAGTCACAGGTGATAAACATCAACCTAAACATAACCCTTTGATTCTTACTAGTTTGTTTCCTATTCTAAGGCTTATATATTTTTATGGACAACTCCTTAGATTTTTACTATAGATTTTCACTTAGCCAATTCATATACTGATTTTTCTATTCTATATGCAATTTTAAATCCATAATAGGAAAATGCTCCATGGAATCCATCTTCAGTGTGGCTATGGTTCACTGGAACTCCAGCATTCTTAAGTCGGGTGACATATATAATTCCATCATCTCTTAAGATATCATATTGACAGGTGATGACATAGGTCAATGGTAAACTTCGTAATTTATTGTCATCAGCCAACAAGGGGGCTGCCCTCACATCGAGAAACCCTGGATATTTTTTAACCGGCTCAGAACTATCATAAGTTGGACTGTTATAAACGTGTCCTTTTTAAAAATTCTCAGGGAACAAAGAACTCCAATTAATAAGTTTGAACAGATGACTTGATTCCACTGGTATATGTTGGTTGAAGAGCATAGCTTTTTCAAGTGATCTGACCATGGTAAAGTATTCACTCCACAACCTGACCGTCATTGATTTGGACAGAGTTGGAAAATGTGAACACTCCCAATATGATGGTAAATCCATATCAAGAGTCTGAAGGGCAGGATAAATTAAAGACTGGGTCTTGAGTTTGATCTTGACATCTGGATCATCTATGAGCTGAAAATAATTTAAATGAATTGCTCAAATAGTAATTTTCACTTAAAAGATATTTTTTATTTAAAAACAATAGATTGATATTAAATAAATCCAGAATCCCAAAAAGATTATTAGAAAGAAAAAAAAAATCTCAAAGAACTTTCTAATTTTTGATATTATATTGAATTTTAGATATGTCTTTGCTTAAATTTTATGAATATAAACTGATTTGTGCTTCTTTCCTTGTGGATGGAGAAAGAGATCATCTAATCCATGATTAAAAAGTAAAATATCAGGGCGCCTGGGTGGCTCAGTTGGTTGAGTGACTGCCTTCAGCTCAGGTCATGATCCCGGACTAATATTTTATTCATGACACTAATGCATTAGTTTTCTGAGTATGATTGACCCATTGTTTTCCTTCCTGAAACTGTTCTTGTTAAATTGGTCATAAAGATCGTGCTTCTCTGAAAATAATTAAAGGGTGCACAATTTTTTCCCTATCCTCTGTAATATTTTGCATTTATTTCAAGTGATTTCTCTTTGATGTTTGATGTAAGTTGCCTGCAAGATTTCTTACCAGGACTGTTCTTTGTTATTGATTTGATTTGTTTAATGGTTATAAAATTGCTCAAATTTTCATTTCCTTTGTGTCTGCTTTGCAAGTTACAAACTTTTTGGGAATTTTTCTATTCTATTTAAATATTATTAAATATTTTAACTTCAAAGTTTTTCAAAATATGTCCTTCAAAGACTACAATATTCATTCTTAACTTATCAAAGGCGAATTCTTTTTTATATCAAAGGGTCTACAGTATTGTCCCTTTTTCAGTCCTGTTATTAATTGTTTATGCCTGATTTTGTTCTTTTTCATTTGTATTTCCAGAGATTTAAAATTTTTATTTAGAACTTTCAAAGAATTAACAGATTAACTTTTTGCTTTTTGTTCATATTTACTGTAAGCCTGGTTTTGAACATCATAATTTCTGTTCTTTCCATCACTATTATCTTCCTTCTATTTTTTTCTTGAGTTAGATGCTTATTTCAGCCTTTCTTACTTTCCAATCTATGCTTTTAAAGAAATAAAATAGCCTAAAAATATCATTCGAAATGTGAAGAACTTAATATTCTATTAAGTAATGGGTTATTATTAGGTGCCTAATGTATTTTTTATATTTCCATACAAAGAAGGCAATTTTCTTATTTGCCTTTTTCCTATTGATTTCCCAATCATTGAACTGTGGTTAAGAGTCCAACTGCAGTAGGAGAAGAATAAATGAAACAAGATGGGATCGGGAGGGAGACAAACCATAAGTGACTCTTAATCTCACAAAACAAACTGAGGGGTGCTGGGGGGAGGGGGTTTGGGAGAAGGGGGTGGGATTATGGACATTGGGGAGGGTATGTGCTTTGGTGAGTGCTGTGAAGTGTGTAAACCTGGTGATTCACAGACCTGTACCCCTGGGGATAAAAATATATGTTTATAAAATATAAAAAATTAAAAAAAAAAACAAAAAGAGTCCAACTGCATGATTTAAATTCTGTGATTTTTTTTTGAGACTTGCTTTTTGGGACTAGTACTTTGTCAATTTTTTAAAATGATCATATGTATTTGCTTGTTTCCCTGTTTTTATAGGTCCATTGAGTTAAATGTATTGATCATTATTCCAGTTCTCTATACCCTTATTATTATTCTTGCTTGCTTTCTTGATTACTGAAAGAAGTACTGTTAAATTCTCATTATGGTTTTGAACATGTGTATTTTCCCCTGGAGTTCTGTTAATATTTTCTTCATACATTTAAGGCCATGTTATTAAATCCACACAGATTTAGAGTTGTCATATTTTCCTGGTGGTTTAACCTTTACTGTAATGATGTGATCTTCTTAACCTACCCACAATTCTTTTAGGTGTTATTTCAGGATATACATTTTCCATCCATTTACTTTCAAATTTTCTGCTTATCTGTGTTTCTAATCTGAAAATCTTGATCCTACAACCAGATTATTTAGACCACTAGCATTTACTATAATTAATAAAATAGTTGATTTTGATCCAACTTATTTTGTGACTCCTCCTTTTTCTGTTTTCTCTATTTTTTACTTCTTTCAGATTGTTTAACTTTGTAATTATTCTTTTTTTTTCTTGTCACAGTTTATAAGTTATACCATATTTTTATTCTTTGAATGATTACCCTAAGAATTATAATGTGTATTTGCAACGTCCCCAAAACAAATGAAATTATCAAAGGCCAATTCTAAGCCTTTATTTCTTCTTAGATAATAAAAAGAGACTTAAAATCTGCCCTCCTCTCCACTCTTGAATTTATGGTTTGTTTTTCTTATAGTTTAATTCTATATATCTTATTATTTTAAAGTATCCAAATTTAAGATTTACCCACATCTTACCATATTATTGTTCTTTGCCTCTTCCAGTATCATAAACTTTTATCTACATTTTCATTCTGTCTGAATGATTTATTTAAACCACCTTTTAGTGTGTTCCATTTACAGCAGTTTTCTGGGTTTTGGTTTATCTGAACATGTCTTCATTTCTCCTTTATTTATAAGTAAAATTTTGTGCATCATAGGATTGGGTTGACAGTAAAAATTGCTACACTTTGATAGTATTCCACTTAGAAATTGCATTCTTGTTATTAAGAAGCTATTATTGTGACTTGCATTTCTATGAAGGTATTTTTTCCCAAGATTTCCTCTATTTCATTTTTTTATATTTAAAAAAAAATAAGTAATCTCTACCCCAGTGTACTCACAACCCCAAGATTAAGAGTTGCATGCCTTACCAAGTGAGACAATCAGGCACCCCTCTATTTCTTTTTGTGTCGTTGGTTGTTTACACTTTCACCTTGCTGTGACTATATGTAGATTACTCTCTAGCTATTTATTTTATTTTTAATCTTTTAAAAAAGTATGTTTAAGGTTTATGGAGCTTATTTTATCTGTATCTTGATATCTTTCATTAGTTCTGCAAAATTCCCTACTATTATATTTTTAAGTATTCCTTTGTCCCATTCTTTCCTCTTTGCTTCTGGCATAACATTTAAAAGTCTTTTGGATTTTCTTATATTCTCTTTTGTATTTTCTATCTTTTTTGAGTTTTCCATGCTTCATTTTGCATAGTCATCCATGGGTCAGATGATCCATCTTTCAGCTTATAAATGATCTCTTCAGCTATGAAAAATCACTTCAACAATTCCTAAAATTTTTATTTTGATATCCATTTTTTAGTTTTAGAATTTTTGTTTGTTTTTCAAAACTATTTTTCTGCTGAAATTTGCAATCATGGTTGTGAATTAATTGAAGAAACTAGGATAATTATTTTATATTCTATGGTTAATAACTGCAGTATCTGAATTTGTTAAGTGTCTTTCTATTGTCTGTTGATTTGCTTGCTTTCCTTCATAGTTTCTTATTTACTTGTTTGTCTGGACATGTTTTATTCTGTGCTGGATACTGTTTTCAAAAATATTTTCAGGAAACATTTTAAGTCTATAAAGATACCATATTTTTCCAGGGGGATTTTTATACATTTCTGTCAAGTATACTTGAATATCAACTGTTCACACCAACTTATTTAAGTTCAGGTATGGGAGATTTCCCCATACCATCCAGGTGATGTGAAGCAAGGCTCCAAATGCACTTGAGGTTTGTTTTTTTGTTTGTTTGGTTTTTTTTTTTTTTTTTTTTGCATCACGTATACCCTGACAGTGAGATCATATCAGTTCAGAACCTCACTTTAAAGTTCCCCATTTTTCATAGTTGTCCCCATTTTTGGAGGGTCCTGGAACTTGACTTCAACTGTCTAGTTCATCTTGCTGAACAGTTTTCTTTTGATTGGCATATACCATTAGAGCAGAGAGGACTTCAAGTACTAGGCTTATCTTTGTGTTTGTTTGTTATTTTGCATCCTTAAAAAATTTCTGGCCGAGAAACTTCATATTTTATTAGCAGTTTAATGCTCTCCAGAATAGTGCAAGATATTTTAACCAGATTTTTAATAATTATGGGTCAGAATTCATTGTTTTACCACTATAGAATCTAAACTCCATAAGAGGAAGGGTTCTTTATGTTACACAGTAAAAAGAAATTGATGCTTGAAAAGATCAGGTGCCTTGCCCAAGGTCACAGATCTGGACATTTCTTTAGCTCCAAAAATCAGTGTCTGCTGATATGCCCTTTGTACTGCCTCAACATACCTTTCAAAGTGACAATTAGTGGACAATACAGAAGTTAATTTCTGGGAAGTAGCAGATATCTGTTCTGCAGTGTATTTATAACAAATCATAAAATTTATATCTTTCCTTTGGCTACAAATCATGAGAAGGTTATTCTAAAGGTACCAATAGCCAAAATTGATATACTTTAAAATATCCATAAAAATGAATAATACAATCAACAAAATCAACAGCAAGTTTTGTTTGATTGCTTACTAACTTTGTTTGATTGCTTAATAAATAAAAAACAGTTTTACTCACTATTAGACTAAGTATGATTTTGTGTCACTTTAAAATGATAGCTAATAGATGCCCAGTTTTAGCTTAATGTCATAGAAATAGTGATGGCTGATTTCTGAAAACTATAATTTCTTCTACAAGTAAAGCTGCTAACATTTTTTTTTATCTATAGGCAAATTGGGAATTCTGATAACCAGTTTTCATTCAAGTTTTAGTATGCTCCATGAAGGATACTGAATAATCTGATTCTGTAGCTATGGTGACTGGTATCATTGATTGATTTTACAAATACCAGCCCTAATAAAATGAAAGAATGTGACACTTATATGATCATATTAATTATGTTTAAACCAATGATCTTTAAAGAGCATTTTATCATTTTATTAAAAAAAAAATCTAGCAGAAGGTAGGGGACCTGAGTGGCACAATCATTTAAGAGTGTGCCTCTTGGTTGTGGCTCAGGTTGTGATCTCAGGGTTGTAAACTCAGGATCGTGAGATCAAGTCCCACATCAGGCTCTGCACTCAGGGGAGAGTCTGCTTAAGAGTCTCTCTCCTTCTCCCTCTGTCCCTACATTCCACATGCTCTCTCTCTCTCTCTCTCAAATAAATAAATAAATAAATAAACATATTAAAAAAATCTGGCAGAAGGTAGGAATAAAAGCACTCAGAATATAAATGTTCCCTAATATTTATCTCTATGTATCCCTAATTTCTAACATATTAACATAATTGCTTTGATATGTTAATGTTTGAAATCAAATGATAATGAAAACACAACGGTTCAAAATCTGTGGGACACAACAAAGGCAGTCCTGAGAGGAAAATATATAGCAGTACAAGCCTTTCTCAAGAAACAAGAAAGCTCTCAAATACACAACCTAACCCTACACCTAAAGGAGCTGGAGAAAGAACAACAAAGAAAGCCTAAACCCAGCAGGAGAAGAGAAATCATAAAGATCAGAGCAGAAATCAATGAAATAGAAACTAAAAAACAATTATCATATGGTTTCACTTATTTGTGGAGCATAACAAATAGCATGGAGGACATGGGGAGTTAGAGAGGAGAAGGAAGTTGGGGGAAATTGGAAGGGGAGGTGAATCATGAGAGACTATGGACTCTGAAAAACAATCTGAGGGGTTTGAAGTGGCGGGGGGTGGGAGGTTGGGGTATCAGGTCGTGGGTAAAATAGAGGGCACGGATTGCATGGAGCACTGGGTGTGGTGAAAAAATAATGAATACTGTTATGCTGAAAATAAATAAATTTAATTTAAAAAAAAAACAATAGAACAAATCAATAAAACTAGGAGCTGGTTCTTTGAAAGAATTAATAAAATTAACAAACCCCTGGCCAGACTTATCAAAAAGAAAAGAGAAAGGACCAAAATAAATAAAATCATGAATGAAAGAGGAGAGATCACAACCAACACCAAAGAAATAAAAACAATTATAAGAACATACTATGAGCAACTCTACGCCAACAAATTTGACAATCTGGAAGAAATGGATACATTTCTAGAGCCATATAAACTACCACAACTGAACCAGGAAGAAATAGAAAACCTGAACAGACCCATAACCAGTAAGGAGATTGAAACAGTCATCAAAAATATCCAAACAAACAAAAGTCCAGGGCCAGACGGCTTCCCAGGGGAATTCTACCAAACATTTAAAGAAGAATTAATTCCTATTCTCCTGAAACTGTTCCAAAAAATAGAAATGGAAGGAAAACTCCCAAACTCATTTTATGAGGCCAGCATCACCTTGATCCCAAAACCAAAGATAGCATCAAAAAAGAGAATTACAGACCAATATCCTTGATGAACACAGATGCAAAAATTCTCACCAAAATACTGACCAATAGGATCCAACAGTACGTTAAAAGGATTATTCACCACGACCAAGTGGGATTTATTCCAGGGCTGCAAGGTTGGTTCAACATCCAAAAATCAATCAATGTGATACAATACATTAATAAAAGAAAGAATAAGAACCATATGATACTCTCAATAGATGCTGAAAAAGCATTTGACAAAGTGTAGCATCCCTTCCTGATTAAAACTCTTCAAAGTGTAGGGATAGAGGGCACATACCTCAATATTATCAAAGCCATCTATGAAAAACCCACTGCAAATATTCTCAATGGAGAAAAACTGAAAGCTTTTCCGCTAAATTCAGGAACATGGCAAGGATGTCCGTTATCACCACTGCTGCTCAACATAGTACTAGAAGTCCTAGCCTCAGCAATCAGACAACAAAAAGAAATTAAAGGCATCCAAATCGGCAAAGAAGAAGTCAAACTATCACTCTTTGCAGATGATATGATACTATATGTGGAAAACCCAAAAAGCTCCACTCCCAAACTGCTAGAATTTGTACAGGAATTCAGTAAAGTGTCAGGTTATAAAGTCAATGCACAGAAATCAGTTGCTTTCTTTACACTAACAACAAGACAGAAGAAAGAGAAATTAAGGAGTCAGTCCCACTTACAATTGCACCCCAGACCATAAGATACCTAGGAATAAACTTAACCAAAGAGGCAAAGAATCTATACTCAGAAAACTATAAAGTACTCATGAAAGAAATTGAGGAAGACACAAAGAAATGGAAAAATGTTCCATGCTCCTGGATTGGAAGAACAAGTATTGTGAAAATGTCTATGCTACCTAAAGCAATCTACACATTTAATGCAATCCCTATCAAAATCCCATCCATTTTATTCAAAGAAATAGAAGAAATAATCCTAAAATTTATATGGAGCCAGAAAAGACCTCGAATAGCCAAAGGAATATTGAAAAAGAAAGCCAAAGTTGGTGGCATCAAAATTCCAGACTTCAAGCTCTATTACAAAGCTGTCATCATCAAGACAGTATGGTACTGGCACAAAAACAGACACATAGATCAATGGAACAGAATAGAGAGTCCAGAAATAAACCCTCAATTCTAAGGTCAACTAATCTTCAACAAAGCAGGAAGGAATGTCCAATGGAAGAAAGACAGCCTCTTCAACAAATGGTGTTGGGAAAACTGGACAGCCACATGCAGAAAAATGAAATTGGACTATTTCCTTACACCACACACAAAAATAGACTCCAAATGGATGAAGGACCTCAATGTGAGAAAACAATCCATCAAAATCCTTGAGGAGAACACAGGCAGCAACCTCTTTGACCTCAACCGCAGCAACTTCTTCCTAGGAACATCGCCAAAGACAACAGAAGCAAGGGCAAAAATGAACTATTGGGCTTTCATCAAGATCAAAAGCTTTTGCACAGCAAAGGAAACAGTGAACAAAACCAAAAGACAACTGACAGAATGGGAGAAAATATTTGCAAACGACATATCAGATAAAGGGCTAGTATCCAAAATCTATAAAGAGCTTAGCAATCTCAACACCCAAAGAACAAACAATCAAATCAAGAAATGGGCTGAGGACATGAACAGACATTTCTGCAAAGAAGACATCCAGATGGACAACAGACACATGAAAAAATGCTCCACATCACTCGGCATCAGGGAAATACAAATCAAAACCACAATGAGATACCACCTCACACCAGTCAGAATGGCTAAAATTAACAAGTCAAGAAATGACAGATGCTGGCGAGGATGTGGAGAGAGGGGAACCCTCCTGCACTCTTGGTTGGAATGCAAGCTGGTGCAACCACTCTGAAAAACAGTGTGGAGGTTCCTCAAAAAACTAAAAATAGAGCTACCCTATGACCCAGCAATTGCACTACTGGGTATATATCCTAAAGATACAAACGTGGTGCTCCGAAGGGGCACGTGTACCCAAATGTTTATGACAGCAATGTCCACCATAGCCAAACTATGGAAAGAATCTAGATGTCCATCAACAGATGAATGGATGAAGAAGAGGTGGTATATATACATAATGGAATACTATGCAGCCATCAAAAGAAATGAAATCTTGTCATTTGCGACGATGTGGATGGAACTAGAGGGTATTATGCTAAGCGAAATAAGTCAATCGGAGAAAGACAACTATCATATGATCTGCCTGATATGAGGAAGTGGAGATGCAATGTGGGGGGTTTGGGGGGTAGGAAAAGAAAAAAATGAAAGAAGGTGGGATTGGGAGGGAGACAAACCATACAAGACTCAATCTCAAAAAACAGACTGAGGGTTGCTGGGGGGAGGGGGGACGGGAGAGGGTGGTGGGGATATGGACATTGGGGAGGGTATGTGCTATGATGAGTGCTGTGAAATATGTAAACCTGGCGATTCACAGTCCTGTACCCCTGGGGATAAAAATAGGTTATATGTTTATTTTAAAAATAAATTAATTAATTAAAAAAATAAACATGCAAGAATTGAGAATCTGTTAAAAAAAAAAAAAAAAAGAGTAAACTGCAAATGCTTAGTCCCTGCCTCACAGGGTTTGGGAGATCAATTATTCTAACTATGAGTATGCTCTATGTCTTCTCCATATTCTGGGTATACTCCCCACACAGACAGCTCCACCTATGCTGACCATGCTCCCAACACCTGGATGTCCCCTACCTGCTCCTCTCTGCAATTACCCAAAGGGTGGAGACTCCTACGTGCAACAGACCATCTTCTGTCCTCTTTATTTCTACATTATTTTTACAGAGTGTTAAATAATATCCTCCATGTTTCTGCTAGGTATGATTTTTGTACAAGCACTCCAACCAATTAACAAAAATGTTTAAAGAAACTGCATAAATATCAGGACTGCTAATTTTAAATGTTAACATAGAAATGTAATAGTCAGATCAGAAGCATTTATTTACTTCATTTGAACAAATTTAAAATTTAAAATTTCTACACCCTATGACATAAAGTAGGTGTCACAGGGGCACCTGTGTGGCTCAGGTCATGATCCCAGATTCCCAGGATCGAGTCCCTTACCGGGCTCCCAGCTCCACGGGGAGTTTGTTTCTCCCTCTGATCTTCTCCCCTCTCAAGCTCTCTCTAACTGGCTCTCTCTCAAATAAATAAATACAATCTTTAAACAAAAAGTAGGTATCATAGAAGTAATTGCATCTAAATATGCTAATTTAGTTTGCCCTCTAGTTTAAATCAAAGTTAAGTACAGAAAATATAAGGTCTTCTTTAAAAACATATATCACTGGACTCAAATAGTTTATCTTCAAAGAATGGTTATTTCAAATAAATATTTTTTAAATGACAGAAAATAGTCTATGTCATATAAGTTAAAAATAAGAATTAAGTTACGAAAATAGTAATTGTACCATGTTTAAACAATACTAAGAATAAAATTTTGTAATATGATTTTATAATCTCACAAACTTTTGGATCCTACTAGGAAGTGTAATAAATACATAACAAAAGACCAAGAAGTTACCAGTGTGTTAAAAATAATGTCCAGAGTCCCTGGACTCTGAATTGAATTACAATGTTTTTACAGTTTCTTTAATTGTCTTTCCTTTAGTGAACTGTGATGAATTAGAGCAATAGCTTAATGAATACAAACCCTATACCCAAAAGGGAATTTTTTATGTAAATTTGAAATATCAAATAATAAAGAGGGAAAATTCCAAGCAATTCTGGTGTTTATATCCCTAAATTTATAGACAAAATTATTTCTTGTATCTTAATCTGTCATACAAAGATCTATCCCCTAAAGGAAAAATCATAAAATTGAATTTCTGAGCATTACCTAGGCGATTGGCTGCACCCAAGTTAGGGTTTTGCATAGGAAATGTAGGTATTTGGCAATTTGGAAACTAAAATGATTATTTTTCCTCAATATGTTCACCCTTTACAGGCCAACCAGTGCATCTCTGAAGTCACGGTAGTGAAAAGAAGTAAGCTGGGCCAAGTGTAAGCAAAGAACAGAGATGATAAAATCAGTATTTTTAAAAATGACCTCAAACCTAGGAAGCTTCAAACTGTGATGAGCACTGAGTGTTATATACAACTAATGAATTGTTGAACACTACATCAAAAATTAGTGATGTACTATATGTTGGCTAATCGAACATAATGATTTAAAAAAAACAATTTTTACATATTCTAAAAAAAAATTATCTCAATGCAACTAAGGTAAACCTTACATTCTGCTATTGCGTTGGAAAACACTTTTCACAAATGGTTATAATCCCAAACCCAGGATGGGTCTGACAGTGTTATGTTATTTGACTATAATGTTATTTCTTACCAAGACTAGATGCAACCCTCTAGTCCTTTCAAAGTAATGCTGAGCAATCTATTAGAGTTGGCATTTTGGTAAATTATATTTGATATTTCTATTCTAGGAGATAATGCTCCTCTACAAATTGACAGGCTATTCCATGACTTCTATTTATCTTCATCATTGAATTAACAAAAGTGTAAATTACTGTTCTTTCTCTTATGGTCAAATTGATCAACAAAGCACAAAATAGGACCCGATGGCATTAAATTCAAGCAGGAGGCTTTTGGGTTTTTTCATTTTGGGGGAGGGAAGAAGGACTGGCAAAAAACTGGCTTCTTCATAAATGTATGATGGATTTTACAGAAGTTTGGAAAGATGACATATTATAAGGTAATCTGATGTATTTAGTAAATAAATTCTTTTTTTTTTTGGTGAGACTCATTCTTGAGAGTATAAATATATATGTATAAATTGTAGTAATTTTGTGACTTATCATAAAAACTGAAAGAAAAAAAATATATTGACCCCCCTCTATTCCTCAGGACATTCTCATAATAGTTTGTCCAGGTAAACCCATTCAGTCAAATAGAAATAATACAAAAGTTGATATATGATATTCATGCAATGTTCTAGGAACTATAAGAAAAATAATAACAGTTTCCAACACAGGAAATAAATAAAGAAAACAGATTAGAAACAAGTTACTGCAAAATGGGTGAAATATATTACACAATTATTACAGAATGGATTTCAAAAATAATACAACAAATATCTCAAAGGAGAAATACATATATTCATGGAAGATAAGACAGATATTTGGAGTTGATCACTACTCAAAAGGAAGGAGTGACTGAAAACTGGTACTGGTAGAAATTAGAAAAGGAATATTAAATAAAAGAGAAATAATTTCAAAAATAAACAGCAAATTCAAAGAAACCCAAGGTATTGTATATGATAGAAATGAGAAAAAACAAAAGGAATGAAAAATTCAGAAAAGATTAAAAGGTACTAGGAGAGAAGTGACATCATCTTAGAGATATACAAAGAGGACCATATGTGTATTTCAATATGTATATGTAAGTACATATACACATATAATCAATCTAAATAATAAAAGAAAACAAAACTATGAATAAAAATATTTTATCTTCTAAATTTTTTCCAAAATAAATATTTTAAATATATTTCAAGAATTATTTACAAAAAATAAGACTTGAAGCTATATTCCAGTGAAACTGACCCAAATCCAACAAAAACATATGTGCTAATAAAATTACTACAAATGATCAAATCACTAATAAGAAATTGAAAATAAGACATACATTGAACTTATTCGGAGCTACATTCAAATCCAGAGGAGACCTAAAAAAAAAACACCTTAAAAATGCAAGGAAAGAGATAATGAGTTTAATACCCAGACTAACTGTCCTTGAATTACTGTTATTTTATTTTTTGTTTTATTTTATTCTGTTTTATGCCATAGAAGGCAACTTACTACAGAGATGTTTAAAGGAGATAAAAAAAATGGTATCAATTTCACATAATGAACCTTGTTAGAAAAGAAGCACAGGTCTTTGAGAGACAATGGGGACACAGTGAGACAGCCAGACAACGAGCTGCCCCATCACCTGAGTAGTTTACCCTTTTACAACTGGAAATCGGGTGCATCCAGTTTTCCTTGGCTTTTTACCAGCTGACTTGTTTAAGAATATTTCAACATGAATGCATTTTCATGTCTGAATTCAAGATTATTGCAAAGAATTCTGTAATTCATCACTGTGTTGTTCAATCTTACGATCTCTGAAGTTCTTGCTTTAAAAAAGAAAAAAAAGTGCTTCATTGTGGTAACATTCATGCCATGAAACTCAGAAGAAGACTTTTTATTTGTCCTCCTGCCTTTTAATATTTAAAAGATTCTGTTTTATTTTGTAATATTTAAAATTAAAGCTACTTGATTACTTCCTCCATACTCAATCTGTTAGGGGTCTGCATTAAGGAATAGTTAAAATATTTTTTTTAAAAAAAGGTTTTAACATCTGCAAGCAAGCTTTAAGAACAAAATTTCAAAGACAGTAGAAACTTTTAAAATAACAATAATACAAAAATTATATTCTCCTGATTAAAATATTAAATATTCAGAGTCAATACAACTCTATACTTACCAAATCTTTTACAGTTTTCATACATGTGGTCACACGCAGTAGTTTCCAAGGCTCTTCAATATTATCTGGGAGAGATATATAAATATAGTATGCGACAAAGACCCCCACCATCAGAAGAAAAAGAATCTTTCTTCCCATAATGCTTCCTTCTGCTCTTTTGACTGGGCAACACACTAAGTACAATTTCAGCTGCTGAAACCTATACCCGGGTTTTGGCACCATCACAGAGTATTACCTAACTTCCTGAACACAGATTTTACTCCTCAGTCTGTCATTTCATTGGCTGTCCAGAAACAATTAAACTCAGTAAAAGTACAGAGAGCTAGGGGTGCCTGGGTGGCTCAGTGGTTAAAGTCTCTGCCTTTGGCTCAGGTCATGATCCCAGGGTCCTGGGATAGAGCCTCACATCGGGGTCTCTGCTCAGCAGGGAGCATGCCTCCTCCTCTCTCTCTGTCTGCCTCTCTGCCTACTTGTGATCTGTCAAATAAATAAAAATCTTAAAAAAAAAAAAAAGTACCGAGAGCTTTATTGTCTCCAAATTTTGTCATAACCAACAGCCTTATTTTGTTGCCAGGCAGTCTGTGAACAAACTTACTAGGTTAAGAATACTTTTTTTTGTGCACTTACTAGGTTAAGAATACTTTAACTGTTAAAGAAAAGGCCACAATAAAATACATAAACTCAGTATATGCTTCAAATAAAATCTCAGTGCCAGAGAACAAACAAATATTTTAAGAGTATTGAGAGCTTTTATAAAGTAAGATAGATATGGTTGTATATATTTTATATTACTTTTATTATCTTGTTACGATTGAACCTATCCATGATCAATTATTTTAAAATTATACAATAATCATGGAGAGAACTAACAGTTTTTGCATGCTCATTCTGATCCAAGAAAGTGTACTAAAACAATGAAATCTTATTTAATTCCAACGAATTATTGTCTCATGAGAGAGACAGAATCTCAGGCAGAGGAAAGTTCAGAAGTTGTACAAGCTCCTTCAATAGTATGGAGTGAAGTCAAAACAATCCTCTTCCATAAGTCTATGTGAAACCCTCACTTGTCGCAGTCTTCAAATAACACATAAATAATCGAGATTGAAAAGATTAAGCAACTTACCAATGTCATACAAAATCAGGTAGCAGTGTCAGAGACAGTCACTGTTCACTAAATACCCATGTGAACTTGTAATATTTAGATCCCTTCTCTTGACGTTAAAAGAGGTTATGGAACTAGTGCTGGCAAAAGGTATCTGATAGAAAGTCACACGTCGTTTCCAAACAGAAGATCCTTAAGACCTGGAAACTATCTTTTAAAATGCTAGTATTACAAAATATAAGTAGTTTGGATTGCTAAGGGGACTAAGGGTTTAAGTGCTCAAATCCCATGATTGTCTTCTCTTGGAGCAAGTAAATTTCATGGTGACTTAAAATGTGTGATGCAATCCTCATATCACTTTAAATATATTGCTTCACTTAGTTCTCATATTGACACTGGAATGTAAGAACTAACAGTATGAAAGATTTCTTTCTTTCCCAGAGTCACATCATTACATATTTCCAAAGTTATTATTTTAGCTTAGATTCTCTGGCTCCGAGGTCTTTACTCGTAACTCTGCAAATCGATGAGAAGTGGAAATCCATAGGAGCTGGTTAAGTCCATACAGTGTCACTACTAATTTTATTCAAAAATTTCCCTGAACTTTCAGGACTTGCATCTCTTTTTACCTACCTGTCTGTCTTTTCTCGCTAACTCCTCACTGGGAAGGTGCTAACATCAACTTTTCTTTCTATACTTAGTTTCATCTGGAACACAGATTTATTTCAGGCATAATAAATCGTTCAAGCATAAAAAAATCACATAATAAATCATTTATTTGATTCAACAAATCAAATAATATATATAGGGCATCTGTATTAAAGTATAATTGATGCTTCAATTACCTCATAACACATCAAGTCTGTCTACTGTCCATCTTGACAGAAAATCATATTTAAAGAGTTAAAAAAAAGACAAAGTCAAAATTTAATGAGAATTAATATATCATATGATTTCTTTTCTTCTTTATAGAAAGCCCCCCATGACAGTTTTATTTTTCTACAATTTACATAGAAATCCTATGGAGAAAATCTAAGAGTCGTCTCAAACATCAACTATTACTGCTCGGTGACTTGCTCCTAATTAGCTTTCTTTTCCATTTCCACACTGGTTATTCCAAACAAGTTCCATTCTCTCAAGACCCAACCAAATCCTCTACCAGCATCCAACATCAATGTAACTGCCTTCATTCTATGTTACTGACATCATGTTAGGTGCTGGGAACGCAAAGATGAAAATATGTATTCTGATTTCAAAGAGCTCATCTCTATGGGGGGACATATGTTCAAGTCAACATTCCCCCTTGAGGAGGGGAGGAGGCTGAAGGAATTTTATAAATTTTGAAATTTTTTATGAAGGAAGATAAATATTAGAGTTATATAATATGCAAATTATAAAGATTTATGGAACGATTATACTGAGCCACATGTTTGGGAAAGGGTGATGGGTTGGTGAGTTAGAGAAAGTAACACTTTTCAGCCAAAATTCTTGTCAAATAAGGAGCACTGAAGTAGATTCAGCAAATACGATTTTTTAGAGAAATTTCTGCTTAATATGTAACTATTCTTTCATATAGGTCTCATCTTAGTTAATATCCAACTGGTCTGACAGTGTTTTGTTCTATTAGTTGTTGATTAATTCCACTGACTCATAGCAGCTGGACTTGGGGTGCATGTGTTTCATTATCTGGAAATTGGATGAGCACCTCCTGCATACTAAGGGGATTCCTGAATGGAAAGAGGGGGAGTGTAAAATGAAAACTTTGGATTTATAGCATTATTTGCTAAATGCGGAACTTCACATCAACCGTTCTAACACCAATACTCTGAAGGAACAATGATCTTAGTAACCTTGCTAAGTCAGGTACTCACTGAATGTAAGTGAATTTTTTCTAGACCAAAGAACAATGAGACTTGTTTAACCAATTGTGTACAGACCTATAGATTCTTTTGTCCTACTCTTTGAGCTCATTTTCAGTCGTTGGTCAACCATTAGTTACCATTACCTCCATGAACAATTTTTCTCTTTCTAGCACTTAAAAATTTTGACTTTGACTTTTTCCCCTCGGAAAACTATAGAGTGCAATTCTTTTCTATCATGTGTAGCATTGCCAGGCAATAAGGTTATCTTTCGAAAAATTTTCTATTTATGTGTGTTCACTTGTTAAGAGTACTAAACAGATTAAATGACTATTTTGAGACCCAGGTCAAAGGGAAGTCATGTTTTAAAAGTACCTATCCATGTTCCAGGTTCTGTGCTCTGAGTTTTAAAGAATTTCTTCATTCAATTTTTACAACTATTTTATGAATTGTGTATTATTTTACCAATTCTTACTAATGAGGAAACTGAGGATCCGGGAAAAATAAGGACTTTGTCCATTATCACTTAGTGAAAGGTTTGTTAAACACACATGATCCTTCCTAGCTCTTGACTCTCCTACCAAGAACCAGGGTCTAAAACTAGATTTGTTTGACTATAAAACTGCTCTTTCTTTTATTTTGGTGGTTTCCTCCCCTCCTCCAGCCTCAACAGAATTAAGGAACATATTCCTTAACTAATCGCTTTGGTAATGATGATTTGTAGTGGGGGTTATATTCAAATGAGGCAGTCAAGTACCCCTTGAGCAAAGCATCAAACCTTAATGGTGCAGGCAATGTATGTGGAGGAAGACGGGGGACCATAAAGATTTAAAAAGAAAAACGAAAAACCTCTTAAATTATTCTGACCTGGCCCTTCTCCCATAGTAGTAAGAATCATTATTATATTGTCCTGCCTCTATGAAAACATTTAAAGTAATGTTTATTTGATAGTTCTAACTTACATTTAATAGGAGGAAGATGGTGAAGTATTCCAGTTGATAAAAGTGAAAATCTAGGTAAGTGATTGGGAAATATGAGGTTATATAAATATATCAGTCACACGTTTTTAACTGAGAATGTATTATTACAGGGGAAAAAAAAAAAAGCTTTCGTCTTCCTTAAACTTGCCAAAAGAGTTTGGACTCCAAGAAAATAGAAACTCTCAAGCTTAGATAACCACAGAGAAAACCTCTTTTTTTCTAATCACCTAAAGTGCAATGGATATATCTTATTTTGTTTCTAAGTGTTTCTCTAGAAGTCCCCTCATGAAAAAGAAATGATATAGTTTTGGAAGAAACAAAAAAATATTACTCAAATATAAAAGTCTAAATACCATGCAAACCACCCTTTCCTCTCTATCCCCCTTTTTTACTTGTTTTAAGTATATTGTAAACAAAATTTAAAAGAAACCAACTCTTTTTCCTAAAACTGAAAGCTGCCAACCCATGAGGAGAATTCTTGCATGGTCACCCACCACACAGTGTTTGGGAAAAGAAAAACCTGTCTGGACTCCTGCCAGGGAGGAGCTGCTGGGAACCAGAGTGAGGGCAGAATAAGAGCCCCTGGGTGTTGGTAGATTAGTTCCTGGGAACAATGCACTGGGAAGTATGGAGGTCAGGTCCTCTCCTGGAATGGATTTCCTACCCGCACCTCCCCCACGCCAAGCCGCCCCTGCCCGTGTACCCTGGAGCTTTGATTTTGCACTGAGCCAAAGGTCTGGCTAGCATAACCTTACTCCTGAAGGGTTCATTTGGCCCCTCCCCAAAGACAAACATCCCAAAGTAAAAGTGTCTGTTGGGAGCCTTGAGATGTTTTCTTTCACCTTAGTTTCCAGGCTGTGATTGTGTGTACTTCTGCTTCTTTGGATATGCTCTGCATATCCCACCCTCTCTTCCCCTTCACACCCGTCCTCAAAATTCTGTTACTTTACATTCAAACCACCTGGCCTTCCTCGGAGCTGGGGTTGTGACGTGGTCCATTTCTTGGTGGTCTGTAGCAGGTAGGCTGTGTCCAGGAGGTAAACTGTGAAAAATGAAGATTGTTTGGAGATGTAAAGCAATTTTATTGCGGAGGCCAAAGTTTCCATGTAAGCAGGATCAGTTTTTTTGGAATTTGGTTAAAATCACTTTGATTTTTTTTTTAACAACTTGATAACGAAATATGTTACAGCATCATGATCCACTGTGGCTGAAATCTGCATAAGGAAGTCCAATTTATCTAAATGATATCAGGCAGGATCCTTTGTGTCATAGGAGAAACAAACTAGCCAAACAAGGTGAAAACTGACTGTGTGTGTTGGGGGAGGGGAGGACTATAAACCAAGAGAAATTTCTTAATGAATCTGTCTAACAAATACATCTGTCCTCGGCACTTTTGTTGACATTTATTTTAGAGTATTGTGTGAATTAGTTCAACCAACAGCATAGTGGTATTTTGTTGTGTTAAAAGTCCTTTCTGTGAATTTTGAATGTATTTGTTTTAGCATTTTATTGGACTTTTCTAACCTGTGTTAACATAATTGAACATGTATGTCCTAAGAAAATACAACCTTCTTGTGCCATTAAAGCATGACTTTTACTGATGGGGAATACTGGAAGTTTCAACTCTTCATTAAGTAGTTAATTAAATATGTGCATAAATGTTGCAAAAAAATAAAAATAGATTGCTGTCTCTTTAATACAGTTTTCAGTGCAATTAAACCGAGACATGCCTTTAGAAAAAAAAGTAGTATTTAACAGGTTTCGGACTTTTGTGGATCATTTTGAACATAGCTTTATCAACTTTTAAACATTAATAAACTGTTTTTAAAAAATAGAAATAAAAGAAACCCAAATAAAATATTCACAATATACTACAATTTTAAAAATTTCTGGTTAGTCATGAGTTTAATTCTATCAAGAATACTTTGTTTAGTGAAAACAGATATATGAAAATTTAATTCTTCATCTTTAAGGTCTATTTTTTGGTTTGTGATTGCTACAACATTACTAACTTAGAAACATAAGGAGAAGAAGATTTTTAACCCAAATGGATGCAGATAAATTCAGAAGCAATACGAAGAAAGAAGGCTAAGATCAGCAGCCTCTTACAAAGCAGCTCCAGGAAAGCAAGCTGCTCAGAAACATCATGTCGTGGCCAGGCCAGTGCAAACTAGCAGTGGGAGAATGTTAGAAAGCAGGGAGCTCGAGGTTTAGCTAAGGAAAACCAAAGAACCAAATAAAACTTCCATTCTGTCCTATTCCCTGCAATAAATGTGCTTGGCATGCTAATACAAAACGCCACAACAAAACAGGGCATTGTGATATCACGTTGCTCATTTTACGGATGAGGAACTGTACCTTACATAATTGCTACCTATATGATATAACGAAGATGCCCGATGCAAGATTCTTTTCATGTTAGAATACAGGCATACAGATACTTAAACCTCACAGTTATTGTTTAGTTATAAATTAGGTAATGAAGTTAGGGAACTTAGCAAGGTTATGACACATAGTTATTAATAAGTGGTAACACCAGGGCTCCTGGGTGGCTCAGTCATTAAGCATCTGCCTTTGGCTCATGTCATGATCCCAGGGTCTTGGGATTGAGCTCCACATCGGGCTCCCTGCTCGGTGGGAGGCCTGCTTCTCCCTCTCCCACTCCCCCTGAATGTGTTCCCTCTCTCTGTCTGTCTCTCTGTCAAATAAATGAAATCTTTTAAATAAATAAATAAATGGTAAAACCACAGTTAATGTTATTACTGTTGCTCATTTTATTACTATTATTATTATTTTAGTGAGAAAAGGACACAGTCAAGATTCAAGCCCAGATGCATCTGTACCCATACCATGTATTTCCTTTCTCCATGCTATGGCTCAGTCTTATGGACTGAGGTAAATGAAAATTCAGCATTTTCATATAAGTCATTTATGGATTTCACAGGGCTCAGCAGTCATTATAAGAATAGGGAAGACCATGTTTATACAGCACAGAAAGGGGGGAGGGATAAATGCATACTGACCAATGGGTGTCCAAGTCTTATTTTCTTTGTTTCTTAACTTTTTTTTAAATAATTTTGTAGATGGATAAAAGAGATAATGCAAAAATTAGTTCTAAGCAGAATTTAAAATTTGAAAGAAGTGTAGTTTGCATATAAACATGAAGAACTATGTGGCTAACTTTGCCCACTATTCAGCAAGGTCTTATTCTTCCTTTCTTATTTATTTATTTATTTATTTATTTATTTATTTATTTATTTTCAGCATAACAGTATCATTTTTTCACCACACCCAGTGCTCCATGCAATCCATGCCCTCTATAATACCCACCACCTGGTACCCTGACCTCCTAACCCCCAGCCACTTCAAACCCCTCAGATTGTTTTTCAGGGTCCATAGTCTCTCATGTTTCACCTCCCCTTCCAATTTACCCCAACCCCCTTCTCTCTAACTCCCCATGTCCTCCATGCTTTTTGTTATGCTCCACAAATAAGTGAAACCATATGATAAATGACTCTCTCTGCTTGACTTATTTCACTCAGCATAATCTCTTCCAGTCCCGTCCATGTTGCTACAAAAGTTGGGTATTTGTCCTTTCTGATGGAGGCATAGTACTCCATAGTGTATATGGACCACATCTTCCTTATCCATTCGTCCGTTGAAGGGCATCTTGGTTCTTTCCACAGTTTGGCGACCGTGGCCATTGCTGCTATAAACATTGGGGTACAGATGGCCCTTCTTTTCACTACATCTGTATCTTTGGGGTAAATACCCAGTAGGGCAATTGCAGGATCATAGGGAAGCTCTGTTTTTAATTTCTTGAGGAATCTCCACACTGTTCTCCAAAGAGGCTGCACCAACTTGCATTCCCACCAACAGTGTAAGAGGGTTCCCCTTTCTCCACATCCTCTCCAACACATGTTGTTTCCTGTCTTGCTAATTTTGGCCATTCAAACTAGTGTAAGGTGATATCTCACTGTAGTTTTAATTTGAATCTCCCTAATGGCTAGTGATGATGAACATTTTTTCATGTGTCTGATAGCCATTTGTATGTCTTTATTGGAGAAGTGTCTGCCCATATCTTCTGCCCATTTTTTGATATGATTGTCTGTTTTGTGTGTGTTGAGTTTGAGGAGTTCATTATAGATCCTGGATATCAACCTTTTGTCTGTACTGTCATTTGCAAATATCTTCTCCCATTCCATGGTTTGCCTCTTTGTTTTCTTGACTGTTTCCTTTGCTGTGCAGAAGCTTTTGATTTTGATGAAGTCCCAAAAGTTCATCTTTGTTTTTGTTTCCTTTGCCTTTGGAGACATATCTTGAAAGAAGTTGCTGTGGCTGATATCGAAGAGATTACTGCCTATATTCTCCTCTAGGATTCTGATGGATTCCTGTCTCACATTGAGGTCTTACATCCATTTTGAGTTTATCTTTGTGTACGGTGTAAGAGAATGGTCGAGTTTCATTCTTCTACATATAGCTGCCCAGTTTTCCCAGCACCATTTATTGAAGAGACTGTCTTTTTTCCACTGTATATTTTTTCCTATTTTGTCGAAGATTATTTGAACATAAAGTTGACAAAATCCAGCATCCGTTCCTGATTAAAACGCTTCAAAGTATAGGGATAGAGGGAACATTCCTGAACTTCATCAAATCTATCTATGAAAGACCCACAGCAAATATCATCCTCAATGGGAAAAAGCTTGCGTCCTTCCCGTTGAGATCAGGAACACGACAAGGATGCCCACTCTCACCACTCTTGTTCAACATAGTATTAGAAGTCCTAGCAACAGCAATCAGACAACAAAGGGAAATAAAAGGTATCCAAATTGGTAATGAAGAAGTCAAACTCTCTCTCTTTGCAGATGACATGATTCTTTATATGGAAAACCCAAAAGACTCCACCCCCAAACTACTAGAACTCATACAGCAATTCAGCAACGTGGCAGGATACAAAGTCAATGTACAGAAATCAGTGTCTTTCTTATACACTAACAGTGAAAATACAGAAAGGGAACTTAGAGAATCGATTCCATTTACTATAGCACCAAGAACCATAAGATACCTGGGAATAAACCTAACCAAAGAGGTAAAGGATGTGTACTCAAGGAACTACAGAACACTCATGAAAGAAATTGAAGAAGACACAAAAAGATGGAAGAACATTCCATGCTCTTGGATTGAAAGAATAAACATTGTTAAAATGTCTATATTGCCTAGAGCAAGCTATACTTTTAATGCTATTCCGATCAAAATTCCACTGGTATTCTTCAAAGAGCTGGAGCAAAAAATCTTAAAATTTGTATGGAATCAGAAGAGACCCTGAATCACTAAGGAAATGTTGAAAAACAAAAATAAAACTGGGGGCATCACGTTACCTGATTTCAAGCTTTACTACAAAGCTGTGATCACCAAGACAGCATGGTACTGGCATAAAAACAGACACATAGACCAGTGGATTAGAGTAGAGAGCCCAGATACGGACCCTCAACTCTATGGTCAAATAATCTTCCTTCCTTTTTGAAGACAAGCCAGACCTTCAAAATGTGGCTGAAGGGAAATGCCTCCTTACTTGTCTATGGGAAATACTGAGAAGAGATTTCAAAGTGGGGAGTGCAAGTATCTGAGGGAAAGAACAATGCATTCTATGGCAAAGTACCACATATTTTTATTTTTTCACAGCTTGGCTGAGGTATAATTGATATAGCAAAACTGATGAAAAAACCCTGCATATATTTACCCAATTTTATGAATTTGGACATACTCATACAGCTATGATATACTCACACAATCAAGGTAATAAACATAATCACCCCCTCAAGTTTCCTTGTGTCCCTTTAGTTTTTGTGTGTTTGTTAGGAATACTTAACATGAGATGGACCCTCTTAACAATTTTTTTAAATGCACTACAGCATATTGTTAATTTTAGGCAGTATGTTACACAATGAGTCTCTAAGACTTAATCATCTCGTATAACCATAACTTTATAACCACTGAACAACAGCTCCTTATTTCCCCTGCCCCATCCCCTAGCAACCACCATTCTATTTTCTGTTTCTATAAGTTTGACTATCTTATACTTATTCATGTAAGTGGAATCATGGAGTATATGTCCTTCTGTGACTGATTCATTTCACTTAGCATCATGTCTTCCAGGGTCATCATATTGTGGCAAATCATTGAATTTTCTTCTCTTTTAAGGCTGAATAACATTTCATTATATGTATAGACCACATTTTAAAAAAGATTTTATTTACTTATTTGAGAGAGAAAGAGAGTACAAACAGGGAGAAGCAGGCTCCCTGCTGAACAGAGAACTTAATGTGGGACTCCATCCCAGAACCCTGGGGTCATGACCTGAGCCCAAGGCAGACACTTAACCAACTGAGCCATCCAGGTGCCCTAGACCACATTGTTTTAATCCATTTGTCTGTACATGGACATTTAGATTGTTTCCATATCTTGGCTATTGTGAATAATGCTGTAATGAACATCGGAGTACACATATCTCTAAAAGACCCCAATTTCAATTCTTTTGACACATACATGGGAATGGGATGCTGGATCATATCATAGTCATATTTTTAAGTTTTGTGTAGCTTCTAGGTTGTCTTCCACAATGACCATACCATTTTTGCATTCCCACCAATAGTGAACATGGGTTCAATTCCTCTACATCCTCACTAATTTATTTATTTATTTATTTATTTAATAATGGCCATCCTAACAGGTGAGAGGTATTCTCATTTTGTCTTTTTTTTTTTTTTTAAAGATTTTATTTATTTATTTGACAGAGAGAAATCACAAGTAGTCAGAGAGGCAGGCATAGAGAGAGAGAGAGGGAAGCAGGCTCCCTGCTGAGCAGAGAGCCCGATGCGGGACTCGATCCCAGGACCCTGAGATCATGACCTGAGCCGAAGGCAGCGGCTTAACCCACTGAGCCACCCAGGCGCCCTCATTTTGTCTTTTTAACTGAAGTGTAGTTGGCATAAAATATTAGTTTCGGTTGTATGACATAGTGACTCGACATTTATGTACATTACAAAGTGATCACTATGACAAGTCAATCTACCATCCATCATCATCACACAAAGTTATTAAAATATTATTGCCTATATTCCCTATGGCATACATTATATCCCTATGATTTACTTATTTTATAACCGGGAGTTTGTATCTTTTAATCCCCTTTACCAATTTTGCCTGTCTTCTCCCCTCTGGTAACCACCAGATTGTTCTCTGTATCTATGAGTCTGTTTTATTTTTAGATTCCACATACAAGTAAAATCATACAGTATTTGCCTTTTTCTGTTTAACTTATTTCACTCTGAATACCCTCTAGGTCCATCCATGTTGTTTCAAATGACAAGATTTCACTATTTTTTATGAACGAGTGTATATATGTGTATATATGTATATTTATGAGTGTGTGTGTATTTCACATCTTCTTTACCCATGCATCTACCTATAGACACTGAGGTTGCTTCCATATGTAATAAACAAATTCAGTGAAGTTGCAGTAACAAAATCAACATAAACAATCAGTTGTGTTTCTATATAGTAACAATGAACTAACTGGGTAAAAAATTAAGAAAGCAATACCATTTACAATAACCTCAAAAAGAATAAAAAACTTAGCAGTAAACTTAGCCTTGGAGGTAAAAGACATGTGCACTGAAAACTCCAATACATTCATTAAAGAAATTTTAAAGGACACAAATAAATGGAAAGATATCCCATGTCCATGGATTAAAAGATTTGGCATTGTTAAAATGTGCATACTACCCAAATTAATCTATAAATTCAATATTATTCCCATCAAAATCCCCACAGCATCTCTTACAAAAATAGGAAAAATAATCTAAATATTCGCATGGAACTATAAAATCTCCAGAATAACAAAAGTGGTCTTGAGAAAAAAGAACTAACTGAAGGTATCACCCTTCCTGATTTCAAAATACACTGCAAAGCTATAGTAACTAAAATGGCGTATAGACCAATGGAAAAGAATGGAGAACACAGAAGTAAACACATGCATGTATGGCCATCTAATCTTTGACAAGGGCACCAAGACTACACAATGAAAAAGTGTAGTCTGTCCAATATATGGTGTTAGGAAAACTAGATACCCATAAGCAAAATAATAAAAACTGGACTCTTATCTTACAACGTACACAAAAATCAACTTAAAATGGATTATAAACTTAAACATAGGAACTAAAACTATAATGCTTCTAGAAGAAAACTTAAAAAAAAAAGCTTCATGACACTGGTCTTGGCAATGACTTTTGGAGGGGTGGGCGGTATATGACACCAAAAGCACAGGAAACAAAAGAAAAAACAGACGAATGGTACCACATCAAACTAAAAGTTTCTGCACAGCAGAGGAAACAATCTGATAAGGGATTAATATCTAAAATATATAAGGAATTCCTATAGCTCAATAACAACAAAACCCCCAAATAATCTGATTTAAAAAGTAGAACACACACTTTTTAAAAAAACTTTTTAAAAATTTTTAATAAACATATAATGTATTATTAGCCCCAGGGGTACAGGGCTGTGAATCGCTAGGTTTACACACTTCACAGCACTCACCATGCACATACCCTCCCCAATGTCCATAACCCCACCTCCCTCTCCTGAACCCCATCCCCGCAGCAACCCTCAGTTTGTTTTGTGAGATTAAGAGTCTCCCTTCCAATCCCATCTTGTTTTATCTATTCTTTTCCTACCCCCAAAACCCCCACATTGCATCTCCACTTCCTCATATCAGGGAGATCATATGATAGTTGTCTTTCTCCTATTGACTTATTTCGCTAAGCATAATACCCTCTAGTTCCATCCATGTTATCGCAAATGGCAGGATTTCATTTCTTTTGATGGCTGCATAGTATTCCATTGTATTTTTATACTACATCTTCTTTATCCATTCATCTGTTGATGGACATCTAGGTTCTTAGTAGCACACACTTTTAATTGAATCTCCTAAACAGGATCTCAATAGCAAAAGGAAAAATATATCAGAACACCATAAATGAAGACCCTAGGAAAATACCAGCAAGCAAAACCAATTTGTGAACCTGGATATTTTTGTGATATTCAGCTCTCACCCAAGGAGAATATTGTCAATGTCTAACTTGCCACTCTTCCAACTTACAATAAAGTTTTAAAATTTTCATGAAGATGGTTTTGAACTTTAAATACTAGCTAAAATGGAGAAGTCTATTTTCTATGACTCCATTAGTTGGTACCACTTAAATGTGATTCCAAGAGCATGTCAACCCTCTTCCCAAGGGTTTGGGGTTGGGGGGAATCTGGTTTAGTAGTGAATGATTTGGTTAATATCTATCTTGTTTTTTCTGATCCTCAACAGTTAAATTTATCAACTGGCTTTTATTGAATGTTGGGAACAAAGAAGCCAGCAACAAAATTCATAGGAAATGCTAAAGACAGACCTACAACTAACCCTACTGTAAAACATGCAGCTCATCACTACAGATACTCCGGATTAAGATGATTACTAACATTTTATCCTTGAACTCCTCACCACAGAACCACAAATTGTGCAAGGGAAAGTTGCAGACTAGGAGGGAGACAATTTGCTGGCTGATTTCCTGGTCTGTTCAGGATGAGAGCACTGAGTAGACTAGACTCGTCCTATGTGTCCAGCACTTACAGATACATTTCTATTAAAGCTATTAAAATATGTATCACATCTCATTGTAATTATCCCTCTGTCTCTCTGTCTATGCATGTCTAGTCTCTGTGTCTACATTTCCTCAGATTTAGCACTAAAAGTCTTGCATCCTGAGGAAATCCTCAACCTCCAGAAAACAACAACCAACCGTTGGCACCCTAACAATGACTTATTGTAAGAGCTGTTTTCATTATTTGCCTAATCTCTAACCTAGAATTTCAGCATTAATTTTATGAATAAATAAATTTTTTTAAGGGTGAGGACATTTTCATGCCCTTTTCACTGAGAAAGATTTTAATTCTCTTTGTCTGTGTTTATGGCCTGGTTACTTTCTAGCACCTCTTCAAAAAAGTTTTAACTGCGTAGAAGAGATTTCTAATCATGTAAGATAATATTTTAAGTATACCCTTCAAGGGCCTCTCCCTTGCCAGAGGTAAATAATTTGCCAGAAGTCCCCTATGTACCAGCAAAATGTATACTCACTATTTTTAACTAGTTGAATAATAAAAATGAAATATACTTAAAGAAACTTTCTAATGAATTACAATAAATAAAAGAGACAGTTCATTTGTTAGGCCTTCTCTGTTAGTCAAAAGTTTAAATCTTAAATTTTGCTGCAGTGTTTGATAAAATGCTATTTTTAAAAAAACTAAGTGAATGCAAGTATATTGCCAAACAGGGCCTGAAAGATATTAATCACAAAATCTGGAAATTAAGTGGTCTAATGACTTTATTTCCATATGATTTAGTTATTATCACAAAGGACATTATTCCAGTTAAGAATAAATTCTTTGGCTCTTCAGTTAGATAAAGTCTGATTCAATGGTTAAAATAGTCTCTTCTTTTGATCATTTGGGACCTGTGAACCTAAAGCATTACATGAGCATGGCACTTGGGATTTTTGCACCAGTCTAATACTCGGCTTCCTTTCTTTCTAACCAAGGTGGATCTTCACTCTTTTGCCCTTCCCAATTCTCTCTCTTGTAAATCAGTTTAACTGAGGTATATTTCACATCAAATAAAATTCACATATTTTAAGGTTATTGTATGATGTGTTTGGCCGAACCAAACAGTCCTATGACCAACACCATGGTTGCTCTCATCCCCCTCTTTGCTGTAGGTGTTGGTAAGCACTGAACCGCTCTTTGTCACTACAGTGTTACCTTTCCAAGAATTTTACATAAGTGACAACCTACAACTGGTATGTGTTCCTTTTGTGTCTGGCTTCCTTCATTTAGTAAAATGCTCTTGAGGTTCATCCATGATCATCCATGCATCAGCATTTTTTTTTAATTGCTGAATATTGTTCTTTTGTTAAACCTACACAATTTGCTTCTCCATCTGTCAGATGATGGGAATTTGGGTCTTCTTGTAACTCTTATGAATTTGTAACTCCTATGAATAAAACTTCTGTGAACATCTGCTTACATACAAAGTTTTGTTTTGTTTTGTTTTGAGAGAGAGAGAGAGTGAGAATGGAGTTGGGGGTGGTGCAGAGGGAGATAGAGAGAGAGAGAATCTTCAGCAGGCTCCACACCCAGTGTGAGCCCAAAGGAGGGCTCAGTCTCACAACTCTGAGGTCATGACCTGAGCCAAAATCAAGAGTCAGCAGATATTTAACTGATTGAGCCACCCAAGTGCCCTGGCCTACAAAGTATTTTTGAGGACATACTTTTTTATCTCTTCTGAGTAATTTCTAGGGTGATATTCCTGGGTCATATGTTAAACTTTATAAGATATCTCTAAACTGTTTCCCAGTGTTACTGTACAATTTGCATTCCCAGTAATAACATATGAAGAGTTTGAGTTACTTGCTCCATATCCTTGCTGACACTTGGTATTGTCAGTATTTTTAATTTTAGCCAATCTAGTGGGTATGCAGAATATCTCATTATGTTTTTAATGTACATTTCCTTAATGAAAAATGACATTTTTTCAGTACTTTTTTGTCATTCACATATCCATTTAGTAAAAAGTCTCTTCAAATATTGTGCTCATTACCTTGTTAACTTTTTATTGAGTTGGAGTTTTTTACATAGTCTGAATACATTTCTTTCTTAGTAATGGGTTTATCAAGTATTTTTTCTCTGTAGTTTACCTTTTTTTTTTTTAACACTGGCTCTTAAAGATAAAAATCTTAATGAAATCAATTTTTTTTCATTTAGTTCATACTTTTGTGTCCTATTTAAGAAATTGTTCCTGTGGGAGGTGGGGAGGAGAAGTGAGTTGGGGGAAATCAGAGGGGGAGACAAACCATGAGAGACTGTGGACTCTGAGAAACAAACTGAGGGTTTTGGAGGGGAGGCGGGTGGGGGGTTGGGTGAGCCTGGTGGTGGGTATTAAGGAGGGCATGTATTGCATGGAGCATGGGTGTGGTGCATAAACAATGAATTTTGGAACACTGAAAAAATAAAATTTTAAAAAATAAAAAGAGAAAGAAAAAAAATTTTAAAGAAAAAGAAAGAAAGAAATTGTTCCTGTTCCATGACGACAAAGATTTTCTCTTGTTTTCTTTTGGAAGTTTTAGTTCTTAAATTTAAGTCAATGACTCATTTCAACTTAATTTTTATATATGCTGTGAGGGTAGTTTAGAAAAAGAAATTTAAGCATATAGTTATCCAATAGCTCTAGCATCATTTATAAAAAGGCAATACATTTCCTCACTGAATTATCTTGGCAGTCTAGTTAAAAAAAAAATCAATTGATCTTATAAGTTTGGCACCGATTTCTGATTCTCTTTTTAGTTCTATTAATCTGGTAAAACTAACATTTTGTCCTGAAACCTCTAGATGCTTTGTTCTCCTCATAGTTTCTCATATCAGGGAGATCACTAGCATCCACCTGGGTTTCCCTTCCTTATACCAAAGCCATATATCTCTCACAAGGGAATAAGATGAAGCACATATAGGGCTCACCTCTTCTGGATACACCTATTCAGAGATCACTGTTCTTCATTTCCTGACCTTCAGTTTCCTGAAAACTGTTGTTTCATATATTGGGTCAACTTGTCGTTAAGTTATTTCAGGCACTGGTGTAAATCCAGTCTCTGTTCCTGCCATCTCAATAACCTAGGATACGGCATATAGTATATAGATAGATGCTGGATAGATAGATAGATAGATAGATAGATAGATAGATAGATAGAGGTATATATCTACATATAATTGAAAGGAATGTGTACTCTCGTATTACCGAGTGGAGTCTTTCCTATATGAAAGTTGAGTCAAAATGTTTGAAAATGTTCAAGTCTCCTATATTATTACTTATTTTCTGCTTAATTTTTCAGTTACTTACTTCAAAAAAGTGTTGAAATTTCCAACTATAATTACTTTATTGATATATAACTGACAAACAGCATTTTAGCTTCAGGTATACAAAATAATGACTCCATTTTTATATATACTATGAGATAATCACCACAATAAGTCCTCTTACATCATCATCATATATAACCACATACTTTTTAAAGTAAGCTCCACAACCAGCGTGGAGCCCAGTGTGGGGTTCAAACCTATAACCCTGAGATTAAGTCCTGAGCTGAGATAAAAAGTCAGATGCTTAACCAACTGAGTCACTGAGGCACCCCACAAATTTTTTTGCCTTGTGATAAGAACTTTCATTCTCTTATCAACTTTCAAACACATTATACAGTTTTGTTAACTATAATTCAACTATAATTTTGGATTTGTCTGTTTCAGTGTTTAATTGTATTATTTTTCCTTTCCTCCACTTAGAATCTCTCAAGTGAAAAAATATTTATGATTGTCATGCCCTTTTAAAGAATTAATCCTTTCAGCATTACGCCTTTCTGCATTTCTGGTAATTTCTTATTTTAAAAATCTACATAGTCTGATACTAATAAAAACAATATAGTTTTTAAATTAGTGCTTTACTAGTGTCCCCACTAATTACTGATGTGACTGAGTTCAAATCCATCATCTTGTTAAATATTTCTATTTGTCATTTCAGATTACCTGAGCTTTTCTCAATGATCCCATTTTAACTCCATTTTTAGCTTAATAGCTATATATCTTTGTTTTATAATTTACTGTATACTGTAGTCTCTGCAATACGTATTTTACCACTCACCTTTCAAATAATATCACACCACTCCCCATACTGTGTAAGAACAACATAATAACTTGCTTCTTTTATCCACCATCATACACTGTGCGAAACTTGCCATATATCTTACTTCTGCATACACTATAAATTCCACTTTGTTTCATATAATTATCTTTTGATTAGATTATAAATAGGAAGAAATAATTTTTTTAAATTTATCCACATATTTCCCATTTCTAGAAGTCTTCAGTGCTTCATGTACACCCAAATTTCCATCTGTTATCATATTTCTTTCATCTGAATGACTCACTTTAACAATTTGTATAGTGCAGATTTGTTGGATATAAATTCTCTCTCCTTTTATTTGGAAAATATCTTTATTTTGCTATTTTGCCTTTATTTTAAAAATAATTGTTTTCTTCTGTGAAGAAGTCTACACTGACAGATTTTTGTTTGTTTCCATTCAGTCCTTTAGTAACATCACTACATCATCTTTTCCTTTCATATTTTCAGATAGATTAGTTTGTAGTCACTCTTATCTTTGTACCTCCATCATAAGCCTTTTTCTCTGTGTGTTTTTAAGCTTTACTTTTTATCACCAGTTTTCTGGAATTGAATTTGATGTAGGTTTGTGTGATGTTCTTTATATCCAAATTTGGGTTCTGTGAGCTTTTTTGGATCTGTGGGGGTTTAGTTTTCACATTTGAGAAGACTTTGAACATTTTTTTCTTCTGACCCCTCTTTCCACTTCTACTTTTGGGAATTTAGTTACACTTATATAAACAGTTGATATTACTCCTGAAGTCACTAACACTTTCCTCATTTTTCCTATTATTTTTGTCTCTCTGCTTGATTTTGGATATTCATCACTTCCATATTTTCAATGTTATGGATCTTCTGTTAAGCTGCTACTAAACCTACCCATTTATTTTTAATTACAGATACTATATATTTTCAATTTGAGACCTTCCATTTGGTTTTTAAATAAATGCTTTTTTATGCTTTTTCCACATCTTTTTTTCATTGTGCTCATATTTTTCTCTAACTTCTTGAACATATGAGGCATATTTATAATAGCTGTTTTAAAGTCTTTGTCTGCTAACTATATCATCTATTATGATAGCCAGTAGGTCAAAGATCTAATTTCTTTTTCTGATTTGAGTCTTATTTTTCTGCTTCTTTAGATGCCTCTTCATTTTTTTTAGTAAATGACAGACATTGTAAATTGGATATTGTTAGCTGTAAAATACATAGTTTATGCTATTTAACAGTGTTGGGATTTTGGCATAGAATTAAATTAGATTGTCTTCTTATACTCAGCATAATCCCTTTGAGATTTTTCTAAGTGTTGCCTATATCTAGCAGGCTTTTTAGATAAATTATAAACAAACGAAAAAAAACCACAGTTTTTATCATCAGTTTGACATCTTCCTCAGAGTAGTATGAAAGCAGTTTTTACAAAAAATTCCATGTAAAAATATTTGAGCAGTAAAGACATAGGAGAATGTTCAGCAAGTTCTAGCAAAGAAGTTATTTTTACTTTAAATAACAATTGTTTGCTAGTATGAACACAATATAATATTCCTATCTGCAAAATATAGTACCAAGAATTTCTTTTGTCAAATTTCCATTTAAGGTCTCGTTTCTGAGCATTGACCCCCTTGCCTTCTCCTCTCTTTCACAGCAGAGTTTGGAGTAATCTTTCATCCATCAGTATAGGGATTGCTGGCCATTCCAGGCAAGTGGTAACCCCAGGTGATCATCTTGCAACAGACACTGTAAGGACCTCCTGAAAATGAAAAGTTTGTGGCCAGAGTAAAGCAAGGTGGGAAGAACTGAATTAGGAATCCCAAGAGCCCCTGTTCCTTCCTACATTCATTCTTTTCCCTGCCTTGGGATCTAGAAAGAATATACATTTTGGTGTTACAATAAACTGGTTTTGAACCACTGTTCCATGTGACTTGGGGTATGTAGTCCTGTTGCTGAGCCACTCCGAGTCTGCTGATGCAGAGTGGAGGCCCATGCTGACGCGGAGTAGAGGCCCATGCTGACCTGGGCCAGGGAATGTGCTGCATCTGGTAAAGCTTCTTCCCCAATCAATGCCTACAGGCAGGTAAAATTGGGTGAAGAATCCCCAGTTCCAGTGTGGTGTATGTTTCCAATTCTGAAGGAGGTGACAACATTAAAAATGGTGCCCATGTAAAGATGGTTGATATAGCTGAATGCCACCTTATTGACTGGCAGCCCTGAGCACCTACTGGTGGTCAACTTTGACTCAGCCACTTGACCTCCTTTTACTAGCTAGCTGCCAGCCTTCAGCAAACGAGTGGAAGAGTTCTCAGTGGCTGACTTTCTGTTGGTCTACATGGATGAGACTCATCTTTCAGAAGATTGGTCAGTGTCTGGTGATTCTTCTTTGTCTTTTGAAGTGAAGAAACACCAGAAGACCGATGTGCAGCAGACCACCAGCTTCTGGAGCATTTCTTCTTGCCACCCCAGTGCCAAGTTGTGGCTGAACACATGGACAGTAATCCCAATGCAGTTTATGACGTAGCCTTTGAATATGTGTGTATTGTGCAGAGACAGAGAATTGCTTATCTGGGAGGAAATGGCCCTTTCTACTACAACCTTCAAGAAATCCACCCTTAGCTGGAGAAGAATTTCAGCAAAAGATGGAATCTAGATTAGTTGGTTAAATGCGTGATTATAAAAGGATTTTTGTTTTTGTTTTTTAAATTATGTAAGGGAAAGGAAACTAAGAACTGAATCCACTATTTCAACTGGGTCCCCTTGTCTTGCTGAAAGTCAGGAATTTACATGTCAGAAGAACATAAATCTCTAACATTTCCATGCTCCTTTTAGCACTCAAATGGCATTTGGCTAAATAGTAGCCCCAGCACAGCTCTTCCTAGTGAGAAGCCCTGAGTGAAAAGATCCCAAGATAGAGAGAGAGAAAGAAACCCTGTTTCAACATGTGTTCATTCTGCCTTGGGAAGGAAGTAATACAGCTAATGCATGCTTTGGGACTGGAAGAAAAGACTACCTGAATAACTACTATGTTGGGGAACTATTGTCCTTATTAGTATAAGGGGTATTGCCTACGGCTTATTCAGCATGGATGCAGCCCATCTGGAAAGTTCCCAAATATTTACTTATAACAAGTTTTTGAGCCCAGTCCTTGTGGTTAGGGATTTCGTGTTTAATAATGTTCAAGTAGGGGCACCTGGGTGGCTCAGTGGGTTAAAGCCTCTGCCTTCAGCTCAGGTCATGATCCCAGGATCCTGGGATTGAGCCCCACATCCGGTTCTCTGCTCAATGGGGAGCCTGCTTCCTCCTCTCTCTGCCTGCCTCTCTGTCTACTTGTGATCTCTGTCTGTCAAATAAAATCTTAAAAAAAAAAAAGTAAAAACAAAACAAACAAACAAACAAAAAACAATGTTCAAGTAATTTCTGCTGTTCTAATTTCTAGCCACGTGGTGGTGGTGGTGCTCTATGCCAGTCTAAGTATCCCAGAACTGACAGGTGTATGTGCAGATAGCAAGAATGATCCCTACCTGGAGGATTAGGGTGATTATCTAAAACCTGAGGGTTCCTTTCTAGGTGGGGAGAGGGGAGATGCCCAAGAAGAAAATCCAATTGACAAACTAGGGACAGGAGGCAGGAAGATGAGGAAGCTTCACAGAATTTCACCTTGAAGCAATAGAGAGCAGGACTAATCTGTAAGTCACAGAAACAGGGAAACAAAACATCCATGGGCCAGAAAAAGAAGCAGCTCAACCTAAATTAACATTGAGAATATACATATGAAATCAATGTATTTATTAATGTATGTATCTCCCTTCGACTGAGGGAGAAAGGGGGATGGAAAGGAAAAAAAAAAATCCCACACTTCATTATTTGTAATTATGAGGATACTTTGATAGAAATAATTACTTTTTGAAATAGGTTTGTGGTATGTATATTTTCAGTGGGTGAATTATACCCCATGATACTGATTAAATATAAAACCAGGAGGTCCAGCGGTGCTGGTCAGGCCCTCTCCATTCCTACAATTATGATGTGGCCCCACTCATTCTTGGTCTCAGTCTCCATAATGGAGGCTGAGCTGGGAAGTACATGCCTCACAATATATTCTTTATAATATACATAAATATATTCTCAGCTGCTGTGGAAAGTAGGGACCATTCAGGTATATAGCACTGTTCTCCCAAAGTAGGTGACCTATAATGACTAATAGGTGCAAATAAACAAGATTTCTTCAGTTACAACATACAGGAAGAGAAAGTTAGTTTGAAACAATTCTCATTAATAATTTGTGAGGTTTTGATACAAGGTCACCCTCGGTGCATGGAATTTGGTGAAATGGAATTCCCGTTTATATTTAAATTTGGACTTGGGTCTTCCTTTGTTCCAATTAGCTGAGATGTAACAATCTTCATCATTATAATGCTATATATATGTGTATGTACCATATTTCTCTTTAAAATAAAGATACTATAGTTCTACCTATAATATGTAAATATTATAACCCCAAAGAAGAGACCGATTAATTTTGTATAATAAATTTTTGTTGTAAATTTGAGGATGCTGTCTAATCACAGTATATGGTTGTATTGATATGTACAGTCAAAGGTTCTTATGACCCTTCCATTAATAATTCAATCATAAAATAAAAGTCATAGAAAAAAATTTCCATTTAATAAATACTTTCCAGTGCTTTGTTTCACTATGACCTTACACTATGCCACAATTATTTTTTGTACATTAAGCTGAAAGATGTTGAGATTATATTCTTATAAATATTAAATCACTTTTTTTAGATTTTATTTGACAGAGAGAGACAACAAGAGAGGAAACACAAGCGGGGGGGTGGGGGGCGGTGGGAGAGAGAGAAGCAGGTATCCTGCTGAGCATGGAGCCCACTGTAGGGCTCCATCCCTGGACCCTGGGATCATGACCTGTGCCGAAGGCAGATGCTTAACGACTAAGCCACCCAGGCGCCCCAATTATTAAATCACTTCTATATTCATCATGATATTTAGAAATCACTTGAAAAAGAAACAAAATCTATTTATCATGAAAGAACTCCTCATTAATCCACATTGCCGTCAAACTTTAAAAAAGTTGAAAAGTTGTTCAGCTGATTCTGCATACCTGTATGTATGACATATGTTTAAAGTGTTCATTCCATAGTATCACTCAAAATGAAAATCAATGATCCAATCACCCATTTCAAGAAATTACAATCAGCAAATAAAACCTTAATTATGCAGAGAAAGTCATTAATAAAGAATATTAATTAATGAATGAAAATAAATATAAAATAAAGAGGATCAACAAAAAGTCCTAACACCTTTTGGAAATGCTAATAAAGTGGTAAATCCTTGAAAAGATCATCAAAAAAAATTAACAGAAACAAGAAAGAGGGCATCACTAGAGATTCTACTGGCATTTGAAAAGATAAAATATTATAAACAACATTATGTTAATAAATTTAAAATCTTGGCATGAAATGGATAAATCCTTTGAAAAAACAACTGAATAAAAGTCACCCAAGAATAAATCTAAATTTGGATGTCAGTGTAACTGTTTAAAAAATTAAATCTACAATTTAAAAAAACTACCAATGTTGAAAACCACAGACAAGATAAGTTCACTGTTGAAATCTACAAAACTTTGAAAGAAGAAAGAATACCAGTCTTACATAAACTTTCCTGAGAAGGTAAAAAATATAGACAGAGTACATGACAAATCATTTTTTTTAAGATTTTATTTCTTTATTTGAGAGAGTATATGCATGAGTGGGGGTCAGAGGGAGACGAAGAAGCAGGGAGACCCACCCAGGGCTCATCCCAAGACCTCAGGACCATGACCTGAGCTGAAGGCGGATGCTTAACCGATTGACTCACAAATCATTTTATGAGACCAGCTAAACTGGTCTCAAGGTCAATTTTAAAAAAAGATAAAAAGAAATTAATAGATGAAAATTTCTCATGAGAGTGAACACTACAATTCTAAACACAATGTTAGCAAATAGAACCAACTACTATATATATATATATATATATAAGTTATATATATATATATATATATATCACAAATGGGATTCATTTTATTTATACATATTGGCTTAACATTTGAAAACCTTACTAATGGAGAAAAATATGATGATCTCAATAGACTACAGTAAAAGCAGTTGAAATCATCTGACATGCATTAATAATGATAATAAAAACTGTAATAATAATAATAAATCTCTCACCATACAAGCACAACAAAAGAATTTCTCAAAGAGTATCTATGAAAAACCTTGGTCTAACATATTATCATATTTAATAGTGAAATATAAAATTCCTCATTCCTAAAATCAGGGGGAAAATAATTAAGACACTCACTCTCATTACCCCAACTCAGCATTAGAGGTCTTAGCCAAAGCAGTAAGGCAGAAGAAAACTCAAAGTCATCTATATTGAAAAGAAAGGAATAAACTGCCTTTCATGGAAGATGACATGATCATCTGAGAAGAAATTCCTAAGGAATTTACAAAGTCATAGTTAAAAAGTAAATTTAGCATCATCTTAATATATAGGTCAATATTAAAATATCAAACATGTTCCTATATACAATAACAAAAAAGTGAGAATAAAATTAAAACATCAAGACCATTCAAAATAGCAACATAAAACATCAAATTCCCATAATTAAATCTAATGAAAGATTTGTAAGACTATGACACTGAAAACGTTGTCAAGAGAAATTAGAAAAGACTTAAATCACTTAAGAAATACACCATGTGCATGCATTGGAAAACTAACTTTAATTTACCAGTTCTCCTAAAATTAATTCACAGATTCCACAAAACCTGACTTAATATCTCAAAAGTTTTTTTGGGGGGAAACTGATAAGCAAATTGTAATTTTTTAATGCAAAGAACATAGAACAGTTGAGGCCACTTTTAAGCAGAACAAAGATTGAGTATTTACCAAACCAGTTTTCAAATTTCGTATAAAAATCAGTGAACTTGAATAACAACAGAAAATATTCAAGATTAAGTACATGGGGGAGGAAAATGGAAAAATGGAGAGTTCCAGTGACCGCTGGGAAAATATCAAGCCACTGAATATGTGTAAGAGGCAGCAGATATATTGTTGGAGCAGGAGAAGAGACGATAAATTATTTGAAGGTCAAAAAGGTCAAAATTGTCCAAATCTAAAGAAAGCTATGAACTCAAAGATCCAAGAAACTCAGTAAGTCACAAGAGAATAGAAATATAAGTGATAGCAAGTCACATTTTAATCAAAATGCTAAAAAGTGATAAAAAGAGAGTCTTCAAACAAGCCAGAGATAAAAAGAAATATTAAATATAAAAGGATATGAATAAGAATAGTCACAGACTTCTCATTATAAAATTTGTAAGAACAGATCAACATCTTTAAAGTTCTGAAGAAAAATCCTGTGATAACCCTATTCAAAGTGAAATTGTTTTCTTAAATTCAAGCAAAATAAAATTGTATTCAAAGAAATAAAAGCTGAGAGAAATCACTGCAAGCAGACATGCACTACAAAAAATGATAAAAAGCAGTGCTTCAGAAAGAAAAAAGAAGATAACTTTGATCTACATGAAGGAATGAAAATTTACAGAAATATAATCATTTGGGTCAATACAGATTTTTTTCTCATCTTAAAAATTCTTCAAAAGATAATCAACAATTTAAAAATTATTTCTATAATGTTGGGTTCATAACATTTAGCATTGAACTATATGGCAACAA
This sequence comes from Mustela erminea, assembly GCF_009829155.1. Taxonomy (NCBI): domain Eukaryota; kingdom Metazoa; phylum Chordata; class Mammalia; order Carnivora; family Mustelidae; genus Mustela; species Mustela erminea. The sequence continues at coordinate 143,120,207 of NC_045614.1, forward strand.
TAACCAAAAAGATGGAGAAGAGGAAATGGTAGTAAACTGTTGGAAAGTTCTGTATGAACTTTTGTATGAAGTAGCACTTTATTGAAAGTTAGATTTGAAAACCTAAAGATGAACATTGTAAATTCTAAAGCAAACACTAAAAAATAATAAAACCAAGAGATATATCTCATAACCCAGTACTGGAGAAAACAATTATAAAAATCTGAAATAATTTTAAAAAGAAGGAAAATGGTGGGGGAAAAAAGCAAATGTAACAAATAGGAAGCAAATACTGAGAGGATTTAATCCCAAACTGATACATCTCGAGATATGTCCCATATATGTAATTTCCATGTTATCAAAAAAGATGTCTCTCTGACAATACATATTACATAAAAGGTATCTCAGCTCTTAAGATTATCTACTGGACTTCTGTAATGGAAGATGTTTGCAGCAGGGCCCAATAATAGACTAGCAATTGTTCAACAATGTAGTATTTTGCTACTGCATTAAGTACATTTTGAATCCAGAATTCCAAAAGATACCACTGGGTGGCGGTGCTTGACTTTATCCGCAAGCGTCTATTGCCCACCTCCAAAATCCTGTGTGCAGGCCGTTTTTGTTCCAGAGCCTGGCCAAATTCGTTATTTCAATGCAGGGTGCCTATGTTGGTATATACATCTAGCAATATCTAAATAGCCTGCAGGGACTGTTTATTTCTTAGTGTTCATCCAGCAAAGACTATCTTGTTCTATACATCCATGTAAGGTATCTCAAGATCCTGAATCAAGTTATTTTCAGAAAATTTACTGGTTGGGTTAGTTCCTATATTTTATCTATTTTGATTAACCATCGTCAGCTAATCAGGTGAGTCAATATAGTCTTTGGTTTTCTCCCCAGGGAGAAATTATCCTGATATGCTACTATAAAGAATTACCTTTCTCTTAATATTCACCAGGTCAAAATTGTCCCTAACATTGTAGTGACAGTATTTGAGAGGGGTCAGACATCACTGAAGGAAGATAATAAACATATATTGGAGTTCCATCCAACTAAAGGCAAATTTTGTCTGAATTTCTTATGAAGTTAGGATAGAAAAGAAAATATTGGTTAAATCTAGAAGAGCCTACTAGTCACCTTCAGCTTATTGCTCCTCTCAAAGAGCTTACAGCAAAGTATTTCTCCTGATTTCCAGATGGGTATACAGAAGTGTTAGACCTTCCACGTGGATGAACCACAGCTACCCCAGACGCTACATGAGCAAACATTCTCTCTACTTCCTACCTCAACAACAACAACAACAAATCAGGATTCTATATATGTATATGCATCTGTATATAGAAAAATGTGCATTGCACTAATTAGAAAGAATAAGCAATGAAAAAAGAAGCAAAACACTTAAATATGCATGGCATGAAACACTTAAGACCACTAAACATAGGTAGATAACCAAACTCATTAGTATTTAGAGAAATGCAACTAAAACCAAAATAAAATACTATATCACACAGATTTAATTGGCAAAAAATGAAGTCTAATCCATCAAATTACTGGAAAAGATGCAGAACAATAGGAATATTCATATACTGCTTTTGAGAATGTAAACAGGTATAGCTATTAGAAAATAGAGCAGCATTAAATTTTCCATGAGTCAGCAATTCTACTCCTACATACATATATGTGAGAGTAGATATATAATATCCATATATATGTATATATAATGATATATTTATCTCAGGTCCACACATATGTGTATAGATATGTGGACCTGAGATATATATATATATAGTCTACTACATAGTATCTAGTATATAGATACATATACCATATATATATATAGTACAGTAGACTATATTTATCTCAGATATATATATATATATATATATATATATATATATGAAAAACTCTGACATATGCACACCTGGAGGCCTAGAAAAGCAGCATATCTTATAACAGCAAAATAACACCAAAAAAAAAAAAAAAACCCACAAAAACAAAACAAAAACCTGGGAAAAACCTAAATACTCCAAAACAAAAGAACAGTTGAATAAATTGTGGCATATTCTCATAATAGGACATTTTATGCATTGGTGAAAATGAATAAGATTACATTCTATGCAATATCTATGGCTAATGATTGAGTGAAACTCATGTCTCAAAGAGTACATAGAGTGTAATTCCATATTTTGCCCCTAAAACAAGCAAAACTAAACATTTGCTTAGGACTGCTTATACACATCTAAAAAATATTTTTAAGAAAAGAAAAAGAGAATTTCATACCCCCAAATCAGAATTTTAATTGTTTCTTAAGAGAAAGAGACTGGATAGGAGAAACATATAGGTAGATACAACAGATTAGTAATATCCAGTTGAAGTGGACATAATAGTGAATTCATGGTGTCTTATTATTAAGACTTTCAAAAGAGAGACAAGATAAAGAAGGAAATTAATTCAATCTTGAAGGGCATGGGCAATCTGTAATAAATGTAAGCCAGACAGAGAGTCCATTTAAGGCCTTCCATGATTTCATAGGCTTTCTCCCAACCCCAAAACCCCTGTGCTCAGCCAGACTATTCCCCCCAGCTCCCAAGGAGAAAGAAAAATTAATATCTTTTAAAATGTAACTTCTTAAATGAGATTCATAGTCTCTACACAAACAACTAAAGTGTTATAGCTACTGATAAAAGTCTACACAGTCAAAATGGAGGCCAGACACAAGTAGTGGCCAGGATGGCCTTCTAAGTAGAAGGGTATATACCAATTCCACAGGTATGACAGTCTGATGTGACTGTGGAGCTTTTTGGTATTTTGATGACTGGACTGTGAAAAGCAGAGGGGATTCTGCTGAAATACAATCTGAAGGTTCACCAGATGGATCATTTCACTAATTGATAATTGGCCTTGCTTCCTTTCTAACACATGCATTAGAAATTATAATGTATGTTATTCATTCCCTTCTGGGACCAGCTTTACCTGCATCCCACAAGTCATGAAATGTGTTTTCATTATCTTTCAATTTCAAAATACATTCTAATTTCTATGAGTTAGTTTTTAAACTCTAAGTCATTTAGTAATATATTCATTGCTTTCAAACTGATGGGGATTTTCAAATTATTATGTTGCTATTAACTTCTAGCCTAATTCCATTATAGTCCAAGAATACGCTCTACATCATTTGAAATTTGACACTAATTGCTTAATGGTCAAGAAGATTTTTTTAAAAGATTTTATCTATTAATTTGACAGATCACAAGTAGGCAGAGAGTCAGGCAGAGAGAGAGAGGGGGAAGCAGGCTCCCTGCTGAGCAGAGAGCCCGATGCGGGGCTTGATCCCAGGACCCTGAGATCATGACCTGAGCCGAAGGCAGAGGCTTAACCCACTGAGCCACCCAGGTGCCCCACAAGATTTTTTAATGTTCAATGTGTACTTGAAAAGAATGTGTATTATGACATTATTTGCTACCGAGTTCAATATGTATAAATTACATCATTTTTATTATGTTGTTAAAATTTGTCTACTTATTAATTTTTGTCTTTTTTTTTCTAACATATACTGACAAAAGATGGGCTCAAATCTTCCACTATAGGTCCTAATTTTTTTGAAAATCCCCAAATCTCCCCCATGAGAATCCATGCATAAATTTGGATAATAAAACCAAAAATCTGGAGTGCCTGGGTGGCTCAGTTCTTAAGTGTCTGCCTTCAGCTCAGGTCATGGTCCAGAGTCCTGGGATCAAGTCCCACATCAGGCTCCTTGCTCAGCAGGAAGCCTGCTTCTCTCTCTCCCACTCCCTCTGCTTGTGTTCCTTCTCTCGCTGTGTCTGTCTCTGTCAAATAAATAAATAAAATCTTTAAAAAAAATCTATAGACAATATATTATGAAGCAAAATATGAGCCAGAATATAAAGTACCTATACAAACCTCCAAGTTTGAATGGTCAGAACAATCCGCAGACAACTGCAAGGCCTGTGCAGCATCAGTGATTGTAGAAGAGATAGCAGAGGGAAAAGAGAGCATTTGATATATGCAAAATTCACCAACATGTTTATTAGGGAATCTTACTAAAATTTGGAAAACAGATGAAACTGGCAGGGATTTGTGCCCCCTATCAGTAGGTGACTACAAGCTATCTGGAATTAGATCTGAAGGTGCCAATCAAAGCCTCTTCCAGGACAGAACTCCACACTGACTAAAAACTGCTGGGAATATAGGAATAGAATCCAAATTAGCCTGGCTGAAGGGGTTGGGGGTGGAGGGAGGCAGATTAAAAGGCAGGAAAAAATGTAGTATTTCACAAGACTAACAGAAGAGGGAGCTCAAGAGTCATAAAGTTAAAAATCTGTAAAATCGCGCCCTCCCCTGATCTTTTTATGCCTTATATGTTTCCAGGAGCACAGGACATATTATCAATAAAAGTAACAGATGACTCACAGAGCTTGGATTGATGAAGTCAAGATTTTTTTTCTATATAGTTTCCCTAGATAGATTATAGGATATAGCAACAAGACTTGGTCCAAGATACAAACTATAATATTAACCTTTCTTTTGGTACCTAGAGAATATTTACCCTGATTGTCAAGTTCCATATCACTGTTTCTTTTGGGGACAGATACCAAGTGTGGAAACCAATCAATGTCTGGATAACACAGCTAGAAAAGAGAATGGAAATTTTAAGTGACATGGTATGGGATGTAATCAGATAGTCCCTTATATTGCCAATAAAGAAATTAGAGTACATGATTTTGCTTGGAGGTTTCCAATCTTTTTAAAAAGATTTATTTATGAGAGAGAGAGAGTGAGCAGGGGGAGGGGCAGAGGGAGAGAATCTTCAAGTGGACTTCCCACCGAGCATGGAACCCAACTAGGGTGGGGCTCAATCCCAGTACCCAGGAGATCATGACCTGAGCCAAAACTAAGAGTTGGACACTTAGCTGACTGAGCCACCCAGGTATCCTGGATGTTTCCAATCTTGATGGCTTTATCACAGTGTTCCAATACCACCACATAAAAGACAACCAATTTTGGGAGTATAGCCCAGTGAAAATAACCTTATAGCATGTCAACAGAAATCAAAGGTAGATAAAGTCACTGGGGAGCCAAGAGCCTAGTGTCAGAGATTGCAAAGGAAGCCTGTCTAGAAGTGGCTTTTGCAAAATGTCTCTCTTCCAGGATGTTCTGAGACTAAATTTACAAAATAAATAAATAAGGATTGACTGGGCTACCTTAGGATACATTTCTCCCACATGCTTTTTTCCTCCCACATTCTTAAGTATCAAAATAATAAAAATAAAAATTAAAAAAAAACATAAAGGAAAAGTGCTTTCCTACTCTGTGGAATGTAAGGCTTTTCAGGAATTAAACACTTTGACCTTTTCTCTAGCTGTGAGCCAGCCTTCCTGTCCAAGGATATGAAACTATATGCTAGGGAAACTACACACTCATGCTCACAGTATTGAAAGAGGCTTTCATCTAGAATCACTATGAAAAATATTCAGACAGTGAACAATCAACAAAATGTGCTTTCTGGAAAGCTGCACCTTTTATGGTTTGCTCACATATCAGTTATTTTTGCTGAATGTGCTATCATAATAGTTTTCTAGGATGTTGTATCTGCCCTGATTAGAACAGGTGGCCAGTACTAAATGATGAGAAAGAACTGGAATCAGATTCAGTATCATTAAAAAAAATTTATAACAACTTAAACATTCATTTTAAAAGAATTTAAAGGAAATTAAATCAGAACTATGACATTATAACTTGTTATAGGATCAACTTTCCATATAGATTTTATAAACCTCAAAGGAGAAATATAACTGATTCCAATGACATTCATGTTGTTCTCATTTGTGATAATTTTAGATATTTTTCCATCCTTTAGGTGCTGAAAGTGAGCTGAAGAAAAACTGCTCTTTGCACATACTTACTTTCTTTCTGCATTAAGAAAAATTATGAAAAATATATATGAGTTTTTAGGCTGTTGAAATTGTCATTCCCAATTGCCTGCTGAAAAATGTAGGATGGATATAATGTTTGTTCTTAACTGAACAAGTTAGATATCTCAGTTGCTCTTGGGTCAACTAGCTTGTAAATTTTCACTACCCCTACCACATACACAGACATGCACAAAATTTCTTGCTACATTTTTAACTTCTTAACTTGATTCAACTGGTTATACTTAATATCCAACAGTCATACTACTATACTACAGACATTTTTTTCACAGCAAAAAATCTTTAGTTTTAGTTTATGGTTTCACTCAACAAGAGGCATGTAGAAGTGATTTCTTCTTTGGGTATTTTTAGATGACATATATGACAGTTTTTTGAAAACCTTGTTCACTCCATACTAAGCTGGGCTACATTGTTGAGTACATATTTAGATTAGAATGAATTATAATGAATTATTATGTTGATCTGTTGCCTTTTTAAAACATAACATTTGACTGAAAATGTGAAAATCTTTCTTCCAAAAGACATCTAAATCCTAATTCCTGTGAATGTTACTATACATGGAAATTAAGGATCTTGAGATGGGGTTATTATCTTGATTACTTTGGTGGACGTGAATTGCAAACACATGTATCTTTCTAGAAAGGAGGCTGAGGAAAAGGCCATGTGAAGATGGAGCAGAGAAAGATTTGAAGATGATAATTTTCAGAATAATATTATCTGACTACACCAAGGAATACCAGCAGCCATGATATGAAAGAGGTGAAGAGCTCCATTTAGAGCCTCCAGAAGGAATGTGGCTCTTGCCAACACCTTGATTTTGTGACCCCCCAGAACTCCTGAGAGAAAACATTTGTTGTGTTAAGCCATTAGATTTATAGTAATATGTTACAACAGCCACAGGAAACTAATATGATTACCTTGTAACTCTTTTTTTCTTTTTCTTTTCCCATACACTATTGCAATTTCTGTGCCTGCTTGGAAACTATATTCTCCAGTTTACCAGTAACCATTCTTATTTCTCAACTTTAATAGGGATCAGTCCCTATTGGGACCAACATAATTATGATCAACTATAAATGAAGGGATTAAATGCATTTTACACGTTCAGGTTCTGTGAATCAGAAAAATTAACCAGTTCGAGGACATACTGTAACTGTTATAACTGATTTAAATCTAGAGTCAGACAACACAGATGACATTGTTCTTTGCACTACAACTATAAAATATCACAAATTACAATCCATTTCCTGATGGTCATCTATATTTTATACATACTATATTCACAAATTCTTACCCAGCCAACTAATATACATATCTCTCATCCTCAAACCTAGTTGTAAATACAGTGGTGATGCCATTAATGATAAAGCTGCATGGATTCCATTCTCAATATGGTCATGAGTTACTTGAACTCCAACATTTTGAAGTCTTGAAACATACATAAGTCCATCATCCCTCACAAGATCATTTTGGCAAGTAAGAATATAGGTTCGTGGCAAATTCTGTAACCAGGAATCATTGGCTAACAAGGGAGAAACTCTGATATCCATAAGTCCTGGCAATGAATAATTGTATCTTCCAAGAATTGGTTCAGTATAAACATAATCCTTTCTAAACTTCTCAGGTAAGAGAGTACTCCAATTGACAAACTTAAACAGATGTCTTGATTCCAGAGGCATATGTTCATTTCTTCTCATTGCCTGGGGAAATGTTTCATCCTCAGTGAAATACAAACTCATCAATTTTAGGGCTAAGTCCCTTGTTAGGATTATACCATGCTCATTTTCTTGGTGAGATGGCAAATAAAAATCAAGTATCTGTAAGGAAGGGTAAATTAAAGCTTGTATCTTGACTTTATGTTTAAATTCAAGATCATTCTGCACCTGAGAAAACACAATAATGTCCTATAAGCAAAGACTTCCAAAATACCAGGAGGAAGAGATTTAATTATAATAATTTAAGCAATCCTTAATTAAAATGATATTTTAATTATTTTCACAATACTTACAATGGTTTTCAGTGATAGGAAAAAAGGCCAACCTCCTTTCAACAGTAATGTTTTAAAAATCCTGATGTGTGTGGGAGAAAGGGAGAGAGAGAGATACAAACTCCCAGTTATAACATCAATAAGTCATAGGGATGTAATGTGCAGCATGGTGACTATAGTTCAGTAACACTGTATTGTATATTAGAATGTTGCTAAGACAGTGAATCTTAAAAGTTCTCATCACAAGAAAAACAATTTGTAGTCATGTGTGGTGGTAGATGTTATCTAGATTTATTGGGCTGTCAATTTGCAATATGTACACATATCAAATTATCTTACTGCACATCTGAAACTAACATGATGTTCTATGTAAATTCTATATCTATATGCTTTTTTAAAAACAGACGTATGGCAGGAGGTGAGGCACTATTAGGTTGTACCCAAGAGCAATTTGAGAGACTGGGAGAAATGGACATATTGATCTCCTCAGTCTAAGGCAGTGACAAGAGAAGCAACCTTGCTTCATAACCACTCACAGAGCAAACTGTGCTAGATTTGCCTTAGCAGGCTGACGGTTTATCATCAGTTGGCTTAGGGCATAAAGTGAGTTCAGTACAGTGGGCAAAGGGAAACAAAGAGAGAGACAGGGGAACAGAGAAATACATGCAAGTAATGATGCTTTTGTCAAAAATCACCAATGCAAATAACCCAAATAGTATATTCCTGAGGGAAATTGACAGTACATATAAATTTGTAAAAATTCTGGACTGAAAACAGCCACAGTGAATGGAAGAAATAAATGTAATTATTAAAATAATATTTTACCTTTAATTTAAAAATAAAATTATAAATTAATATTAAAATAAAAATATTTAAAGTTTAAAGTAAGATTATTTGGCTATTAAGCAAGTTCCCAACATCATACCATAAATTTTAGGAAATGCATTTAAATGTAAAAGTACTCATAACCATGTACTGTATGTTGGCTAATTGAACATAATAAAATTAATTAATTAATTAATTAATTAATTAATACAATGTAGAAGTACACAGATAAAAAGAAAAAGAGAAAAAGCCAACTGATAGGTAACTTATTTTCTGAAAGAATGGTGATATTTGGACAACAAAGGGATGAAATTATTAAAACAAGACAACAACAACAAAAAACCTTGTTGATATTTACAGTTTGACATGCAAGGAGAAAAATGTGAAATAAGGAGCCCTTTTTTCTTTCCAGAGGTGAAGAGTGTCCTGAGGTTCACCTATGATCCAGTGGACCATAGGAGAGAACCTCAAAATAATCTCCAAGGAGCAAGTGTTTTAGCTAGAGCATGGCATCTGAGACAATGGTACCTGGACAAATGAAAAAAACCTGCTGCTCCCTAAGTGAAAAGCTCAGGACTAGAGGATGTACCTATAAGTCAATCTTTCACAACAATGGCAGGCTGAACGCAAGGAGGGAATAAACGGAATTCCAAGAGCTACCTCAGAAAGGCAAATAGTTTCCTACCACCTCCTTGATGGTCTCTGAAGGTGTCGAGGCTTCACAAGTTTAGAATGAAAATGAGCCAAAACAATGTTTCCTGACGAAAACTCCCAAATCTCTTCAAGAGCCCTCAGGTAGATGATTTATTGAGCAAAAGTCCACCATGAACATCCCACTGCCAAAATCCCAAACCTAGACAAAGAAATAAGCAGGACCACATACCCCGGGATAGGGCAAAAACGAACCCACTAACCTCCTTATCTGGCCCTAACTGTCCTTTCCGGAATGTCAGATGAAATAAATTGTTTCCCCACAAATATGTCACAAATACAAACTATTCCAAGTTCCCTATTACATCATTTGTTGGTTGGTCATTCAATGTCTCTTCCTATTTCTGAGTCATCCTTTGATGACTCATTTCAAGCTCATTTCAAAGTCAACCCCCTTCACAATATTGGAAGAGAACCTGCTGGTCAGGTTCTCCAAGTTTGGCAATTTTGCCCTAGTTTTAATAACTATGTTCTCTGTCTGGTATGAATCTTCTCAGATGTTTTCTACACACTATATATTTATAGCCATGTAAATGTGATTATGCATTGAGCACCTCAGCAAAGTTCACTTTTCTTTCTCCAAGCTCCTCTAAACTTCCAAAGCTCTCTACCTCTTTGTGGTCCATGATCATTTTCCCCTTATATTATAAAAATGTACATAATGGATCTTTCTACTGGATTTTGAGTTACAAAAATGCTGATAATATCTAAGTTATTATTGCATCTCTTACTGAGTCTAGGATAATGAAATGCTCAGTCTAGTATTAAGAAAACAAAGAAATGAATAAATCAATATTGCTGCTCACTTTATAATGCTCTTGAGAAGACACTATCAGGGACACCTGGGTGGCTCAGTGGGTTAAAACCTCTGCCTTTGGCTCAGGTCATGGTCTCAGGGTCCTGGGATCAAGTCCCACACCGGGCTCTCTACTCAGCAGGGAGCCTGCTTCTTCCTCTCTCTCTGCCTGCCTTTCTGACTACATGTAATCTCTGTCTATCAAATAAATAAATAAAATCTTAAAAAAAAAAAAAGAAGACACTATCATTTGAACCAGAAATCATAGGATGTAAGAAGCTGTAAGAGAATATATATAAATAAGGTCCCAGCAATAATACTGAATTATTGAATTATCTATAGCTTTGTTTTTTCCTTCTAGACCCACACATACAAATGTGCAAGTAAGCATTAATATTGATCCATAAACATTACTACTGAAAGACCTAGGTGGACCATCCTATAATATAAATGTGAATATCACATGAATGGATATATGACTCTCATTTTGTGGGCATCTCGTATGTACCTGACCATAAAAAAATGTATAAAACATTTATTTCAGGACATTATTCCTCTGAAAAGAACAAGAATGAAAATACAAAAAAAAAAAAAAAAAGTTGAGAGAATCTATCTTGCGGCTTAAACATAAGTAACTGTTCTTGAATTGTCTGTTTAAATTTTTCTTATTCTTATTTTTTTATTTTCTTATTCTTATTTTCTTATTCTAAATTTTTCTTATTTCTTTCCCAGTAAAAGGCCATGGAATATGTTCAACAAAACACGTCCTTATTCTTAATCCTCTTTAATCATTAACATTACTTCAATGAGAACACAGTGGATATGACTCATTTGAACTTCCCTTTTATACTTAAGTACCATTAATCCTAAATTCGTGAAATCTAAAATAGAATTCTCCCATATAAACTATCCCCTCTGCTTCTCTTTTATTAAACCATGTAATGTGAATCTCTAACTGATTTTTCAAGTTACAGGTCACACCACTGATACTATTGTTATCACGAGAGTAGTTTATTCACACCGTGGTAAAGATTGGTCTTTTAAATCTACATATGTGGGATCGAATTTGGAACCAGTTCATAAAAGGCTTCTGCATCATGCTAAAAAGCTTGGAGTGACATGTGGGTCAGAACTATTTTCACTCCTACATTAATTTCTTTGTTTAAACCATCCTCCATGAGTTGGGAATGGTAGCTAAGGAGTGGCTGATAGCAAAGTTAGAGAAAATATGCTTCATGACTTTATACCCTGTGCAGAGAGGCCTACATCAGTAGTTGTCTAAAGTAGCTGTCAAAGTAGTTGTCTCTCAAAGATACTTGTGCAAGACATAAAGCCTGCTCCAGACAGTCTGAAGCATTACCAAATCCTCTCCCATTCCCCAGATGTCCCAAGACCGTCTATTAGGGCACGGTGCTTTCCTAGAGAAAGGTAGGTTCTTCCTGTCAAGGTCCTATACTACAGTTCCCATACTGAGTTCCTCATTATCCACTGCCCCTTTAAAACCAGTCACTGGTTCCCAAGGATCCCTACCATCTAGCACCCTGGTTTGGATGTGTGTTACTCCAAGTTCTGCACATACATAGCATTGTATGTGTCCATTGACTGTCACCCACAGAAGGGTAGGTGTATGCAAAATATTAACTTATATGCAGTATTCCTACATCACTAGTGCTAAGACTTGTCCACCAAGTTTAGCACATGTGCGATGTTTAACCCAGCAATCCCAGCTCCACAGTAACTGGGGTTGTTCCTCCCACTAATTTTCCTTTTCACTCATCACCCCAGCCCACACCACACCCAATTTCACCAATATATAGATAGCCAATGCATATTTGGGTGAACTATGAACCATCATGAAGGAATTCCAGTATGAGAGGCCTTTGGCCTCGTCCTGGGGTATATGTTCTAGCTGCACTGGAAGCTGGAGAACTCCCACATGGAGCTCACTATACCCTGAACATTTATGTTCCTCCAAATCCTTATGTTGAAAATCTAATGATCAAGATGATGGTATCAGTCAGTGGGGTGTTTCGGAGATCACCAGAGTGATCTTCCTGAAGATTATTTCCTTCAAGATTCCTTCCTGAAGATTATTTCCCTCATTGAATAATCTTGAATAATCTTGAAGATCACCCCAACCTTCCTGAATGGGATAAATGCCCTTATGAAAAATGGCCCAGAGAGCTAGCTTTCTCCTTCTACCACCTGAGAATATCATGAGAAGCTTGTAACCTGGAAGAAGGCCCTCACCAGACTATCCTGACACCCTGGTGTCAGATTTCCAACCTCCAGAATGGTGAGAAATAAATTTCTGCTGTTTATAAGCCACCCAGTACCTACTATTATGCTATAGAAACCCAAACAGATGAAGACAGAGCCCTTCAAAAAGCCCAAGATGATCAACTTGCTCTCCTCCTTAAGGATTTACCTTGTTCTTCCCTGCACCTTATTCCTTCCTTGAAAATTGCACCTCCCATTCTATGTCTTAAAAATAGGAGTGAAACAGTGTATGACTCAGCAGTGCTGGATTCATGTGACACCATGTCCAGATACAAATCCAATCAACTGGGGAAGAAGGGCCTAAAATCAGTATTGCTTAATGGTTAAGTTTTTCCTACCCAAGTCTGAATCTTGGATTTATATTAACTCTATGAACTTGGACAAGACACTTAACTTTGTAAGGCTCCATTCCCTGATCTCTAAAACTGATATAAATTAATAGGTACCAGTTTTGTGGGGGTGAGATAAAGCATTGATAGATAGTACGTTTCTGGACATTCGGTAAGCACTTGGTAAATGATACCTATACTTATTGTCATGAAGACAAATATAATAGAAATCCAACAGCCTATCTTTGAGATGCTTCAGAAAATCTTTGTTAGGGCACTTGGGAGGCTCAGTTGGTTAAGCATCTGCCTTCAGCTGAGGTCATGATCCTGGGGTCCTGGGCTTAAACCCCAAGTTGGACTCTCTGCTATGCAGGGAGTCTGCTTCTTTCTCTCCCTCTGCCCTTCCCCTACTTATTTGCTCGCTTGCTCACTCTCTTTCAAATAAATAGATAAAATCTTTAAATAAAAAAGAAAAGAAAATGTTTGTTGATCTTCCACTGGGTAAACCGTAGGAAACACTGGCTCAGCTTCAGTCTTGTTTGAGGATGCACCAGTGGTGTCTCAAGGGGACAAACACCTTAATAATTCTTGGGCAAACCCATGGCTCAGACCACATAAGTCTTCTAAAAAACATACCTTCTGCCCAACCCTACTTAAGTATTACTATACAATAGAGGAGCATTGCCATAAACTGCTTCTTTTCGCCATTTCAGTCACTTGCTTAATCTAACCTATTAAATAATTCTCTTTTATTTTCATTTCTCTTCTTTTGAGTAGGTATTTTTTGACCAGCCCCACCTCTACTTTTAAACAAAAGCATAGCTCCCAAATATCAGAACCTATCAGAACCTGCTTTTTGAGAATTCATGATTGCTAATAGTCCTTGAGCATTTGCAACAAGCAAGATATTCTGGTTAGTGTTTTACATTGAATTTCTTCTTGTATACATCACAAAACATTAATATTCACTTCCCATCAACCATACTTGACTACTTTTTTTTATTAATTATCCCTAAAATCTAATAGTTCCCCAGGCCTGTTGATTTCACCTCTTTTTATTTCACCAATCTACCCACTATTCTCCATTCCATTGCCACTATCCTAGTCCACAATATTCTCTTTGGTCATCAAAGTTCTGCAATTCTTTATCATGTTCTCCTTCTCACCCTCTTAACTACTCTATTTTGAAACAGTATTTTTTTTTTTTTTTTTAGTTTTTACCTAAATTGCAGTTAGTTAACACACAGTATAATGTTTCAGGTGTACAATTCAGTGATTCAGTACTTCCATACAACACCCAGTGCTCATCACAACAAGTGCCTTCCTTAATCCCCATCTGCTATTTAACCCATCCCCCCTCCCCTCTGGTAACTATCCATTTGCACTTTATAGCAAAGAGTCTGTTTCTTGATCTGTCTCTCTCTTTTTTTCCCTTATGATGGTTTGTTTTGTTTCTTCAATTCCATCTGTGAGTGAAATCATACATACAATGGAATACTCAGCCATAAAAAAGGAATGAAATCTTGCCACTTAAAATGATGTGGATGGATCTAGAGTGTATTATGCTAAATGAAATAAGCCAAACAACAGTCATTTTTAAAATATAAATGTGATTAAAATTTTTCTGAGTTCACAATGCCCCTGGAGTCAAGTTAAAAAAAAAAAATTCCAAGGCCCTTGTATGATTTATCCCTGCCAAACTTTCTAACATCATTGTTCACCATACTTTCCTCTGATGTAATAGCTATGAATTTGGGGGGGGGTGTCAGATTCAAAGAGAGAAATAAACAGTGACTGCATAAATAGGGAAGGGACAAAAATGAATCTACTTGTGCTCTTCTTAGGCAAATAGCAAAATCGACTTGATTCCAAAGACAAATAATCAGTTACTGCTCATTTTAGCAGTGTGCAGACCAGTGTCTTTATTTAATCTCTAAATTTTTCCCACAAAAACTTGTTGAAGATAATCTGTAAGACTGTACTCTGTTACACAATAGGACAAGTTACAGAAAGCTGCTAAGCAGGTAAAACAGGCTGAAGAGAAGCAAAAGTCAAATCCTGGAGTATTCTGAATGGTAGAGGAAGAAGGCAGGAAGAGGACAGGTATGATGTCACAGTTTAGATCCATAAGGGTTTTTTAAAAATTGTTGTTCCCAGATTCTAAAACACTTAGAGTCTAGTTGGGAATACGCATATACCACAAATGATAGAATAATCATTAAAGAGTGACTGTGTAAAACCGCTTCAGGTAATAGAGAAGAGGTTTCCCTGTGGGAGTTTCTAGAGCTTATGAAATATCCAGGTGGGGAAAACTGTATATATAGTTTTTGAGCTCATGACAGTGGCCTTAGTGGAAGACATAACTTTAAGAACCTTCCCCAGATCAGTCAGAGCTGAATCCAGGAAGCCAAGTAGAGAGCATAAAAGACAGAAGGACCAACCAAAAGTTGAGTTTTAAGGAATCCAGACGTAAAGGAGTGTATATACCAACAGTTTGCCTCACATAAAACTGGAGGGAAGAGAAGTAAGATGAAAACAGAGAGAGTGCTATTGCAGACTTCATGGGAAAAAAGAAGTATTCTAAGGCAAAGGCTGGAAAGAGTTTTAAGTGATGAAAGGAAATTATATTAAAAAAAAAATAACAAATATGCCCTTAAATGGAGAAATAACGAGATCCTTGACAAATTCAGCCACAGGAAGTTGAAGAAACGGCCAGGGGAGAACACAAAGGTAATGAATTGAGAAAAGTATACATTATGAATATGTAGAAAAGGAGCATAATTTGCTTTTAATTCAACTGGGTGCAAAAGGGAAGACGAGTAATAGAATAGAAGTTTAGATAAAGGGTTAAGAAAGGTTTATTAGCTCTTTCTTTTGGTTTTGATTTGGCGATGAAAAGGCCCAGATGTGGTTATATGCTGAAGTAAAACAGCAAATAAGGTTTGAGATTTTGAAAATACTGGGAATGAATAACTTCCGGGTAAAGACACGTGAGGTGGCAGGAGGTGGGAAGGAAGTCATCCAGGAGAGGTGGTGGGATGATTCTGAGCGGGAAATACAGGCTTCTAGTTATAGAATGACTAAGTCACAGGAATAAAAGGCACAGCACAGGGGATATAGTCAATGATATTTCAATAGTGTTTTATGGTGAGAGATGGTAGCTACACCTGTGATGAGCATAGCACAATGTATAAGGAAGTTGAGTTATTATACTGCACACCTGAAGCTAATGTAACATTGCGCATTGACTATGCTCAAATTTGTTTTAAAATTAAAATAATTTAAAATAATTATAGAGACAACTAAATAAAGGTTTCAGTGGTGACCATCCAAACTGGAAGAAAGAAAAAAAGAAGGAAGAGAAATGATTAAAACATAAAAATAAACATCACTAGTAATAAAAAAATGGAAATTAAAATGCTGTTTTTAATCATAAAAAGACGGGGAGAAGACATGTAAACATATATTGAGGAATTTTTTTTTTTTTAATGTTTGGTTAGTCAATTTGTCAGTTGGTTCTGCAGACAATACAGACTCTAAAAGAAGAACATATCTGGTGGCCATTTTCTGATTATCTCATTAAGAAAATGTATTTCAATTCACAGATGAGAGACATAAAAATAAGCTTGTGAATCAAAACTGATTTCAAGCTGGATATCTCTTAGAGGACAGAAGGAAACCAGGGAAAGAGAGAGACACAGGGATAAGTAGAAATTCTTTTTATTACATAAGTATCTGGCTAACATAAATATCTCTTCCCCTTATACTTCCTTATTAAAATAATAATAAGAAAATAAATAAAAATAAATAAAAGCCTGGCTACTTAAGGAAACTAATGTCTCAGCAAAAGCATCTTCAATATAATCATGGACCAACTGGAATCTAAAATTCTACAACGTTGAAACAGATAAAGTTCCTTGATCTTTTATGAGTTCACATAAAAAAATAAGTATGTAAGTCATTGTCAAATTAATTAAATAATTTCAAACTGTTTTTCCTACTGATGAGGAAAACAATTAACCCAAATCTGAAAAAAACCAAAATTATGATAGTTGAATATGGGATGTTACGCTGAAGCAAAACAACTTTCTTATCTACCAAATGGACCACCATCTGTAACTCCAGAGTGAGGCAAATTCGTTCTTATACTGTCTTAGGCAAATAGCTTTCAAACATTGAAAGGAATAATTTCAAAGCCAGATTTCGGACTTAACTTGCACTATTAATAAAGACCTTTTAGTTCTACAGACCTAAAGAAGTTAGCCAATCTTTTATTTAATCTAGGCAAATTTACTGAGACATTTCTTTCCTTAAGATGAAGATTTGTATCCCAAGACAAGTTCCTTTTCCTAGACACATCTTCCACTTGACCAACACAGGGAGAGAAAGAGCTATTGTTAATTAACCCATAATAGAGGAATGGAGCAATTTCTTTAGGTCTTAAGTGAAGGATACTCCGTTCAAGATCTAATAAATGATGACAAAGACTCTCCTGAAACTACATAATGGCTTTTGCAATTTATCTTGATACTGCTAGCATAGATGGATAGAGGATTTCAGAGCAATGGTGATACAAAATTCAAGTTAGAAGAGGACAGGTATATCTGCTTTCAATGGATTTCAGGTACTCTGGGTGACAATGGATGTTGTGATTACATAGAGATAAATAAACATGGCAGAAACGAGTATACTCCACTACTGAAAATATCCCAGGTCCAGAGGTGCTGATGGTCAAGTTTTCTTTAAAGCATCATCATCAATTACAGTCTCTGATTAATATTTACTATTAAGGGGGCGCCTGGGTGGCTCAGTGGGTTAAAGCCTCTGCCTTAGGCTCAGGTCATGATCCCAAGACTCTGGGATCAAGTCCCATATCAGGCTCTCTGCTCAGTGGGGAGCCTGCTTCCTCCACCTCTTTCTGCCTGCCTGTCTGCCTACTTGTGATCTCTGTCTGTCAAATAAACAAATAAAAGCTTTAAAAAATAAAAAAAAATTACTATTAAGGCTATTTTGTAAAGAAAAATTTTTTAATATTTTTAAAGAGGGGTCAAACATACAAGACCATATGTGGCCATAGAAACATGATATAGGGATGTCACAGAAATATTGCTGTAAATTGGATCACAAGTCCACATGAATGACACCTTATGACAAATGACATAAATTAGGAATGGTGTATTTAGAAAGGCCAAAACTATAAACTTTATGAAATATAGATATACTACATATTCCTTGTTTTTAAAGATTTACTTATTTAAGAGAAAGAGAGAGAGCATGAGCAGGAAGGGCAGAGGGCAAGGGAGAGAGATATGCGAGGGAGAGAGGACCTCAAGCAGACTCCACATTGAGTGTGGAGCCGGATGCAGGGCTCAATCTCAGGACTCTGAGATCATGACCTGACCTGAAACCAAGAGTCAGGCACTTAACCAACTGAGAAAGGAATTTAGTAATTACTTCAAAGTATCAAATCAGTCCATATTATTTTCTAAAATTAAGAAGACACTTAATGATCTAAATAAACAAAAATAATGCATAAATTACTTTTTTTTTGGCATTTGAGCAGATTTTTATTTTTATTTATTTATTTATTTATTTATTTATATTTTTTATAAACATGTATTTTTATCCCCAGGGGTACAGGTCTGTGAATCACCAGGTTTACACACTTCACAGCACTCACCAAAGCACATACCCTCCCCAATGTCCATAATCCCACCCCCTTCTCCCAAACCCCTCCACCAGCAACCCTCAGTTTGTTTTGTGAGATTAAGAGTCACTTATGGTTTGTCTCCCTCCCAATCCCATCTTGTTTCATTTATTCTTCTCCTACCCACTTAAGCCCCCATGTTGCATCACCACTTCCTCATATCAGGGAGATCATATGATAGTTGTCTTTTTCTGCTTGACTTATTTCGCTAAGCATGATACGCTCTAGTTCCATCCATGTTGTCGCAAATGGCAAGATTTCATTTCTTTTGATGGATGCATAGTATTCCATTGTGTATATATACCACATCTTCTTGATCCATTCATCTGTTGATGGACATCTAGGTTCTTTCCATAGTTTGGCTATTGCGGACATTGCTGCTATAAACATTCGGGTGCACGTGCCCCTTTGGATCACTATGTTTGTATCTTTAGTGTAAATACCCAATAGTGCAATTGCTGGGTCATAGGGCAGTTCTATTTTCAACATTTTGAGGAACCTCCAGGCTGTTTTCCAGAGTGGTTGCACCAGCTTGCATTCCCACCAACAGTGTAGGAGGGTTCCCCTTTCTCCGCATCCTCGCCAGCATCTGTCATTTCCTGACTTGTTGATTTTAGCCATTCTGACTGGTGTGAGGTGATATCTCATTGTGGTTTTGATTTGTATTTCCCTGATGCCGAGTGATATGGAGCACTTTTTCATGTGTCTGTTGGCCATCTGGATGTCTTCTTTGCAGAAATGTCTGTTCATGTCCTCTGCCCATTTCTTGATTGGATTCTTTGTTCTTTGGATGTTGAGTTTGCTAAGTTCTTTATAGATTCTGGACACTAGTCCTTTATCTGATATGTCATTTGCAAATATCTTCTCCCATTCTGTCAGTTGTCTTTTGATTTTGTTCACTGTTTCCTTTGCTGTGCAAAAGCTTTTGATCTTGATGAAATCCCAATAGTTCATTTTTGCCCTTGCTTCCCTTGCCTTTGGCGTTGTTCCTAGGAAGATGTTGCTGCGGCTGAGGTCGAAGAGGTTGCTGCCTGTGTTCTCCTCAAGGATTTTGATGGATTCCTTTCGCACATTGAGGTCCTTCATCCATTTTGAGTCTATTGTTGTGTGTGGTGTAAGGAAATGGTCCAATTTAATTTTTCTGCATGTGGCTGTCCAATTTTCCCAGCACCATTTATTGAAGAGGCTGTCTTTTTTCCATTGGACATTCTTTCCTGCTTTGTCGAAGATTAGTTGACTGTAGAGTTGAGGGTCTATTTCTGGGCTCTCTAGTCTTTTCCATTGATCTATGTGTCTGTTTTTGTGCCAGTACCATGCTGTCTTGATGATGACAGCTTTGTAATAGAGCTTGAAGTCCGGAATTGTGATGCCACCAACGTTGGCTTTCTTTTTCAATATCCCTTTGGCTATTCGAGGTCTTTTCTGGTTCCATATAAATTTTAGAATTATTTGTTCCATTTCTTTGAAAAAGATGGATGGTACTTTGATAGGAATTGCATTAAATGTGTAGATTGCTTTAGGTAGCATAGACATTTTCACAATATTTATTCTTCCAATCCAGGAGCATGGAACATTTTTCCATTTCTTTGTGTCTTCCTCAATTTCTTTCATGAGAACTTTATAGTTTCTGAGTATAGATTCTGTGCCTCCTTGGTTAGGTTTATTCCTAGGTATCTTATGGTTTTGGGTGCAATTGTAAATGGGATTGACTCCTTAATTTCTCTTTCTTCTGTCTTGCTGTTGGTGTAGAGAAATGCAACTGATTTCTGTGCATTGATTTTATATCCTGACATTTTACTGAATTCCTGTATAAGTTCTAGCAGTTTTGGAGTGGAGTCTTTTGGGTTTTCCACATATAGTATCATATCATCTGTGAAGAGTGATAATTTGACTTCTTCTTTGCCGATTTGGATGCCTTTAATTTCCTTTTGTTGTCTGATTGCTGAGGCTAGGACCTCTAGTACTATGTTGAATAGCAGTGGTGATAATGGACATCCCTGCCGTGTTCCTGACCTTAGCAGAAAAGCTTTCAGTTTTTCTCCATTGAGAATGATATTTGCGGTGGGTTTTTCATAGATGGCTTTGATGATATTGAGGTATGTGCCCTCTATCCCTACACTTTGAAGAGTTTTGATCAGGAAGGGATGCTTCACTTTGTCAAATGCTTTTTCAGCATCTATTGAGAGTATCATATGGTTCTTGTTCTTTCTTTTATTGATGTGTTGTATCACATTGACTGATTTGCGGAAGTTGAACCAACCTTGCAGCCCTGGAATAAATCCCACTTGGTCGTGGTGAATAATCTTTTTAATGTACTGTTGAATCCTATTGGCTAGTATTTTGTTGAGTATTTTCGCATCTGTGTTCATCAAGGATATTGGTCTATAGCTCTCTTTTTTGATGGGATCCTTGTCTGGTTTGGGGATCAAGGTGATGCTGGCCTCATAAAATGAGTTTGGAAGTTTTCCTTCATTGCTATTTTTTGGAACAGTTTCAGGAGAATAGGAATTAGTTCTTCTTTAAATGTTTGGTAGAATTCCCCCGGGAAGCCGTCTGGCCCTGGGCTTTTGTTTGTTTGGAGATTTTTAATGACTGTTTCAATCTCCTTACTGGTTATGGGTCTGTTCAGGCTTTCTATTTCTTCCTGGTTCAGTTGTGGTAGTTTATATGTTTCTAGGAATGCATCCATTTCTTCCAGATTGTCAAATTTGTTGGCGTAGAGTTGCTCATAGTATGTTCTTATAATAGTTTGTATTTCTTTGGTGTTAGTTGTGATCTCTCCTCTTTCATTCATGATTTTATTTATTTGGGTCCTTTCTCTTTTCTTTTTGATAAGTCGGGCCAGGGGTTTATCAATTTTATTAATTCTTTCAAAGAACCAGTTCCTAGTTTTGTTGATTTGTTCTATTGTTTTTTGGGTTTCTATTTCATTGATTTCTGCTCTGATCTTTATGATTTCTCTTCTCCTGCTGGGCTTAGGGTTTCTTTCTTGTTCTTTCTCCAGCTCCTTTAGGTGTAGGGTTAGGTTGTGTACCTGAGACCTTTCTTGTTTCTTGAGAAAGGCTTGTACTGCTATATATTTTCCTCTCAGGACTGCCTTTGTTGTGTCCCACAGATTTTGAACCGTTGTATTTCATTATCGTTTGTTTCCATGATTTTTTTCAATTCTTCTTTAATTTCCCGGTTGACCCATTCATTCTTTAGAAGGATGCTGTTCAGTCTCCATGTATTTGGGTTCTTTCCAAACTTCCTTTTGTGGTTGAGTTCTAGCTTTAGAGCATTGTGGTCTGAAAATATGCAGGGAATGATCCCAATCTTTTGATACCGGTTGAGTCCTGATTTAGGACCAAGGATGTGATCTATTCTGGAGAATGTTCCATGTGCACTAGAGAAGAATGTGTATTCTGTTGCTTTGGATGAAATGTTCTGAATATATCTGTGATGTCCATCTGGTCCAGTGTGTCGTTTAAGGCCTTTATTTCCTTGCTGATCTTTTGCTTGGATGATCTGTCCATTTCAGTGAGGGGAGTGTTAAAGTCCCCTACTATTATTGCATTATTGTTTATGTGTTTCTTTGATTTTGTTATTAATTGGTTTATATAGTTGGCTGCTCCCACGTTGGGGGCATAGATATTTAAAATTGTTAAATCTTCTTGTTGGACAGACATTTTGAGTATCATATAGTGTCCTTCCTCATCTCTTATTATAGTCTTTGGCTTAAAATCTAATTGATCTGATATAAGGATTGCCACTCTTGCTTTCTTCTGATGTCCATTAGCATGGTAAATTCTTTTCCACCCCCTCACTTTAAATCTGGAGGTGTCTTCAGGCTTAAAATGAGTTTCTTGGAGGCAACATATAGATGGGTTTTTTTTTTTTTATCCATTCTGATACCCTGTGTCTTTTGACAGGGGCATTTAGCCCATTAACATTCAGGGTAACTATTGAGAGATATGAATTTAGTGCCATTGTATTGCCTGTAAGGTGACTGTTACTGTATATGGTCTCTGTTCCTTTCTGATCTACCACTTGTAGGCTCTCTCTTTGCTTAGAGGACCCCTTTCAATATTTCCTGTAGAGCTGGTTTGGTGTTTGCAAATTCTTTCAGTTTTCATTTGTCCTGGAAGCTTTTAATCTCTCCTTCTATTTTCAATGATAGCCTAGCTGGATATAGTATTCTTGGCTGCATGTTTTTCTCGTTTAGTGCTCTGAAAATATCATGCCAGCTCTTTCTGGCCTGCCAGGTCTCTGTGGATAAGTCAGCTGCCAATCTAATATTTTTACCATTGTATGTTACAGACTTCTTTTCCCGGGCTGTTTTCAGGATTTTCTCTTTGTCACTGAGACTTGTAAATTTTACTATTAGGTGACGGGGTGTGGGCCTATTCTTATTGATTTTGAGGGGCGTTCTCTGAACCTCCTGAATTTTGATGCTCATTCCCTTTGCCATATTGGGGAAATTCTCCCCAATAATTCTCTCCAGTATACCTTCTGCTCCCCTCTCTCTTTCTTCTTCTTCTGGAATCCCAATTATTCTAATGTTGTTTCATCTTATGGTGTCACTTATCTCTCGAATTCTCCCCTTGTGGTCCAGTAGCTGTTTGTCCCTCTTTTGCTCAGCTTCTTTATTCTCTATCATTTGGTCTTCTATATCACTAATTCTTTCTTCTGCCTCATTTATCCTAGCAGTGAGAGCCTCCATTTTTGATTGCACCTCATTAATAGCTTTTTTTATTTCAACTTGGTTAGATTTTAGTTCTTTTATTTCTCCAGAAAGGGCTTTTATATCTCTCGAGAGGGTTTCTCTAATATCTTCCATGCCTTTTTCGAGCCCGGCTAGAACCTTGAGAATTGTCATTCTGAACTCTAGATCTGACATATTACCAATGTCTGTATTGATTAGGTCCCTAGCCTTCGGTACTGCCTCTTTTTTTTTTTTTTGTGTTGAATTTTTCCGTCTTGTCATTTTGTCCAGATAAGAGTATATGAAGGAGCAAGTAAAATACTAAAAGGGTGGCAACAACCCTAGGAAAATATGCTTTAACCAAATTAGAAGAGATCCCAAATCGTGAGGGGGGAGAAAGGGGATAAAAAGAGGTTCAAAAAGGAAGAAAGAAAAAAAAAAGAAAAAAGGAAAAAAAGGAAAGAAAAGAATTAAAAAAAAACAAATAAGAAAAATATAAAAAAGAAAATATATATATATATTAGATAAACTAGTTAAAAAACGTTAAAAAAGAAAAAGGTAAAAGTTTAAAAAAAATAACTTAACCAGAAGGCAAGGAAAAAAAACAAAAAATGAAAAAGAAAAAAATTTAAATTAACTGCAAGACTAAAAAAAATCACAGGGAAAAAGCCATGAATTCCGTGCTTTGCTTTCTCCTCCTCTGGAATTCTGCTGCTCTCTTTGGTATTGAAACTGCACTCCTTGGTAGGTGAACTTGGTCTCGGCTGGATTTCTTGTTGATCTTCTGGGGGAGGGGCCTGTTGTAGTGAGTCTCAAGTGTCTTTGCCCCAGGCGGAATTGTACCGCCCTTATCAGGGGCCGGGGTGAGTAATCCGCTCGGGTTTGCTTTCAGGAGCTTTTGTTCCCTGAGCGCTTTCCGTAGAGTTCCGGAGGACGGGAATACAAATGGCGGCCTCCTGGTCTCCGGCCGGAGGAGCCGAGAGCCCAGGGCCGCACTCCTCAGTGCGCCCTCAGAGAACAGCGCCCAGTTACTCCCGTCTGCCTGACCTCCGGCCGCGCTCCGAGCTCACCGAGCCTGCGACCAGTTCAAGGTAACACCGAGCTGTGAGCTTACTGTTGGCTCTGTCTCTGTAGCCGGCTTTCCCGTTCCAATACCCGCAAGCTCTGCGACACTCAGACACCCCCGATCCTTCTGTGACCCTGCGGGACCTGAGGCCACACTGACCCCGCGTGGGCTTCGCCCCGGTTTAGCCTCTGGAGCGATGTCCCTCAGCGGAACTGACTTTTAAAAGTCCTGATTTTGTGCGCCGTTGCTCCGCCGCTTGCTGGGAGCCGGCCCCTCCCCCCGGGGTCTATCTTCCCATCGCTTTGGATTCACTTCTCCGCCGGTCCTACCTTTCAGAAAGTGGTTGTTTTTCTGTTTCCAGAATTGCTGTTCTTCTTCTCTTCGATCTGCCGATGGATTTTCAGGTGTTTGCAATCTTTAGATAAGCTATCTAGCTGATCTCCAGCTAGCTGAAGTAGTCTCAGCCTGCTACTTCTTCGCCATCTTGACTCCTCCCCCTCAACACCATGGATTTTTGAAGGCAGCAGATCTAAGAGACTATTCTAGGTGAAGTGTTATATTTTTTCAAGGTCATTTAGAAAAAATTTCTACATGCTTGCAATGTACATATTTCACCATGGATAATTCCCAGCAGTTGATTTTATTTTTATTTTTTTTAAATAAGTCCATATAAGTTTAATGTTTTATTTTTTTAAGATTATTTATTTATTGGGACACCTGGGTGGCTCAGTGGTTTAAAGCCTCTGCCTTTGGCTCAGGTCATGATCTGAGGGTCCTTGGATGGAGCCCCGCATTGGGCTCTTTGCTCAGTGGCGAGCCTGCTTCCCCCACCCCCTCTGTCTGCCTCTCTGCCTACTTGTGATCGCTGTCAAATAAATAAATGTCCATCAACAGATGAATGGATCAAGAAGATGTGGTATATATACACAATGGAATACTATGCAGCCATCAAAAGAAATGAAATCTTGCCATTTGCGACAACATGGATGGAACTTGAGTGTATCATGCTTAGCGAAATAAGTCAAGCGGAGAAAGACAACTATCATATGATCTCCCTGATATGAGGAAGTGGTGATGCAACATGGGGGCTTAAGTGGGTAGAAGAAGAATCAATGAAACAAGATGGAATTGGGAGGGAGACAAACCATAAGTGACTTAATCTCACAAAACAAACTGAGGGTTGCTGGGTGCAGGGAGGTTGGGAGAAGGGGGTGGGATTATGGACATTGGGGAGGGTATGTGCTTTGGTGAGTGCTGTGAAGTGTGTAAACCTGGTGATCCACAGACCTGTACCCCTGGGGATAAAAATATATGTTTATAAAAAATAAAAAATTTAAAAAAATAATAAATAAATAAATAAAGATTACTTATTTATTATCAGAGACAGAGAGAGCATGCACAAGCAGGGGGAGCAGCAGGCAGAGGGGAAAGTAGAGAGGGAAACTTAGCTCCCTGCTAAGCAAGGAGCCGAATGTGGGACTCAATCCCAGGACGCTGGGATCATGACCTGAGCTGATGGCAGATGCTTAACCAACTGAGCCAGCCAGGCATCCACCCAGCAGCTGATTTTAGATGGAAAATTTTATAGTATAAATAACTTTAAATATGCTAGGGAGTTTGCTTGTTTTTGATAAATTCATTTGTAAGGCAAACTATTACACCCTATTTATAATGGATATAAATGGATTTTTCCCCCTGTTTATGTGAGCCAGTAAAAATAGAATAATTCTATTAGCCTGTTATCTATCAGGGCTCTTTCTTTTTGCTCTTCAGAATAATAAAATTTGTAAATATCTGTACTTAACATTAAATGTTGGTGATATAATTACTTAAAATTTTACCATAAACCATGTTTAGAAAGCCCTAAACAAAGTATAGGTTAAACTCACTGCAAAGATATTGGTGTCTATTACTTTAAATCCATTAGATTTAAACTTTTTAGATGAAGGAATAACACAAATCATAAGGATTTGACAGGTTATATAAGCCAGACACAAACATATCACTATATTAAAACAGATTTAAAATGAGAAGGTTTAGATTACTTCAAAAGCTATGAAGGTAAGGAGTGTCTGGGTGGCTCATTTAGTCAAGTGGGTCAACCTGGGTCATGATCTCAGGGTCCTGGGATTGAGCTCAGCTTTGGGCTCCTGGCCCAGTGCAGAGTCTGCCTCTGTCCTTCTCCTGCTTATGCTCTCTCAGTTTCTCTCTTTCTCTCTCAAATAAATAAAAGAAATCTTAAAAAAAAAAAAAAAAGAAAAACTATGGAGTTAAAAAAAAGTAATGTCCTCATATTATATTTATTAGAAGCATCCTTGAAAATAGCAAGTTCTAGGTCCTGTAAGTAACCATAATGACAATATTGGCAATCACTCTTTAGATGATCAAATTGTCACTTTTGTTATCTAAGCTTTCATAGCTTCCTAGCTAAACAAACAAACAAACAAAAATGTATGTTACTATGTTCTCTAAGAAACTATTGGATTAGAACTCTCTAAGTATGTTTTTGTTACTACTATGGACTAGGGAAGAGGGGTTAAAAAAAATCCTCTTAGGGATGTCAGCTTCAGAAATATAGATTGTACCAATCTAAGAAAATATTGAACTGTCCTGGGACATTCTGATATTTTCGAGCAAAATCCACAATGTAAGATCACTTTACCTGAGATTAGCTTAAAATTCTTAGCTGATCCAACCTTTATCACCTACATTACACTAAACAAGAATTATCATAAAATGAAACATATTACCCTCTACCCAAACACAACCTAGTGTCCCAAATGCATAATAATTTATTTCTTCCTACCTAGTTGTGTTATCCAGGGCACAAAATGGGAACTGACTCTTATGTGTCTACAGCAAGTGTTTCCAAAAATACTCACTCAAAGATGTCACTCAGAGACTCACAGAACCACAGAAGAATATGAGATAATGGATTCTTCTGAGGAATGATTTTTGATGCAATGGTGACAGAGTGATTTTTAAGAAATTATATCTGAGAAATAGATGACTCGATTTGGAAATCAAACCTTTACTTAGTGAAGGCAAAATCATAGTAACCAAAGAAAATCATTTCTTACTCCACTCCGACGACAACAGCATCGAGTTTCTTTGCAGTCCATCTATTCAGGGCATCAATAGCTCTAAGTTCTGAAATGAAGAAATAAATGTCAATGTCCTCCCTGTAATGAGAAAAAGGTGACTTGTGAGTGTTATAAAGGAATCTATATTTCCTGTTCTATTTCTGTGAGGAGGGACCAGAATCAGCATGACACACTCTGCAGGGGTGCCTCCTCAGTCACCCATTGTCTTTAGGGATGAAAAGATGGCCTTGCAAATTGGTGGTTTTGAGGAAGAGAAAGGAGGCTCAGACTATTCTTATTTTTCTCTTTTCATCTGCTGCCTGTTCACAAGGATCTTCACTCCCAAGAACCTTCTGTGGCTTGTTGTATTTTGCTCTGCTTGTTCCTTCAGGCAGCAAGTTTTATAGGGAGGAAGTGTGTGATTGGTCTGCAGAGCCAGCCACTACAGATGAGTTGATTTAACTCAAGAGTGTCAAAGAGTGTCATAACAATACCTACATACTCATTCTCCAAAGCCTTCTTTAGAAATAATAGTTATGCTTTGACCATCATTTACTTTAATTTTGTGTATAATCTTCAATGGGTCCAGGAGAGAAAGTCAATAATAGATGTACTGACTCTCTAAAACCACAGCTCTCAATAATATGGTTCTTTGAACTTCCAAATTCTTTAAATATGCCACATTATAAAATGATGCAATAACCTTGGTATTTAAGAAAGAGTCTAAGGAAAAGCAACTAAATTTCGAGAGAGCCTCTAGAAAGTCAGTATGTGGACTTAGATGTACATATCTATTTTGGTAAACATGGCACACAAGTCATTGCCCCTCTTTCCAGTATACATACATATCTCATTCCAAATACCTCTAAATCCAATTTACCAGTGACCTGGCCCCAAAACTTTGGCAACCCTGTGACATCTGCTATTAATTTATCTACCACAGGATCCTA
Source organism: Mustela erminea (assembly GCF_009829155.1). Classification (NCBI taxonomy): domain Eukaryota; kingdom Metazoa; phylum Chordata; class Mammalia; order Carnivora; family Mustelidae; genus Mustela; species Mustela erminea. Next base: position 143,148,555 of record NC_045614.1, read on the forward strand.
GAAATTCAGAGAATTCTAGAGCCATGATCAAATTCCAAACTTTTCCAAGATGTCTCCTGCACATTAACAAAATGTCAAATTAATAACTAATGAAATACTGTGTGTGTGACTACCCTGAAAACAGAAAAGTAAGTCAGGCAGTCTTTTATGTAGAAAAATAGTATTTTCATTAAAGATTGGGTTGATAATTCACAGTGCAAGGTAAGGGGGTAGATGAACACCAAAATGTGCAAGACATAAGAACCCTGTGACCCTCACGCTAAATACTCCTTAATGACATGTTTCAAACCTGTCTTCATTTTTATTTCCCAATACTTTTCACTTTTCTTACAACATAAGTTAGTTTAAATTTCTTGTTTTCCATTCTTTATCTCCAGCTGTCCTAACTCACGATCTTTGCTGATATAATCTGTTGACTCATGTTTTTCTCTATGTCCAATGACTGAATTTACATCACTTACAGAGCCCAGATAGAAACAAGAAGACATTAGGTTAGATGTCAGAAAACAACAACTACAGCTCTGTGTAAAAAAGTCTACCAGAGAAATATCTTCTTCTTCTATTTCTTAGTTCTCAAACCAACTGCAACAAATTTGAAGGAGAAAAAAAAAAGAAAAAATAGGAAGCCTAGGAAACAAAGTGAGGAAATTGAAATTAGTAAATACCAAAGAATAGCTAGTGTCTCTGTCCAGATTTGTTAAAAAAAGAAGAAGAAGAAGAAGAAGAAGAAGGTATCTAAGTCTTTTATAGTTTATTTTATAGTTTATTTATTTATATAAGTCCTGACAGATCTATGAACAAATAATGTGCAAATATAAAGCCAAGACACAAGAAGATGATACAAGTGAAATTTAGCTGAGCAAGAAATTGGAATGTGTGTCCTGAATAATAATTTGCACATTTTTAGGAATTACCGATTGTAATCATTGTACTTGCCAATGAAGGGGAAATCAATCTGATAATCAGGATTTTTCAAAGTGATATTTTCTCATCTGTGAGCATTTCACTTGGGCTGACTGAAGTCCCAGGTGATATGTATGTGGATACTTGGGTATTTCATAGACCTTATGAAAACTTTAATGGCATTAATAAATCTCTTTAGAGACAAATGAGGCCAAACTGCTATTTAATTTATCTTATATATATTATAATATATATTTATATTTATTATAATATTTTATAAAGGAAGAAAAGTATTCCAAACACCCTAATGCCTGATATAAATTAAATTATAGATGAAATCTAATTTATTGAAAAGACTAAGGAAGTTAAAAGACATAACAATACTGGAAAAACATTTTAACTAATAATCACTCTAGAGAACACCACAGAATTTCTTTTCAGTCATTCACTTTTTTTTTCCCTCAGAAGACATTTATTTGTTGAACATTCATTGAAGGGAAAATGCTTTGGTAGATGCTAAGAGGTGATTTTACTTCCTGAAGAGATAGTGAACCAAACATGCTACACAATTACAAAACAAAACAAGGATTGTTGCCGTCAGGTAAATATAAACTGCAATGGACCATATAGCAACATTACTAAAATTTTTTAAAGCCAGAGAAGACTACACACACACACACACACACACACACTCACCCATGAAATGTTGATGCTTTTCCTGAACATAAAAGGGTTAGCAGTAGTTTTCTTGAAGTAAGATGAGAAGGACATTCTACAGCACCATAGCCAGAGACAGAAATAAGAATTCATAGAGGGCTTGGAAACTAAATACAGCTATGTATGGTTGAAGCAAAATTATGAAGGGAAGCACTGGCAAGAAAAATTAAAAATGTAAGAATCTGGAAATCTGAACACTTTGCTAATGGATTTAGATTTACTTTATTATATGATGAAAGTCACTGAAGAGTTTAAACAAAGAAATCATATAACCAGATTTGCATGTTAGAAAGATCCAGTACACTAAGAGTGGAAGATGAAATCAAGTTGAACAGGACACACACAGAGACATCAGAAAGGAATATCTTTAAAATATCATGAAGTAGTAAATTGTATTAATGAAGTCAAAACTTCCAGAAGTATAATGAATGGGGTATAGTAATTTTACGTGAGCACTAAAGAACCGTAAATAATTTGCCATAATTGCTATTTACGGAGGACTTTCAGATGTTGGTTTAGACGGATGGTGGGTTTTATGCTTGTTTTCTAAGGCCATTTGGACACAAGACAAAAAATTGTATTTGGTCCTATTGAGCTCAAGATGTGTGTGGTTTGTCCAGTTATAAATGTCTAAATGGATCCAGAACTCAGGAATAGTGTCAGAGAAGCAGAGTCAGGACTGGGTGTCAGCAACATGTAGATATTTGGAAAAGAGAAGAGACTGGAAAACAGAGTGTGTGAATTCAAAACCCCAAGGTAGGGAGAGAATTTGTGGGGGGGGGGGCTTGAAGGCAAGAATATTTATGAAGAATAAATGTGGAAAATCTGTTATTTTCTTTGGTTTGTTTTTAAAGATTTAATTTATTAATTTATTAATTTATTTATGAGAGAAAGAGCATGAGAGAGGGGAGGGAGAGGAACAAGCAGACTCCAATCCAGGGCTTGATCTCATGACCCTAAGATCATGACCAGAGCCAAAACCAAGAGTCAGAAGCGTAACTGACTGAGCCATGCAGGTGGCCCTATTTTGTTTTTAAATGAGAGATGAGAGACAGAGATGAGAAAACAAGGAATGACAGGAAATCTAGGAGATACTTCGTCATAGAAACAGGGAGGAGCAGTACATGTCAGAGGAGAAAAGCCTAGTCTTTATCAAATGTAGTAGATTGTAGAGATCAAAGAGATAATTAAAGGTGGAAAAAGAAAGGCGTAGGGAAGGACTAGAGCCTGTAAGGGCAAAGAAATGCGTCTGAGAAGGAAGGGAAAATGGAAGGGACTGATTACACAAAGGAATTCATGGTCAAGCAGAAAACAATTCTTTAAAGATGAGAATAACCATGGTGTTCCTGGACATCAGAAAGCTAGGGAGGAGGTAACTAGAAAGGCAAAATTGTAGTACCATTTTAGCATTTTGTATATTAATCTGAGTTTTTATGCCTTATTAATTTTCCATGCTAATTTTCTCTATGACTAGTCCTCATAACTTATTTTTGGTTAAGTATAGCTTGCTATATATTTTTTTAAGATTTTATTTATTTGACAGATAGAGATCACAAGTAGGCAGAGAGGCAGGCAGAGAGAAAAGAGGAAGCAGGCTCCCTGCTGAGCAGAGAGTCCTATGTGGGGCTCGATCCCAGGACTCTGGGATCATGACCTGGGCTGAAGGCAGAGGCTTTAACCCACTGAGCCACCCAGGCACCCCATGCACATATCTTTTTAAGGTTCTCAAACTATTTAGAACCAAATGAGGCTTAGAGAAAGACAAAAGGTATAAAAAAATTATTTATTACCTTTTTATCTTTCCTCGATTATATTCATTTGTTTAACTAAATAGAACAGTGCCTCCTTCTTTTATACTAGTAGTACTGTATCATCAGGTTTTCCAAAGTTCTCATATAGAGAAATGTATTCATGTTTTTGTTTTGAATCTGCTATATATGCCTCTTAGAATCATTGCCAGTGATGGATAGGGAAACTAGACCTCATAGAAAGAGATTTGTTTGTTTGAAGATTTACTTGTTGGGCAAAGAGAGTGAAAGAGAGAGCACAAATAGGGGGAGCTTGAGGTAGGCAGAGGGAGAGGGAGAAGCAGGCTCCCCACTGAGCAGACAGGCTCCATCCCAAGACCCTTCGATCATGACCTGAGTCCAAAGCAGATGCTTAACCAACTGAGCCACCTAGGTGCCCCCAAAACAAAGAGTTTATTATAACATAGGTCTATTTTGTGATTTCTTTTACGAATTAAGACTAGGTGTCATTCTAAGCTTTATCACTGTTAGCGTTATTGTTATAGTGACTACAAACTTGAGCTTGTAGCCAACAACAACCTATGACTCTGATTTACCATTTAAAACTTCTGCATTGCCTCAATACTTCTGTTTCTGAGTATATTTTGATCCCAAAGAAAACAAGTTATACTAATTGATTCATTCATATCCTACTTTCATTTGATATGAATTCATTCACTGTAAAAGCTGAAAAGAAAATGTTTAGCAAAACCAAACTAAACAAAAACAAAAATAATGATCTCCATGATATTTTTTGCCAAACACATGTCTGTGGTTATCTCTCTACTAGATATCTAATATTTATAGCTACACTTATACCTATTATACATATAAGTATGCATATTTATATTAAATAGTTCTTATGTCAAAACTATATAGCCAGTTATAATTTTCTCTTATATGAGGAACTTACTGAAACTTCCAAGACAAAAAACACCACCATGAATATAGATTACAGCTCGTCTTGGGGTTTCTGACTTGCTCTTTGGCAATACAAACGTACTGGAATGTCAACAAATTCTGTATGCATCACTGTGACATACTCATCGGAAACGGGTTGGGTATAGTCCTGCCTCAGTATCATGGAAATAAACTTTTCATATTTTATGATACCTATAGTCTCAAGACACATAGCCTGTAAAAGTAAAACAAAATTGAACATTTTCATTTTTATCATCAAATGCATAGAAAGAGAAAATCTTAAATACACAAGCAAAATAAACAAATAATGTTTTGTAACAATTATTTCCAAATAATATTGCATAGATCTTAGTTTGTAACCTTGTTGAAAATCTCAAGTATTCTGTATTTCAGATTAGTAACTGTGTTATTCAATAGCTGTCAGTTTACCACATTTTTTTATGTCTGTCCTAATTATTTCTTAATTATAAATTCTTATCTGAAAAATGTGCATGTCTTATACCACCTTTTCTTTTTGTTTTGTAGGCATGCTGTCGTATTTTTCTTTTTTATGGTTCACTTTATTTAATCCAAATTTTTAAATGTTGTCTTGTGACCCACCATTAATTATTTAATTGCCCTGGTTTTCAACTCCAAATAGATTTAAGTCCTTCACTGCCCCCCACCATCCCCATGCCCCAAATCCCTGTTTGATATCACTGAAGAAAATTCTCTGGTATTTCTGACAACTTTTCTAGGATCTTTGTGACATTGCAAAGGACAGTTTACTCAAAAGAAGAACCTTAAAAATTACATGGTCAATAAATAATACATTAAACAGCTTTTATTCCTACAATTATTTCCAAGAGTTTGAGGTACTACAGGGTCATAAAGAGCATCTAACACCTATACTTTAACAACGAGGAAGCATGCAGAAGCTCTTAAATTGCAACCAGGAAATGTCAAAGTCAAATCTGCACCCATTTCTGTAGACCAGCCTCTTAGATGATCACTTACTGACTATAAGACTGGAAGCAAATTACTCTCTACTTCAATTTTTAAATCTTCATAATAATAATAATAATAATAAAATCCCTCGGCGTGTTGTTGTAGAATTTGAGTTAGGACTTTTAATGTACATGGAAGAGTGTCTAATGCATGTATGTATTCCATAAAGCTTGTCTTATTTAAGTATTCTTCACTAATAAAAATTCTTAAGTAATTTCATGCTAATTGAATATAATCAGGTAAGGTCTCCCTTAAACCAAGTTTTTGGTAAATGTGTAAATTACATGAATTTTTCACTTACTGAATTGAATTTGAAAAGATTTTTGGCAGATTGCCTTGTTTCTCATTTCTCAGGTATTTTCTGTTTCTGAGCAAATTCTTAAGTATATTTTGAACAATAATAAAAGTGCCGCTTTAGACATTATTTTGCTCTTCTACCACATGTGATCTGTAATCCACAAAGCAATCCTGAAAAGTGTTTATAATTAGTAACCCCATTTTCCAAGTATAAAAAAAGGTACAATGAAGGGTTAAGGAAATTTTCCAAGGTGGGACATGCTCTTCTACTAAACTCTCCCAAACTTTCCAATCTAACATGTGATCGACATAACAATGCATTTTATTTATGAAGTTTTCTTCCTCAAGAACTTTAATTTTCACTTCCCTTTCATATGTTAAAGAATTCATTTTTCTTCCTGGTATCTCAACTTTGATTTACAAAATTCAGCACTGGGAAGAATTAAACTGTTTTCCTTAAAACATCCAATGACTGTTAATTTTACCAGCATTAATCTTTAAGGTAAATACATGGATGCTTTTCTTATTATCTTTTGAAAAATAAAGAACAATCCTAATACAACATCAAATCTATAAAGGCTGTAATTTTTATTATAGATGGGCAATGGCAAAAATAATTTGTAGCTGGAAAAGAATAGCCTTTATGGAACTGGTAATTGCTTACCCACACCTGCGTTCATGTCATTTAACTCACGGGGTAAGAGCATTGCTGAAGAGATAGTTATAGTGAAGCTATGGCTCTAGAAGAAAACAGAGATAAATATCAGGACTTAGCAGACACAGGTAGGAGTTGGGCATGTTTTCACAGAGATACTGTCCGCTGGACGAATTACCAGGGGACAGCCTCTCCCTCTGATACCACACATTACTTTCTCTTCTCTAATCATTCATTGATGCCATTGTCTCCTTCACCTTCTTATTGCTTCTGTTATCAAAGAACGTCTCTGGGAGCCTCTTGGTTTGGCAGAAAGAGTATGAGCTTTGAAATGAGGTACATGAGGGCTCAAATTCTGAAGTTGTCTCTTTCTTGCTGCATGAGCTCCTCTGAACTTCTTTCCCCCCCTCTATAAAGTGATACAAATAATCAAAAGAAAGTGGGATGCATGGAGGTACATATTATAGAAAGCCTATGTATTCTAAAAGCTAAAAAATGCTAGTGTCTAACCATATCTGCCCTTTACCAAGGAGCTATTTTTGCTCAATTCATAATCAACCCTACATATTTCAAGTCAGACAATCTGAAACCTAGCAATTTAGAATTAAAAATAAGCAATGGAAACCACTGAGATAATGGTAGCCCTAAATTAACATCAAGTGGGTACAAACACCAATAATGTTTATCTGTATAATATATACAAGTAAAACCTAATTGAAAACTCAAACATGAAAAAAACAACAAGAACAACTCAAACATGTGAAATAGAACTCAAAGGTTAAGCTACCAAGTAAACAAAGCTTTTCCCTTTAGCAATACCACTTAATGTGTATCACAATAGATACAATCTTTACATTTAGATATAAACTCCTGGGAAGCAAGAATTCTACTCCACTCTATTTGCACAGATGAAGCTGCAGCAAGTTTTATTTACTTATTTTTATGTAATTGATCTATTCCAACAAACAAAGACGCAATGGTTATTTCAAAAGCAGTAACTACTAAAAAGTTCATAAGCACTGATTTTTAGTCAACAAGGCATTCCAATATCCAGAAGAAAAAAATGTGAATCTTACCATAAATGTGCCAGTTTTAGCAAATATATCTATGGCTGTTACTTTCCAGTATTCTTCAATGTTGCTGGGTATGGGGGTATATATACAAAAGGCAAAGAGAGCACAAAGCAGCCCCAAACAGAAAGCTTTGAATGCCATGATACCTCTTTCTCTGGCCTCTTCACGGCGTTGAGATTAAAACATTTCCACAAATACTGACTAGTAAGTAGCAGAACAACTGCAGACTGGGAACCCTTTCAGGTAATATATGATCATCTTACCAGTGTGAAGCTAATTTTTAATTCAAAAGTTATTGCATCAGTTGACTCATGCAATCAACTCATCAGGTGACTCTTTTTTTAAATATGCAGATTCAGAGAAAGATATTGTAGCACAACAGTTCATGCCTATCTGATAATAAACGAATTAATAATTCCCACAGTGTTTCTTCACCCTGCCATACTGTCCTCATCCTAAAGCAATTTGGCATGAAATTGGAGCCTACATGAGAGCTCTTAAGGCACCACAAAGTAAAATTTTGTACAAAGAGGCTTTACAAAAAATTAGCTGATATTTAGTCAAAATGCAGGCTTATGCAACTAGCATGGATTATTGTATTAATAAATCTCACTTGTTGTGGTGAAACGAAATTTAGGCCAAAAGATAAGGCGTGCAGCAACTTGTCCATACGCCATTATTCATCAAGCTGGAACTCTAACAGACTGAAGGACCACGAGGCTCAGTGTAAGTACCTTAGGAAACACTTTTAAAAAAAAAATGATTACACAGTGACTTTGTTCTTATGGTTAAATGGTAAATCTTTAAAACCAGTCTATACCAAGTAGCCTAGTGTGGCAATATCAAGTGCAGATATTAGACTTCTGCTTGCTGCGACCTGAGAGAGACCCTGTCCATAAAGCTGATCATTTTGATGTTCTTTAGAGATGCAGGGAACTGGAGATTTTCTGCCTGGCATGTCAGGACCTAGGAAATAAAAGAACAGTCACAAATCAATAAACCTGTAATTCTCAAGCTCATTGCCAGAGATTGGTACTTAAAGTAATTTTTAGTGACAGAATTCAATTCAATCAGACGTCTAGTGTAAGTCTATATTGGGCCTCTTGAAAGCCTAAGGATTAACTCCAAAGTCTATCCTAGATTGTATTACTAAAATGTTTATTTTTATTCACTTACATCGCAGTCTTCCCTGAATCTTTCAGGGTGTATTTTAGTGATATCACTTGTTATTAAACTGTTGCAAGTTAAAGAGGCACTAATAACAGTGCACATAAACTGGAACTGTCCTGGACAAACTGATACTAACAGACTTACCCTAATCATATAACTCTTTTATCAAATTTAATTTGCATGCCTGCCTTTCCTAGTGGACTACATTTTGTTTGTTTGTTTTTGCAACCTCTAAGTGCTCAGTGCTCTGCAGTTAAAGGTGCTAAATACATATTTTGAATAATTAATGGATAGCCAAGTTAATTGATTAAATAATGGTTAAGGATATTAGTAAGTGGGAAATCTCAAATCTCAAATCCACCATGAAGTTTGAGAACTAAAATAAGGAGTGGTCGTTGATGACAAATACTGAGAGAAAAACAGAATTAAGATAGTTTCTGTCTTCACATTGCATCTCTCTCTCTCTCTCTCTCTCTCTCACACACACACACAGAGAGAGAGAGAGAAAGAGAGAGAGAGAGAGAGAGAAAGGGACTGGAAAGAAAGAGAAATGTTATCAGACTGCAGTTGTGTGAAGATGAATGCCCTAATCAGAAGTGTTTAGGAAACGTCAAGTTAACATATGCCAAGAAGTTTAGAGAAAGTATTTGTAATATTTTGAATGCCAGATACCATGTGGCTGACATATTTGGAAACATAAGCAGAGGTATCTGATGTAATGACTGAATTTCTCTAATCAGATCATAGCAGTTTGCCTAACACGTGTTAAGAAATCACAAAATATTACCTGTCGCTTTTGTCATTATTACTAATAGTATTATTTTCAGCATTATTGCTGGGATCAAAGGAGAAAGGAAACTTAAGAGTAAGGAATCCTTCAAGACAATGCAGGTCCACGTAGTGAGGTTTGAGGGGGACATTAGATCTCTGACTGGAGTCAAAACATCTGAAGTTAGGTTCAGCCGTAGGTTTAGGAAGATCTCCAACTTTGATAATTTTTCATGTCCTTTGGGTCACCATTGTTAAGCACAGAAGGAAGACAGATCAGATACATGACATGAAAAAGGAATAAAACTGATACCATCTTCTCTCAGACTCAATGACTGTGGGTCTTCTCTTATTTTACAGAGCTGTCAACAGCATTGCTTTATGTCTACCTTAAACTTTTATCACATATTACTAAATGGGAGAAGGTGAAGCTTTTGTGCACACCACAGTTTGGTTTGCCAGTTTGAGGCATGGTTTGTTTGGCCTTTTGTGTACACCACAGCTTTGGTTTTGACATAGTTTGTTTGGCCTTTTGCTTGTGAGGTTTTAAAACACCATAGACTCATTTCAGAGCAATGTTTACTTATTTTCCCCACAGGTTTCCACCTGATATCACACGATATCATTATCAATTGACTAATATTTATAGACTCTTGTATGCCCCTTCCCACACATCAATTCTATCCAGATCAGACAACCTCAAACATTTTTATATTTTCCCATTCCCTTCAAGATAAAATCCAAATTTCTCAGTAGTGCAATGTATCTTTCCAGTCATCTTCAGAGTTCTCCTTTGACCCTACAATCCAGATCAACTTCAACTGCTAGAGGTTACCCTATAGCAAAAAGCCATATAAGCCCTCTGGACCTTTCTTCATATCTCTTTTCCTAGAATGAGCTCCTCAAGTTCTCTGATCCTACCTGCTTATCAAATACTCTTCCTGTTTTTAATTTCCAGCCCAACCACTTCTGCATTGCTTTTTGTGATTCCCGATACAGTAGGTGGATCAATTTCCCTTTCTTTACACCCTCCTACAGAAGTATTGACTTGTGCCATTGTTCCAGTAAGACAAACATAGTGAGCATAAATCTTGATCCCTTAATGGTATGTGCGTACAAATATTTCTTTAACTCTTATAATGGACTGAATGTTTGTTTTCTCCCCAAATTCATCTGTTGAGAGTTTAATGATCTAAGTGACTGTGTTAGGAAGTGAGCTCTGGGGAAGTGATTAGGGCATGAGAGTGGAGACCTCATGAGTGGGATGGTGCCCTTGAAAAAGAAACCTCAGATGGCTCCTTTGCCCCTCTGCCATATGAGGACACAGCAAGGAGATGGCTGGCTGTGAACAGAGAGAAGGCCCTCACCAGACAACAAATCTGATGAACCTTGATCTTAGACTTTGCCGAATCCAGTGTTTGTTGTTTAAACTACTCAGACTATAGTTTTTTTTTTTTTTTAATAGCAGATTAAGTCAAACCCCAAACAACATTAACATTAACGCATTATGCCAGTTAGGTATTACAATAAAACACAAATAAATCAGCAGCAAGACAAGGATCCTATTTTCACTGTTAGTGCCCAACATTGTACCTGAAGTTCTAGGTAGCACTATCAGAAAAGACATGACAATAAAAGTCATCCAGATTGGAAAGGAAGAGACAAAACTATCTTCATTTGCAATTGGCATGATCTGATGTATAGAAAACCCAATAAACCCACAAGATAGATACCAGAGCTAATAAAGTAATTCAGCAAAATTGCAGACTACAAGACCAAAATATAAAATAAAGTTGTGTTTCTGTTCACTACCAGTTATAATCTGAAAAGGAAGTTAAGAAAGGAATTCTATTTACCATAGCAACTAAAAAACTTATATACTTAGAAATAAATCTAACCAAGGAGGTAAAATACTTGCACGCTGAAAACTACAAAATATTGCTGAAAGAAATTAAAAAAGACATAAAAAAAATTGAAAGACGTCACATGCTTATGGATAGGAAAACTTAATATTGTAAAGATCTCAGTACTACCCAAAGTAATCTATAGATTTAATGCAATTCCCATCAAAATTCCAACAGCCTTTTCCACAAAAATGGAAAAGCCAATCTTTCAATTTCTCTGGAATTACGAGGGGCTCCAAATAGCCAGAACAATCTTGAAAAATAATAAAGTAGTTCCCAATTTCCTATCTGGGGCCAGCAGAAGTTATAGCAGAAGTTTTCAGAAAATTTCTGAAAACAAGCCATCTATTTTTTAACACTATATAAAAACTGAAGCAGGAACTCTGTGGTATTAGGAGAAAATATCTGAACTGTCTCTATAAGTAAAAAAAAATTTTTTTAATGGTCATAAGAAATGGTAAAGAAGAAAATTATTCAGGTTCAAGGCTCATACAAAGTAACTATACAACACAGACAAGAAAATTAAAATAGAAGAAATGGAAAAAATAAACAAAAGCCACTGACATTAAAAAATGCAATATGGAAAGGAATAAAATTTTTAAACATCAAAAAGAAAAGAAGAGATAAATGGTATTCAAGAGAAACTGACAAATATTAAATATAGGAAAAAAAGACAAATGTGGGCAATTGCGGTCATTTAAAAAATTAAAACAAGGTAACAAAAATATGTTAAAAATTGGGGAAGGTATGTGCTTTAGTGAGTGCTGTGAATTGTGTAAACCTGGTGATTCACAGACCTGTACCCCTGGGGATAAAAATATATGTTTATAAAAAATAAAAAATTATAAAAAATAAAAAATTATAATCGAAGAAACTTTTCTTAAAAAATTGAAAACACATATTTAAAGATTGCTCTGTGTACCTAAAATATTGAATCAGAATAATCAGCAGAAGACATATTCTTATAAATTACTATACTGTAAAGAACAAAGGAAAAGAAATTATATGTTTATGCAAAAAGTCATTTGGCTTATGAGGGAAATAATTAGATTATTTTCAGTATTTAATAGTCATTATTTATGTCAAAAGAAAATATAATACATATATAACATACTTAATGAAAGTAATTTGAGTAAATAATGTAATATCCAGATATATTACATTATATCTCAATATATAATAACTCAATGTATTGTGCCAAGAGTGCTTTCTAAGAAATCTTGTAGAGAATGAGCTTCATAAAACCAAAATTAATAGAAAGACAACATAAATACTGGTTAACGTGATGAAATATATTGTTATTATAGAATTAAAGTTCAGTGGGCATTACTATCTAACAGTGTAGATAAAGTGTAACCAGATAAAATGAAGAAAAGAAAGAGCAAAAATACAAAAGTAACTTTTTAGTAATCAAAATTAGTGATGATGGTGTTCCTGTTGTTATCTAAGACTGCTCAATTTGTAAGGTGAGTAAAAACAAAGAAATTATAAGATGTTCTTATTCTCTCATATACATGTTTCCCTAAATACTTAGATTCTTGGATTGTCAGTGTGGAAAAAGAGATGAGATATAAAAGAGATTTTGTAAAAACCCTGTGGTCTTGAATTTGGGCTGGGAATATCAGAATGAAAATATTATCAAGAATATCAAGCATTACTTCTTCTTTAAAATTGGGTATTTGTATAAAATTCCTAGTTTGGTCAAGTGAAGAAACCTAGTGCTCAGACTGTGGTACTGAAATATCACCACCATTATAATAAATCAGATATTAAAAGAAAACCAGGGATTTGCATAAATGACTGGTGCCAGATTTTTTTCAGGGACTATGTAAGGTGAGTCTGGAAAATATTGACAAACCAGACTGCAGGGAAGATCTCAATGACTTTCAGAGTCATATCAAGAGGTCTGAAAGGAGCTTCCACTGGCCCAGAATGGGACTATAGAACTACTTCAATAAGAAATTAATCAGGGCTCTTGGGTGGCTCAGTTGATTAAGTATCCAACTCTTGATTTCTGCTCAGGTCATGATCTCAGGGTGGTGAGATCAAGCCCATCACTGGGCTCGGTGCTGGCATGGAGCCTGCTTGACATTCCGTCACTCCTCCCTTGCCACTCCCCACAGTTGCTCATGTGTGTGTTCTCTCTAAAATAAATAAATAAATAACGAAAGAAATAATAAAATAGGCTTGAATTCTCAAGTCTGTACTGATATATTATTTCTTAACCAATCAGTTATATTCTGAAGATAATCAGGAATTAGTTCCTTAACTTGAAAAGTGGAATTAAATAAAAGAAAATAATAAACATTTTATTTTGTCTTTCTTATATGAAGTATGCCATTATTTAACTAAATGATATGTGAGGGTAACCATCTTGTATAAAATTTTCCAGGTAATATATAAAAGAAAAATTATCAAATTAAAATGTTATTTTGCAATCTCTATTGCATTAATGAATCTGTATTTACAGCCTCAATGGCTTTTAACCCAACGTAAAGTGACAAATGTGTGATTCATGATCAAATAAAGTCCCATCATGTATATTGTTGCCAAACAGATTGAACCTATGTCTGATCAAACTTCTGGATGCCAAATGGTAATTCACAGGAAGCACAGAGGACAGAGGAGTATGGTAAACTGCAAAGAAATGTGCAATCAGCAAAATCTTGATTTTAGGAAACCCTGCAGGCCCAGATCTTCAGCATGAATTATGAAGAAAGTGTATTAGAGATTAAAGGAAATTTTAAAGACATACCATGTTTAAATAGTGATGGAATAAACTAGAGTTTCAGGGATTCACAGTTGGGTGATAATATTATACAAAAATGCAGTGAAGTTATTACTACAAAATTCAGGACAATGGTTCTATTTGGAAAGAGAGGAAAGCTGTGATTTAATTTTGGCACAGGATGAGTACATGGATGACTTGGCAAAGTTGTATTTCTTAACCAGTGTGGTGGATAACATGACTCTTCAGAGTATCATATTTCATTAGCTATCCACTCATTTAGTACATTTATTATCTTTATGTTTGACTTTACAGTAAAAAGTTATTTTTAAATAACATAGTCTGATATCATATACAAAAGTTAACTCAAAAACCTAAATGTAAAACCTAAAACTATTAAACTAGAAGAAAACATAGTGGAAAAGCCTTAGGACATTGGATTTGGCAATGATTTCTTAGATATACACCATAAGCACCCTCAGTGAAAACAAAATAGACAAATGGGAATACTTCAAACTTAAAAATACCAGGGAATCAATGGAGACAGTCAACAGAGTGAAAAGGCAAACAATCAAATGGGAAAAAAAAAATTGCAAATCATATATCCGATAAGAGGTTAATATCTAGAATATATAAAGAACTTCTACAACTTAGCAACAAAAAACAACCTTGAAACACCAGGGTGACCAGTCAGTTAAGTGTCTGTCCTGGGATTCTGGGATTGAGCCCTACATTGACCTCCCTGACTGTCAAGGAGCCTGCTTCTCCCTCTGCTCCTTCTCCTACCCCCCGGCTTGTGCGTGCGCTCTCTCTCTCTCTCTCTCTTTAATAAATAAATAAAATCTTTAAAACAAGCAAAGAACCTCATTAAAAATTGGGCAAAGAACTCAAATAAAGAATTCTCCAAATAAGATACACAAATGGCCAAAAAGCACATGAAAAGATGTTCAACATCACTATTCATAAGACAAATGCCAATCAAAACCACAGTGAGATATCACCTTACACCATTAGGATGGTTACTCTTCAGAAAAGCAAAAAGTAGTAAGTGTTTGGGAGAATGTGAACAAACTAGAACCGCTGTAAATTTAAGATGATGAAACCATTGTGGATAATAGTATGAAGATTACTCACAAAATTAAAAGGTAGAAGCAACCCAAATGTCCAACAATAGATAAATGGATAATGAAAATATCATATATACAATACTTGAATATTATTCACCCTTTACAAAGAAGGAAATCCTGTCACATGCTACAACATGGACATAACTTAAAGACATTATGCTAAACAAAATAAGTCAGTCACAGAACAAATTTTTGCCAGATTGTACTCATATGGAGTATCTAAGACAGTGAAAATCATAGAAACAGAAAGTAGAAAGCTATTACCAAGGGCTGAGGAAAGGGAAAAGGATATTAGTATTTAGTTGGTATAGAATTTCACTGCTGCAAAAGAAAACAGTTCTAGTGCTCTATTGCACAACAGTGTAAAGATATTTAACACTACTCCTTACACTTAAAAATGGTTAAGATAAGAAATTTAAATTTCTATGTTTTTTTACCACATTTGAAAAAATGGGAAGTAGTTCTCACGAATATAACCACAATAAAAGTTGATTTAATACAGCTTCAAAATAAGGATGCCTGGGCAGCTCAGTCACCCACGTTAAGCATCTGACCCTTGATTTTGGCTGAGCTCATGATCTCGGGGTCAAGAGATCAAGCTGTGTGTCAGACTCCACAATGGGTGTGGATCCTACTAAGGTTCTCTCTCTCCTTCTGCCCCTGCCACCCTCTCCCCATGCTTGCAAGTGCTCTCTCTCTCTCTCTCTCTCTCAAAAAAAAAAAAAAATACAGCTAGTTAGCTATCTAGCTACATAGATAGATATAAATATAGATGTCTTCAAAATAAAATAAATATAGCTTGATAGGATTGTTAAATATCTATCCATATATTGGTCACAAAAATCAAATCTAAAATATAGTATAAAAATATTAGCATTCACTATAAGACAAAGATATTTCAAGAAATTACTAACTAAGCTGGCATGGCTATATTGTAGCTATTAATCAAAATAGGCTCAAGGCAAAAATCATTTCTATATATAAAATCACTAAATAATGATAAATTTTAGGCACTTAGAGGACAGATCAATTCCATACTCTAACAAGCTAGCCTCAAAATAGGAAAGAAAAACACAGAAACAAACTCAAAAAAAATTGACAAATTTATTGTTATTAACAGAATTTTAATACATCTTTCCTATAATTAAGGGATCAAGTTGAGAAAAGTCTCAGAAAAAATGTGGAAGATTTACAGAGGACACAAATAAGCTCAAGCTAATGGTATAGGTAGACTGTTTCATTCAACAATTAAAGAATATATATTCTTTTGTAGTGTATATAGACACGTATACAAATTGATCACATGCTATGCAATAACCCTAATCTCAAGAAATCTTATAGGATTATAACATATAGACCATATTCTCAGAACACATCACAATTAGGTTAAAAATTTAACAAAAGGATCTCTAAACAACTCAGATATCAAATAAGACTCAAATGAAATAGAAAATATCTATGAGACTGATGCTCTACCTACTGCATTAACGAGGTACCTGAAATATAAAATATTTAGAACTAAGACGATATTGACAGCTATAGAATGCCTTTCAAACAACAGGGGAAAATGAAAAAAAAAATCTTAAAACTTATGAGTTATATATATGCGGTAAACTCTCCCTTTTTCCTAGTCACTAACCATTAAGGCAATAAATAAAGAAACAACTATAAAGAGACAATCTATGCATATGAATGTACATGCATGTGCATTTGGATATGCTTTTTTCTCTTTATTTTAGTAGCAAATTCTACTGAGAAAGAGTCATAAAAATGTATCAAAAAGCAGTTGAGTATTTCTTAAGAAGTGAATTGAGGGACGCCTGGGTGGCTCAGGGGTTGGGCCACTGCCTTCAGCTTGGGTCAGAGTCTCAGGCTCCTGGGATCAAGTCCCCCTTAAGGCTCTTGGCTCGGCGGGGCGCCTGCTTCCCCCCTCTCTCTCTGCCTGCCTCTCTGCCTGCTTGTGACCTCTCTGTCAAATAAATAAATAAAATCTTAAAAAAAAAAAAAAAAAAAGAAGTGAATTGAAACCATAATATGTGCTTCTCTGGTGTTTGTTTTGGGAGGGTAAGAGGTAGCACCCTCCTGGCAGATAGAAATCAGGTATGTGAAAGATTTTTGGTTAGGTTGCCTAATTATAAATGCCAGCTAAGGATACTGAGAGAGATAGGGACTGAAGACAAAGACAGGCTTCATAAGCCAAATAGAGGAGTTCAAGCTTATCCTGAGGGAACTGGGGAAACACTCCATGCTATATAAGGTGATCCTATGTTCCTCTTGCTTGATAGCATCATGACTTATTTCCCTTCACCTTCACAATTACCTCGCTTTGTACAATAAATTATTTGGTCACCCATTTACAGAGGTGTTCAGGGTAAACACAAGTTAGACCTGGTACATAGGGGAAAGGTATTAGAAGAAACACCCAAACACCCACAGAAGATCTGATGACACAGAACTGTGTGTGATGCACACCTCAGCAAGTAAGACAATTACTTTCCTGTTGCTTCATAAACTTGAGACCAGAAGCAGAAATTCACAAACTAAACCTCCAAAGTCATGACCTTTCTTTTAAAAAAAGAATTGTATTTACTTATTTGACCGAGACAGAAAGAGAGAGAGAGCACAAGCAGGGGGAGCAGCAGGCAGAAGGAGAGGGAGAAGCAGACTTCCCGCTGAACAGGGAGCCCGATGTGGAGCTCAATTCCAGGACCCTGAGATCATGACCTGCTCCAAGGGCAGATGCCTAATCAACTAAGCCACCCAGGTACCCCAAGGCATGAACTTTTACTTGGAACTATAGAACTATACCTGGAAATTTTCACAAGGAGGAGAAACAATGAAAGCTAAAGCCTGATGAGAAAAAAATTCTCTGAAGTCCTGATATTTAAGGAAAAATGTTTTAGATTTCTTTCCAAATCAGCATGATTGCACATAAACTTTGTTCAAACTGAAAGCCTGATTTATGGTCATAAGCTTTGTGTATTTGCTTTGTAAATGAGTAACCTGAACAAAATCATCATGTCCTTAAGATATCGATCAATGCTCCAACTCCCTGCATTCCTTGATGTTAAAACTCATGATTTCTACCTATAGGTTTATATAAATTCTTTTGAACTTTTATAAAATGTACAAACTGTGCATTCTCTATAAAAACTGTTCATTCTTTGGAACAATTTCTTCCTTGTGAAGTCATATTTCTTGGGCAGCTGTCCTAACTGGTTCAGAGAAAACTCTCTTTTACAGATTCTAAAAAGTTTGTTCATTTTGCAACAACAAGCCCATCAGAAAGCAAAGTGGCAACAGTTTGTGCCAATAGGAAAAATGCTCCTACCCACTCAGTCTGGAATGAGGAGAGGTCTGCTCTATGCCTTTCTCTACAACTCGCAGAGGCTGCCTGAGAGACCAGAATAGCGTCCATAGGCTGAGCCCTGGGGAGCTACAAAGTTGAACTCCACAGGCATCTCCTGTCCCACTTTCTGCAGCCTCTTCCCCAGTCACCTTCAAAGGTCTGAATCCCCCCTGTGGCCACTCCTTCTCAGATCTTCCCTTCCCTGCATGGCTCACATGCTACCTAACTCACCTAACTCACCTCAAATTCTCTCCTTCTAATCACAACTTCCTTTTCTTTAGAGAAGCTGATTTGACGTGTTATGAAAACATTATTAACAATAACAATGTCAAATTAAAATCAAATGAACATGTACATGTAACAGGCAAAATGGCATGTTTGGATCAAAGAAAACACAATCATCACTTTGCACATCTCCCAGCCTTCTAAATATCTAATCATTAAGCCTCAAAAACATGGTATCTCATTTTTGAAATAGTACACACCTCGGTCTATGATCTCTGCAAAGAAGGTACACTTCAAAACAGGTTTTGATGGCCTCTTTCTCCAGATTCAGATAGCACAGGCTAAACAGAGAGCATGACATCTACAAAGGACTGAAAACAGTGGTTCACTGAACCTAAACACTTCATACAAGCTATATGTCTTATGCTGAACACCCAGTTTCCTTCTGGGAATCTAGGTTTTGGTACGTGTCAAGGCAGAGGATACCCAGTCACTAACCTCCAACAAAATCACTAGGAACTGAGTTTCTAATGAGTTTCCCTGGTAGACATTTGTAAGTGTTGTGACAGTTTGTTGTTGGAAGGATTAAGTGTGAGTTCATCAGGAGAGGACTCTTAGAAGCTTGTATCTAGACTCCTCGGAACTTTGCTCCATCCATGTGCTTTTTCTTTTGTTTATTTTGCCTTTTTATTTATTTTTTTTTAAGTCTGGGAAAAAGATGTGATGTTATCTGCCATCTGTTATCTGCCATCTTATATCAACATCAATTGATGCATTAGTTTTAAACTTTTATCCCTAACCCAGATGAGCCAAAATCACCATGTACTATCTCCTGAAACCATACTTTGAAGAAAAAAGCCTGCTTTTTTCTTAAGCCCTCAGGACTACATACAGTACTACAAGAATGATTTGTAATTGGCTCCAAGAATTCAGCAATATTTTAAAATTTTTGAATAAGAAACTGAATTCCTGTCCCTAATATCCACTTTCTCACTATGATTTTCCTCAGTTCAGAGTCTGTCATCTCTGCTCCCTCACTCCTAAATATAAGAGACCGAGAATTTACTTAGTACTGCTGAGCTGATAGCTTTCAGGGACTTTAAGCAAGGTATCCCCTCCTTCTGATGCAAGCTCTTAAACAGATCCTCTTATAAATACAGCCTGTGTCTTTGTAATAGACATTGCACTAATATCCTGGAAAGGTTCAATGACCTGAATGTTGAAAGAGACTTCCATCTCTGACACATTCTAAAAGTATAGTCAAACATGGCCAATCACCATTCATTCCCTATAGCATCAATTTTGATTTTGCTATTTAAACACTTCTGCTACTCAGATTCCTGAAACTTGCCATTGCTGGTGCTATTTCAGGCTAGAAACTCTAATATATGATTAGGGCATTGGTCTGACAGCGACAAACTCCAGCTGATGAACATTACTAGCCTGACTTGTCTTTCCCAGACCCTGAATTCCTCCCCAGGAGCCTAGGACAGGTGATTTACTAAGCAAAGTATGTCATTCATACTTGGTTTAGTGATGGGCCACCCTCAATGGTATAAGGGAAAAAACAATGATCAATTAAACCCCTAAAAACAAGAAGAGGACAGAAGATTTCTCCACACTTTTCTCAGGGTAATACTAGAAAGAGATACCCTTAAACCAAAGATGTATCAGCATGTTCTACCTGTTTTGAGGGAATGCAGAGTCCATAATTCAGCCTTCTTCTTTGTCAAATTATATTGAAAAACAAAAATTTGAAAACTAAATCCATAGCAGTGTTTTTTGTTGTTGTTATTTGTTCATTTGTTTTAAGCAACAACACTAGTTATCCTAGTAGGAGTTGCAAAATACCTCCCACCAAATTAGCTGGCATACCAAATGAGAAAATTAATTGAAATATCAGTGGTACCTCAAAAGAGGAAATGATATTCAGCCAACTATCAAATGTACACTCAAAATATAGTAGGTGCCATGAGCTCAAAGAGAAATTTCCCTAACAGAATCTCTCCTATGCTCTTGATCCTTCCCTAGTATCCTCAAACAGATAATTTGCCTGGACCAAAAAAAAAAAAGGTCATCTTACCAGATGAGTGGAAAAAACAACAGTGATCACATAAACAAAAATGAGACAGGGGCACCTGGATGGCTCAGTCAGTTATGCATCAGCCTTTGGCTTGGGTCATGATCCCAGGGTTCTGGTGTCACACCCCACTTTGGGCTCCCTGTTCTGTGGGGAGTCTGCTTCACCCTCTCTCTCTGACCCTACTTGTGCACTCTCTATCTCTTTCAAATAAATAAATAAAATCTTCTTTAAAAAAATGAAGCAGAGAGATTGAATGGATCTTTCTCAAGCTAGCAGAGGTGATCCCATAAAATGAGTTAGCAGTTTCTGTTGATTCTTAATGTATGTATCCCTCTGCTTATAATTTTATTCTATAAAGGAAAAATTGTGCACAAGGACAGTGGGCTGATTTTTTTATATTTGCCACTTCATAGTTTAAAACATAAAGCCAATAAAAATTTTCTAACTGAAATAAAACAGTTCTTTTGTGTTAGGATTATAGTATATATGTACTAGAAACATATCTAATTCATTGACCATACCATTTGAGTCACTTTTGTTGCTACTATACCTCCAGAATTATCACCTGAAATACAGATTTGGGGAGGATCCACTCCATATTTTGTAAGAATTTTATCCTGTAGAAGTAATTTTATCATAGAAATAGCATCTTCTTAGGAAACAGGGAATTGATATTAAGGAGCTAGTCTATAGCTTAAGAAAAAAAAAAGAGAGAAAGTGTCAAGGCATATGTGATTACACTTCAGTTACATGTATCCAAGTATTTCTCAATTTAGCCAACAGGTCCCATGAACTAAATTAGCCCTACTTGGAATCTTTCATTTCACCAATCAAACTTGGATTTACTACCAACTTCCGTCTTTAAAATAAAAAGTAGATTCTTGTATGAAGCTTTTAAGATGCTGATTCTGTGGGGAGATGAGAGAGATAAGGATTATGTCTCCATCCTTGTAATTTTTTTTTTTAAAGATTTTATTTATTTATTCGACAGAGAGACATCACAAGTAGGCAGAGAGGCAGGCAGAGAGAGAGAGAGGAGGAAGCAGGCTCCCTGCTGAGCAGAGAGCCCGATGCGGGGCTCGATCCCAGGACCCTGAGATCATGACCTGAGCCGAAGGCAGCGGCTTAACCCACTGAGCCACCCAGGCGCCCCATCCTTGTAATTTTATATGTAAATTTTTCAGCAAGAAAAGCAGTTAGTAAGGGAGATGCTCTGTAGTGTTCCTCAGATTCTTGTCAAAATTGGTGACTCAAATTTCTCACAACCGTTGTTGAAAGTGCACAAGAGATTTGTGGGTATCTTACATTAGAAATTTATTTACGTAGAAAATCTTCAAGATGGCATACCCTGTTTTATATCATGAGCACTACCTGAATTCTTGATTCAAAATAAAAGCTTTGAAATACAAATATAAAGTATGGCAAGGGATTTGGCTTATTGGTCGGAACAATATTTGTACATATCCCCAAAAGCAAAAAATGAACTTTTGGGACTTCATCAAGATCAGAAGTTTCTGCACAACAAAGGAAACAGTCAACAAAACAAAGAGGCAAACCACGGAATAGGAGATGATATTTGCAAATGACACCACAGGCAAAGGGCTGATATCCAAAATCTATAAAGAACTCCTTAAACTCAACACACACAAAACAGATAATCATGTCATAAAATGGGCAGAAGACATGAATAGACACTTCTCCAAAGAAGACATACAAATGACTCACACACATATGAAAAAATGTCCATCATCATTAGCCACCAGGGAGATCCAAATCAAAACCACATTGAGATACCACCTTACACCAGTTAGAATGGCCAAAATTAGCAAGACACTAAACAACATGTGTTGGAGAGGATGTGGAGAAAGGAGAACCCTCCTACACTGTTGGTGGGAATACAAATTGGTGCAGTCACTTTGGAAAACAGTGGGAGATTTGGAGAGCAGGGAAAGAAAAAATGAAATAAGATGGGATCAGAAGGGACACCAACCGTAAGAGACCCTTAATCTCACAAAACAAACTGAGGGTTGCTGGGGGGAGAGGGGTATGGAGAAGGTTGTTGCGTTATGGACATGGAGAGGGTATGTGATATGGTGAGTGCTATGAAGTGTGTAAGTCTGATGACTCACAGACCTGTACCTCTGGGGCAAATAATTATATGTTAATAAAAATAATTTTTAAAAAAGAAATAAAAAATAGAGCTACCCTATGACTCTGCAACTGCACTACTGGATATTTACCCCAAAGATACAGATGTAGTGAAAAGAAGTGCCATTTGTACCCCAGTGTTCATAGCAGCAATGATCACAGTCACCAAACTGTGGAAAGAACCAAGACACCCTTCAACAGACGAATGGATATGGTCAATATATATAATGGAGTATTATGCCTCCATCAGAAAGGATGAATCCCCAACTTTTGTATCAACATGGACAGGACTGGAAGAGATTATGCTGAATGAAATAAGTTAAGTAGAGAAATCCAATTGTCATATGGTTTCACTTACTTGTGAAGCATAAGGAATAATATGGAGGACATTGGGAGATAGAGTGAAGTGAGTTGGGGGAAGTTGGAGGGGGAGACAAACCATGTAAGTGGACTCTGAGAAACAAACGAAGGGTTTTGGAGGGGGAGGAGTGGGGTATTGGGTGAGCTTGGTGGTGGATATTAAAGAGGGCACATATTGCATGGAGCACTGGCTGTGGTGCATAAACAATGAATTTTGGAACACACACACAAAAAATAAAATTAAATTAAATTAAAAAAAGACATTTATAAAGCAAATTATAACATCTGTTAATGCATACATATATGTATATGTGTACAGATATATACATGTATATATGTATATATATATAGCTATCTTTTTTTCTTTGACTATAAGAACCACCTTATTGATTGTCTTACTTTTTTATTTCTACCTATACTAGTAATCTTACTCTCCATAAAAATTGGCAAATTAACCATGGCAATACTAAACATTCAATACTGACCAGATGGTCTTTGCATGTTTGTCATATTGTAATCTGTAGCTAAAACATCTGAAATATAGTAAAATATAAACAAAGTAACATATCAACATGTAACTGTTATTTTAAATGCTCTTCAGGGTAAAAAACAAACAGAATAAGTAATTGATAGAGTTCTCAAGCCAATACATACCACAATACATACCACCTTTTCAGAAGTATATCTAAAATGATAAAGTTGTCTATTAGGCTAAAATTATAATGTAAAAGGAAGGATATTCTTCCTTCCTTCAAGTCATAAACAGTAGGAATTCTTCTGGTTGCCCTAAAGCAGCAACTATGATGAGGGTAGCATTGGAGCCACTTGCTTAGGTTCTCACTTACCAAGAAACCCCACCATGTATTGGGTTAGAAGTCTCTAGGTATATTTCTGTACTATGTAATGGATAAGAGAGATGGGAAAAGAAAATCCTTCACACTGATGACAAAGTACAGAGTACCTCTGAATAGATCAGAAAGTACTTGACGTGTACTAGTCTTTCTGGTATATTGTTGAGAATTCAGGCAAAAATCACGAGCAGATAAGATTTCTCATTTTGACAATGACTTAAAGTTCTGAGATGGTCCCAACATTTGCCACCCAATGTTCCTCTAACAAAGAATATCTAATAAGATTAATCTTTTTATTACCAGCTCAAACAAAACCCAACACTCAAGTGCATAGTGGGTAATTAAGCACCTAGACATTTCTAGAATTATCACAGCTGTGTTGCCAAAGATGCTCACCCTGCAGTGCCTCTGAGAGGTCTCTATGCCAGCAGAGATAAGAGGCTGGGCCCCTTTGAGAAGGGATGGATAATATAATAATAATAAAAGATATTGACCTGAACCCAAATCGCTATCCCAGTTCTTTTGAGAGTTGGGTGCCTTCTCTGGAAATCAAATTTCTATGTCACAGGGGCAATAATAATAATATTTTTGAAAGAAATAATTCTGTTACTCTATTCCAAAACAACCCCGCATCAAGTTTATTATCTACCCTGTCAATAAAAAACAATGGAAAACCATCTACACTCGTGAAATGTGATCAAAATATGATTAACTGATGCAATCGCTATATTCTCACTTTTTCTGTTACCATATGGAGATATTCAAAGATAAAAGATTTGATGGCTGCCACCAAATGGCAGTCATTTGCAGAAGACAATATATTCAAAGACAAAGAGTCATGAAATGCAAAAAAAAGCTCAGGGAAATAAATGTTAAATACAATTGAAATAAGAATTTGAAGAGGAGTGGGGGCATAAAGCAAACCACAAAGATTGGTGTTAAAACTCTGGAGGTCCACAGTTGGGTGGAGGTGGTAGGGTTGAAAAGTTAAGAGCACTAAATAAAAGAGCATGAATGTCAAAAACTATAGAAAGTTACACTGAGAAACATGAACACTTACAAAGTGCAAAGACAGAGAACTTGTTTTGTGTGCTTGTGTTTGTGTTGTTTTGAAGAGGGAGGTACAGATGAAGGGAAAGGGGAGAGGCAAAAGGAAGTTTGAAGAAATGTGTTTCACAGAACCAAGGGAGCAGAGAGTTTCAGTCAAACAGTGGGGAATGGCCATTCTCAAATTACACAGCTTAAAGAATTATTCAGAAGAGGGAAACAGAGTCCACAGTGTATAGATGGGAGCCTGAGAAAGAAAAGAGAATCATCCAGAAAGACAGACTTGGGAGCAAAGTAGAACAGTTGGTAACATGTTAGGAGTCAATTAGGAGGACGTGTTTGTAGGCAGAAAAATAAAAGGGGAAAAACTGACAAAAACAAATAGTAAAAGGAAATAGCACAAGTGAAGTGGAGAAATTCAACTTTGCCCAAAGATAAAAATCCCTTTCCTTAGGACATAAATAGAAGTAAAGCTAAGGACTAATATGGTGCCAATGATTTTTTTAAAGATTATTTATTTATTTGAAAGAGAGAGAGCATGAGTGGCAGACAGGGGCAAAAGGAGAGGGAGAAGCAGACTTCCTGCAGAACTGGACTCGAGGTTCCACAATAGGCTTAGTCTCCGGACTCCAAGGTCATGACTTGAGTGGATGGCAGATGCTTAACCAACTAAGCCACCCAGGAACCCCTGGTGCTAATAATTTTAAAGGGTATGTGAGGTGGGTTGGGGAAAGGGAGCAGTGCCAGTTTATAGACATGCGTCCTTGATAGCTCAGGTAGGATGAATTGATGCTTGGAAAGAGGGCTGAATATTACGAAGAGTCATTGGCATGAAGGAGAGGAACCAACTACATGTAAGGTATAGTATCTTAAAACCACATGGAGACCACCGATAGGGCTGTTCACCAGGGGTGTGAGGGTGAGTCCTGTGAGTCCTGCTGACAAGGCTAGTTTTGGATACTGGTTCTACCACTTACTAATAGTAGGACTTTGAACAAGTTACTTAACCATTCTGTGTCTACTTTTATCTTTAAAATTATAATAATACCCACTCTAAGAATGTGCTTACCTAGCAAAATCGCCAAAAATGTAATAGAAAAACAAAATGGAATTTAAAAATATTCAAATAATCCAAAAGAAGGTAAGAAATGGAGGAACAAAAAGTAAAGGGGTTAAACAGAAAACAATGACACACTTTAGATCTTATTCCAACATAACAAAGATTATATCAACTACAAATGCATCAATTAGGAATTCTCAAAGGATTTTTAAAAACCTCAAATATAAGGGCACCTGGGTAGCTCAGTCAGTTGAATGTCCAGTGCTTGAGTTCAGCTCAGGTCATGATCTCAGGGTTTGGGATCAAGCCCTGCATCCAGCTCTGCACTCAGTGGAGAGTCTGCTTGAGATTCTCTCTCTCCACCTCCTTCTCCCCTCCCTCCACTTGCATGCTCTCTCCCTCTCTAAAATAAATAAATAAAATCTTTAAAATAAAACTCAAATATATACTATGTATAAGAAATTCACAAATATAAAAGTAAAATGGTATAGACAGTTGAAACTAAGGGACAAAAAAATATGTAGCATGCAAACAATAAGTAAGAGAAAACTATGGAATTATGATTATATTAGAAAAAGTGGGTTTCAGTCCAGGAAAAATTACTCAGGTTAAAGACATACATTCCACAATTATAAAAATCAAATCATCAAGACAATAATGAATAGCGAGTGTTTGTTAATAGACCTTGAAAATTCATGAAACAAAACTGATAGAAAGGTAAAGAGAAGTAGATAATCCAATTAATTAAAGCAGCAACACTCTTCACTTGGTAATCAATGGAAAAAATAGAGAGAAACTCATTAAAGGTATAAAAAACTTGAGTGACTTTATGTGACATTTATAGCACACACAAAAATGGAAGAACACACAATCTTGTTGAATGCATATGGAATTTTCACTAAAATATACCATATTCTGAGCCTTTAAACAAACTTGAAGAAATTAAAGTCACAGAAACTATCTTGTCTGACCGTAATAGAATTAAATTAGAAATCAAGAGCAGAAGATAAGAAAATTTCCAGGTAGTACAAAATTTAAAAATATGCATATTTTAATAAAAATCATATATATTTAAGGTGTACTAAATACTGATTTGATATGCATACACACAGTGAAATGATTACTACAGTCAAGCTAATTAACGTATCTATCTCCTTACAGTTATTTTTTCTTGTGTATGCAGTGAGAACACTTGAAATCTACCCTTTCAGCAAATTTCTGGTATCCAATACAGTTTTATTAACTATAGTCATCTCATGGAACATTAGATTCTACATAACTGACATCTCTTCACTTCTACCACTCCAACTCTAGTAACCACCATTCTACTCTGGGCTTCTATATCTTAGGCTTTGTTAACTTCCATATATAAGTGAATCCTGAACTACTTGTTTTCTTCTGTGTCTGGCTTATTTCACTTAGCATAACACTGTCTGGGTTCATCTATGTTGTTGCAAATGGCAGGATCTCCTTCTTTTTTTTTTTTAATTTTTTATTTTTTATAAACATATATTTTTATCCCCAGGGGTACAGGTCTGTGAATCGCCAGGTTTACACACTTCACAGCACTCACCAAAGCACATACCCTCCCCAATGTCCATAACCCCACCCCCCTTCTCCCAACCCCCCTCCCCCCAGCAGCCCTCAGTTTGTTTTGTGAGATTAAGAGTCACTTATGGTTTTTCTCCCTCCCAATCCCATCTTGTTAGGATCTCCTTCTTTAAGGCTCAATGATATTTCATTGTATATTTGCACATTTGATTATTCATTCATCCATTGATGGACATTTGTTTCCATATTTTGGCTAATGTGAATGATGCTGCAATCAACTTGAAAGGGCATATATATATTTCTTTTGTATTCTTTGGGTATATACACAGAATAGCGATTTCTGGCTCACAGGATAGTTCTATCTTTAGTTTCTTGAGGAAGCCCCATACTGTTTTCCATAGTGGCTATACCAATTTACATTCCCTCCCACAGTGCATAAGTGTTCCTTTTTCTCCACATCCTTGCCAAAACTTGCTATTTTTTTAATCTTTTTGATAACAGCTACCTTAACAGGTGTGAGGTGATAACTTTTTGTGGTTTTGATTTGCATTTCTCCAGTGATTAGTGATGTCAAGCACTTTTTCATACACCGGTTGACCATTTATATGTCTTCTTTGGGAAAAAAAAAAAAAGAGTCTATTCAGGCCCCTTTTCCTATTTTTAAATTAAAAAAATTTTTTTTCCATTGAGTTGTATGAGCTCTTTAATGTATTTTAGTTATTAGCTCTTATCAGATGCATAGTTTGCAAATATTTTCTTCCATTCTGTAGACTGCATTTTCATTTTGTTGTTTCTTTTGCTGCATACTTTTTGGTTTGATGTAATGCCACCCGTCTATTTTTGCTTTTTGTTAGTTATACTTTTGTGTCATCTCAAACTATCGTTGTCAATGCCAATGTCAAGGAGATTTTTTCTTATGTTTCTTTCCAGGATTTTTCATGGTTTCAGATCTTACATTTAAGTTTTTCATCCATTTGGAGTTAATTTTTGTGTATGGTATAAAATAGGAGTACAATCTCATTCTTTTGCATATGGATATCCAGTTTTCCCAACACCATTTATGGAAGAGGTTACCCTTTTTCCATTGTATATTCTTGGTGTCTTTATAAAAAATTAATAGACTATATATGCTTTGGCTTATTTCTGGGTTTTCTGTTCTGTTCCACTGGTCTATGTGTCTTTTTATGCCAATACTATATTATTTTTATAATTATACTTTGTAATACAGTTTAAACTCCAGAAAGGTGATGCCTCCAACTCTGGTTCTTCTTTACCAAGATTGCTTGGACTATTTAGGTTCTTTTGTGGTTAACTAATCTTAGAGTTGTTTCTTCTATCTCTGTGAACAATTTTGTTGGAATTTTGGTAGGGATTGCAATGAGTCTGTATAATGCTTTGGGTGGAAGTACTAGTCGGTTCAACCAAACAGAGAAAGAATAATTGATGCAGATCAGAAAGAAAGGAATAATGGTCTCTCTCTGTTTTCAGTCAACCTGATTATCTAAGTAAAATATATTATGGGATTTATTTTTTTAAAGTTCTTAAAATGAATAAGTTGGTTTAGCTAAACCAAAGGATACAAAGTCAATATAAAAAATCAATTTTATTTCAAATTCAGCAATGAGTAAATGGAAATCAGAATTTAAAAATACCAATTGTAACAGCATCAAAAATTGAAATACTTAGTTATAAATATAATAAAATACATCCAGTATCCACTTGCTGTAAAGCATAGAACACTGATGGAAGAAACCAAAGACCTAATTAAATTGAGAATTATACATTAATTGATCAAATATTATTTAAATGCTAATTCCTTCAAATTGGTTTATAGAGTCAATCTAATCCCAGTCAGAATCTCATCAGAATTTTTGGTCACCAATGAGATAAATTTAAATATTTTATGGAAAGGAAGATTAATTACAATAGCCAAAGTGATTTTGAAAATGAGAACAAAGTTGAAAGACTCACACAACTTGGTTTCAAGATTACTAAAAAGCTATCACAGTCAATACAGTGTAGTATTGGAAAATGCTGGGCTCACAGATCCAGGGAGGAAAATAGTATCAGTCCAGAAATAAACCAAAATCAATTTGTCCAAGTTATTTTTAACGTATCAGGACAAGACAATTCAATGAAGAAAGGTAGCTGTTTCAAGAAACTGGAACAACTGGACATATCCATATGCAAAAAGAATGTATCTTGACCTCAAACCTAATACAGAATTAAATCACAATAAGCTCAATACTTAAATGTAAAATGTAAAAGTACAAAACTTCTAGAAGACAACATAGAAGACCATCTTTGTGATATTAGGTTAAGTAAAAGTTCTTAGATATGATACTAAAAAATAATACATAAAGGCTTTTTTAAAAAAAGGTAAATTTCATTTTTTTAAAAGATTTTATTTATTTGAGAGAGAGAGAGAGAGAGAAAGTGAGAGAGGAACACAAGCAGAGGAAGTAGGAGAGGGAGAACCAGGCTTCCAGGTGAGCAGGGGGGCCTGATGCGGGGTTCTATCCCAGGACCCTGGGGTCATGACCCGACCTGAAGACAGATGCTTAATGATTGAGCCACCCCAGGTGCCTCGATAAATTGGATTTCAACAAAAAGCTTTTGTTGCATAACTTAAGACAATAAAAAGAGAAGCAACAGACTAAGAGAAAATGTTTACAAATCAAATACCTGCCAAATGACTCATCCAGAATCAGACAACTCTCAATATTCAACAAAAACAAAACAAAGAGTCAATTTTTCTTGAAATAAAAGTTTTGGACATATACATCACTACAAAAATATGAAATAGCAAACAAGTACATGCAAAGACACTTGTCATCTTTAGCAACTAAGGAAATGCAAATGTATATTAATGACATATTTCTAAACACTTATAAGTGTGGTTTCTAAAGAAGGGCACATGGGTGGCTCAGTTGCTTGAGCATCGGACTCCTTGTTTAGGTTCAGGTCATGACCTCACAGTTGTGAGACTGAGCCCTGAGTTGGGCTACACGCTCAAGGAGAGACTGCTTGAGACTCTCCCTCTGCCCGTGCCCCTCCCCCTAGCCACTCTATCTCTGTCTCTCTCTCACTCTTTTGCAAATAATAAATCTTAAAAAAAAAAAAAAAGTTGTTACAATGGGTTTTAAAGAAAAACAGAAAATACTAAATGATGATCAGGATGCAGAACTGCTGGAACTTTCATATACTGTTGATGTGAATCCATGACAAGCCAGGGTCTTTGGAAAACAACTTGGCAGTTTTATATAAAGCTAAATGCACACTATATAATATCACCCAATACATCTAGTTCTAGATATTAACCCAACAGAAATTGGAATTTTTGTTCACACAAAAGCTTATATATGAATGATTTATCGTGTTAGGAAGTATTTACTAAAAAGAGCAGCACAAAGGTGATTTTTGAATGGTTGTATTTCTTGATTGTTGTGGTGGTAGTTACTTGAATTGATACACATGTTAAACCTCATAAAACTGTATAACAGAACAAATTTTGCTACACACAAAGTTAAAATTAAATGTAAAATGTGGCACAATGATAAAAAACTAGATTCTGAATCAAGACAGTCTGGGTCTGATTTCCAATTCCACAAATAATTAACTGTAAGTCTATGACTTCCTTATTCCCTGTGCCTCATTTTCCTCATCTTTAAAATGAGAATAATGATAGTGACTTCTTCAAAATGCAGTTGTAAATGTTAAATAATACTTTAAGAAAAGTTAAAGCTGGTCAAGGTACATTGTAATTGTTCAACACATTTTAGCTTTTTTCAGTACTAACATTATTAAAAATATTCTTAAATATTTTCATTGCTAGTTGAAAATGATTATAGTTAAGATCCTTTCAATATAGTAAACATGTGGGGCGCCTGGGTGGCTCAGTGGGTTAAAGCCTCTGCCTTCGGCTCAGGTCATGATCTCAGGGTCCTGGGATCGAGCCCCGCATCAGGCTCTCTGCTTAGTGGGGAGCCTGCTTCCTCCTCTCTCTCTGCCTGCCTCTCTGCCTACTTGTGATCTGTCTGTCAAATAAATAAATAAAATCTTTAAAAATATATATATATAGTAAACATGTCATTTTAAAACTAACTTATTGAGTTTTGGTTCCTCATCTGTCACAGTTCCAAGGAGTAGATACTGACTAGCTCTCTAATGAATGACAATGAGCCACCATTTAGACATTACTGAGTGATGGCCACACATGGATTACATTTCTTATTTTGCAATGGAAGAAACAGAGCCACAAAAGGATTAAGTAGACTCCTTAAGATCTGATTGGCTTTAAAGCTCATGGTCTTTCTTCTACCTTATGCTGTCTATAATTTCGATGTGTAACTTCACAGTCTTACATTTATTCCACACCAATGTATCAAACGCTGTGAAATTTGTTTTCCTGGCATATATTAAAAAATTAAATTCTCTGGGAATCTCCTGAGTTACTATAATTCAGATATGACAGAGAAAACATGGTTATTCTTAAAAATTAGAAGCTGATTAATACTAGCATAATTCATATGTCTGTGTGTACATTATCTGTACTCAGTTCTATTTTAGATGTGCAATGCCTTAATTCTACAAAAGTTGAATTGTACAACTGCATGCTTTCAGAACGTGCTACCATTGATGAGGAAATAAACTTTAGTTCCCTTAAAGTTTAAAGAATATTTGAGCTATTTTGGAAGGTAACATAGTAGTTTCTCTATAGGTCTGGCACTTGCACATGTACCTACCCAGTGAATGGAAAGGTGAAGCATTAGCAATAAAAGAGGAAAAAATGGGGCCAAGGGTGACTCAGCATATTTTGGACTTCAAGCAGGAGGTACCTCAACTATCTGCACAGATCTCTCATTTCTTCCATGTGGCGCCAGAGGCAGCACATACCATCCATTGCTCTCCTCTGATCCCTTATTGCCTGTTGATGCATTCTCTCTAAAACTTCCTATTGTCACTGTCATCCACAAGCCTCAGGACCTCAGCATGTTTTAATAGGGAAACAAATATTTTTAATGAGGTAGATCTGAGTTCAAATCCTGTCATTGTCACACACACACACACACACACACACACACACACCCAAAATCCAGCAATTTAGGATTCAAGACAGACAAAAGAAGTGGTTTTCAGTGGGGTATCTGGGTGGCTCTGTCAGTAAGGGTCTGCCTTAGACTCATGTCATGTTCTGGAATCTCAGAGCAAGCCCTGCATCAGGTTCCCCACTTAGCAGGGAGTCTGCTTCTCCTTCTGACCTTCTCTTCCTCTTGTGCTTGCTCTCTCTTTCTCTCCCAAATAGATAAATAAAATCTTTAAAAAAAAAAAAAAAGGAAGAAAGAAAAAGTGGCTTTCAAGATGTGGTCTTGGAATCCCTGAGGTTCTCTAAAACATGTTCAGGGAGTGTGTATAATACTGATACTTCCTGACTTTTCTTTTCAATATGATTCCCTCACAAGTAAGTGGTGGGGTTTTCCAGAGGCTCTAAAATGTGTGATATTGCAACTGACTAAAATGTAAAAGCAGATATGAGAATCCAGCTATATTTCATAAAGTAAGACATTAAAAAGATTTGCAAAAATGGAAAACAATGTCACTATCATAACTAATTTTTTATATCTTAAAATGTACTTAATTTTAATAAAACTATTCTCTAAGTTAATGTTCAATGGCATTATTATCACCATTAAGTGAATCATTATTAAGTGAATTTTTAATGAGGTCAGTTTCTAATGAAGTAAATATTGATAAATATTATGGGTAGAGAAAAACTCTTTAGGGTCCACAATAATATATACAGTTCCTGCAATCAAAAAGTTCGAGAACCACTAAGAAAGAGAAAGACATTAAAACAGAAAAAGTACTACATTGCACCAAAATATAAACATAGTCAAGATACACATGTAAATGGTTCCCTCAGAAATGTCAAATATAATCAAGTTACTTGACAATCCCCCCAATTTTCCATTTAGACAATACCACTTTTTATTCTTATCATGACATAACAGCACATTTTTCTTTAGATATAGACTCTTATCAGCAAGAATTTTATCTCCCTCTGCTTTGTACTAGAGATTAAATTGGTTAATAATTAATTTAATTAAATTAGTATTATTTGGCTGATTTGTCCTAAAAGAAAACCAAAGTCTCTTTCAAAATGCTAGTTGAAAGAAAGTTTGCTTGTACTTATAACAAGGCATCCCAGTTCCCTGGGGAAAAAAATTCCCATACGTGAAGTTTTTATGAAAACATGCACAACCCCTACCTGCCTAGGTTTTTCATTGTTTTCTGGTACTGGTGTATAAGTACAATAAGCAAAGAGAATACAAGTCAGTCCAAAGCACTGAGATCTGTACCCCATGATATTCTTTTCACAATCTCATATACAAATAACTTAATGCCACTCTACATACTAAATGCTAA
This sequence comes from Mustela erminea, assembly GCF_009829155.1. NCBI lineage: Eukaryota > Metazoa > Chordata > Mammalia > Carnivora > Mustelidae > Mustela > Mustela erminea. The sequence goes on from NC_045614.1 coordinate 143,182,692, forward strand.
GTGATAGGACAAAAGGAGATGGCTCTCTCAAGTAATCTAACCTTTTTAGCAACATTCAGTTTCAACATTAACAGTGACAATAGCAACTGTTTTAACAATCACACACTGTAACTGAAACACAATTCACAATATATCCCATTAAGTATCCTGATAGAATAGTAAATAATTTAAAATTCTGGCTGAAGTTCTTTACAAGAATTAGTGAGAAGAGGCTTAAAAAAAAAAAAGAACTGTCAAGTAATATTTAGTCAACCTCATGGTTAATGCCTGTGGCGTAGCTCATTAACAAAGTTAAAATCCAAGATGAACCAACGGAGTTTACATAAGAAGAGAAGAACCTGGTGTTCTTGTCCAAGTTCCAAAATTAATTGAGCCAGTAGAGAAACATTTATGGAGTGTTTACCCAACGTTACATATGAAAAATTTCAATCTGTACTATTGTATAATCATGAGAAAGGTATTCATTATACAAATATTTATTGCATGCCTTATAAATACTAGATTCAGTATTAAACAAATGGATACAAAGTTGAGCAAAACCTGGTATTCGTCCATTCCTTTGTGGGGTTTTCTCTATCTTTCTGATTTCCATTTCCTGAGATAATTTTTGAAAGTTTTATCATAGAACAGCTTATTAGGGGCCCTTTCTGTTTCTCCACACATGTTGCAACTGAACTTGTTATTGTTACTATAGTTGCTGTATTATCCCCATGTCATAATTTCTTACTGCAACCCTACTCTATCCTATATCTCAGCACCAAACTAACAGGAAAAAGGTCATTCTAAAACATTTGAGCAATAAAAACCACATGGGTGGAAGAGGAAGAAAAGGCTGAAGATAGGCTAAAAGGAGGCACGGATTGCATGGAGCACTGGGTGTTATACATAAACAATGAATCTTGGAACACTACATCAAAAACTAATGGTGTATTATATGGTGACTAACATAACACAATAAAAAATAATAAATAGGCTAAAAATGAACAATCCAATATATGCATAATGAAAAACTCAAATTTTAAAATATCAACTTCATTTTGTATGCCTTCCTTCTTAGAAATGTTAAAAGAAACTTAGGCAGAGGGACACCATTTTATTAAATAAAAAACGATAGTAAGAAAGATAGATGATATTACATACCAAGCAACAGACACCAGAAGACCAAAAAAAAATGATATCTCTAGAATACTGAAGAAAAAAAAAGCTGCCAACAATAAAACTCTATACATCTAAAAAATATCCTTCAATGGAGAAAAAATAAAGGTAAGCAAAGCTATTTGTCACCAGTAGATTGACACTGCAAGAAATACTGATAAAAGAAAAACCAAAATAATACTAGAAAAATCCAAAAATAATACGAGAGAACAATACCAGCTGGCAAGAAACCACAATGGGTTCGAAACATGATAGGTATATTCATTCCCACTACTTCTATTGTACCTTATATTGGTTATTTATTCACTTAATATAGTGAAATAAATCAGGAAGAAGTAATATGAGGCATAAGGAGAGAAAACAATAAATCTTTCTTTGCTCTCAGGTGACACACTAATACATACAGAAAATCCTGAAGACTATACGTTAAACAAGCCATTAGAACTGAAATGTAAATTTGGCAACATCAATGAATAAAATGTAAATATTACAAATCCAATACATGTTCACATGCTAGTAACAAAGAATTCAAATATACATTTTAAAAGTAAACATTTAAAAATCTCTTAGTTCTCTGGCCAAAATACAGTAATAGGACGATCTACCCTCCCTAACACATATAGACAAAAACCTAACACACACAAAACAACTGAAAATATATGAAGCAATAGTTTTCAAGACACTGAACATCAGGAAAAGAAAGGGTATAATTCCTGAAAGGTGAAAAATTAGCCAAATGAGTCCAATTATTGCCCTAGCTTACTGTCTTGGGAGAATTTTCTGTCATACAGAAGGGAAACCAGGAGAAGTCTGGTGATTCCCTAAGATGAAGAAATGAAACTAGGTGTCCTTAGAAACCACTGTGGCTGTAGTTCATTATGACAGAAGACCACAGCAAAGAACTGCTGAAAGAATTCCTCAGAAAGAATTTCTGAGGTCTGCAGTAGGCCCTCCTCGAGTATTAACTGACACACGCATATGGGGAAAATATTTGGGGCAGAGGAAAGGACCACTTGAAAAAATTACAGTGAACAGTGATTAGTACTCACAGAGGGCAAGGAATCATGGCTGTTGTAAGAGTCCTATTGGAAAATCTGAGGATTCATGGGGGCAAAACTGGGTAGAAAACACAGAAGGGCCTTACCTCAGGAGTGGGAACTCATTAGCCCTATATTGAACATTGCTCTGGTTCAGCCCAACGAATCTCAAAAGCAAGAATTGAAGGAGCCAAATTTTTATATCCAGCACACAGAAAGGTAAAATTCATAATTCTTGGTATCCTATAAAAAACAACCTAGCATGCAAATATACTGAGGAAAGAAACCCATTATGAATAAATAAATCAATGAATAAAAACTTAAAAGACTGGCACAAATATCAGAATTAGCAGCTAAAGACATTAAGAGAGTATTCATAACTGTATACCAAAACCCTATATAGGTTATATAGAAACATAGAAGGTATAAAAATGAGCCAAACTACCGTTCTAGTCTGAACAAAATAGCATACACTCATTTACACCTGCTTCTTCTAAGTATAATAATAAAGTCCAAAACAATACAAAAGGTAAATAAAAGAGAACTCTAAAAGATAGAAAGAAGAGAGTGGACAGATTAGGAACCCCAAGACTAGAGAAAAAAACATAGCAGCCTGGCAACAAGGTGATGCAGGTAGTTTCATTCCAACCCCAGCTCAAGCAATACAACTTATAAACAATCTGCCCCCTCCTGCCTTTTCCTTTTTCCTTCCTTCCTTCCCTCTTTTCTTCTTCTTATCTGTAGGGAATACTTCTATGACTCTGAAAAGCATCTAAAAATATATTTTTATAAATGTGGAGGAAGTTGAGTTTCCTGGAATTGGGCCTCAGTCTTCCCAGCTGTGCTTTGGGTGTTGTGTGGATTTCCCCATATATGAAGTGGATCCTCAATCCAGGTCCCAGGGTGAAGGAAGCCCCAGGTCACCCAGCAAGGCGAGGGTACAGGTTGGTCTATGCCTCTGCAGGGTCCATTCATTCATGGCCCACTTTTTCCCTGTCCTATTTCCAGCAGAACACCTGATCAAAAACCACATCTTCAAACTTTTCCAGAGAAACCTGGATGATACATTCAAAAACTTTATCAATTTTATCAAGATGGAATCTTAAAAAAAAAAAAAATTAGAGTAACTCCAACATGTAAAGAACTTGTAAGTCATTACACAATCTTCGCAAAAAGACAAAATCCAAACAATCATAAAACCAATAACTTTTTTCTAAGATCCATCAGAGATTTGAGGTCACAGGGCAAAAACACCTCCCAAGATCTGAACAGACATGCAATTATTAAGAATCACAGGCAAGATCAGATTATCTGAAGAGAAGCCAACAGAGCCTGGAAGTGGTAGAAAGACTTTAATGATAATTTTGACAAATGGCTGGATGCTGAGTGTGGACAACCTGGGGAGTTAAAACCTTCTGGGGACCCAGATATAAGGGGTTCACCACACTTTCATTGGTGTTACATCCAGGACCTCCACTCAGTAGGTTGTCATGGTGAAGAATGGACAAAAAGCCTTCCTATCTTGAGTAGGGGGAGAGGAAAAAAATTTTTTTGAAATTTTCTTAGATTATTCTTTATAAGAAAGACCTGCTCTTCAGTGAAAAAGACATCTCTCACTTGGGGAAGAGTAATTAGCCAACTCCAGCCCCCTTTAATCTTCCTATCTCAAGTTAAGTATAAAGGAAGAAAAAAGAAAAGGGTAAGAAGTATTTTAAAATGTCATAGCTTAAAGACCCAGAGCCACTAAAACAAAAACAAACAAATGAAAAAACTCCAACACTACAGTCTATAAGAGACAAAGCAAGCATCAGAACCTGATTCAGATACAACACTATAACACTAATTTTGGAATTATCAGGAAATTTGAAATAACTATGATCAGTGTATTTAGGAATCTAAAGGAAAAGTAGGCAATACAAAAAAAAGGATGGGTAATATTAACAGAGAAATGGTAGCATTAAGAGAGAATTAAAAGGAAATTCAAGAAATAAAAAACAATATAAAAGGAATAGAAAAACATGGAGCTCCTGGGTGGCTCAGTTGGTTAAGCATTGCCTTCAGCTCAGGTCAGGATCACAGGGTCCTGGGATCAAGACTCACGTCAGGCTCCCTGCTCTTCAGGAAGCCTGCTTCTTCCTCTTCCCTCTGTCTGTCACTCCCCCTGCTTATGAGCTCTCTTTCTATCTCTCTCTGTCAAATAAGTAAATATTTGGTAGACTGTACAAGGCCAAAGAAAGAATCAGTAGGCCTGGTAATAGAAAGTTCTTAAAACTAAAATGTAAAGAAAACCAAGGAATTAGAAAAAATGGGAGATAGACATCTGGGTGGCTCAGTCAGTTAAGCATCTGCCTTCAGCTCAGGTCATGATTCCAGGCTCCTGGGACCAAGCCTAGTATTGGAATCCCTGCTCAGCAGGAAGTCTGCTTCTCCCTCCCCCTCTGCCTGCTGCTCTGCCTACTTGTGCTCTCTCTCTGTCAAATAAATAAATAAAATCTTAATAAATAAATAAATAAATAAATAACAAAAATGGAAGAGAATACCTAAGCCCTGTAAGACAATTATAAAAAGTGGAATATATACCTAATGGGAATACAAAGAGGAGAAAAAAAGGAGCAAAAATAAATAAATAAATAAATAAATAAATAAATAAATAAAATGTTTGAAGTAATAATGGCTGACAATTTTCCAAAATTAATAGGAGACACAAAACCACATATCGAGAGGCTCAGCAAACACCGAGGAGGAAAAATATTTTTAAAAATCTATTTAAAGAATAAATTCTGAAAGAAGCCAGAGGAAAAAACACCATACAAAGAGGAAGAACGTTAAGAATTCCATTAGACTTCTCTTCACAAACCAAGAAAGTTGTGTGAAATATTTAAAGCATTGAAAGACAAAACCAAAAAATTAGAATACTGTATTTAGCTAGTGTATCCTTCAAAAGTAAAGAAAAATTATCTTTAGATAATTTAGGAATTCATCAAACAAAAACTTGGGGTATTTATCATCTGTACCTTCGTTGAAAGAAATGTTCAAAGTTCTCCAAAGGTAAGAAAAATTATATAGGTGAGGAATGCAGATTTACATAAATAAAGGAAGAGTATCAGAGAAAGAATAAACAAAGTTAATGCCAAACTTTTTTCTTCTTATTCTTAGTTGATCAATAAATGACTGTCCAGATTAGTAAGAGCAACAATGTATTATATCATAATAACATTTGGATAAGTGAAATGAATGACATTAATGTTATGAGGGATAGGAGTGAATAATGGAGAACACTGTTAAAAGTGCTATACTAAGAGTGAAATGCTATCATGTTATTTGAAAACATAAATAGTTGTCAATATATATTCTAAGCAACCACTAAAACATTTTGTGGAAGAAGTGGGATTGATTTACCAAGAGAAGAGAGGAAAGGGAAAAACAACATGCTCGGTTAAATCGGAGAAGGGAGGAAAGAGGGAAAGACGTGAAGAAACAAAGAACAAGTGTAATGAATAGCAAAAGATTGCAAACATGGTAGATAGTTATACAACAATGCCAGTAATCATTTTAAATATCAATAGTCTAAATAACTAACAAAAGAGCTGTCGGAGTAGATAAAAAACAAGAGTGGGTCTTTGCTGTCTACAAGAAACCCACTTTAATTATAAAGACACAGATAGATTCAAAGTAAAGAGATTTACACCATGCTAACACTGAATCAAAGGAAACATGGACTTAGTACAATAATTTTAGACAAAGCAGATTTCAGAACAAAGAAACTTATTAGGGATAAGAGGCATTATGTAATAATAAAGGGGTCAGTTCCAAAAAAAATCAGAATCCTAAACATGTATATACCTAACAATAAACAGTTAAAATACGGGACGCCTGAGTGGCTCAGTCAGTTAAAGGTCTGCCTTCGGCTCGGTCATGATCCCAGGGTCCTGGGATCGAGACTCACATCAGGCTCCCTACTCAACAGAGAGCCCTGACTGTTTCCCTCTGCCTGTTTCTCTCCCTACTTGTACACTCTTTCTTTCTCCGCTAAGTAAATAAATAAATCTTGAAAAAAAAAATTAAAAAATAGTCAAAATATGTGATGTAAAAAATGATAGGAAAATAAGGTAAAATACACAAATCAACTATTATAAATGAAGCCTTTACATCTCTCTTAAAATTGACAGATCTGGGGTCCTTGGATTAAGCCTCTGCCTTCGGCTCAGGCCCTGATCTCAGGGTCCTGGGATCGAGCCCTGCATCAGGCTCTCTGCACAGCGGGGAGCCTGCTTCCTCCTCTCTCTCTGTCTGCCTCTCTGTCTACTTGTGATCTCTCTTTTTGTGTTGAATAAATAAATAAAATCTTAAAAAAAAATAATTGACAGATCTAGCCAGCGGAAAATCAGGTAAGATTGAAATGAACAGTTGAAATGAATTGATATTAATAGAATACTTCATCCAACAACAGCAAAATAAATTCTCCTCAAGCTCACATGGAATGAAACAGACCTTATGGTGACCATAAAACATCTTACCACACTTCAAAGAATAGGAATCATGCAAAATATGCTACTATGTTAAATAATACATAACTGAAGAGAATAAATTTAACATGAGATTCAAGTAATCTGTTCAGTGCAATATGTGTGCATGTGCTCATGTGCTCATGTAGGTGAGCTGCTCAGAACTTCTTAGATACCTTTTAAACTATTTTGTGTATCCTGGGTTGTGTATCCTGTACTCTGTTATGTCTGAACAGACATCCACCTGTCTCATTTTGAAGACCTTCCCTGGGATGCTAAACCAGTACACACTGACAAATATCAAATCCAAACAATTAGAGTAACTTGTATTTCATACCACAACAACCACCATTCATGCTTTAGCTGTATGGTGCCAAGTAAAGTAATTTGGAAGCCCCAACTCTACTTCCTAGGGTCCAGACAGCTCTGCTCTGCAACCTGCACTCCAAATTTTTGTGTCAATCAGACTGAAGCTACATTCTGAGGGTCCTAGCCAGATACCATATACTTACATGGCTTCATCACCTTCTTTTTCCTACTTCCTACATTATCTTACAGATTTCTCTGAAAACACTTCTTTAAGAAATTATTGGGACATGTCCCTTTGTCTGTGGTTCTTCTTCTGGACAACAGTACTTATGACACATGTGCCAACAACCAACATTTCAGTAAGAAAGAACAATAATGCTAAACTGATTCTTCCACGTGATATAATGAGAAAAAAATTCATTTTATGAGTTCAGTATAAACTTAATATGAAATCTCGACAATGATATTCCAAAGAATATTATAGAAAATTATCACTCGTGAACATAGACGCAAAAATGTTAAATTGTTGTCAATCAAACCAAGATGTATGTAAAATACACAAAATCATTGGATCTTGATCATGATGTTTTACTAGCTGGTTAAATCCACAAAAATTTTAAGGCCCCTTGGAAATATCTTGAGCAAGATTCAAATGTTTTCAAAACACTCATCTGTAGATGTTAATTCACATGCAATACAATTTGAAAGATAAAAAGGAATAAATGGCACACTCACCCTCCCTCTCTGCCACTAGAATTGAAAAATTTAATGAAACCCCAGATATAAACAGTCTGTGCTGATAAATATGTAAATTTGTGCATTTGTGTTCTTTCCCCTTTTATGATAGTGGTAGAACAAAAGAAGGAAGTGGCTAATTCTACCCAGAAAATACCACAAAAACGCATCACAGAGTTGGTAAGTACATCTTAGGATGCGAAATGAAAGCTGAGTTAAGTTGTCACATGTATTTGTAGGGGAAGAGGGTAAGAAGTAACACCTTCTACGTAGAAGGAAAAACCCAAACAAATGGACTTGATTGCCTAACTCTAGGCAATTACAAAGGTAATTCTGGATGCAGAGATAGATAAACTGGCCTGCGGCACAGCAGCTGTATAAGCCATTACGTAGAAGCTTACGTTTTATCTTGAGGGAACTGGGGGTACATGCTACACAGGGTGACATTATGTCTCTCTTTGTCTGAGGTCATCACAGTTTCTTCCTGTTGTGCTTGCTTCCATGTTCATAACAACTCTGCTTCTTCACAATTACGTTGGCTGGTATAATAAATTATTTGGTCATTCATCTATAGAGGTCTTTAGAATAACCACATGTTTGACTTCACATAGCTAGGCTGATGAGGGATATGTACTGAAAAAACAAAACAAAACACCCAAGTACCCACAGAAGATCTGATAACACTGAATTTTGTGTAATGCAAACCCTGGGATAGAGTGCAACAATTGTCCTGCTGTTGCTTCCTAAGCTTAAAGTCAGAAGGCAGAGATTCACAGACGAGGCTCCCAGAGTCATAAAAGCCTGATTTTTGTATTTAGAGTCATATCCTGATATTTCGCAAAAAGGAGAAACAATAAAAACTAAAGCCCATCAGAAAGCAAAGTGGCAACAGTTTGTGCCAATAGGAAAAATGCTCCTACCCTCTGAGTCTGGAATGAGGAGAGGTCTGCTCTATGCCTTTCTCTACAACTGGCATAGGCTGCCTGAGAGACCAGAATAGAGCCCAGGCGCTCCATAGGCTGAGCCCTGGGGAGCTACAAAGTTGAACTCCACAGGCATTTCCTGTCCCACTTTCTGCAGCCTCTTCCCCAGTCACCTTCAAAGGTCTGAATCCCCCCTGTGGCCACTCCTTCTCAGATCTTCCCTTCCCTGCTGGGCTCACATGCTACCTAACTCACCTAACTCACCTCGAATTCTCTCCTTCTAATCACAACTTCCTTTCCTTTAGAGAAGCTTATTTGACGTGTTATGAAAACATTACTAACAATAACAATGACAAACTGAAATCAAATGAACGAATGAATGAATCAGGCAAAACAACATGTTTGGATTAAAGAAAACACAATCTGGGAGCCTGGGTGGCTCAGTGGGTTAAAGCCTCTGCCTTCCGCTTGGGTCATGGTCTCAGGGTCCTGGGATGGAGCCCTGCATCAGGCTTTCTGCTCAGCGGGGAGCCTGCTTCCTCTTCTCTCTCTGTCTGCCTCTCTGCCTACTTGTGATCTCTGTCTGTCAAATGCATAAATAAAATCTTTTTTAAAAAATTAAAAAAAAAACCACAATCATCACTTTGCACATCTCCCAGCCTTCTAAATATCTAATCATTAAACCTCAAAAACATGATATCTCATTTTTGAAATAGTACACACCTCAGTCTATGATCTCTACAAAGAAGGTACACTTCAAAACAGGTTTTGATGGCCTCTTTCTCCAGATTTAGATAGCACAGGCCAAACAGAGAGTATGACATCTACAAAGGCAAGACAAGGTCACCTTGAAGTACAACTACTGATTCCCACTGGAGTAGACCTGCAACCATCTCATTCAGTTAAGTCATAAAAGCATTAGGATTTACCATTTCCGTAGTTCTATATACCAATTTAAAAAAAAAGAAAGAAAGGAAGGAAGGAAGGAAGGAAGGAAGGAAGGAAGGGAGGAAGAGGTTCCATTTAGAGCCTGAACCATATCTAGAGTACTTTACTATAACCAGATCTAACCACCCAGGCTGATACACCCAGCCTTCTGGTCTACCCAAGAACATAATGAAAGCCTTTACACTGAGAAATAAATAAGAAAACTCATTTTAACCAACCAAAAACAGATTTTTAGAGTCATGCCACCCTATTCAGGATGCAAGTTTCAAACCCCAATTAATGTAGCTGCAGGATGCATCTTTTTCCTGACACACAAAATTACACGATTTTTCTTCTCAATCCCTTAGCACGTGCACAGCATTTAGCTATATAGTTGGTTGTTGATCTAGCTGTGTTCCAACTAGATCAACATCCAACTCTTTTGAACAACTAGGAATGTGATCTAAGGATTAAGAAAACAATCTGCACAGTTGGAAGGAGAAGATGTGGCAGATGTGAACTTCAGAGCCATGAACCTGGGGAGAGGAAAGCCCCACAGCTGCAAAGGGGAAGGAAACCACTTTGCAGAGCAAAGTCCAGGAGAGGAAGACACCATAGTGGGTAGAGATCACACAATAGGCCCTGGTTGAGGAGATCCCCTGGGTTACACTAGGAGAGATCTCTCCCCTTCCTAGAGTACATTTAGAAGAGTGTATTTTGCCTTTCCAAGGACAAAAGGCCAGCTAGAGCCATTGAGCGGCACTGAACAGCAGGGACAGAGGTGTGCCCAGAGGGCAGATAACCTTGTAGCAACTTTTCACTGTGAGCCACAATAGACTTAAACCACCACATGCACGCCAAGCAGCTGCTTTTCTGGGACAGAACTGAGCAGAGAGCAGACTCTCTACACAGGCAGACTGCAGATAACCTGGCCACAATAGATCCAAGCCTCTGGGCCACGGCTTTTCTGGGACAAAATGGAGAAGGAGACTGAATTGAGCACAGATGTCTGATAACCTGATTGCAGCTTTTTGCTGAACTTTGCAATAAACTCCAGCCTCTGTGCACAAACTGTGCAACTGCTTTTCTGGTACAGGGTGGTGCTGGGCGAACCAGGAGGCTGGGGGAGGGGAGTCGGTCCACACCTTGCCAGGCCATTAAAAACTTGGAATTTTGAATCTCAGTCATTGGCCAGAGATAAAACACAGGAGGTCCATGGTACCAGGCATGCCGATGGCCCAGCCATAGATAGGTTACCGGCAAGGAAGTGAAGAAACCCCAGGACACAGGAGACTGTGTGCTTTCCTGAGAGGGTCTCCTGAACAGCAGTGGCCAACGGTTCCCCTCCCCAGGGACAAAAGGGTGGGGTGACACCATATTCTCCCTCCCCCGCCACTCCCCCCCACTCAGAACAGTTGGACTTTAGTGAGAAACACAGTGGCTCCGGAGGAGGCTGGAGTCCCCTACACTAAACCCCACACCCCCATCCCACCACCGTATCTAGTTGGGGCATCTTTACAAGGGCAAGTCAGTTTGTGAGCAGGCCTCTCCCTCAGATAAACACAGAAACCCCCACAGGTACAAAGTCTATTGATTAAAGAATGTTCCAAAATGACAGCTTGTGGTGGAAATAGGACCAGACTCACTTCTCTTTTTCTTTTTCTTTTTTTTCCCAAATTTTTTAGATTTTTAAATTTTTCATTTTTCTGTTTCTTATTTTTAATTTTTTCTTTTATGTATTTTCTCTTTTTTCCCTTTCTCTCTTTTTCTTTTCTTTTCTTTCTTTTTCTTTTTTTTTTTTTTGATACTAGGCATAATTTTTGTTCATTTGTTGGTTTGTTTGTTTCCTTATCTTATTTTTCAGATCAGGCTTTTTATTTTTTTCCTCTTTTCTTCTTTTCTTACTCTTTTCTTTCTTTCTTTCTTTCTTTCTTTCTTTCTTTCTTATTCTTTGAAATCACACTTCTAGTTTTTGTTTGTATTTTTGTTCTTTTTCCTTTTCTCTCATCTGGGATTAGGTTTTTTTTTTTTCTTTCTCAAGCTTATCAACAAACAAATCAAAGCTCACCTACTTAAAGGCCCAAACACTCCCCATTAAAAGCAGGAGGAACTCTGTAGAGAATGCATCAATGGGAAAGAGCAACCAAAATACAATAGCAGAGTATACATAACACACAACAGAAATATTTCCTGAAGTTGTTGTTGTTCTTGTTTTTCTTTTTCTTTCTCCCTTTCTCCCTTTCTTCCTCTCTCCTTTCTTTTCTGGAAAAAAATGAAAAGACAAAGAAATTCACCCATAAGAAAGAATAGGAGGTAATACTCACTGCCAGGGATTCAATCAATATGGATTTAAGTAAGATGTCTGAACTAGAATTTAAAACCATAATGATGATAAAGATACTAGCTGGGCTTGACATGGATTTAGAAGATGCTAGAGAATCCCTTACTATAGAGATAAAAGAACTAAAATCTTTTTAGTCAGATGGAAATTAAATATGCTATTACCAAGATGCAGTCCCAAGTGGAGACCATAAAAATGAGGATGAATGAATTAGAAGACTGACTCAGTGATATAGAAGATAAAATGATGGAAAATAAGGAACCTGAAAAGAAGAGCTAAAGAAAACTATCAGAGGGACACCTGGGTGGCTCAGTGGGTTAAAGCCTCTGCTTTTGGCTCAGGTCATGATCCCAGGGTCCTGCTTCCCTTCCTCTCTCTCTCTGCCTGTGTCTCTGTCTCCTTGTGATCTCTGTCAAATAAATAAATAAAATCTTAAAAAAAAAAAAAAGAAACCTATTAGATCATGAAAGTAGGCTGAGGGATTCAGTGATTCCATGAAGAGAAATAATATGGATATTATTAAGGAGTGGGAGAAAGGAGCAGAAATTTATTTGAACAAATTATAGCTGATAACTTCCCCTATCGACATTCAGGTCCAGGAAGCACAGACAACGCCCCTCACAATCAACAAAAATAGACCAACACCTTGACGTTTTATAGTGAAGCTTGCAAATTAAAGATAAAAAACAAAAATCCTGAAAGCAGTTTAGGAAAGAAAGTTCTTAACCTACAAGGGTAGTTACAGAAGGCAGGCAGCAGACCTGTCCACAGAGACCCTGAAGGCCAGAAAGGACTGGCATGATATATTCAACAAGTTTTTATCCAGCAAGTCTGCCATTCAGAATAGAAGGAAAGATAAAAAGCTTCCCAGACGGGGGCACCTGGGTGCCTCAGTCAGTTAAGTGTCTGCCTTCAGCTCAGGTCATGATCCCAGGGTCCTGGGATTGAGCCCCACATCAGGCTCCCTGCTCAGGGGGACACCTGCTTCTCTCTCTGCCCCTGCCCTGCTCATGCTCTCTCTCTCTCATAGATTAATTATACACAAAAAAAGAATTTCCTGGAAAATAAAAGCTAAAAGAATTTGTAAACACTAAACCAGCCCTGCAAGAAATGTTAAAGGGGATGCTCTGAGTAGAGAGAGAGTAACAAAGATCAGCAAGGAACAGAGAAAATCTATAGGTAATACAATGGCACTAAATTCATATTGCTTAATAATTACTTTGAATGTAAATGGACTAAATACTCCAATCAAAAGATAGAGAGTATCAGAATGGATAAAAAACAAGATCCATCAACTTGCTGCTTACAAGAGACTTATTTTAGACACAAAGTCACCTTCAGATTGAGAGTGAGGGGATGGAGAACTCTCTATCATGTAAGGGACATTAAAAGAAAGCTGAAGTAGCCATCCTTATATAAGTCAAACTAGATTTTAAATCAGAGTGTAATAAGAGGTGAAGAAGGACGCTATATTATAATAAAGCTGTCTATGCAATAAGAAGATCTAATAATTATAAATATTTATGACCTTAACTTGGGAGCAGTCAAGTATATAAGGCAATAAATGATAAAATTAAAGAAATTCATTGATAATAATAGAATAATAGTAGAGGACTTAAACCCCCAATCATAGCAATAGAAGATCATCTAAGCAGATCACCAAGGAAACAAGGGCTTTGAGTAACACACTGGACCAGATGGACTTAACAGAAATAATAAGAGGATTCATTTCATCCTAAAGTGGCAGAATACACTTCTTTTTGAGTCCACATGGAATATTCTCTAGAATAGATCACACATTGGATCACAAATCAGGTCTCAACAGTACAAAAAGATTGAGATCATACCATACATATTTTCAGACCACAATGATATGAAATGTCAAGTCAATCACAAGAAGAAATTTGGAAGAACCACAAATACATGGAGTTTAAAATACTACTGGGGTGCCTGGGTGGCTCAGTGGGTTAAAGCCTCTGCCTTCAGCTCGGGTCATGATCCCACGGTCCTGGGATCGAGCCCCACATTGGGCTCTCTGCTCAGCAGGGAGCCGGCTTCCTCCTCTCTCTCTCTGCCTGCCTCTCTGCCCACTTGTGATGGCTGTCAAATAAATAAATAAATAAATATTTTTTAAAAAATAAAATACAACCTACTAAAGAATGAATACGTCAACCAGGAAATTAAAGAAGAATTAAAACATATATATATATTCGAACTGTTGTGTTTTAACAGTTCAAAATCTTTGGGATGCAGCAAAGGCAGTCTTAGAAGGGAAGTATATAGTAATACAGGCCTTCCTCAAGAAGCAAGAAAAGTCTCAAATATACATACTAATGTTACACTAAAAGGAACTGGAAAGAGAATAGCAAATAAAGCCTCAATCCAGCAGAAGAAGAGAAATAATAAAGATTAGAGCAGAAATCAATGTTATAGAAATAATAATTTAAAAAAAAAAACAGTAGAACAGATCAATGAAACTAGGAGCTGGTTCTTTGAAAGAATTAACAAGATTGATAACCCCCTAAACAGGCTTATCAAAAAGAAGAGAAAAAGGACCCAAATAAATAAAATCATAAATGAAAGAGGAAAGATCACAACCAACACTGAAGAAATACAAACAATTAAAAGAGAATAATATGAGCATTTATATGCCAACAAATTAGGCAATCTGAAATAAATGAATAAATTCCTAGTAATATATGAACTACCAAAATTGAAACAAGAAGGTAATAGAAAACCTGAACAGACCCATAACCAGGAAATAAATTAAGTCAGTAATCAAAAAGCTCCCAAAAAACAAGAGTCCAGGGCCAGATGACTTCCCTGGGGAATTCCACAAAACATGTAAAGAAAAATTAATACCTAGTCTTCTGAAACTGTTCCAAAAAATAGAAATGTAAGGACAACTTCTAAACTCATTCTATGAGGCCAGCATTACCTTTATCCCAAAACCAAAGGCCCCACTAAAAAGGGGAATTACAGACAAATATCCCTGATGAATATGGATACAAAAATTCTCACCAAAACACTAACTAATAGGATCCAATATTACATTAAAAGGATTATTCATCATGACCAAGTGGGATTTACTTTTGGGCTGCAGGGTTGGTTCAACATCTTCAAATCAATCAATGTGTTATATCACATTAATAAAAGAAAGGACAATAACTATATGATCTTCTCTATAGATGCATAAAAAGCATTTGACAAAATACAGCAAACTTTCCTGATAAAAACCTTTGACTATGCAGGGATAGGAGGAACACACCTCAATATCATAAAAGCCATATCTGAAAGCCCCATAGTGAATATCATCTGAGAACGTCCCTCAGATCAGGAAAACCACAGGGATGTCCACTCTCACCACTGTTGTTCAGTATAGTACTAGAAGTCTTAGTCTCAGCAATCAGACAACAAAAAGAAATAAGAAGCATCCAAACTGGCAAGGAAGAAGTCAAATTTTCACTATTCACAGAAGACATGATAGTCTATGTAGAAAACCCTAAAGACTCCACAAAAAAATTTCTAGAGCTGATACAGGAATTCAGCAAAGTTGCAGGATATAAAATCAATGCACAGGAGTCAGTTGCATTTCTGTGCACTAAAAATGAAGCAGAAGAAAGAGAAATCAAGGAATCAATCCCATTCACAATTGCACCAAAACCCATAAGATATCTAGGAATAAAACTAACCAAAGAGGTAAAGAATCTGTACTATGAATACTATAGAATATTTGTGATAAAAATTGAAAAAGAAATGGAAATGAAAGAAATGGAAAAACATTCCATGCCCATGGATTGGAAGAAAAAATATTGTGAAAATGTCTATGACACCCAAAGCAATCTACACACTCAGTGCAATCCCCATCAAAATACCATTGCCATTTTTCACAGAGATGGAACAATCCTAAAATTTATATGGCACCAGAAAGACCCCAAATAGCCAAAGGAATGTTGAAAAAGAAAACCAAAGCTGGAAGCACCACAATTCCAGACTTCAAGCTGTATTACAAAGCTGTAATCATTTAGACATATAGCAGTGGCATAAAAGCAGATATATAAATCAATGGAAGAGAATAGAGAGCTCAGAAATGGACCTGCCGTTCTATGGTCAATTAATCTTCAACAAAGCAGGAAATAATATGCAATGGAAAAAAGACAGTCTCTTCAACAAATGGAGTTGGGAGAATTGGACAGCCACATGCAGAAGAATGAAACTGAAGTACTTTCTTACATCATATACAAAAATAAACTCAAAATGCCTGAAAGACCTAACTTGGAAACAGGAATCCATTCAAAACCCTAGAGGAGAACATGGATAGCAACCTCTTTAACCTCAGCTGCAGGAACTCCTTGCTAGACCTTTCTCCAAGGGCAAGGGGAGCAAAAGCAAAAATGAACTATTGGGACTTCATCAGGATAAAAAGCTTTTGCACAGCAACAGAAACAGTTAACAAAACTAAAATGCAACCTACAGAATTGGAGAAGATTTTCAGAAATGACTTATCAGATAAAGGGATAGTATCCAAAATCTATTAAGAACCCACCAAACTCAGCACCCTAAAAAACAAAAAATTCGGTCATGAAATAGAAGACATGAAGAGACATTTCTCCAAAGAAGAAATACAAATAGTTAACAGACACGTGAAAAGATGCTCAATATCACTCATTATCAGAGAAATACAAATCAAAACCATAATGAGATACCACCTCATACCATTGAGAATGGCTAAAATGAACAAGTCGGGAAACAACAGATATTGGAGAGGATATGAAGAAAGGGGAACTCCCTTACACTGTTGGTGTGAATCCAAACTGGTGCAACCACTTTGGAAAACAATATGGAATTTCCTCAAAAAGTTAAAAATAGAACTACCCTATAACCCAGCAATTGCACTACTAGGTATTTATCCAAAGGATACAAACACAGTGATTCAAAGGGGTACATACGTTTATAGCAGCAATGTCCCAATAGCCAAACTATGGAAAGAGCCCATATGTCCATCAAAAGATTAATGGATAAAGAAGATGTGGGGTGTGTGTGTGTGTGTGTGTGTGTGTGTGTGTGTGTGTGATGGAATATTACTCACCCATCAAAAAGAATGAAATTTTGCCGTTAGCAATGATGTGGATTGAACAAGAGCATATTTTGCTAAGTGAAATAAGTCAGAGAAAGACAAATACCACATAATTTCACTCATAAATGGAATTTGAGAAATAAAACAAATGTGTATATGGGAAAGAGAAGGAAAAATAAAATAAGATGAAAAGACAGGGAGGCAAACCATAAGAGACTCTTAACTCTAGGAAACAAATGGAAGATTCCTAGAGGGGAAGTTGGTGGTGGGATGGGGTGACTGAGTGATGGGCATTAAGGAGGGCACTTGATGTAATGAGCACTGGGTGTTACATGCAACTGATGAATAACTGAACTCTTCTTCTGAAACTAATAATGTAATATATATTTACTAAACTAAATTTAAATTAAAAAATTTTGAGAAAAGATGTTTTGTGTACACACACACACACACACACACACACACAGGAATATTATTGAGCCTTAAAAAAGAATGAACTCTTGCTATTTGCAATGAAATGGATGGATCTAGAGAGTATAATAAGTGAAATAAGTCAGTCAGAGAAAGACAAATACTGTATAGTTTAACTTATACGTGGAATTTAAGAAACAAAACAAAGAGCAAAGGGAAAATGAGAGAGAGAGACAAACCTAGAAACAGACTAACAATGATAAAGAACAAACTGATGGTTAAGAGGGGAGGTGGCTGGGGGTGATGGGTGAAATAGATGAGAGGGATTAATGAGTGCACTTACGATGAGCACAGGGTGATGTATGCAGGTGTTGAATTGCTCTATTGTACATCTGAAACTAATATGACACTGTATGTCAACTGGAATTAAAATAGAAACTTTAAAACAATTGGTCTCATGAACACAGATTATAGATTTTCTGTCAACCACAAGTAAACCTAACATAAATACATGCACATAAATACAATTTTAAACACCATTTAAAAAAAAAGAAAAAAAAGAAAAAACTTCTGGGATACCTGGATGGCTCAGTCAGCTAAATGTTTGCCTTTGGCTCAGCTCATGATCCCAGAGTCCTAGGATCAAGCCCCACATCAGTGTCCCAGCTCAGTGGGGAGTCTGCTTCTCCCTCTGTTTCTGCCCCTCTCTCCTGCTAGCGCAAACACGCGCTCTTTTTCTCTCTCAAATAAATAAAATCGTTTTTAAAAACCTGCTGAAAACAAAGTAAAAATGTGATTTTTTTATATCATAAACAGAACTCTAACTTAGGTATTACATATTGAACTACCAAAAATTGGTGAGAAAAAGATGAAAAATCCATTTTCAAAAATTGACAAAAGGAATGGGAAAATCAAAAAATAAAACTGGTTTTAAAATATATGAAAGAAGGATCATACTTACCTAAAAGGGGAATGTATTTAAATGTGATTAAATTTATAATAAAAACCATGTGTCACCTGTTGTGTTGGTAAAGAATAAAACTTTTTTTTTTAATTAATTTTTTTATTTTTTTTATAAACATATATTTTTATCCCCAGGGGTACAGGTCTGTGAATCACCAGGTTTACACACTTCACAGCATTCACCAAAGCACATACCCTCCCCAATGTCCATAATCCCACCCCCTTCTCCCAAACCCCCTCCCCCCAGCAACCCTCACTATTGGGTATTTACCCTAAAGATACAAACGTAGTGATCCAAAGGGGCACATGCACCCGAATGTTTATAGCAGCAATGTCCGCAATAGCCAAACTATGGAAAGAACCTAGATGTCCATCAACAGATGAATGGATCAAGAAGATGTGGTATATATACACAATGGAATACTATGCAGCCATGAAAAGAAATGAAATCTTGCCATTTGCGACAACATGGATGGAACTAGAGCGTATCATGCTTAGCGAAATAAGTCAAGCAGAGAAAGACAACTATCATATGATCTCCCTGATATGAGGAAGTGGTGATGCAACATGGGGGCTTAAGTGGGTAGGAGAAGAATAAATGAAACAAGATGGGATTGGGAGGGAGACAAACCATAAGTGACTCTTAATCTCACAAAGAATAAAACTTTTGATAACAACCATTGCAAGAATGGAAATAAGGTACAGTCATATATTATTGTTTGGAAATTAGATTGACTTAGACAACATAATTTGTCATATAAACCAGAGTACTTTTGAGAGTAAAACAAACACTATTAGTAACAGTATTCATAATTTTTTACAGTTCTGGCTAACTGGCACTCATACCATTTATGGAATCATTAACACTTTCACCATGTTATGTGTGTCTTTCCAAATGGGCAGTAAACACATTGATGGAAGGCATTGTAAGATTTTTTTATTGTAATTCCTAAATGTGTAGTACTTTGCATATAGTATATGCTTAATATTTTAAAACAGCTAATTCACTAGTGCCAAAAGGGACAAAGGCATGCACCATATTAAATCCACCCACTGCATTAATATTTGGAATTAATACTAGGAGAGGCCATTGATGAGAAGGGCCAAAAAGGGAAATAGAAGTTATAGGAAACAAATTTCCTGTCTTGAAACCAGCTTACCAACTTTAGAGAGAGGAAAAGAGAGTGATTTTATGAGGCTAAATTGCAGCTGCATATATATAGGAATGAAAGGGCCAATGTATATAAAGAAATTACATATAGGTGTCTGAAAACTTTCAGAATCTGGACACAAAATGATTAAGGCTCATTCTCTCAAATTTGGAATAAATATGGAATTTGGAACAAACTACTATAGTAGGCAGAATAATGCCCCTCCAAAGAGGTTCATGTTCCTAAGCCTTACCTATAAACACCTTATGTCATACAAAAAGAGGAATTAAGGCTGCTAATCAGCTCTGGAATATATGGGTAACTTTAATGTAATCACAAGGGTGTCTAAGAATGGAAGAAAGAAGCAGCAGAATCACTGTCAGAGTGACATACTGTGAAGCCAAAGGGCACAGTCAGCTTTCAGAAAGTAGAAAAGACAAGAGGATGGACTCCCTTCTAGAGACCCCAGTGAAAAATGCAGGTCTGCCAACACGAATTTCAGCCCAGTGACACCCATTTCGGTCTTCTGCTCTACATAACTGTAATGTAACAAATCTGTGCTATTTTAAGCCACTGAGTTTGTGGTAATTTGTTATACCAGCTACAAATATGCCCAATGACAGTTATAACAGCAGCTGGTGTTATAACGAATGCACTCACCAGCAGTTGTAAAACGTTATCATAACAGGCTCTCATTGCAGCCCTAAGAAAGTTAAAGAATAACCAAATGTGTTTTATTTAGAAAGAGGGTAAAATATATGTGACATGATGACTGAATCACTCTAATCGTACTATACATGTTTGCCTGGCACAGAGTAAGTACTCAGGGATTATAATTTATTGTCATTTTAGAAATATTATCATGTCTAGCAGATACAAGAAAAGAAAAACACCAAGAAAAGAAGAAACCAGGGAGTGCAGGGTCCTTCATGAGGCACAGATCTTAGTAGATAATCAGTGGGGGTACTTCACATGTACAGAGACCAGCCTAAGGGCCCAGGCTGCTAGGGAGTGGGGGTGCAGATCAAGAGAGAACACACAAAGATGGTTTCACTTCGCAGTTAGACCCTGGCTTGTGTCTGGAAAGATTTTCTCTTATCCCGGCAATGACTCATGTCCCTCAGGATCATCAGTGTTCAGTTTGAAGGGAGAACAAATGAGTTGTATGAGATGAAGAAGCAGTAAAACTGACCCCATCCTCTGCCAGATGGTTTTCCAGGCGCTGTGAGCAGCAGCGCTCTGTAGATGGCTTTAAACTTACCCTGTATCACTCAACGAAATGAGAGGAGAATGAGACTTCCTAAAGCCTGACACTTCATACGTCATTTTTTTCTTTTATGGTTCTTTTTGATGATTTTTGCAGTTTTATCATTGTGGGGCAGTATTTGCCAAAGTCCTTACTCCATCACTCTTTTATTTTAAAACTCATCTTTTAAATTTTAGAGCTTTAAATTTACAGAAAAGTTGCAAAAAAAAAAAAAAGTAAATGGAGTTCTCATATATTCCACACCCAGTAACCCCTTTTACTAACATCTTCTGTTAGAATGCTATGTTTGTTAAAAATTAATGAACCCATGTTGAAACATGACTACCTGAAGCTCATACTTTGTTTTTGTTGTTGGTGGTGGTGGTGATTTTGGTTTTTTTGTTTGTTTGTTTTTTGTTTTTTTTACCTAATTCTTCTTTTCTATTCTAGGATCCTACATAGGATTATATCTACTAATTATGTCTTCTTAGGTTTTTCTTGGCAATGACGGCTTCTCGGACTTTGTCTTTGATGACCTTGACAGTTTTGAGTGCTGGTCAGTTACTTTGAAGTGTGTCCCACATTATGAATTTTCTGGTGACTGCCAGAGGGCAATCTAAGGGCATCAGGTCCTGGGGAACTAGAAAGAGAGGTATAGACATAGAGAACAGACAACATGCACAAACTTTTTCTCTATTTCGCCATTCTTTAGATTCAGGCCTGATGTCTGATTTTTTATTCTGGCAATGACACACATCCCTGTAAATAACATTATTAGGAAATGGGTAGGAGTGAGAGGAATCACACACAAAACTTATAGAAGGTTTAAACATCCCAGCTTCTCCCACGTCCCCGAATGTGAGCATTTTCCCCAACTCACTCAGGAGCTCTCAGCATCATTGTCTTTCAGCTGTATTAACAATTAACTTGCTTTTCTCACTGAAAATCAGAAGGCCAAGAATTTTCTGGAAGATGTAGATTTTTCTTTTGGTTTGTGAGTTAATGGGGCAACATGAAAATCATTCAGGGCAGAAAATGTGTATTATATCTTCTCTCTGACTTTCCATCACATGGGAACTACGTTAAATATCCATGGAGATTCGGCAGCTTTTGAGACAGACATGGGTTCTCAAACCAGTATATAATAAATAATATTCTCCCAATTTTCTGCATGATAAGTACAAATATAGAGCAGGGCACTATATGTGTCCAGCCATAATGGAGTCCCTCTCTTGACTATAAGCCAGGCAAGCCTCAACTAAGGAGGCTCCCTAAGGCATCAGCCACATAAAGCCACTGGAACTTTTGTCACATTTCTCTCTCGCCCTGTGGAACACCTTTTAATATCTCAGCTCAAACCTTACCTACCTCCATTGTTTTTTTGAACACTCACAAGAAGGACTGACCACTTTTTCCTTTTGCATTTCCTCCTGTAGCAGTAGAAATTTCCAGTACATACCCTACTTGCTTAGGCAGCAGGAACAAATCTCATTTTCTCAATGATATGGACAAGAAATGCCAAGGTCCTTATTTTCTGTCAAAATTTTTTTCCCACTATAAATAAATGCATCTCTGTGTTTTTTGTTATTTGCAGTTTCAGAATTCCTACTTTTTAAATAATTTCTAGTTTTGTGCCAATTTTTCTGAATTATGCCTTTGTATCTCTGAACTAAGCATAGAACATTTTAATGCTCGCTCTAATATTATTGGGATTCCTATGGATCTGTTTCTATGGTTCCTGTTTCCTTTGGATGCTTACCATGTGATATTGCCTCCTCGTATGCCCGGGCATGCTTTTCATTTCTGTTTGAGTATCTGACATTGTACTGGAAAAATTTGAGACGTGGGATCATGTTCTATTTGTCTTCACTTTCATTCTGATAAATTCTTCAATCACCTTAACCAAAGTATGCCAACTGAGAATAAATGAATATGAGTTTCAATACCTATTAAATCCATTGTAAGTCATATTTACTTGAGGGATTTCAAACCAAAATTTTGAGACACTTACCAGCACTGCACCTTCTAACAGAATAAGGACTTCAATTTG
Organism: Mustela erminea; assembly: GCF_009829155.1. NCBI lineage: Eukaryota > Metazoa > Chordata > Mammalia > Carnivora > Mustelidae > Mustela > Mustela erminea. The sequence continues at coordinate 143,205,522 of NC_045614.1, forward strand.
GGTTTTTTTTTATACCCATGAGCAATGCAAAAGATCTGTTGAGCCTCCTAGTCTCCCAGAATGAGTTCATGTAGAATGATCAGACAGCTCTAGGGGAAAAGAGCAACTTTCAGGTTACTATTGGTTTTCTTCTTTACCTGGATATTGGCCCTGAAATTTTGTTAATGCCATGTTGACTCCATGATTCCTTCAGGTAGTTTTTTTGTTTTTTGTTTTTTGTTTTTTTAATACCATATGTTGTTTTTCCAATGTTCACAACAAAAGGGTTAGTTTTATTACTGGCTTCACTATTACTGAAAGTAGAAATTCCACTTTAATTCATTAATACATCAAATTTACAGGCTCAGAAATTTTTTTGTATTCAGCAGGGGAAGAGGAACATTGACTCTCTCCAGTTGAGTTAAAAGAACTTATAATTAGAGGTAGTTAGTATGCATAGTCTTGGGTTCAGTGCTCATTAAGTCTATATAAAACCTAGATAGATAATGCATTTTAGAATGGAAACAAAGTCTCCACTAACATGTTGATTTTTAATTTTGTTCAAATTTTAAAACTGCTGATGTTTTCTACGTTTTTAACATGAGATTGATTTCATCAATAAGAGAGAAGAAAATGACAGCAAATACAAGTCTTTATAATTTTTGACATTAATATTTAAATATCAATGTACTCAAGTCATAATATAACCATTTTAAATAAGCTTTTTCAAACACGTGGGTAAATTTGAGTCTTGTATATATGTGAGATTTGTGATTTTGTTTCGCATATTTAAAATGTGAATTCTTAGTTATATGAATTACCATTACAGGGTCCCACCCTGTGGCTCAGCTTTTTAAATTTTATATGGTATCTTTTGCTTTAAAAAAAAAAGTGCAAAAATAATGAATACTGTTATGCTGGAAATAAAAAAAAATAAATAAATGGCAAAAAAAAAAAAAAAAAAAAAAAAAAAGTTTCCAGGGGCACCTGGGTGGCTCCGTGGGTTAAAGCCTCTGCCTTCGGCTCAGGTCATGATCCCGGGGTCCTGGCATCAAGCCCCACATTGGGTTCTCTGCTCAGTGGGGAGCCTGCTTCCCCCTCTCTCTCTCTCTCTCTCTGCCTGCCTCTCTGCCTACTTGTGATTTCTGTCTTTCAAACAAATAAATTTTTTAAAAAGTTTCCATATTTTCCTTAATTTAAATATTTTATGTCTTGTCTCAGAAATCCATCTTGATGCCCTAAAAATATTCTATAATTATTTCTTGAAGTTGTTACTTCCATTTACATTAATTCATCTGAAAATGGGTTTTATATATAGTGTGAGTCATAGATCCAATTTTTAAAATTTTTTTATATTTTTAAATTTATATTAAATGTTTATAAATTTATATTCTATATTTTTAATATAGGAATGTTATTAGTCCTATACCATTTATTAAATATTTTTGCCACTTAGCTCTTATTTCTACACTGTCATATTTCATACTCTCTATTATTTTTGTACTCTCAATGCTTTTCCATGGGTCTGTATGTCCAAACTTGAATCAATATCACCCTTTTATCATCAATATAGCTTCATTTGTTTTAATAGCTCAGGAAAATTTCCCAATCTTATTCTTAACTACATAGCATAATATTGTTCAGTCTTAAACCTCTGTCTTCCATTTAAGTTTGGACATTTAAGTTTGGAAACAGATTGTCAAGTTTCATCCTAGGTACTGAAATCTTCCCTGCAATTTCATTGAAATCGTAAGTTATTTTGAGTTATACTGACAGCTCTTTGATATTAGGTCTTTTAACCCATGAACATATTAATGTCTTTCAGTAATATTTAATTATTTTTCCCACAGAGTTCAGTGTTAAATTTTTCATTGTTGTTACATTTATTTTTGGATACCTTTATAAGGCATGTAAGAATTACATTTCCTGTCACTGTTAAAATGATAGACTTTTTGTTTGGGTAAAGAAAATGTAACTGATTTCTATTATTTGCTTTAAATTATTATATAATGTCATCAGAAGATTCTTTTGAATAATAATCATTATTTTAAAAGTATTATTTGTTTCTCAATTCATATTACTTTTATTTAGTTTTCTTGACTTACCACAGTTTTTAGCTTGGACTCCTGGTAAAAAGTTGAATACATATGGCAATATCAGACAATCTTGCCTCATTCCTGAAATCAAAGGAAAGAATTTCCTTACACTTTCCCAACATGACAGAGATCCCACAAGTTTACATGAATTGCACAAAGACAAAGTCTCCTGACAGAAAGTCTCCTGGACCCCATATCTCTCCCTGGCATCCTCAAGCAGATGATTATTTGAACTAAAAAGGTCAGCCATCAACTTCAGTTTTAGAAGCTATTGAGAAGAAACTCACCCTGAACTCACAGTGAATACACAAACTGAGAGAGGCCAAAGAGACTTTATTTACACCCTTCTCAGACAGATTCTGCTGCTTCAGAGGTATGTAGAGATCATGCATTCAATTTCTTCCCTTGCCAAATCATTTTGAAATAAAGATGGAAGTATTTAATCTAATCCTTAGCAAATGCTGAGGGAAAAAAGTGAGTAAACTTTTATTCTAGTAGGGGTTGAAAGAAACTTCAAACTTTAAACCAAAGAAACCTAGAAGTAATATAAGATTATGCAAATAAAAAAGAAATGTTAGAAAAGAAACAGGAACAAGCTAAAGAAACTTTGTCATCATGATGATTTGGACCACGGTTGTTCTTCCCTGTGCCAAACTACTGAAGCTAGTTTGCTGAAACGGTGAGAATTTCTTCCCTCTGGACACACATGAGATATACACTAGTCTCCAAACAGTGTTGCTTACTTGTTCAGACTTATTTGAGGGTGGATACCAAAACTCTTTGGTATTTGGGAAACCATGAGTGGCCATTGTTCACATGGGAGGGCTATCCAAGGAGGCTTCAAATTTCCTGACCTAACCTGAGCCACTGGCAACCTAAGGAATAGTGGTGGAAATTACTAGCTGGCTCCCACCATAAGGCAAGGCAGAAGACTGCTTGCACAGAACCGATCTGGAGTAGGGTGACAATGTCCAGTGCATTAGACATGGCCACCTGCCAGTGAAGTAGTGAAGTCTAGGGTATTTCTAGAACATCTCACATCTGACAGTCTTTCAGAAAAGAAGCAGTTGTGTTCTTTAGAACTGGCACCACAGTTAAACTCTTCTGGTAATTCAGGTTATGCTTTGTCTCAGACAGAACTGATGTCAGAGCCATGAATGAGAACTCCAGTTGAGCAGGGACAACTGAACTGTCTTCAAAAGCAATTTTTCCCAAACATAGAGAGAAAAAAACAGTATGAAGGTGAGTCTACAAAGGCCATTTATTCTATTAAAATTAGCTTTAAATCTTGTAGACAGCACAGGGAGAACACCAGTTTTTTTTCCACCAGTAGTAACCAAGATGGAGGATCAAAAAGAGGCAGCAGCAATCCTTTACACCAGTGGTGGCACATTAAGGTATAGCTGGTATACCTGGGATAGCTTGCAAAGGAGCAGCCACAGTATAGGAATCCCCTCTTGGGGGGAGGGATATTGATATGGAAAAAGTTACCTAATAGATGGGTATAATCCTAATTGCAAAACCCCTTACTGGTTCCAGAACATTGCCTTTAACACTTTTAACTGTCTGAATAATGTCTGGCTCTAACTTTCCTTTGGGAAGCTAAATGTAATAGGTTTGTTTTCCCAAAATTACTTCATTTTTCCATTACATTGCCTACTATCCCAGTGCTCAGTTATAAGGCTTATGCTCTCAAACAAACAAACAAACAATGGCCTATCAGAGAAAAGCTCAAAAAAAACAAACAAAACAAACAAACAAAAAAAGTAAATGCTACCAAAAAGAAAGAAAGAAATGAAATGAAAATATATACTTTATGAATATTAATTTCAAATAAAGTTGTAAAAACATCCTTGCATAAAGTAATGCCTTATGTCTTTGAAGGAATCCTAAATAGTTTTAGAATAAGAACAACTTCATTCAAAAAACATCACTATATTGGCAGTTTCTTTTATATCTGGCCTAATTATTTTTTTAATTGTAGGCTACCTGAAAATAACAGATTTTATAATTCTGCTTTATTTTCTGAGTAGACTTTTTTTCAAAAATTTAGTTTTATTATTTATTACTTCAATTTCATTCAAATTTTTGAAAACTATCGTGTTAAATGTTGACTTTTCTCTTTTTCACTAAAAAGTGTTCATTTCTTTCCTTAAAAAAAAAGAAACTAGAAAAAGGACATGACTCCCATACTTTTGTCACTGATACAAAGTCCCTCTTTTTATTTCTGCCCAGTCTTTTTAGCATTGTGTGATATATCATTACTGAGTACCCACAAAAAGGAAATTTTTTAAAAATGTTGTGGGCACTTATTTTACATTTTTGTATATTACCTTGTTAAGATTTTACAGAGTATTAAAAATTATGTAACCCCTCTCTTCAGAGATAAGAAAACTGAAGCCCAGAAAGTTTGACTGAACAAATTTGCACAGCTAGGAAATGGCAAAGCATTTCCTAACACCATTTTTTAGGTCAACATTCCATTTGCTTTAAAAAACATACAATTAACTTCTAAATTTTGTGAAAGAGCCCATTAAAATAAAAAAAAAGATTAATGAAGAAAAATAGGAAAATCTTTTCAGAGAAAAAAGAACTTGACTTTTACTGTGAAGAATGTCTGAGATTACAAAAAGCGAATGAGGTATAATGAATGTGAATGACATGCTATGTGGCCTCAAAGGAGCCATGTGTCACACTGGCACTTGGAGCTGAAGATTTTCTCATGGGAACATTTTTCAGTACAGTGTCCTTGTTTGATTTAGGGAACTACCACTCCCCCTCTCTCACCTTTGGATGGGGCTTTTGGCACGGCTATTCATGAAGAGGCTGCCCTCCTTCAGTCAATAGATGAGAAGGGAACCGAAGTGTTCAATCGGGTGCTCATTCACTGAGATTTGGATCTGAGACAGAACTACAAACTACAAAGTACAAGAATGTTTGAAACTACTTTATCCCCATAAGTAGAAGTCACTCTAGTTATTGCTCTGAGTACTTACTGCATTAGCATTCTGGAACTTGACCAGTTCACACATTTTAAAATGTGGTACGCTAGCTTTCCTTTCAGTTCTGTGCTATTCCCAAAGTCCTACCAAGATGTACTATTACTTTTTCTTTTAAACTAGCCATAGTCACATTCCATTGCTTGCAACCAATAGAATCTTCTAGATACAGTCAATAGGTGGGGTGGGAACACGTTTCCATTTTCTTCTCAGGTAAAGAAACTAAGTCACACAAGGATTAGTTTCCACTGATTGGATCCAAAGTCCCTATTGTATCTTCTGACAAAGTCGGTCCACAGTAGTCACCCTCATCTGCAGCTTTTATTTCCATGGTTTAAGGTACCTGTGGTCAACTCATCCTCCTTCTGATGTTCATCAAAAGGCCATACTAGCCTAATGCTATGTCACACGCCTATGTCATTCACCTCACTTTACTTCATCATATAGGCATTTTATTATGTCGCATCATCATAGGAAGAGTAAGTACAGCACAGTATTTTGAGAAAGAGAAACTACATTCACATAACTTTTATTACACTATATGACTATTCTCTTTCTACTATTAATTATTGTGGATAATCTCTTACTGGGACTAATTATAAATTAAATTTTTGTAGGTAAGTATACATAGAAAATAACATAGTATATATAGGGCTTGGTACTACCCACAGTTTCAGGCATCCACTAGGGATCTTGGAATATATAGGCAGTAGATAAGAGGGAAGTATTGTATAAATGAAATGTGTCATTGCATCCTTTTTTAAATAGATTTTATTCATTTGATAGAGAGAGAGAGAACTTGAATGAGGGGAAGGGGCAAAGGGAGAAGCAGACTCCTCACTGAGCACGGAGCCCAACACAGAGCTCAATCCCAGACCCTCGGATCATGACCTGAGCTAAAGGCAGACCCTTAACCATCTGAGCCACACAGGTGCCCCTATCATTGCATCCTTATGAATATTCTTTTCAGGAACTGTGGTTATTTTTTATTTTCTAACATATAAAAACATATAATTTCTCTCCTGGAATCACAATGGTGCTGCTATAATTCCATGGTCTCAGAAAAAACAAACAAACAAAAAACCTATATTTTGTACTTAATAAGCAAAAGCCACTCAATTACTAGACCAATCCTCAAATTAATTTTCTTCTTTTATTATTTCTACTTTTAGAAAGTCCTGTACACATACAAAAGCACAAAAATTAAGTAATTTTTAGAAAAAGAGTTAAGTATACTTTTACATTAAGAAAATAAAAGGAGAATTTTAGATTTCTATATTCTGAGACAAGTATTGATAATGAATGAAATTTCAGGAAATATTTAAAACAATGAGAATTTCCCCCCACGTTAATGTCAGTCATCAAAGCATAGATCTAAGAAGCTCAAAAAATATCAGTCAGAAAATGTCCCCAGAATTTTAACTCCCAGAATATCATTTGCAAGCTACAGAAAACCAACCATTAAATAAAATTCCTCAAAGAAGCCAGAGGAAAAAAATACTTTACCTACAGAGGGAAAAAAAATGAGTATTACTTCTGACTTCTCTTCGCTAGGTATAAAGAAACCATGCAAGTAAGAAGAGAATGGTGTGAAATATTTGAAGTTTTGAAAGGAAAACCACCACCCTAAAATTCTGTACCCTGTAAAATTATTTTTCAAAAGTAGTAAAATAAAGACTTCCTCAGAGAAATAAAAATTGGATTTGATGCCAATAGACTTGACTTACAAGAAATGCTGAAAGAAGTTCTTTGAGGAGGAAGAAAATATAGATCAGAAACTCAGATCCATCTGGAGAAAGGAAAAGCATCAAAGAAGAAGTAAATAAAGGTAAAATAAAAACTGTTATTTTTCTTATTCTTAGTTGATCTAACAGTTTGCAACCAGTTCAAAATAATAATAACAATAATGTATTCAATTATGTATGCTTATATATAAATATATCTTATGAATATATACTCTTATAAATGTTTAATATATAAGTAAAATATATGACAGCAATGATGCAAAGGACAAAAGGGAGCAATTAGGATTATTTAGTTATTATAAGGTACACAACCTGTGAAGAAGTGCAATGTTATCTGAAAGTGGATGTTAATTAATTTTAAATATATATTACAAACTCTAAAGTGACCACTAAAAAACAATTAAAAAGTAGAAGCATAACTAATATGCTAAGAAAATACAGAAAGTGAAATCATATAAAATCCTCAAAACCACAAAGGCAGAAAGGGAGTATGAAGCAAACAAGAACAAAATAAGGGCGAGAAATAGAAAACAGTACCAAAAATGGAAGACATTAATCTAACTTCATCGATAGTCACTTTGAACATCAGGGATCTAACTGCATGAATTAAAACACTGAGTTTATCAAAATGGATCCAAAAAACAAGACTCAATTATATACTGTCTACAAGAAAACCACTTTAAATATGCAGACAAACAAATTAAAAGTGGATAGGGAAAAATACACCATTGAAACTTTGTTTTTTAAAAGCTGGAGTAAGCTATATTAATTTCAGACAGAGCAGACATCAAAGCAAGAAAAGTTATCAGGGATAAAGAAAGGCATTACGTAATGGTAAAGGGGCCAATTCTCCAAGAAAATATAAAATCCTTAACATGTATGCACCTAATGACAGCATATAGTTACATGAAGCAAAAACTTACAGAATGGCAAAGAGAAGTAGATAAATCTACTCTCATAGTTGGAAACTTAAGTCCTATCTATCAGAAATAAACAGATGCAAAATTAAGCATATCCTTCTCATGTAATCCAGTAATTACATTCCTTGGTAATTTACCCAAAGAAGTTAAAAACGTATGTACACACAAAAACCTACACACAGATATTTAAAGCAGTCAAATCTTGGAAGTAAACAAGATGTACTTTAGTAGATGAATGGCTAAATAAACTGTGGTACATCCAGACAATGGAATATTAATAGCACCTAAAGAGAAGTGAACTATCAAAATATGAAAAGACATGGAGGAAACTTGAATTCATATTACTAAGTGAAAGAAACCAATCTGAAAAAGCTATGTACTATATGATTCCAGCTGTACAACATTCTGGAAAAAAAGATGGGGACAGTAAAAATGTCAGTGATTGCCTTGTCTAAGGAAAGTATTAGCACTCTAGAGACCAGCTGGAAGGCAAGGGCTTTTAGTGAATGCACTAACCTCTGCCTCTAGATTTCTTCCCAGCCTGCTCTTACGTACAGGTCCTAGGCCTGAGATTCAGCCCCCAGCCCAGCCATCCCTGCAGCAGCCCAGCTGCCCCCACAGCCCACATCCTTCTCTCCTGGCCTTTTTTCCTTTCTAGTGGGGGTTTGTGCAATTCAGAGTTGTTCCATAAACTGACCCTTCTCTTTGTGTAGCCTTTACAAGGTAATTGTTATAGTTAAGAAATCAAGGACATCCCTTTAGTCTTGAGCAGATTCTCCCTCTGATTCCAACCCAAAGTTGTATATACCTTTCTAGTTTACTACTCAATAAATGGGTGGATGATTTCATACCCTTTACTATTCTACATTCTTAACATCCTATTTTAGCTTTACAACTCAGAAATGGTGTGGGGGTGGGTGGATATCAATGATTGCCATTCTACAATATTATCTAGCATGAATGCATAAACATTATAATCAAAGAGAATACAAGCCAGTCCAAAGCACTCAGCTTTGTACCTGTGATATTCTCTTCTCCAATCTCTCTGCCCAGTGACTAGTTTGATATTACTCTATGTATAATAAACACTGAGTAGCAGGTCAAAAGTAGATAATATCATCTTATCTTAGGAAGGTATCTTAGGTAATATCATCTTAGTAACCTGGACCTACTGTTCAGTTCCAAGGCTGACAGTGACAGTACTAATTGCTTCTGCAATTATGCAGACTCTTCGAAATGAAGTACAAATCAAGTATGCATCATTAGCATGTAATTAGTACCTCTCACAGTGCTCTTTCACCCTGGGACAGGAGCCCAGCAACACTTCTTTGTTTTTTAAACTGATTTTTTTTAAAAGATTTTATTTATTTATTTGACAGAGAAAGATCACAAGTAGGCACAGAGAGAGAGAGAAAGGGAAGCAGGCTCCCCACTGAGCAAAAAGCCCGATGAGGGACTCAATCCCAGGACCCCGAGATCATGACCCAAGCCGAAGGCAGCGGCTTAACCCACTGAGCCACCCAGGTGCCCCTGTTTTTGAGAATATAAGTAGATTACTGAATAAATGAAGAAGTATAACTATATTATTGGTTTGTTGCAAATTTTAGCGAGAAGGATTTAAAAAAATCTGTCTCCTAAGATCTGGTCAACTTTGGGGTAACACCATTAAAATGAAACATTAACAGTCAAAAACTATTGCTTAGTGCAGTGAACTGAGCTTTGGATAGGAAAATAGAGGATTCATTCTTATCCAAGCTCCATCATTCATTCGTCTAATTCTGAAATATTTATTCAGTGCCTACCATATGCTGGGCATTCAATGAATCTTAGAGTTTCACCATAGGAAAATCAACTATTCTATAAGGAAATAATCATTGTATGCCTATTTTGTGCTAAGTTCTACATTAGGCAAGGGATTAGAAAGGCAACCAAAAGCTGGGGAAAACCACACCTTCCTGGAATGTGGTATATTCATCTTTCTCAGTTTTCCTTTCCTAAGGTTAGTTTTGGAGTTCTTATCCTATAATTTTTCATTAAACTAGTGCTGCACCCAGGTTTTCCTACTAAGTTTGGAGCAGAATTTGCTACTGTCACTTCTCTGTTTGTTTCCCCACCACATAATTTCTCATGAAAGCCTGCTTTCTTTTCCTTCTTTGTATTCAGTACAAAGAAGCAGTATAGAGGTGCCTGGGTGGCTCAGTTGGTTGGGTCACTGTCTTCAGCTCAGGTTGTGATCCTGAAGTCTCAGGATCCAGTCCTGCATCAGGCTCCCAGCTCTGCTGGGAGTCTTCTTCTTCCTCTGAAGTTCTCTCCTCTTATGTTCATTCTCACTCTCTCTCTCAAATAAATAAAATCTTTTAAAAAAAAGAAGAAGAAGCAGTAACACTGTTCTGAAACATTTGAGGAATAAAGATAATCAACATGTATAAAATAATAAAGTCAATACAAGTGGGCAGATATTTTCAAATAACCAAAATATTAATAGTTTTCTGTGCTTTCCATTTTCTCTGCTTTCCCAGCACTTCCTTTTTCTCATTGGTTCTGACCCTTTTCCCATTCAGGCAGCTAAGCTCTAATTTTCCCATTGTCTCAAAGATGAGAATTTCCTATGACAACTACCTTTCAATCTATAGGTCAAAAAAAAAAAATTTGAGAGTTCTTCTACCTGCTAGGAATGTTCATCTATATTATGCTTTCAAGAAGGAAGGAAAAAGCAATGGGAGTAAATGAATCCATTAAACTCACTGCAAGATAGACTTAATCAAAACATCAATTATCTAATTTCTATGTTCTCTTGTTCTGATGGGGGAGAAGAAGGGGAAGGGAATAGCATGATGGTGCTTTGGGTCCTCAGGTATGTGTGTGAATTCAGAATCTATGCCAAACATCTGACGAAATATGTGAGTATTTTCCTTCCCTCAGCATAGTTATTCAGGTAAATGGTCATATGTCCCTTTGCACAAGGGTTAGAAGAATCTTTACTCAATACATCAAACAACTGTGACACTGCAGGGACTTTCATAAAACTGACTCAGTCTCCCCTTTAGTAAATAGCTCTGAGTCTAAAAAGTTGCTAAGATAACAATACTGGATCAGGGAGTGGAGCAGCTGACATCAGTCTTCTGTTCAACTTTTTAACTTTTCTGAAACTAGACAAATACATAATCAAGAAAATTGGGCTACCTATGGTAGCTCATGAGGTACTTATGAACTACCCACAAATCTTGTCCTTCAGAACTCAGTGGTCTATTGACCATTATATTAATTGGCTACAGGTCAAAGCCCCCAAGAGACATTGTTCTTCAGTAGAGTTAAGTATATTCAATCTTTTCTATGATGATAAAGTGCTGCCATCTGGCTTTTCCTATTCCAGAATTCTGTCATATGCATTGAAAGTAGCAAAACCAATATTGCCCTTTACAAACAAACAAAAAAGAAATAAAACTACATGTGTATAGTGTTATTTCATTATTAATATATTTCTCTAATGACCAATAGTATTAGGAAGTTTTCATGTATGTTTCTGACCTCTTATTTCTGATAATTTTGTTCCTCGGAGAAAGATAAATCCTTATCACAAACCTATATCCATATTTTTGGAAGAAGATAGCAAAAGCAACAGGTCTAAATGTAACTCTTGTTCCTGCTATTCAGGAGTAGACTTTCTTCCCAGATTTCCTTACCTGGAGACTCTTCAGAGTTACAGTGAACCAAATATTTCTGGTGTTGATCAATGTATGCATCAAGCTCATTACACCAAAGAACACTTCCAACTATGAATGGAATCAGTACTAAAATTTTCTCCAATCAGGTATTGTGTGCAGGAATAAAATCCGACTCTGAGAAGAGGAAATACAAAAGCCTAATAGGAATGCAATATAATGTTGCAAATCTTAAACATCAAAAATCATGATGATACTGTGCCTGTTTGAAATAAAACATTTACGATTCAGGTGAGTTGTAAAGTACTTGAAATCCTTCCGGGTTAGAAGTTAAGAGAGGTAGCCCATATTTACAGAGGCCCCATGCATTCTTAAGTTTTACAGCTGCTCTGTCCTTGGACTTGGCTATGCTTTCACCACCTGTGGGGCAAAGGTGTCTTCACCATATGGTCTTCCCTCAAGTATAGCCTTCTGGAAGAGTCTTTCCTTCATCTTCCAGACAAGATTTAAACAATTTTTGTACCATATGTTCTGGTTACCCTTATAAATCAGGTAACCACATAATCTTTATCAAAATAGGGACATTTTTTCAGGTAAAAATGGTTAATCACACCAAGAAAATGGGTATAAGACAGGACTGATCTGGGCAAAGCAGGACTTTTGGTCATTCTAATTGTAAACTGCTTATTTGTTTCTAGACCTGCCCTCTCAAATAAACAGTATTTTGCTTGTACTAGGCACTCAGTAAACATTAATGAATTAATTAATGTCTAAGGAGACTAAGCAGGGCAAAGATTCAAATCCACCAACAGTAACAGTGGGTGTAAACTAGGACAAGCAGAGATCAGTGACAGAGAGAACGGGACAATTGGCAGGAATAAAAGAGAAGAAAAGTCAAGAAGATTCTAAATGATACATGCATGTGACACATACACGAGTGGTAACAGGTTAAACCATGGCTGCTTTCTATAGACATAAGTGGGATGATAAAGCTTCAAGAGATGTGGTCCAAACACTTAAATTAAGAAATCAAGAGAAAATTTTCACAGCAGGTATCAAGCAGTTAGTGTATGCTTCAAGTTGTATTTCAAAGAATGGGAAAATATATGAAGAGAATGAGTATGAATTACTTTAATCAGGTAATACAAATTGATACATAGTAAAATATTGATGCTATTATTAATATCATTGAAATTAATGCTAATATTGGCTACTCTAAAAACAGGAGATTGTGATTATATCAAGAGGAGGGGAGATAATTGGGAGCACTGGCTGTTTCAAGAAGGGGGAGGTCAGAGGGAGGAGTCAAGATGGCGGAGAAGTAGCAGGCTGACAGGACAGCAGGTAGCAGGAAATCAGCTAGATAACTTATCAAACCATTGCGAACACCTACAAATCCAACAGGAGATTGAAGAGAAGAGCAACAACTCTAGAAACAGAAAATCAACCACTTTCAGAAAGGTAGGACAGAAGTGAATCCAAAGCAATGGGAAGATAGACCACGGGGGGAAGGGCCGGCTCCTGGAAAGTGGTGGAGCAATGGAGCACAAAATAAGGACTTTTTTTTTTTTTACTTTTTTTTTTTTATTTTATTTCCAGCATAACAGTATTCATTATTTTTGCACCACACCCCGTGCTCCATGCAATCCGTGCCCTCTATAATACCCACCACCTGGTACCCCAACCTCCCACCCCCCGTCCCTTCAAAACCCTCAGATTGTTTTTCAGAGTCCATAGTCTCTCATGGTTCACCTCCCCTTCCAATTTCCCCCAACTCCCTTCTCCACTCTAAGTCCCCATGTCCTCCATGCTATTTGTTATGCTCCACAAATAAGTGAAACCATATGATAATTGACTCTCTCTGCTTGACTTATTTCACTCAGCATAATCTCTTCCAGTCCCGTCCATGTTGCTACAAAAGTTGGGTATTCATCCTTTCTGATGGAGGCATAATACTCTATCCCCAGGGGTACAGGGGGTGGGATTATGGACAAAATAAGGACTTTTAAAAGCCTGATCCACTGAGGAACATCGCTCCAGAGGCTAAACCAGGGTGAAGCCCATGTGGGGTCAGCGTGGCCCCAGGTCCTGTGGGGTCACAGAAGGATCAGCAGTGTCCAAGTGCTGCAGAGCTTGCAGGTATTAGAGCAGGGAAGCCGGCTACAGAAACAGAGCCAAGGAGTGAGCTCTCAACTCAGGGTTACCTTGAACCATAATCCGTGGCACAGGCCACTGCTCTGTGAGTGAGGTCCCCACAAGATCTGGGGAGACACACCCTGGGGGAGCTCAGGGATCTGTGGGGTTTGGAGACTCCAGGCAGAGCTGTGTGCATCAATATGCTGCCTACAAGAAACTCATTTTAGACCCAAAGACACCTCCAGATTTAAAGTGAGGGGGTGGAGGGACGCCTGGGTGGCTCAGTTGGTTAGACGACTGCCTTCGGCTCAGGTCATGATCCCGGAGTCCCGGGATCGAGTCCTGCATCGGGCTCCCAGCTCCGTGGGGAGTCTGCTTCTCCCTCTGACCTTCTCCTCGCTCATGCTCTCTCTCACTGTCTCTCTCTCAAATAAATAAAATCTTTAAAAAAAAGTAAAAAATAAAAAATAAAATAAAATAAAGTGAGGGGGTGGAAAACAATTTAACATGCTAATGGACATCAGAAGAAAGCTGGGTGGCAATTCTTATATCAGATCAATTAGATTTTAAGCCAAAGACTAAAATAAGAGATGAGGAAGAACATTATATCATACTCAAAGGGTCTGTCCAACAAGAAGATCTAACAATTTTAAATATCTATGCTCCTAACATGGGAGCAGCCAACTAATAAACCAATTAATAACAAAATCAAAGAAACACATTGACAATAATACAATAATAATAGGGGACATTAACACGCCCCTCACTGAAATGGACAGATCGTCCAAGCAAAAGATCAACAAGGAAATAAATGCCTTAAAGGACACACTGGACCAAAGGGACATCACAAATATATTCAGAACATTCCATCCCAAAGCAACAGAATACACATTCTTCTGTAGTGCACATGGAACATTCTCCAGAATAGATCACAACCTGGGTCATAGATCAGGTCTCAACAGGTATCAAAAGACTGGGATCATTCCTTGCATATTTTCAGACCACAATGCTCTGAAGTTAGAACTCAATCACAAGAGGAAATTTGGAAAGAACCCAAATACATGGAAACTAAACAGTATCCTTCTAAAGGATGAATCGGTCAACCAGGAAATTAAAGAGAATTGAAAAAATTCATGGAAACAAATGATAATGAAAACACAATGGTTCAAAATCTGTGGACACAGCAAAGGGCAGTCCTAAGAGGAAAATATATAGCGATACAAGGCTTTCTCAAGAAACAAGAAAGGTCTCAACCTAACCCTACACCTAAAGGAACTGGAGAAAGAACAACAAAGAAAGCCTAAACCCAGCAGAGGAAGAGAAATAATAAAGATCAGAGCAGAAATCAATGAAATAGAAACCAAAAAAAAAAAAAAAAAGAACAAATCAATGAGACTAGGAGCTGGTTCTTTGAAACAATAAGATTGATAAACCCCTGGCCAGACTTATCAAAGAAAAAAGAGAAAGGACTCAAATAAATAAAATCATGAATGAAAGAGGAGAGATCATAACCAACACCAAAGAAATACAAACAATTATAAGAACATACTATGAGCAACTCTATGCTAAGAAATTTGACAATCTGGAAGAAATGGATGCATTCCTAGAGACACATAAACTACCACAACTGAACCAGGAAGAAATAGAAAAACGTGAACAGACCCATAAGCAGTAAGGGGATTGAAATAGTCATCAAAAATCTCCAAACAAAAGCCCAGGGCAAGATGGCTTCCCAGGGGAATTCCACGAAATATTTAAATAATTAATTCCTATTCTCCTGAAAAGTTTCCAAAACTAGAAATGGAAGGAAAACTTCCAAACTCATTTTATGAGGCCATCATCACCTTGATCCCCAAACCAGACAAAGATCCCACCAAAAAAGAGAATTACAGACCAATATCCTTGATGAACACAGATGTGAAAATTCTCACCAAAACACTAGCCAATAGGATCCAACAGTACATTAAAAGGATTATTCACCACGACCAAGTGGGATTTATTCCAGGGCTGCAAGGTTGGTTCAATACCCGCAAATCAATCAATGGGACACAACACATTAATAAAAGAAAGAACAAGAACCATATGATACTCTCAATAGATGCTGAAAAAGCATTTGACAAAGTGCAGCATCCCTTCTTGATTAAAACTCTTCAAAGTGTAGGGATAGAGGGCACATACCTCAATATTATCAAAGTCATCTATGAAAAACCCACTGCAAATATTCTCAATGGAGAGAAACTAAAAGCTTTTCCGCTAAGGCCAGGAACACAGCAGGGATGTCCGTTATCACCACTGCTATTCAACATAGTACTAGAGGTCCTAGCCTCAGCATTCAGACAACAAAAAGAAATTAAAGGCATCCAAATCAGCAAAGAAGAAGTCAAACATCACTCTTTGCAGGTGATATGATACTATATACGGAAAACCCAAAAGACTCCACTCCAAAACTGCTAGAACTTGTACAGGAATTCAGTAAAGTGTATGGATATAAAAAACAATGCACAGAAATCAGTTGCATTTCTTTACACCAACAACAAGACAAAAGAAAGAGAAACTAAGGAATCCATCCCACTTACAATTGCACCCAAAACCATAAGATACATAGGAATAAACCTAACAAAAGAGGCAAAGAATCTATACTCAGAAAACTATAAAGTACTCATGAAAGAAACTGAGGAAGACACAAAGAAATGGAAAAATGTTCCATGCTCCTGGATTGAAGAACAAATATTGTGAAAATGTCTATGCTACCTAAAGCAATCTAAACACTTAAGGCAATCCCTATCAAAATCCCATCCATTTTTTTCAAAGAAATGGAACAAATAATTCTAAAATTTATATGGAACCTGAAAAGAACTCGAATAGCCAGAGGAATGTTGAAAAAGAAAGCCAAAGTTGGTGGCATCACAATTCCAGACTTCAAGCTCTATTACAAAGCTGTCATCATCAAGACAGTATGGTACTGGCACAAAAACAGACACATAGATCAATGGAACAGAATAGAAAGCCCAGAAATAGACCTTCAACACTATGGTCAACTAATCTTCGACAAAGCAGGAAAGAACATCCAATGGAAAAAAGACAGCCTCTTCAAGAAATGGTGTTGGGAAAATTGGCAGCCACATGCAGGAAAATGAAATTGGACCATTTCCTTACACCACACATGAAAATAGACTCAAAATGGGTGAAGGACCTCAATGTGAGAAAGGAATCCATCAAAATCCTTAAGGAGAACACAGGCAGCAACCTCTTTAACCTCAGCCACAGCAACTTCTTCCTAGGAACATCACCAAAGGCAAGGGCAGCAGGGGCAAAAATGAACTACTGGGACTTCATCAAGATCAAAAGCTTTCGCACAGCAAAGGAAACAGTTAACAAAACCAAAGACAGCTGAAAGAATGGGAGAAGATATTTGCAAATGACATATCAGATAAAGGGCTAGTATCCAAAATCTATAAAGAACTTAGCAAACTCAACACCCAAAGAACAAATAATTCAATCAAGAAATGGACAGAGGACATGAATAGACATTTCTGCAAAGAAGACTTCCAGATGGCCAACAGACACATGAAAAAATACTCCACATCACTCAGCGTCAGGGAAATACAAATCAAAACCACAATGAGATATCCCCTCACACCAGTCAGAATCGCTAAAATAAACAAGTCAGGAAATGACAGATGCTGGCGAGGATGGGGAGAAAGGGGAACCCTCCTACATTGTTGGTGGGAATGCAAGCTGGCACAACCACTCTGGAAAACAGCATGGAGGTTCCTCAAAAAGTTGAAAATAGAGCTACTCTATGATCCAGCAATTGCACTACTGGGTATTTATCCTAAAAATACAAATGTAGTGATCCGAAGGGGCACATGCACCCGAATGTTTATAGCAGCAATGTCCACAATAGCCAAACTATGGAAAGAACCTAGATGTCCATCAACAGATGAATGGATAAAGAAGATGTGGTATAAAAGTACAATGGAATACTATGCAGCCATCAAAAGAAACGAAATCCTGCCATTTGCAACAACATGGATGGAACTAGAGGGTATTATGCTTAACGAAATAAGTCAATCGGAGAAAGACAACTATTATATGATCTGCCTGATATGAGGAAGTGGAGACATGATGTGGGGGGGTTGGGGGGTAGGAAAAGAAAAAATGAAACAAGATGGGTTCGGGAGGGAGACAAACCACAAGAGACTCTTAATCTCGCAGAATAAACTGAGGGTTACTGGGGGGGGGGTTCGGGAGAGGGTGGTAGGATTATGGACATTGGGGGGGTGTGTTGTGGTGAGTGCTGTGAAGTGTGTAAACCTGATGATTCACAGACCTGTATCCCTGGGGCTAATAAATTATATGTTTATAAAAAAAATTATATGTTTATAAAATAAACATACAATTTTTATGTTTATAAAATAAATTATGTTTATAAAATATATAAATAATTAATAAATTATATGTTTATTAAAAAACTTAAAAATTAATTAAAACATTTTTTTTAAAAGGGGGGTGGTCATGAGGGAATTCTAGAAGCAGACCAAAGGGACCAGCACTAGGGAAACAGAGAAGAGAACAAGGTAGTAAGCCAATGAATGCCAGCACAGGAAGTAAATGAAAGTGCTGTGTAATATAGATTTTGCCTTCCTATTTGGAGCACCAGCAAAGCTGATATCATTAAGAAGCTACCTAGGACTCCAGAGTTACTCACATGCCTTTTTCACCAGCTGATATTACTCATTGTAAAGACCTCTTTTTGCTTTTTGTCCAAAGTTTGCAGTATATAAGTTTGGTATCTGTCATGCAACAGGATAAATTCTTTTCAATAGAGAATTTTTTTAATTTTGCTAGGAATGTAAATACTTCATAGAAAATTTTGATAGTGCTTTCTCAAAGGCTTTACAACTGCCTACTCAAATTATCAGTAATTTATTGGGGCACTCACACAGGACAGAAGGACAAGATTTCTAAAGGCAATAATTATGCTAACAGAGTTTCAAAAACTGCTATTTATCCCATAGCAGACTCCAAACTTAGAAGCCCCATTTTTGATACTATAAGAAATTTTTCTTCATTTTCTTCATTTTTCTTCATTTTCTTTCATTTCACAAAAGAAAATGGATAAATAGGTTATAAAAAGGGCCAAAATAAATTTGACTGGATTATGGGAATTCCATAATAAAATAATTCCCATGCCAAAGTCCCTATTTATTTGGTTAGTATTGTATCATCAACAAAATCATTTAAATTAAAGAGAGACTTTAAAGACACCAGACTTTTACTAAGCCTCATAAACAGATGAATTTCTTAAAATATTAAAGAACTGTGCAATTTATCAGCAGAATACTTTATAGGCCACTTCCAAAGTAAACACAGGAAGTTTTCGATAAACCAGATTTCCAGGAGCCATTAGGATTTTATAGAATTAAGACTCATGTAAAAAGGAGAAGATTTATCTAGTTACGATGTGTATGATGTCAGAAGACCTCAGGCAGTGATAAAGCCTTAATATATACAGATACAGTGCTAAACCTCTTAATATTCCCACTTTGGGCACACCAGGAGATATTAGATCTAGGAAGAAATTTGTTTCTATTCTTGTCCAGAATAGAATGTTTGCAAATTCCTATAAATTTCAGTCCTCTGGACAAATAGAGTGAATAAATCAAACCCTAAAACAAATCATTGGCAAAGTCTGCAACCTCCTATGATAGGAGAACCTAGAACACTACCATCAATCAGCCTTATTAAAAATCAGAGCAACCCATATCTACAAGCAAGTACAGATTCTCTCCCAATGAACTCATATTTGGCAAGACTATGGATTCGGTCTGAGACCATGTCCTGTGCGTAATTTAACTAAATCCTCTTAACAATCATTCTAATACTTAAAAAGACATCTCTCTTTTCTAGAAAGCCTGAAACAAAGCCATAAACACCTGGAATGACCCATTAGAAGATGTTTGCTGCTCCTACTGACCAAAACATTTCATCTACATGAAGATGTTCTAGAGAAAAGATGGGTTGTCACTGCCCTGACAAGGACCCATTCGAGGCCTTCTTCTTCTTTTTTTTTTTTTTTAAATTTTTTTTTTTTATAAACCTATATTTTTATCCCCAGGGGTACAGGTCTGTGAATCTGGTGATTCACATTCGAGACCTTCTGATCATTGACAGCTATCAAAGTAAAAGAAAAACCCAGCTAGTTGGTGCTTCACATGGGAATAAGATCCTTAGGAGGACTGGATTACACTTCCCACAAAGGACTTGAAACTTAAGATTTTTAAACTGTTATTGATACTGAACTCAACTAAAAGGAGGTATTCTGGCTAACTTCTTATTTTTCTAGCACTTTTATGAAAGTTAAATTGTAAAAGTTCAAATAAGATGATACTTTCAACAATATTGCAAGCATTCAGTTCACTTAAGTTTGTTTGGAAGCTCCTAACCATTGACAATCTTAAGTAAATTATGCCTTCAAGTTCATAAACTGGTTATGTCTCTATGATCATGAATCAATTTAAACCAGAGGCATTTCTTTAAAACCTCAGTCAGGTACTACATTTGATCCTTATCCAATAGAGAGAAACCCATAGAATTTTGAAACCTGTTTTTTCACATTTTTATCACTATTTTTAGCAGAACATCTTTCAGAGAATTATGAATTACACTATGAAAAGGAGAATCATTGACAGATTTGATTATTCAATCAACAAATGTTACATAATGTTCAAAAGGAAAAAACATGAAGTATTCCATTTGTTATGATAAATGATGAATTCCTTGATAATGGAAACCAACCTGTATTTGCCTCTGTATTTCTAGAATTTCTAGGCACAGTCCCCTGTTCATAGACATACACAAACATTTTCAATCAAATTTGAATTCAACTAACTTAACAGAAAGAGGCCTCAAACTTTTAGCTCTCTAATTTTTAGGATTTCCTGTGACGGCTCCAAACTATAGATTAAAGACAAACAAAATTTAATAAGCCTGGACACAGAACAATGAATGCTCAAAGGTGAGATATTCCAATCTAATCATGCCCTTGTACTCAGCCTAGGTTGACTCTCTCTTTCATATTATGTCAATCCCTTTTTTGCATATAGACTCATTCATTCCTATTTCAGGGAAAGAAGACCATGAAATTCTCTTTATCATCATGGCTTCTGGGTGTTCAACCAGTGACAATATATACACATAATACAAAATAATTTACATTATTGCTACTTAAGGAGCTCAGTGAATTCAAGGTATTGAAAAATCTGTTCCCAGATTTTATTCTTATTTCATGAAACATTTTGTAATTGAATTAATTATTAAATGAACCACTGAGAGGCAGTGTAGTACCAAAACTTATCCTTTCTTCCCAGGAAAAGATAGGTTTTAATTTTACTTTTGAATCCAGAGTACACTAATATTACTCTCAAAGATTTTAGGGCTTATAAAGGATGAGAAAATCTTCTGGCTATCTCACTCTTCCTCCTGGCTCTCTTTCTGTACAACCAAAAACAAGCTATTTTGGAAACATATCTTGGAAAATTGAAAACTGTGCCTTTAGGAAAAATGGTTTCACAGCAAGATCACAGAGTGAATATTCATTACCACTGAGGACAGAAAAGGGAAGGGATCTAACATTTGTTAAGGAATTTATTTGAGCTAAGTGCCTATTTTTAGCAAGTAAAACACCTGGAAATGAGTAAATGATCCACTCAAAGATAAATAGAGGTTTGTAAAACTAAACAAATGGAGTCACAATAAAACATTTTAGTTTTAGGAGATAACTTGTTTAGTTCCTGCTGCATCTGCAGGTGATACTGTGCCACTTGCCACATGGCCTCTGTGAAAACTCAGAGCGGCATAGGCATTAACAAAAATAACAACGTTTTTCTCTCGCAATTTGCAAAAATGACTTCAGAATAACATAGGGGACGCCTGGGTGGCTCAGTTGGTTAAGCAGCTGCCTTCAGCTCGGGTCATGATCCCAGCGTCCTGGGATCGAGTCCCACATCGGGCTCCTTGTTCCACAGGGAGCCTGCTTCTCCCTCTGACTCTGCCTACCACTTTGCCTGTGCTCGCTCTCACTTGCTCTCTCTCTGACAAATAAATAAATAAAATCTTTAAAAAAAAAAAAAAAAGCAAACATGGAAGGTACTTAAAAAACAAAAAACAAAGAAATCACCTAAGTTATTGTCTGTTCAAGTTGGGAAAATAGCAGTTTGCTCACTTGATTTTCATACTTGCAAGCGTCAACGATCACATATTTATAGTCATCAGGATTTCAAAAGTCAAGGAGCTACCACTTACACAAATGACTCAAGGCTTCACTTCTTTAGAAACTAGTGCTCTACAGAAGATTTGGAGAGAGAGGCTCTTAAGCAGGCTCTATATCTGGCACAGAGCCCATCATGGGGCTCAATCTGACAACCTTGAGATCATGACCTGAGCTGAGCTCACCAGATGTTCAGATGTTCAGAACCAACTGAGACACCCAGGTTTACCATGTTTTTGCTTTTTAAAGTTCATCTAAGGATACAAATTGCTTTTTTTCTGTTATGTGAGGTGCTGAGTGAAAATGCCAGCAGGGTAAGGTGTCCATTTTACTCAGTTCCTGCTTCTGGTCAAATTTCACTCCACATAAGTGAAGTTTTGGTCACACACATTTGTTTAGTTATTTTCTAATTCAGTATCAATAATTTGATATTTTGTTTAACTGGAACATTATTGTAATTAATAAAAACATTCTTTAAAATATCCTTATTAATATGGCTAACATAACTAGAGCCATATGAAGTTAGGGCTTCATACTTGATTTCTCTCTGGAGATTTTGTAAAGCTCTGAAGTCCATAGTAATCATTAATTGCCAGAAGTACTTTTACTGCTTTTGTAACAATGTATTTCAAGGCTATTGCTCAGAAAAACCCAATGCAGTGCACCCCTAGTAAATTTTGCCTGGAGTACTTATAAATGTAGAATTATTGCTGTTTCTCTAAGATCTCTAAGACTCTGTCCTTCCAGAAAGTGACTTTTTTTCCTACACATAAGTCTGGGAATCCATCAATGATAAAAGCAGTAACCAAAAACCACAAACCACATTTTGACATCATTTCTATATGAGAAAAATATGGTTTATTCTTCATAGTGGATTTATCATGCCTCACTAAGGAAAATTTTTATTGAAACTATGCAAATAACTACAATGTAATAAAGAGCAATGGAACATGTTAAAGGCATTTTGCCTAATATTTAACCATCGTTCTGAGCTGTTCTGTCAATAGAGCCAATATTGTGCGTCAATTTTTACAAAATCTTCTTTCTTAAATTTTTCCAATTATGTATTATTTTGTACATTAAGCTTTTATTCTTTAGGACCTTTACTGAATTCTAAGGAATCAACTTATTCTAGGTTGTAATAGGATAACCTATCAAAATTGATAGATCACAAAGAAAGGTAAATGTTTTCATATTTTTATTTAAAAAATAAAACATTAAACACAATTAAATTACTCTCTCCTTCAGTCTGAGGTAATTCTTATTCATTTGATCCTGAGTTATTTTCTACTATACTGTCACAAAGTCCTCTGCATCTAAACTAGGAGTGTAAGAAATCTTATTTGACAGTCATTTTGCTCCCCAGATGACAACATCCACATGCTTAAGGCTATGTCATATAGAATCAATGGTTAAGAGTGTGTGGTGAAGTCCTTTACTAAAGTCATCATTCTTTTGATATTTCTTCCAGTATACGTCGAGCCTTGTGCTGGGGTACTTGAGGAAAGTGGAAGGAAGAAGCAGAGAGCACTTTCAGATTATAGGAGTAAAAAACTCTGGTTATTTTATCATAATAATGAACAAAACAAGAATTGAGAAGAGTAAAGCCCTCTACTGAAGTTTCATACAAATTAATTTTTTAACAATTTAGTAAACAATTACCCTAAGAATAAGAACATATTATGGACAGTGAAGTCACTGACTGTGGGGTCTTTTAATTTATCCTATAAGATGCATGCCACCATCACCAATTAGCAAGCTATTTTATTTATTTTATTTTTTTTTAAAGATTATTTTTTTTATTTATTTGACAGAGAGAGAGAGAGATCACAAGTAGGCAAAGAGGCAGGCAGAGAGAGAGAGGAGGAAGCAGGCTCCCCGCTGAGCAGAGAGCCCGATGCGGGACTCGATCCCAGGACCCTGAGATCATGACCTGAGCCAAAGGCAGCGGCTTAACCCACTGAGCCACCCAGGTGCCCAGCAAGCTATTTTAAACGTAGAAACTAACTCTCTTGATAATCAACTTATTGTTAGTTACTGTGACAATCTTTGCACATAAGCTTGACTGTTTCCATTCTTCCTAAAACGTATAAATATACTATAACATATCCATTTTGCATAAAATTATTATAGAGAAAATGAGGTTCTCTTTTTGATTTGTCAGTTCTTCTTGTATCTTGGGGTTGGCAAGCAGAACAGTTTTGACAGTAGTGCTGAGCTAATTAAAATTATGGCATGAACTGAATATATAGAACCAATTATTTCTAGTATTTTGCCTTTTATAAAGTAAAAAGGAAATTATTGATGATGTCTAATACTCTTGTGGGTGTAAAAGACACCTTGATAGTTCTATTATTCTGGTTTTAATGGCTAAATTTGTCACTCTTAAAAGGAAGTAATATGTGTTATGAAATTTTAAAGATATTAATGGTTATAGGAAACAGTCATAATCTTGATTTAGTCTGAAAATAAACAAGACAGGAAGTAGCAAGAAATATTAGAAAGTCTAGTCTTTTCATTAGTGAAATCTTGTTAAAAATTTATTCACAAGCATTAAAAAAGCACATAAAAAGATGAGTAGGCTCTTAAGTGAGATTATTTTGATGACTATAAGAAACCTTTGCTATCCAAGAAAAGAAAAATGTAGTGCTCTTGTCAAGATCTGCCCATAGATTCAAAAATCAATTTTCCTTTGAATGATGTTATCCCTCTTTATTATCTATAAGCTCCTTCACCAATTTTAATATCTTCATATCTTCATATTTAGACATATAGCAATGCATATACAGTGCACATAAGCTTGACTGTTTCCATTCTTCCTAAAACGTATAATAGGAGATGATATTTGCAAATGACACCACAGGCAAAGGGCTGATATCCAAAATCTATAAAGAACTCCTTAAACTCAACACACACAAAACAGACAATGATATCAAAAAATGGGCAGAAAATATGAACAGACACTTCTCCAATGAAGACATACAAATGGCTATCAGACACATGAAAAAATGCTCATCATCACTAGCCATCAGGGAGATTCAAATTAAAACCACATTGAGATATCACCTTACACCAGTTAGAATGGCCAAAATTAGCAAGACAGGAAACAACATGTGTTGGAGGGGATGTGGAGAAAGGGGAACCCTCTTACACAGTTGGTGGGAATGCAAGTTGGCGCAGCCTCTTGAAGAACAGTGTGGAGATTCCTCAAGAAATTAAAAATAGAACTTCCCTATGACCCTGCCATTGCACTACTGGGTATTTACCCCAAAGATACAGATGTAGTGAAAAGAAGGGCCATCTGTATCCCAATGTTATAGCATCAATGGCCACGTTCACCAAACTGTGGAAAGAACCAAGATGCCCTTCAACGGACGAATGGATAAGGAAGATGTGAACAGCAGAATTTACTATAGTCCCTGGCACCTGGCCTGCCCACTCAGAATCTCTGGCTGAGATGACTCATGAAGGGTTTTTCCTGCCAAAGCCAGTCTGCAAAGCCTAGAAGAAGGGTTCTTTTTCTTTCTTTCTTTCTTTTTTACTTTCTTTCTTTCTTTTTAAGATTTTATTTATTTATTTGGCAGACAGAGATCACAAGCAGGTGCAGAGAGAGAGATCACAAGTAGGCGGAGAATGAAGGAAGCAGTCTCCCTGTTGAGCAGAGAGCCAGATGTGGGGCTCAATCCCAGGACCCTGGGATCATGACCTGAGCCAAAAGCAGAGGCTTTAACCCACTGAGCCACCCAGGCACCCCAAAGGGTTTCTTTTTCAAATGAGCAGACAACAAAACAAGGCCTCAAAAAGATCGCAAAGAATCAAGGAAACATGATACCACCAAAGGAATGAGATAAAGCCCCAGTTACTGGCCCTAAAGAAACGGAGATCTTACTACCTGACAAAGAATTCAATATAACTGTCCTAAAGAAAGTTCAGTGAGCTAAAATAGAACATAGACAACAAAATGAAATCAGCAAAACAGTATATCAAAAAACTTTACAAAAAAAAAGCAAAAAATCATGTGCCAGGGAGATAGAAATCATCTATGCTGCTCAAAAAATTATCTTATTTCTTTATATATTACATTATATAAATGTAATATATTATATTACATTTTAAAGTTGTGTTTTCAAAGACAATGTAACTATTTTTGAGACACTCCTAAATCAGAGTACTATATGGAATGAAAACAAATTTAGAATTCTTTGAATAAAACAAATGTTCAATAGTAAAATAAGCTTATCTCAAAGTATCTAGATTCTAAGCAATTACAGTATTAATTCATAGTGTTTTAAATTCTAATTTAAAAACAGTTTTTCTTTTGTACAAATGAGAACTTCCTTAAAAATGTCTCCTCATGTTTTCATTCTTTCAGTCTAATGCAGTTGGAGTTTGAGAAAAACAATATGAGAATTTAAGGGGCATAAATAAGAGCAGCAAACCAGAGGAGACTCAGATGATCAGAGCAGAGATTACCATGGGAGATAAAATGTGTTTAACTGTCTGACTCTTGGTAGTGCTGGGATGGGGGTTTTTGTAAGGGGGAAGCACTTTCAAAATCATACTAAAAGGAAATACCAATATAAAACCACAACATATTTAATCTTTAAATGTAAATAACTCAGTGTGCATGTACACATGTAACATTTTATGTTTTTGTCTACTAAAAAAGCCTAGAAATTATCTATAATAATCAACCCATGAGTAATAAGCATCTGAGTATCCAGACTGTGATCTTGAAATAACATTTCCAAGTGAAAGATACCAGAACTTCTTAGAAAATGACTGATTTCAGTGAAAGAAATGTACTAGTTGAGCCAAGAATACCTTGTCTTACTGGATAATAAGGAAGCTATCAAATGCAAGTCAAAAAGTACACAAAGAGCCAAAAGTACACAAGAGCCAGTTTGAAGAGTCTCTCACGGACCAAATATGGAATAGTTAAAGCTTTAGTATGGAGAACCATAATGCATTGAAGAATATAAATAACATTTAAAATCATGGGTTTATAAAAGTATTTTAAAAATAAAAATATTTTTATTTACTCCATATGTACAATGGAGTATTACGCCTCCATCAGAGGCATAATATTTTTATTTACTCCATATTTTTATTTACTCCATATGTACAATGGAGTATTACGCCTCCATCAGAAAGGATGAATACCCAACTTTTGTATCAACATGGATGGGACTGGAGGAGATTATGCTGAGTGAAATAAGTCAAGCAGAGAAAGTCAATTATTCTATGGTTTCACTTTCTTGTGGAACTTAAGGAATAACATGAAGGACATTAGGAGAAGGAAGGGAAAAGTGAATTGGGGGAAACTGGAGGGGGAGACAAACCATGAGAGACTGTGGACTCTGAGAAACAAACTGAGGGTTTTGGAAGGGAGGGGCATGAGGAGATGGGTGAGCCTGGTGGTGGGTATTAAGGAGGACACGTATTGCATGGAGCACTGGGTGTGGTGCATGGACAATGAATCTTGGAACACTAAAAAAATAAAATTAAAATAGACAAATAAATACATAAATACATAAATAAATGTAAACCAACTAGTCACCTTCTGAGAATGAGAGTGAAGGAATTCATTATCTTAAAAACGTACATAAAGGGAAAAAAATTGAGAAGTTATTCTTCATAAAATCATAAATACAGCTAATAAATCATACAGCTAACAAACTAAAATGAAGTGATATAATTATAATATCACATTTATTTTAAGCCCAACTGAGGTTAACAGATCTAGGCACTAAGCATCAATGGTTGTTAACCACTAAGAGCAAAACCAACAGAGAGCAGAAACAGAGAGCAAAAACCAAACAATGTGTGTCCAAAGATATGGAACACAAGTCTGATTAAGACTTTTAATCAAAGGGGCGCCTGGGTGGCTCAGTGGGTTAAAGCCTCTGCCTTCGGCTCAGGTCATGATCCCAGAGTCCTGGGATCAAGACCCACATCAGGCTCTCCACTCAGCTGGGAGCCTGCTTCCTCCTCTCTCTCTGTTTGCCTCTCTGCCTACTTTTGATCTCTGTCTGTCAAATAAATAAAATAAAATCTTAAAAAAAAAAAGACTTTTAATCAAATAGGGGTACCTGGGTGGCTCAGTGGGGTAAGCCTCTGCCTTCGGCTCAGGTCATGGTCTCAGGGTCCTGAGATCACGCCCTGCATCGGGCTCTCTGCTGAGTGGGGAGCCTGTTACTCTCTCTGCCTGCCTCTCTGCCTACTTGTGATCTCTCTCTCTCTGTCAAATAAATAATAAAATCTTTTTTAAAAAAATACTTTTAATCAAATAAAAAAAAGTCTTTTAATCCAGCTGCCAGTTTGTAACAATTGCAGAAGATAGAGGAACATGTTGAATTACACTGTGAGTATACAAGATGAACATATAAAAATCAATTGTATTTCTGTACACTAGCAATGAAAAATTTGAAAATAAAATTAAGAAAGCAGTTCCATGGACAACAGCATAAAAATACAATAAAATACTTAAGAATAAATTTACCAATAGAGGTACAAAACTTAGTCTCTGAAAACTCAAAACATTATTTAAAAAACTTAAAAAACCCCAATAATAGAAAGACATCCTCTGTTTACAGATCTTTTCTTCTTCAGAGTCAAAGAAGTGCATATTCCCATTCTTTATCCTTGAAAAAATTTTTGAAGATTTATTTATTTGAGGCGGAGGGGCAAGATGGTGGAGAAATAGGAGACTTTATTCAACTGGTTCCCTATAGTGAGCTAATTATCTACCAGAACACTCTGAACACCCATGAAATCAGCCTGAGATGTAAGATTATACATTTCTGGATCTCTATGGGGGCAGAAGACACCAGTGGAGAGGTAAAGTGGAGTGGGAATGATCAGACTGATATAAGAGGATAAACAGAAGGGGGAGAGATCCAGCAGAACTGACCCATTGTGAAGTAATATCCCAATACGAGAGTGCCCTGTGATTGGGGACCAACATTAATTTGGAGTCTGGTTAAAAGCACTCAAAAAGAGCAAAAGATCTTAAGGGCAACTTGTGGAATCAGGTGGTCATGGGCATGGGCCTAAGCCCACAAACAAAAGACAGCCACCAACGGTGACCATCCATACCAGAGAGAGTGCAGGGAAGCCTCCAGGCCCTGGTCCCAGAGCTCCTGGTCTTTCTGCTGCTTGCACCAGCGCTGGGCTAGGCCCACTCCTGCCCTTGCACATGAGGGGGTCTGATGTGTGCACCAGACCATGCTCTCTAGAACCACAGCCTTTTGCATTCTGCATGCACTGTGTGAATGGGGTCTGAACCGCGCTCCACATCCGCACCTGAGAAAGCTCTGTGTGGGTGCTAGCTGGTGGTCTGGACACTCCCAGCCCGGGCTTGAAAAACTCAGCACTCTATCTCTGGTTGGAATCTCTCTGCAGACCTGCGCAACCCTGAGGTCTGTACCCCAGACAGCAGTCCTGGCAAACGCAGCTACTGGAAGTGGGCTCCCTGGACCAATATTGCTCACAGTTTTAGTGGCATGGGGGTGCAGAGATAAGTGGGCACTTTGGGTGACCCCTGAAACAGTGGCTGAGATGTGCACTCCCTGTGGGAGTTTGCATGGCTCAGAGGAGTTTGCAGAGGGGAAGTCTGCGTGTTCTGGACCACCCAGAGGGGAGCAGACTGAGGCTTCTCTCTGAGGCAGAGGTCTGGGTGCAGTTTGCTTTCCTTTAAACCTCCAAAAGGCTGCATAAAGCCCCCAGAGAACAAAAGCCTGAAAATCTAGTTTCTACAGAGCCCAGCCACTTGATATGGAGCAGGAGGACTCAACCCAAGCAAGACTGAAAAACAATGCTGCAGGCTCCTCCCTCAGAAATCCAGCCAAAAGAGTGAGAGGATAACCACCACAGGGTCTCCATAAAACTGTAAAACCCTAATATCAGGGGAAAACAAGATATTAAGCTCCAATATTACCCTAAAACTTGTATATTTCATAGATAGAACTTTTGTTTTTAATTCATTCTCACTATTTCTGTTCTTTTTAGTTTGTTAACCTACTTACATTATGAGAGGTTTAGTGCAGCATATTCCATAATAACCTTTTAACTTGAACTTTTTTCATACATATACCTGTGTCTTTCTTTTGCTTTTCTATATTTTTTTAATATACATATAGATATAAGCTTCAAGGTAATCCCCTTTCCCTAATCCATACTACCCCTATATATAAACCAGTTTTAATCTCCCTTTATCTCTGGAAAGTTGAGTCCTTTAGCAAAGATATCAAGATATACCCAGGAAGAATCAAAATAACCTTCTTCACCCACATTGAGGAGTTATAACCACCCTCCCATCTTTTTCTTCTGTCAGTGTTTCTGTGTATTTGTTTTTGTTCTTTAGTATATAAATCTTATCTTTGGGGTTCATTTTGGCTGGTTTCTTTTTTTTTCTTCTTGTCACTTACTTTTGTTGGTCCATTTTTGTTTGTATACCTTATAAATTTTAACTTTGGGGCTCATTCTGACTTGGTCTTCTCTTTTCTTTCTCTCCCTTTCTCTCTCCCTCTCTCTCTCTCTTTCTTTTTAGTGGTGACTTCCAAATGCTCAGAAGCCTTCCAGGGTGCACTTGCCTGGATTGTGGTTGATCTATTCAGCTACACATCCCCTCAACCTCCTCTCACCAAAATGACTAGGTGGAGGAACACCCAACAGAGGAAAAATTCAGAGTCTGTACCCTCTCTATCAGAACTATTGGATATGGACATAAACGGTATGTTGGAAAGGGAATTCAGGGCAACAATTAACCAGGCAATGGCTAGGTTGGAGAAAATTATTAGTGACAACATGGAATCTCTAAGGGCAGAAGTGAAAGCCACCCGGGAAGAAGTTAAAAATTCTATCAATGACATCCAGTCTAATCTAAATACTCTGTTAGGGAACCGAGGCAGAAGACAGAATTCGTGATCTAGAGGACAAAGTGATAGAGAAAAAGGATCAGGAGGAGGCCTGGAAGAAACCGCTTAAAAACCATGAAAATAGAATTAGGGAAATAAATGATACCATGAAACATTCCAGTGTCAAAATTATTGGGATCCGTGAGGGGGAGGAGAAAGAAAAAAGACTAGAAGATATAGTTGAACAAATTCTCAATGGAAATATTCCCAGTCTGGGGAATGAAACCAGTGTTCAGGTCCTAGAGGCAGAAAGATCACCTTCCAAGAGCAACAAATCTAGAAAGACCTTGAGACACTTGATTGTGAGACTGATGAATCATAATTTTAGACAAGCACTCCTGAGGGCAGCTAGGTGAAAGAGATTCCTTACATACAGAGGACAGTCCATCAGAATAACATCAGCCCTGTCCACAGAAACCTGGCAAGCCAGAAATGGCTGACAAGACATATTCAGGGCACTAAATGAGAAGAACATAAAGGTTGTCATTCAAAATGGATGATGAGATAAAGAGCTTCCAGGACTGACAAGGTTTAAAAGAGTATGTGACCACCAAGCCGGCAAAAGAAGGAACCCAAGAGTGATGTAGAACAGAAATTTACAGAGACAATCTATAGAAACAAGGACTTCACAGGCAACATGATGTCAATAAAAATGCATCTTTCAAAAATTACTCTCAATGTGAATGGCCTAAGCGCTCCCATAAAACAACACAAGGTTGCAGAGTGGATAAAACGGCAGGACCTATACCATATACTGTCTACAATAGACCCATATGGAACCTAAGATAATCCAGACTGAAAGTGAAGGGATGGAGAAGCATCTTTCATGCCAATAGGCCTCAAAAGAAAGCTGGAGTAGCGATTCTCATATCACAGAAATTAGATTTTAAACTAAAGACTGTAGTCAAAGATAAAGAAGGACACTATATCATTCTTAAAGGGTCTATCCATCAAGAAGTTCTAACAATTGTAAATATTATGCCCCCAATACAGGAGCAGCCAACTATATAAGACAACTGTTAATCAAGATAAAGAGTCATATTGATATGAATACATTAATAATAGGGGATCTTAACATGCCACTCTCAGTAATAAACAAATAATCCAAGCAGAAAATTCTAAAGAAACAAGAGTATTGAATGACACATTGGACCAGATGGACCTCATAGATATATACAGAACATTCCACCCTAAAACAACAGAATACTCATTCTTCTCTAGTACACATAGAACTTTCTCCAGAATAGACCACATACTTTACTACAAAGCTGTGATCACCAACTCAGCATGGTACTGGTACAAAAACAGACACAAAGAGCAGTGGAACATAGTAGAGAGCCTGGATATGGACCCTCAACTCTATGGTCAAATAATCTGCGACAAAGCAGGAAAAAATATCCAGTGAAAAAAAGACAATTTCTTCAATAAATGGTGCTGGGAAAATTGGACAGCCATGTATAGAAGAATGAAAGTCGTCCATTCTCTTACACCATACACGAAGATAAACTCGAAATGGATAAAAGAACTCAATGTGAGGCAGGAATCTATCAAAATTCTAGACAAGAACATAGACAGTAACCTCTTTGACATCGGCCACAGAAACTTCTTTCAAGACATGTCCCCAGAGGCAAAGGAAACAAAAGTGAAAATGAATTTTTGGGACTTCATCAAGATCAAAAGCTTCTGCACAGCAAAGGAAACAGTCAAGAAAACAAAGAGACAACCCACAGAATGGGAGAAGATATTCACAAAAGGATACTACAGACAAAGGGCTGATATCCAAGATCTATAAAGAACTCTTCAAACTCAACACACACAAAACAGATAATCACGTCAAAAAATGGGCAGAAGACATGAACAGACATACAAAAGAAGAAAGAAGACATACATATCACTCACAGACACATGAAAAAATGTTTATCATCATTAGCCATCAGGGGAGATTCAAATCAAAACCACACTGAGATACCACCTTACACCAGTTAGAATGGTCAAAATTAATAAGACAGTAAACAACAAGTGCTGGAGAGAATGTGGAGGAAGGGGAACACTCTTACACAGTTGGTAGGAATGCAAGTTGGTGTAGTCACTTTGGAAAACAGTGTGGAGATTCCTTAAGAAATTAAAAATAGAGCTACTCTATGACCCTGTGATTGTACTACTGAGTATTTACCCCAAAGGTACAGATGTAGTGAAAATAATGCCACCTGTACCCCAATGTTCATAGCAGCAATGGCCACCATCGCCAAACTGTGGAAGGAGCCAAGATGCCCTTCAATAGAAGAATGGATATATAAGATGTGGTCCATATATACAGTGGAGTATTATACCTCCATCAGAAAGGATGAATCTCGGAGGAGTCAAGATGGCGGAGAAGTAGCAGGCTGAGACTGCTTGAGCTAGCCAGAGATCAGCTAGATAGCTTATCTAAAGATTGCAAACACTTGAAAATCCATCGGCAGATCGAAGAGAAGAAGAACAGCAATTCTGGAAACAGAAAAACAACCACTTTCTGAAAGGTAGGACCGGCGGAGAAGTGAATCCAAAGCGACGGGAAGATAGACCCCGGGGGGAGGGGCCGGCTCCCGGCAAGCGGCGGAGCAACGGTGCACAAAATCAGGACTTTTAAAAGTCTGTTCCGCTGAGGGACATCGCTCCAGAGGCTAAACCGGGGCGAAGCCCACGCGGGTTCAGCGTGGCCTCAGGTCCCGCAGGGTCACAGAAGGATCGGGGGTGTCTGAGTGTCGCAGACCTTGCGGGTATTGGAACGGGAAAGCCGGCTACAGAGACAGAGCCGACAGTAAGCTCACAGCTCGGTGTTACCTTGAACTGGTCGCAGGCTCGGAGAGCTCGGAGCGCGGCCGGAGGTCAGGCAGACGGGAGTAACTGGGCGCTGTTCTCTGAGGGCGCACTGAGGAGTGCGGCCCTGGGATCTCGGCTCCTCCGGGCCGGAGACCAGGAGGCCGCCATTTGTATTCCCGTCCTCCGGAACTCTACGGAAAGCGCTCAGGGAACAAAAGCTCCTGAAAGCAAACCCGAGCGGATTACTCACCCCGGCCCCTGATAAGGGCGGTGCAATTCCGCCTGGGGCAAAGACACTTGAGCATCACTACAACAGGCCCCTCCCCCAGAAGATCAACAAGAAATCCAGCCGAGACCAAGTTCACCTACCAAGGAGTGCGGTTTCAATACCAAGGAGAGCAGCAGAATTCCAGAGGAGGAGAAAGCCAAGCACGGAACTCATGGCTTTTTCCCTGTGATTTTTTTTTAGTCTTGCAGTTAATTTAATTTTTTTCTTTTTCATTTTTTTTTTTTTCTCGCCTTCGGGTAAAATTTTTTTTTTTTTAACTGTTACCTTTTTCTTTTTTAACGATTTTTTACTAGTTTATCTAATATATATATTTTTTCTTTTTTACATTTTTCTTAGGTGTTTTCCTTTTTTTTTTAATTCTTTTCTTTTCTTTTTTCTTTTTTTTTTTCTTTTTTCTTTTTTTTCTTTCTTCCTTTTTGAAACTCTTTTTATCCCCTTTCTCCCCCCTCACGATTTTGGATCTCTTCTAATTTGGTTAAAGCATTTTTTCCTGGGGTTGTTGCCACCCTTTTAGTATTTTACTTGCCCCTTCATATACTCTTATCTGGACAAAATGACAAGACGGAAAAATTCAACACAAAAAAAAGAACAAGAGGCAGTACCGAAGGCTAGGGACCTAATCAATACAGACATTGGTAATATGTCAGATCTAGAGTTCAGAATGACAATTCTCAAGGTTCTAGCCAGGCTCGAAAAAGGCATGGAAGATATTAGAGAAACCCTCTCGAGAGATATAAAAGCCCTTTCTGGAGAAATAAAAGAACTAAAATCTAACCAAGTTGAAATAAAAAAAGCTATTAATGAAGTGCAATCAAAAATGGAGGCTCTCACTGCTAGGATAAATGAGGCAGAAGAAAGAATTAGTGATATAGAAGACCAAATGACAGAGAATAAAGAAGCTGAGCAAAAGAGGGACAAACAGCTACTGGACCATGAGGGGAGAATTCGAGAGATAAGTGACACCATAAGACGAAACAACATTAGAATAATTGGGATTCCAGAAGAAGAAGAAAGAGAGAGGGGAGCAGAAGGTATACTGGAGAGAATTATTGGGGAGAATTTCCCCAATATGGCAAAGGGAACGAGCATCAAAATTCAGGAGGTTCAGAGAACGCCCCTCAAAATCAATAGGAATAGGCCCACACCCTGTCACCTAATAGTAAAATTTACAAGTCTCAGTGACAAAGAGAAAATCCTGAAAGCAGCCCGGGAAAAGAAGTCTGTAACATACAATGGTAAAAATATTAGATTGGCAGCTGACTTATCCACAGAGACATGGCAGGCCAGAAAGAGCTGGCATGATATTTTCAGAGCACTAAACGAGAAAAACATGCAGCCAAGAATACTATATCCAGCTAGGCTATCATTGAAAATAGAAGGAGAGATTAAAAGCTTCCAGGACAAACAAAAACTGAAAGAATTTGCAAATACCAAACCAGCTCTACAGGAAATATTGAAAGGGGTCCTCTAAGCAAAGAGATAGCCTACAAGTGGTAGATCAGAAAGGAACAGAGACCATATACAGTAACAGTCAACTTACAGGCAATACAATGGCACTAAATTCATATCTCTCAATAGTTACCCTGAATGTTAATGGGCTAAATGCCCCTGTCAAAAGACACAGGGTATCAGAATGGATAAAAAAACAAAACCCATCTATATGTTGCCTCCAAGAAACTCATTTTAAGCCCGAAGACACCTCCAGATTTAAAGTGAGGGGGTGGAAAAGAATTTACCATGCTAATGGACATCAGAAGAAAGCAGGAGTGGCAATCCTTATATCAGATCAATTAGATTTTAAGCCAAAGACTATAATAAGAGATGAGGAAGGACACTATATCATACTCAAAGGGTCTGTCCAACAAGAAGATTTAACAATCTTAAATATCTATGCCCCCAACGTGGGAGCAGCCAACTATATAAACCAATTAATAACAAAATCAAAGAAACACATCAACAATAATACAATAATAGTAGGGGACTTTAACACTCCCCTCACTGAAATGGACAGATCATCCAAGCAAAAGATCAGCAAGGAAATAAAGGCCTTAAATGACACACTGGACCAGATGGACATCACAGATATATTCAGAATATTTCATCCCAAAGCAACAGAATACACATTCTTCTCTAGTGCACATGGAACATTCTCCAGAATAGATCACATCCTCGGTCCTAAATCAGGACTCAACCGGTATCAAAAGATTGGGATCATTCCCTGCATATTTTCAGACCACAATGCTCTAAAGCTAGAACTCAACCACAAAAGGAAGTTTGGAAAGAACCCAAATACATGGAGACTAAACAGCATCCTTCTAAAGAATGAATGGGTCAACCGGGAAATTAAAGAAGAATTGAAAAAAAATCATGGAAACAAACGATAATGAAAATACAACGGTTCAAAATCTGTGGGACACAACAAAGGCAGTCCTGAGAGGAAAATATATAGCGGTACAAACCTTTCTCAAGAAACAAGAAAGGTCTCAGGTACACAACCTAACCCTACACCTAAAGGAGCTGGAGAAAGAACAAGAAAGAAACCCGAAGCCCAGCAGGAGGAGAGAAATCATAAAGATCAGAGCAGAAATCAATGAAATAGAAACCAAAAAAACAATAGAACAAATCAACGAAACTAGGAGCTGGTTCTTTGAAAGAATTAATAAAATTGATAAACCCCTGGCCCGACTTATCAAAAAGAAAAGAGAATGGACCCAAATAAATAAAATCATGAATGAAAGAGGAGAGATCACAACTAACACCAAAGAAATACAAACTATTATAAGAACATACTATGAGCAACTCTACGCCAACAAATTTGACAATCTGGAAGAAATGGATGCATTCCTAGAAACATATAAACTACCACAACTCAACCAGGAAGAAATAGAAAGCCTGAACAGACCCATAACCAGTAAGGAGATTGAAACAGTCATTAAAAATCTCCAAACAAACAAAAGCCCAGGGCCAGATGGCTTCCCGGGGGAATTCTACCAAACATTTAAAGAAGAACTAATTCCTATTCTCCTGAAACTGTTCCAAAAAATAGAAATGGAAGGAAAACTTCCAAACTCATTTTATGAGGCCAGCATCACCTTGATCCTAAAACCAGACAAGGATCCCACCAAAAAAGAGTGCTATAGACCGATATCCTTGATGAACACAGATGCGAAAATACTCAACAAAATACTAGCCAATAGGATTCAACAGTACATTAAAAAGATTATTCACCACGACCAAGTGGGATTTATTCCAGGGCTGCAAGGTTGGTTCAACATCCGCAAATCAGTCAATGTGATACAACACATCAATAAAAGAAAGAACAAGAACCATATGATACTCTCAATAGATGCTGAAAAAGCATTTGACAAAGTGAAGCATCCCTTCCTGATCAAAACTCTTCAAAGTGTAGGGATAGAGGGCACATACCTCAATATCATCAAAGCCATCTATGAAAAACCCACCGCAAATATCATTCTCAATGGAGAAAAACTGAAAGCTTTTCCGCTAAGGTCAGGAACACGGCAGGGATGCCCATTATCACCACTGCTATTCAACATAGTACTAGAGGTCCTAGCCTCAGCAATCAGACAACAAAAGGAAATTAAAGGCATCCAAATCGGCAAAGAAGAAGTCAAATTATCACTCTTTGCAGATGATATGATGCTATATGTGGAAAACCCAAAAGACTCCACCCCAAAACTTCTAGAATTTATACAGGAATTCAGTAAAGTGTCAGGATATAAAATCAATGCACAGAAATCAGTTGCATTTCTCTACACCAACAGCAAGACAGAAGAAAGAGAAATTAAGGAGTCAATCCCATTTACAATTGCACCCAAAACCATAAGATACCTAGGAATAAACCTAACCAAAGAGACACAGAATCTATACTCAGAAAACTATAAAGTACTCATGAAAGAAGTTGAGGAAGACACAAAGAAATGGAAAAATGTTCCATGCTCCTGGATTGGAAGAATAAATATTGTGAAAATGTCTATGCTACCTAAAGCAATCTACACATTTAATGCAATTCCTATCAAAGTACCATCCATCTTTTTCAAAGAAATGGAACAAATAATGCTAAAATTTATATGGAACCAGAAAAGACCTCGAATAGCCAAAGGGATATTGAAAAAGAAAGCCAACGTTGGTGGCCTCACAATTCCGGACTTCAAGGTCTATTACAAAGCTGTCATCATCAAGACAGCATGGTACTGGCACAAAAACAGACACATAGATCAATGGAACAGAATAGAGAGCCCAGAAATAGACCCTCAACTCTATGGTCAACTAATCTTCGACAAAGCAGGAAAGAATGTCCAATGGCAAATAGACAGCCTCTTCAATAAATGGTGTTGGGAAAATTGGACAGCCACATGCAGAAAAATTAAATTGGACCATTTCCTTACACCACACACAAAAATAGACTCAAAATGGATGAAGGACCTCAATGTGCGAAAGGAATCCATCAAAATCCTTGAGGGGAACACTGGCAGCAACCTCTTTGACCTCAACCGCAGCAACATCTTTCTAGGAACAACGCAAAAGGCAAGGGAAGCAAGGGCAAAAATGAACTATTGGGATTTCATCAAGATCAAAAGCTTTTGCACAGCAAAGGAAACAGTTAACAACATCAAAAGACAACTGACAGAATGGGAGAAGATATTTGCAAATGACATATCAGATAAAGGACTAGTGTCCAGAATATATAAAGAACTTAGCAAACTCAACACCCAAAGAACAAAGAATCCAATCAAGAAATGGGCAGAGGACATGAACAGACATTTCTGCAAAGAAGACATCCAGATGGCCAACAGACACATGAAAAAGTGCTCCATATCACTCGGCATCAGGGAAATACAAATCAAAACCACAATGAGATATCACCTCACACCAGTCAGAATGGCTAAAATCAACAAGTCAGGAAATGACAGATGCTGGCGAGGATGTGGAGAAAGGGGAACCCTCCTACACTGTTGGTGGGAATGCAAGCTGGTGCAGCCACTCTGGAAAACAGCATGGAGGTTCCTCAAAATGTTGAAAATAGAACTGCCCTATGACCCAGCAATTGCACTATTGGGTATTTACCCTAAGGATACAAACGTAGTGATCCAAAGGGGCACATGCACTCGAATGTTTATAGCAGCAATGTCCACAATAGCCAAACTATGGAAAGAACCTAGATGTCCATCAACAGATGAATGGATCAAGAAGATGTGGTATATATACACAATGGAATACTATGCAGCCATCAAAAGAAATGAAATCTTGCCTTTTGCGACAACATGGATGGAACTAGAGCGTATCATGCTTAGCGAAATAAGTCAAGCAGAGAAAGACAACTATCATATGATCTCCTTGATATGAGGAAGTGGTGATGCAACATGGGGGCTTAAGTGGGTAGGAGAAAAATAAATGAAACAAGATGGGATTGGGAGGGAGACAAACCATAAGTGACTTTTAATCTCACAAAACAAACTGAGGGTTGCTGGGGGGAGGGGGTTTGGGAGAAGGGGGTGGGATTATGGACATTGGGGAGGGTATGTGCTTTGGTGAGTGCTGTGAAGTGTGTAAACCTGGTGATTCACAGACCTGTACCCCTGGGGATAGAGTATTATGCCTCCATCAGAAAGGATGAATACCCAACTTTTGTAGCAACATGGACGGGACTGGAAGAGATTATGCTGAGTGAAATAAGTCAAGCAGAGAGAGTCAATTATCATATGGCTTCACTTATTTGTGGAGCATAACAAATAGCATGGAGGACATGGGGACTTAGAGTGGAGAAGGGAGTTGGGGGAAATTGGAAGGGGAGGTGAACCATGAGAGACTATGGACTCTGAAAAACAATCTGAGGGTTTTGAAGGGACGGGGGGTGGGAGGTTGGGGTACCAGGTGGTGGGTATTATAGAGGGCACGGATTGCATGGAGCACGGGGTGTGGTGCAAAAATAATGAATACTGTTATGCTGGAAATAAAAAAAAAATCCTTTAAATTAAAAAAAAAAAAAAAAAAAAAAAGAAAGGATGAATCTCCAACTTTTGTATCAACATGGACAGGACTAGAGGAGATTATGCTGAGTGAAATAAATCAAGCAGAGCAAGTTAATTATCATATGGTTTCACTTATTTGGGGAGCATAAGGAATAACATTAGGAGGTGGAGAGGAGAAGTGAGTTGGCGGAAATCAGGGGGAGACAAACCATGAGAGACTATGGACTCTAAGAAACAAACTGAAGGGTTTGGAGGGGTGGGGGGTAGGGTGTTGGGTGAGCCTTGTGGTGGCTATTAAGGAGGGCACATTTGAATGGAGCACTGGCTGTGATGCATAAGCAATGAATTTTGGATCACACACCAAAAAATTAAATTAAATTAAATTAAATTAAATTAATTTAAATTAAATTAAATTAAAAAAATAAAAACAGTCCTCCATTTACTGTAATATTTGAATAGTTGAGTTCATGATACAGATACAGTTTTGAATGCTTTTTTCTTATGCAGTATTATATAATAAACATTTCCATCTTGCTAAAAAAAAAGATTTATTTATTTGAAAGAAAAAGAGAGACTTTATGAGCAGGGGGAGTGTGAAAGAGAGAGAGGAAGAGAGTCCTCAAGCAGATTCCCCATTGATTGCAAAGCCCCACACAGAGCTTGATTCCAGGACCCTGAGATAATGTCCTGAGTCAAAATCAAGAGTCTGCCACTTAACCAACTAAGCCATCCAGAGGGCCCCAAAACTGCTTTTAACATAAGAAAATAAATAGAAAGAAAACAAAGGATTAATTCCTTATAATAGCTCCTAGAAATAAAAATGAAAGTTCTAAGATCTTGGTAGATTTATAAACAAATAGAAAAAAATTAAAATGTGATCAAACATTTTGCCTTTTATTGAGGAAGTCTTATTTGTTTAGAATTCTTACTACTAAAATGAATGCAAACTAGTACAATTTTTCTGGAGAAAAATGATTGCATTAAGAGATTGACAAATATTTTTATGCTCTAACCCAGTAATTTGCATGCTTTTCTGAGTCTTCTAAACAAAGAGAAGGTTTTTATATACAAAGAAAATTACTGTGTACAATATTCATCATAGCTGTATTTATAAAAGAATTAGAAACAATTCAATAGGGGAATACAAAAGCAAAATATGGTATAGCACTGGGATATATTACATAGTCTCTAAAAGAAAACAAAACAAAAACAACCATCTTCAAGAATATTTAGTAACATGGAAAATTATTTAGGTTAAAATATTAAGTAAAAATAATCAGAATAAAAATATCTGTACAGAATGCCGATGATATAAATATGCATGGAAGCGTACCTGGGCAGCTCAGTAACTTGGGTGTTTGCCTTCAGCTTGGGTCATGAACCCAGGATCGGAATAAAGTCCCACTTGGAGCTCCCTGCTCAGCAGGGAGTCTGCTTCTCTACCCCTCCCCTGAATGGTGCTTTCTCTCTCTCTCTCTCTCTTACTTTCTCACTCTCTCTCCCAAATAAATAAGTATAATCTTTTTATAAATAAATAAGTAAATAAATAAATATTATGCATAGATAAACACAGGAAAATGTTAATCAAAGTACTAATAGTGGTTACATTGTAATGACTAGAGGAAATCCAGGTGATCATTTTTTTTAACATAAATACCTCTATATAATGACTACATACTAAATATAAAGTACAAAAAGAAAAAGAAACAAAAAATGGAGTTTAAAAAAATGACATGAAAAATAACCTGCTTAAACAAAAAAGAAAACAATAAAAATAACCTGCTAATGTCCATAATATACAAAATATGTAAAGAGCCCAGATGTCCATCAACAGATGAATGGATAAAGAGTATACCTATATGTGTATATATATACACATATATGTATATGTTTACACACACACACACACACACACACACACACACAATGGAATATAACTCAAACCATCAAAAAGAATGAAATCTTACCACTTACAATGATGTGGATGGGACTAGAGGGTATTATGCTAAGTGAAATAAGTCAGAGAAAGACAAATATATGATATCACTCATATATGGACTTTAAGAAACAAAACAGATAAACATAGTGGAAGAGAAGGAAAAATAAAATGAAATGAAAACCGAGAGAGACAAACTATAAGAAACTCTTAATTATAGGAAACAAACTAAGGATTGCTGCAGGGGAGGAGAGTGGGGGGCTGGAGTAAATGGATGATGGGCATTAAGGAGGGCAATTGATGTAATGAGCACTGGGTATTGTATGTAAATAAAATTTGCTTGACTATTATCTAACCTGTTGCTGGAGTAAATGTCTAAGTATTTTTTTCTTTTTTTAAAAGATTTTATTTATTTATTTATTTGACAGAGAGAGAGAGAGAAAGGGTGGGAAAGAGAGAGCTTACAAGCAGGGGGAGGGGGAGAGGGAGATGCAAACTCCAAGCTGAGGAGAGAGCCCGATGCAGGGCTTGATCCTAGGACCCCAGGATCTTGACCTGAGCTGAAGGAAGATGCTTAACCAAATGAGCCAACCAGGCACCCCAGCATTTTTTTTTCAAGATAATCTCTCCAACTTTATGCTTAAAATGAATATTAGTTTATAATTTTGAGAACATCAAGAAAATAAGCTTTCCTTTCCAGATATGATTATTAAAGGAATGTGCATAAATCTGATGCATAACTCCACAAATCATTGCTAAAATTCTAAAATTATTATACTAGGCAGAATTCCATTTTTCAGCAATCACATGCACTGTAAGAAAAATCAAAACCAAATGTTAGTGATTCATTTATACTTACATCATTGATTTACTGAGTCCACTTTTAAAAGAGATTTAGTAAATTAGAAACTTGTAAGTACCTTTCATGAGCTTATATCTTCCTCTTGTCTTATTATATTATCTCCAGTACTCTAATTGCTATCTCACAGTTATAAAGAATTTGATTTATAGCTGAGAAATTCCCTCTTAAAACATAATTTTCATTATTCAATCTTAATTTATTTCAATGAAAAAGAAAAAGCAAAGGTTAAAAGTGCAAAATGAGTCAAAATGTTTGTCATATTGGTTGAATAATATTATAAAAGATAAATATACAGCAAACTGCATTTTGAACTATCTCTCAGAGCTTGAGAGAGGAATACCTTTTTCCTTTTTGTTGAGGCTACCAGCACTTTGATAAGTGAAGAAATGCCTAAATAACTCTATAAAAACTGGATATTTAAGTATTTAAATATGACACAAAAATTGTGCTATTCTGAAGATACTTAGGAGATTTATAAAATATCATTTGAACACATGAGAAGGGTAATATGGCCCATTATGGACACAAACATGATAAAGATCATTTTCATTTATAGTCAGAGTATCTCTGAATTGCATATAAAACTTAAGTATATGTAAACTTCATTTTGAGTGTAAAACTTACAGATACAGCACCAGGTTTTAGCCCAGGATAGCTGGCTCCAAGGCAACTGCACTTCTTACCCATGGTAGAGAAGACTTTTAGGGAATAAAGCTTCCTGACCAACAATAACATTGAAAATGTTTCCCAGACTCTGCTAATCAAGAGATTAGAAAACAATTTTCAGTTTTGCTCACAAAACAAGACCCAAATATATGCTATATACAAGAGACAACCTTAAATCAAAATGATTCAGAGAGGCTAAAAAATATAGAAATGAATTTCTGCTTCCAGGAAGATGGAATAGGTATCTATTCCCCTATTTCTTCCACTAAGTACAACTAAAATCCTGGAGCCTTACATATGAAAGAACTGTAAGAAGTCTCTGAAAGGTGTAAAGAGGGAGGCAGACTGACTAGGGATCTCCAGACCTAAGTAACAAATGGTGGTGTGTTCCTTGGGTTTTCTTTTCAGCTCATATATCCCAGACTTGGCACTGAAAACAAAACAAAACAAAACAAAACAACAACAACAACAAAACAGAAACAGAAACCTAGAAAAGCCAAAAGGCATGGATAAAACAAACACCAAAACAAATAAACACACAAACGAAAACCCTGCTTTCTCTAGCAAAAGGACCAGGAAAAGGGCAGCATAGCAAGGCAGGAATGTATAGACAATAAGCACTCTATTCTTGTCAAACAACACAGAAAAGAACTGCGGCTCACCCTCACCCATGCCAGAAAAGGCCTACTGGGGAGTCTAGACTTGCACCTTCATGTGTTTTCCACACATACCAAAGACTATAAAAGAAGTCAAGAGTAATTAACTTGTCATCTATAATAGAATTCACGCATACTGTTTGCTGTCAGGCCCCCAAATTCTGGACCTCTTGCCTACTTGTACCTCTACTCACCTCATGAAGTTGGCCTTTGCACCAGATCTGTGAGATGTGACAAATCTCTCTCGTTTATGGGATAGCTTGTTATAAACCTTGCTCTCCAGACCCACCTTGATGCCCTCCATGTTCCAAAATTACACTCAAAATTATAATTAAAATTATTTTAATTATATAATTAAAATTATAAAAATAACTCAAAAGTTAAATGGGCTTTAACTTTTTATTTCCCATTTGTTTTTAAAGTTACTGAAACAAT
This sequence comes from Mustela erminea, assembly GCF_009829155.1. Taxonomy (NCBI): domain Eukaryota; kingdom Metazoa; phylum Chordata; class Mammalia; order Carnivora; family Mustelidae; genus Mustela; species Mustela erminea. The sequence goes on from NC_045614.1 coordinate 143,249,888, forward strand.
ACCATTTTTACTAGACTACTTGTTGAAAGGAGAGGGAAAAACGTGGAAAAGAAATAGAGCTAATACTCAACACATGCTGAAAACCACTACCACTAAATATTTGAGAGTTATTTGCTTGCATAAGGGAAACTTCACTGAGGCTACTGAAAAATAACTTTCAAATAATATTACATAACATTACCAAAAATTGGGAATTAGAGTAGAATGCTTATGCTCTGATCATGAGAGATTTCTCAAAGAGATCCAGACATAGTGTAATGTCTCTTCAGGAAATATTGTATTAAAAGGTATGTTTAAAGTTCTCAAAACAAATTAATGTCATATTTTATTCTAATAAAGTATTTTGAATTTGAAAAGCAATGCTATATTTGTATCATCTGCTTAACTAAGAGATGACTTTGGGATAATATCTTCATAGAAAAAGAAAAATTGCTTTATGGTTTCTTGCAAAAAATAGACAAATTGGACTTCAAGAAAATTTAAAAATTTTGTGGATCAAAAGGCAATATCAGGGTGCCTGGGCACCTGTGTGGCTCAGTCCGTTAAATGTCTAACTCTTGATTTTGGCACAAGTCATGATCTCAGGGTCATGAGATCAAGCCCCGCATCATCTCCATGCTCACCAAAGAGTCTTCTTGACATTCTCTCCCTCTCCCTCTGGCCCTCCTCCTGCTTAGTCTCTCTTTGTGTGTCTCTCTCTCAAGTAAGTAAATAAATAAAATCTTTAAAAGATTCTCTCACCTCTCCCTCTGCACCTCCTCCCTCCCCCCTGCTGATACACACACACTCTCTCTCAAAAAGAAATAAAGAAAGAAAGACAGAAATAAAGAAAGACAGAAAGACAAAGCAATGTCAATGGAGTAAAAAGGCAACTGCAGAGTGCAAGAAAATATTTGCAAATATATACACATATACAAAGAAAAACCTAATTCAGAAATGAGAAAAGGACTTCAGTAGACATTTTCAAAGAAGATAAACAAATGGGCAATAAGCACATGAAAGGATAATTAATCATTAAGAAAATACAAATAAAATGCAAATCAAAACTATGATGAGATTCCATTAAGATGACTCCTTAAAAAGACTAAAATTAAAATTAAAAAAAAAAAAGAAAATAACAAGAAGGCAGAGAAATTAGAACCCAGTATACTGATGTTGGGAATATAAAATAGCTGTAAAATGGTCCAGCTGCTATGAAAAACAGTATAGCAGTTCCTCAAAAGATCTGAGTTATTATATGATCCAGCAATTGTACCTTGGAATATATACTCAAAAGAATTGAAATTAAGATCTCACAGAGATATTTGTTTACATATCCACATTCATACAGCACTATTCATGATAGCTAAAACATGAATGCAACCTAACAGTTCATAGAGGGATGACTGGATAAGGAAAAAATGTATGTCCATACATATAATGGAATACTATACAGTCTTAAAAAGGAAGAAAATTCTGACACATGTTGCAGCATGGATGAACCTAAAGGATATTATGCTAAGTGAAATAAGACAGACACAAAGAGGAAAAATACTGCATGATTTCACTTATATGAGTTACAGAGTACTCAAAATCATAGAAACAGAAAGTTAAAATATCTGTGGGATATCCTGTAAGTAGTTAGATGTCAGCCGGTCAGAGGAGTGGACTGGGCTAAAAGTAAACTTTAAATAAACTTTAAACTCGGCAGGTCTCCAAATAAGTAATTTACCCCTCTACTCTTACACCTATTTTATATCTTGATTTTTAGTATCTCATCCATTGCATTTTCCAAGTTCCCAAAGACTTTCTTACCCAAGTCCTTTTGATTCTACATCTAATTAAATGTCAATAACTTTTCTCAATTCCAACTGTTACTCACTCCTAATTGTCTCACTGGGTCCCTGAAATGCTTCCTCAGGGAACTTCATGTTTTTCATTTCTCCTCCCTCCCCATAATCTTGCCTCCAAACTCCTCCCAATGTTAAATTTTTTTCATTGTTCTGTTCTTATTTCTTACCTAGTTGGTGTCATCAGTGACTCTCCATCAACATCAGGATAAAAATCTCTATTTCTTAGAATGATCCTGCTTACTCTTGCTGTCTTTCTCTCCAAGGACAAGGGCCTTTTAATTATCTTTGTTTTTCTTAATATAACTTTTGGTAAAGAAATCTCTTAAAAATGTTTTTCAAGGGGCACCTGGGTGGCTCAGTGGGTTAAAGCCTCTGCCTTCGGCTCAGGTCATGATCTCAGGGTCCTGGGATAGAGCCCGCATCAGGCTCTCTGCTCAGCAGGGAGCCTGCTTCCCTCTCTCTCTCTCTCTCTCTCTGCCTGCCTCTCTTCCTACTTGTGATCTCTGTCTGTCAAATAAATAAACAAAATCTTTTAAAAAAATGTTTTTCAAGAGAAGGAATAAAAGAACAAGTATTTTCTCTCGTAAAAAAAATATTAATTTGTGCTTGATCTTTTGCCCAAGTTTAGAAAACCTTCACACCCCACACCACACTGCTGCTCTCCACTATCTTGACCTAACATTCACCTATTTGCTTTTCCATACCCAGCTCAAGTGTAATTTCCTACAATCTACCTTTACTTTCTCCCTTTCAAACAGAGTAAGTATTTTCCCACTCTCTGGTTCTAATATACTTTATCATGGTGATGTTACTTCACTCAGCAACAAGCAACTATAACTGATTTGTTTACATATATTCTTTCTTAGTGGGCTTGAGAAGAGAGACTATATTTCATTCAATTCATATATTCCCAAAGCCTGACCTAGAAATTAGCATGTAGTAACAAAGAAGGGGTGCAACAATTGATTTTTTTGAAGATTTTTAAAAATTTATTTGACAGAGAGAGTACAAGCAGGCAGAGTGGCAGGCAGAGGGAGAGGGAGAAACGGGCAGCCTGTTGACCGAGGAGTCTCATGCAGAGCTTGATCCCAGGACCCTGGGATCATGATCTAAGCTGAAGGCAGATGCTTAACCAACTGAGCCAACCAGACACCCCAGCAATTGATTTTTCAATGAATAAAGGAATAAATTGATAAATTGAACTATAAGAAATTCAGAATGGAGTTTCATAACATATGCCACTAGTATAGCTAGTGTATATTATAATAAATACTTTCAAATATTCTAACTATTAACATAGGTAAATTTTTTTACTTGGCTTGCTATACTTTCAGGAAATGAAGAATAATTCTATGATCAATAAATTTCGAACCCTAAGAAATATTGAAAACCTGTTGAAAATATTCAGAAAACTTAGAACTAATCACAACAAGGAGAGTAAGCTACAGTAAGGAATTAAAACAAAAAGAAAAAAATATATTTCTCTGGGGGGAAAAAAAGAAAGACTCCAATTCTATCCAAACATAAGATTAAAACATACATTTTTCAAATTCAAAAATCTTGTTTATGACTTCAATTATTTTTCTAAATTTCTACGCTTCTCATCTTGGAACAGAAATAGAAGTCTCAGTGTACAATTTCATAGTCTAAACACTTAATTAGTTTAATTGCTAGACCAAACACATTGAGCTATGCTTTAGATCAGGATGTAAAAATTTACCCAAAAGTAACTCCAACTGCCAACTTATAACAAATCAGTGGATAATAAGTATTTGGGATCTGGGCATGCATAAGCTTTGCTTTGAGTAGTCCAAGATTTTATTTTAAACAGGACACATTTTTTCAATGGTAAGTCAAAATGTTTTTACAACAAAGGAGAGAGGGGTATTAGGGAGGTTAAGAGCAAAAGGACATAATGCCTGGCACATTGTAGATGGTAGAAAAAATTTTGCTAAGTAGATCTATTGATTATTTGTGATTGACTAAAATAGAATAAATCTGTTATTTCCTATTTAATATGCCTTATATAACAGAGAGGATTTGAGAAAAAACCATTACTCATCAGAGTGACCTTTTTTTTAAATGGAATGACTGTATTAACTCCTTATCTTATGGATGAATATTATAAAATTATTCTTTATGAGAACAAATCATTTCATATGGAAGCTATACAGGAAAGTGTTACTTGACAATATTTTATATATATATTACATATATAATATACATGTAATATATACATATCCTTATGCATTACATATATATGTCTCATAAGTTCACCCTTCAAATGTCAAGGAGGAAATGAGAGTTGAGATAGTGCCCACAAGGAGATTAAAAAAAAAAAGTAGATCCAGATTTAAGGAAAGAATCTATTTTGGTGAGGCTACAGAACAAATAAGGAAGAGAGAACCTCTTCCTTAAGAAGACTCCTATAACTGATACAAATATCTGAGCAAACTTTTGCTACATCTCATGATTTTGCCCAGTTGAGGAGACAAGATTTGGATCACCATCCCCCAACCTTCAAACATGCCTTAAGATGAAGTAGCTTTATATGGACCCCTTCCATTCCAGAATTCTTTAAAGAGCACTCCCTACAAAGCTCTAGGGGGCTCCTCAGACTGATCTTGTCACACTAGGGCATTAATTTCTTTTCTTTTTTTTTTTAAGATTTTATTTATTTATTTGACAGATAGAGATCACAAGTAGGCAGAGAGGCAGGCAGAGAGAGAGGAGGAAGCAGGCTCCCTGCCAAGCAGAGAGCCCGATGTGGGGCTCCATCCCAGGACCCTGAGATCATGACCTGAGCCGAAGGCAGAGGCTTTAACCCACTGAGCTACCCAGTCGCGCCTAGGGCATTAATTTCTTAATTAGCTTTCTAAGAGTCCAAAGCCAAAACAGGTAATTAATTCATCCTCCCCACTTGGCTGCCTTCTGTCTTCTTTATTTCCATCACAGGGAAAATGAGGAATCAAAAAGACCATTTAGAGCCCCTGCTGTAACTTTTGGTTTGTCTGTAAATGGCCTTGGAACAAAAAGAACTGCCAGGAAGAAAATCTAAGGAAATTTTAATAGGTATTTGACATTCAAATCAGAAAACCTGCTTATACTTTTCCAGAGCTTAAGAGCCAAGTTCCAAGAAGAGTCTAGAATGGGTTTTCCCTTCTCCCAGGGTGGCACAACTCATTGCCAAGAGTGAACTTCTCAGCCCATGATTTCTCCCACAGGGGAAAGTGAGAACATTTCTCCCAGTGGGAAAGCACCTAATTTCTCCAGCTGTGTAGGACACTGTAAAACAGGCCCATCTCTTTCTTACCCTACCAAGAATACTAAGTCATAAACTACATGGCCAGTGGGCAATGAGCATCTGGAAGAATAGCAAACCAGAACTTAGAATGAAATATAGCAAAAACATGCAGCTACTTCTAACTGCTTTGCAGACTCCATCAAGAAGCCCACCCATCAAGACTTTGTGGTTGCCTCTCCTGCAGATCCCCACAACTGGCCCATGGGCTTTCCCAATGCTTCACACATGTCCCACCCTACACACACACACCCCATGGCCAGCTCCCTGTGTGTGCTCCCAACAGCAATGAGTGTGCTTTTGTAGATAGCTAGTGAGTGTGTGCTATCTCCAGGGTTAGGAGAAAAAACACAAACCTGAGCATTCAGCACTGCCCTAGAAAGTAAATTAGAGGCTGTCAGTACCTGCCCCAGCTTTGCAGCATCCAGAAAAGGCATACAATCTTGAGAACTCCTCTTCAAAAAAGAATGAGAAATGCGGTACAGGTATATTCATATAAAAGTTCCGAGAAAGCCTCAGAATTTTTTTAAAGATTTATTTGAGAGAGAGCAAGAGAGCATGAGTGGGAGGGGCAGAGGAAGAGGGAGAGAGAATCTCAAACAGACTCAGCACTGAGTGTGGAGCCCAATGTGGGGCTTGATCCCAGGACCCTGAGATCATGACTTGAGCTGAAACTAAGAGTTGGACACTTAACTAACTGCACCACCCAGGCACCCCAAACCTCAGAAGTCTTAATAGGGAAGTACAAAAGCAGAATTTTTGCATGAAGTTTACGTTGTTATCAACCTAAAATAGTCTGAAAGCTACAGTAGATACAAAAATATAAAGAGAAGAGAATCAAAACATACCACTACAGAAAATTAGTTTTAAAAAAGTAAAATAAGAAACAAGGGAACTACAAAACAGCCCAAAACAACCCAACAAAATGGCACTCACTAGTAAATCCTTAACTCTCAAGAATTACTTGAAATATAAATGGATAAAATTGTCCAATCAAAGGGTGTAGAGCGGCCAAATAAATAATAATAAAAACAACAACAAAAAAAGACAACTATATTCTTTTTTTTTAATTTTTTATTTTTTATAAACATATATTTTTATCCCCAGGGGTACAGGTCTGTGAATCACCAGGTTTACACACTTCACAGCACTCACCAAAGCACATACCCTCCCCAATGTCCATAATCCCAACCCCTTCTCCCAAACCCCCTCCCCCGAGCAACCCTCAGTTTGTTTTGTGAGATTAAGAGTCACTTATAGTTTGTCTCCCTCCCAATCCCATCTTGTTTCATTGATTCTTCTCCTACCCACTTAAGCCCCCATGTTGCATCACCACTTCCTCATATCAGGGAGATCATATGATAGTTGTCTTTCTCTGCTTGACTTATTTCGCTAAGCATGATACGCTCTAGTTCCATCCATGTTGTCGCAAATGGCAAGATTTCATTTCTTTTGATGGCTGCATAGTATTCCATTGTGTATATATACCACATCTTCTTGATCCATTCATCTGTTGATGGACATCTAGGTTCTTTCCATAGTTTGGCTATTGTGGACATGGCTGCGATAAACATTCGGGTGCACGTGCCCCTTTGGATCACTACGTTTGTATCTTTAGGGTAAATACCCAGTAGTGCAATTGCTGGGTCATAGGGCAGTTCTATTTTCAACATTTTGAGGAACCTCCATGCTGTTTTCCAGAGTGGCTGCACCAGCTTGCATTCCCACCAACAGTGTAGGAGGGTTCCCCTTTCTCCACATCCTCGCCAGCATCTGTCATTTCCTGACTTGTTGATTTTAGCCATTCTGACTGGTGTGAGGTGATATCTCATTGTGGTTTTGATTTGTATTTCCCTGATGCCGAGTGATATGGAGCACTTTTTCATGTGTCTGTTGGCCATCTGGATGTCTTCTTTGCAGAAATGTCTGTTCATGTCCTCTGCCCATTTCTTGATTGGATTCTTTGTTCTTTGGGTGTTGAGTTTGCTAAGTTCTTTATAGATTCTGGACACTAGTCCTTTATCTGATATTTCGTTTGCAAATATCTTCTCCCATTCTGTCAGTTGTCTTTTGATGTTGTTAACTGTTTCCTTTGCTGTGCAAAAGCTTTTGATCTTGATGAAATCCCAATAGTTCATTTTTTGCCCTTGCTTCCCTTGCCTTTGGCGTTGTTCCTAGGAAGATGTTGCTGCGGCTGAGGTCGAAGAGGTTGCTGCCTGTGTTCTCCTCAAGGATTTTGATGGATTCCTTTCGCACATTGAGGTCCTTCATCCATTTTGAGTCTATTTTTGTGTGTGGTGTAAGGAAATGGTCCAATTTCATTTTTCTGCATGTGGCTGTCCAATATTCCCAGCACCATTTTTTGAAGAGGCTGTCTTTTTTCCACTGGACATTCTTTTCTGCTTTGTCGAAGATTAGTTGACTGTAGAGTTGAGGGTCTATTTCTGGGCTCTCTATTCTGTTCCATTGATCTATGTGTCTGTTTTTGTGCCAGTACCATGCTGTCTTGATGATGACAGCTTTGTAATAGACCTTGAAGTCCGGAATTGTGAGGCCACCAACGTTGGCTTTCTTTTTCAATATCCCTTTGGCTATTCGAGGTCTTTTCTGGTTCCATATAAATTTTAGAATTATTTGTTCCATTTCTTTGAAAAAGATGGATGGTACTTTGATGGGAATTGCATTAAATGTGTAGATTGCTTTAGGTAGCATAGACATTTTCACAATATTTATTCTTCCAATCCAGGAGCATGGAACATTTTTCCATTTCTTTGTGTCTTCCTCAATTTCTTTCATGAGTACTTTATAGTTTTCTGAGTATAGATTCTGTGCCTCTTTGGTTAGGTTTATCCCTAGGTATCTTATGGTTTTGGGTGCAATTGTAAATGGGATTGACTCCTTAATTTCTCTTTCTTCTGTCTTGCTGTTGGTGTAGAGAAATGCAACTGATTTCTATGCATTGATTTTATATCCTGACACTTTACTGAATTCCTGTATAAGTTCTAGCAGTTTTGGAGTGGAGTCTTTTGGGTTTTCCACATATAGTATCATATCATCTGCAAAGAGTGATAATTTGACTTCTTCTTTGCCGATTTGGATGCCTTTAATTTCCTTTTGTTGTCTGATTGCTGAGGCTAGGACCTCTAGTACTATGTTGAATAGCAGTGGTGATAATGGACATCCCTGCCGTGTTCCTGACCTTAGCGGAAAAGCTTTCAGTTTTTCTCCATTGAGAACGATATTTGCGGTGGGTTTTTCATAGATGGCTTTGATGATATTGAGGTATGTGCCCTCTATCCCTACACTTTGAAGAGTTTTGATCAGGAAGGGGTGCTGTACTTTGTCAAATGCTTTTTCAGCATCTATTGAGAGTATCATATGTTTCTTGTTCTTTCTTTTATTGATGTGTTGTATCACATTGACTGATTTGCGGATGTTGAACCAACCTTGCAGCCCTGGAATAAATCCTACTTGGTCATGGTGAATAATCCTTTTAATGTACTGTTGAATCCTATTGGCTAGTATTTTGTTGAGTATTCGCATCTGTGTTCATCAAGGATATTGGTCTATAGCTCTCTTTTTTGATGGGATCCTTGTCTGGTTTTGGGATCAAGGTGATGCTGGCCTCATAAAATGAATTTGGAAGTTTTCCTTCCATTTCTATTTTCTGGAACAGTTTCAGGAGAATAGGAATTAGTTCTTCTTTAAATGTTTGGTAGAATTCCCCCGGGAAGCCATCTGGCCCTGGGCTTTTGTTTGTTTGGGATTTTTAATGACTGTTTCAATCTCCTTACTGGTTATGGGTCTGTTCAGGCTTTCTATTTCTTCCTGGTTCTGTTGTGGTAGTTTATATGTTTCTAGGAATGCATCCATTTCTTCCAGATTGTCAAATTTGTTGGCGTAGAGTTGCTCATAGTATGTTCTTATAATAGTTTGTATTTCTTTGGTGTTAGTCGTGATCTCTCCTCTTTCATTCATGATTTTATTTATTTGGGTCCTTAAGACAACTATATTCTTAAAGCAGTTCATTTCAGGGGAACTTGGGTGCTTCAGTCAGTTAAACATCTACCTTCAGCTCAGGTCATGATCTCAGGGTCCTAGGATCAAGCCCTGCATTGGGCTTCCTGCTCAGTGAAGAGTCTGCTTCTTCCTCTGCCTCTCCCAACTTGTACTCATGCTTGATCTCTCTCTCTCCCTTTCAAATAAATAAATAAAATATTTTTTAAAAAAGTCAAATTCATTTCAGCTTTAAGGACACTTAAAGGCTCAAAACGAGAGAATAGAAAATTATATTTCATGCAAGTGGAAAACAAAAGAGATCAGGGATAGCTAAACTAATACCAGACACAGTAGAATTCAGGTCAAAAACTACAACAAGGGACCAAAAATAGATCATTATATAATGATAAAGGGGTCAATTGATCAAGAGAATAAACCAGTTCTAAATATATATGCACCCATTAGAACACTTAAATATATTAAGCAAATACTAATAGATTTGAATAGAGAAATAGACAACAACCTAAGAATAGTCAGCTTTAATACCCCATTTCCAAAATGGATAAATCATTCAAACAACATATCAATAAGGAAATATTGGATTTGAACTCTACTTTACAACAAATGGACCTAACAGATATGTATAGAATATTTCATTCAACAGAAGCAGAATACACATTCTTCTCAAGCACATGAAAAGCATTCTCCAGGATAAGTGATATATTAAGTCACAAAACAAGGCTTAGCATATATAAGAAGTGAAATTATATCAATCTTTTTCTGACATGATGATATGAGACTAAAAACCAGTAACAGAAAGAAAACTAGATAATTCTCAAATACATGGAGGTTAAACAACATGGTATTGAACAACCAATGGATCAAAGAAGAAGGTAAAACGAAAATGAAAGATCTTGAAACAAATAAAAATGGAAACACACATTCCAAACCTTAAGGAATACAATAAAAGCAGTGCTAAGAGGGAAGTTTACACCAATAAGTATGTACATTAAGAAAAAAAAAATCTCTTAAACAGCTTAACTTTATACCTCAAGGAATTAGAGAAAGATTATACCATGTCCAAAGTTAAGAGAAGGAAGGAAATAACAAAGATCAGAGCAGAAATGAATGAAATGCAGACCAGAAAAATAACAGGAAAAAAATCAGCAAAACTAAGTTGGTTTTATGAAAAGATAAATTGGTAAACATTTAGTTAGACTAAGGTATAAGAGAGAAGAAAGCTTTTCCTCTAAAATCAGGAACAAGACAAGGATCTCCACTGCTGCCACTTTTATTCTACATAGTATTAGAAGTCCCAGCCAGAGTAATTAGGCAAGAAAAAGAAATAAAATTCATCCAAACCAAAAAGAAAAAAAAAAAGTGTACCTGTGTGCAGATTACATGATATTAGATTTAGAAAACCCTAAAAACTCCATTAAAAAAAAAAACTGGTATAACTAACAAATTCAATAAAGGCTCAGGATATAGAATCAACATACAAAAATCAACTGTATTTCTATACACTAACAAAAAACTTTATGAAAAAGAAAATCCCATTTATAATAACATTAAATACAATAAGAAAAACTTTGGGATAAATTTAATCAAGGGTGTAAAAGATCTGTATACAGAAACATAAAGGCATGGATAAAAGAAATTGAAGATATTTATTGAAACAAATGAGAAGATATTCTATATTTATAAATCAAACCAATTAATATTGTTCAAGTGTTTATACTCTCCAAAGCTCTCTATATATTCAATGCAATTCCTATTAAAATTCCATTGGTATTTTTCAGAGAAATAAAGCAAGCAATCCTAAAATTCATGTGGAACCAAAAAAACCCCAAATCCCCAAAGAAGTTCTGAGAAAGAAAAACAAAGGTAGTGTCATCAGACATTCCTGGCTTCAAACTACATTACAAACTTTTCAAATTATATTACAGTAATCAAAACTCTCTGGTACTATTATGAAACCAGACACATTGATAAATAGAACTGAGGTCACAAAATAAAACTATGCATTTGTGGTCAACTAATACTTGATAAGGGAACCAAGAATACCCATTGTGAAAGGATAGTCTCTTCAATAAAAGGTGCTGGGAAACTGGATACTTAAAGGAAAATAATTAGATTGGGTCCCTATCTTAATGCATCACAAAAATTAACTTCAAATGAATTAAAGATTGAAATGTAAGACCTAAAACTGTAAAAATCCTAGAAGAAAACTTAGAGGAAAAGTGCCTTGACATTAGTCTTGGCAATAACTTTTTGAATATGACATTAAATCACAAACAAAGGCAAAAAATCAACAAGTGGAACTGCATCAAACTTAAAAACTTGTGCATAACAAAGAACCATAAAAAGGCAATATATGGATTGGGTGAAAATATTTGCAAATCACATATCCAATAAGGGGTTAATATCCAAAACATACAAGGAATTCATGCAACCCAACAGGAAAAAAGAATCTGATTAAAAAGTGGGCAGAAGAACTAAATAGATATTTTTTCCAAAGAAACCATACAAATGACCAACAGGTGCATACATCACATCACAGGTACAAAATCATAATGAGATGTCCTCTTACACCTGTTAGGATTACTACTATAAAAAAGACAAGTGATAATATGCCACAGCAAGGAAGTAGAGAAATGTGAATGCTTGTGCACTATTAGTGACAATGCAAACTGGTACAACCACTGTGGAAAAGTATGGAGGTTCCTCAAAAAATAAAAAAATATAACTACCCTATGATCCAGCAGTCACACTTCTAGGAATATATCCAAATGCAATGAAAACACTACCTCAAAAAGCTATCTGCTCCTCAGTGTTCATTGTAGCATTATTCACAATAGCTAAGACATGGAAACAACTTAAGGTTCCATCAACAGATAAGTATTGTAAGAGAAAGAAAATGTGAGACTTTAGGTAAACAAAAAAGAAGGAAATATTGCCATTGTTGATAACTTGGATGGACCTTGATAGCATAATGCTAAGTGAAATAAGTCAGAGAAAGGCAAATATTATATGACAGGGGCACTGGGGTGGCTCAATCATTAAGCATCTGCCTTCGACTCAGGTCATGATCCCAGGGTCCTGGATGGAGCCCTGCATTGGGTTCCCTACTCAGCAGAAAGCCTGCTTCTCCCTCTCCCTCTGCCCCTGCTTGTGTTCCCTCTCTTGCTGTGCATCTCTCTGTGTCAAAATAAATAAATAAAACATTTTTGGGGAGCCTGAGTGGCTCAGTGGGTTAAGCCGCTGCCTTCGGCTCAGGTCATGATTCCAGGGTCCTGGAATGGAGCCCCACATCAGGTTCTCTGCTCAGCGGGGAGACTGCTTCCTCCTCTCTCTCTGCCTGCCTCTCTGCCTGCTTGCCATCTCTCTCTGCCAAATAAATAAATAAAATCTTTTTAAAAATAAATAAATAAAATAAAACATCTTAAAAAAAGAAAAAAATACTGTATGATACCATTTGTATGTGGAATCTAAAAAAGCCAAACTTATAGAGAGAGTAGAATGGTAGTTTTCAGGGCCTGGGAGGTAGGGATAAGTGGTAAGATGTTGGTCAAAGGATACAGATTTCCAGTTACAAGATGAATAAATTCTGGGGATCTAATTAGTTGTGACTCAAATTAGTATCACTGGATTATATTCTTGAAAGTTGCTGAGAGAGTAGACATTATATATTTTCAACACACACACACATATACAGACACACACACACACAAAATGTAAATATGTGTTAACTAACATTATTGTGGTAATCATTTCAAAATACATAATGTACTGAACTATCACATTGTATACCTTAAACTCAACACAATGTTATAGGTCAATTCTATAAAGCTAGGGGTCAAATGTTTTTCCACTGGAAGATTATAGTTTTATGGGACAAATAGTGTCTACAAGGAAAAAAAAGTTAAAGAAAAGTTAAAGAAAATTCAATAGAAAAAAGAAGCACATTTATAAGAATTTAATTCTTCAGCATTCACTTAAAAATGGCTTTTCTCAAAGCTATTTTATGAAATGAGGTTCCTAACTATCTCTTTCCCCCATGTAATTTTTAGTATTTGATCCTATTTTTTTTTTAACATATTCGGGGTTCCAGTACACTAAATCCAAGAGGATTTAGTTTGGCTCTAGTTAGAAATTTCAAGCTCAAGTAATCTGCCTCCTACTGAGCTTCCTTTTCTCTCTCCTGTTTTCATTCTTCTAGTGGCTTTTGACTCTAATCTCTTAACAACCAGAAAAAGAGTTGACTTTCATTTGTATCTTAAAATGCTTTGGAGATAATGACAAAGCCACCAAAGACTGGGTGGTTTTAAAGAAAGATTCCATGAATGTTAAGTTATTTAGCAATGCAAACCAAGATTATACAAAAAAAATTATCAATAAATAAATTTATCAATAAATTTATAAATTTATTTATATAATTTATAAATTTATATATAATTTTAATATATTTATTAATTATTTATTATTATTGAAATGTTAACTTATAGAAATTTATAATTTATAAATTTGTTGATAAATTAATTTATCAATAAATTTAGTAGGGCCTGTCATATAAGCTCTCTAGAACTTCAAAAATGATGTTAAAGTGCTTTAAGAACCTAAAGTATCATGTGCACCAATCTAAATCATCACATAGAAACTGAAAAAGAAATCCTTGAGACTGAAAATTTTAAAAATAAAGATAAAAAATACATTCAGGAAAATCTGGAAACACTTGGTTTTCTTGTACCTTTGTAAAAAAAAAAAAAGTCACACTTTAAAAAACCCAGATTAATTGCAACTCCATCTGGTACGACTGATATGTGGTTTTGGGGCTATCAGTGAGGTGAGGTCCAGAGCCAACCACCAAGAAGGAATACTTGAGATGTCTTTGGTACAAATAGTTTATTAAAGCACAGGGACGGGGCCCATGGTCAGAAACAGCTGCACTGCAGTTGTGAGGGGTGTCTGATTATATATTCTGGGATTGGGAGAGGTAAGAAAAAAGGAGGACTCAAGGGGTGCCTGGGTGGCTCAGTAGGTTGAAGTCTCTACCTTTGGCTCAGGTCATGATCCCAAGGTCCTGGGATCAAGCCCCGCTTCAGGCTCTCTGCTCAGCAGGGAGCCTGCCTCCCCACACACACCTCCCACCCCCCACCCTCCACCACCCCACCCCCGCCACCTGCCTCTCTGCCTACTTGTGATCTCTGTCTGTCAAATAAATAAATAAAATCTTAAAAAAAAAAGAAAAGAAAAAGAAAAAAAGAAGATTCAAAAGGATTTTCATATGTTCAAGAAGATTACAGGACACCAGAGGCCTAGCCATTGTCAAGTTAACATTGTTTACCCCTCTAGTAAGACATTAACATTTAGGTAGTTGGGAACTTCTCAGAGGAACATTACACTCTGCCCACTTCAAGTATCTGTCAATAGGCTGCAGATTATAAAGACATTGAATTGTATCTATATTTCTTTTTGGCATCTAGGCTATTGACAGAAATGCTTTGTTCTTATAAGCTGGTAAGACATTTGTAAAAGTGAGGGAGACTCCTGTTCTGCAGGAATGAGATCTCGGTAAGTTAACTGTTTTTTTCCTTCATCCAGGAGTACCAGAGGAATGTCACATATATCCCATGGAGGTTTGGGAGGGTTGGGGTGTCAGCTTCTGCTTGTCCTCAGTTTGCCTTCTGTTCCCTCATCACAACCACTTCTCAATCTCCCCTTCTACAGCCAAGAAGTATTAACTCCTACAACAAAAAGACCTACCTGATGTTGACAAAGTGCTTATCTCCAATATGTATTATATATTATATAATATTACATATATCATATAATATTTTAAAAATATCACTGTGAAAGGATAATAGAAGTCATGTAAGACAAAAAATTTTAATTAACATTTAGAGATAATACAATGGGAAAGTCCCAGGAATGCAAAATACATTGACATTTATTTTCTGTGGGCTTCTCAGTTTTTTCATGTTTTCAATAGTTTGTTCTTTGAGAAATACATCTCAGGGTCAAGAGTATATTCCTGACATCCCTCATGGTCTGAGTTTAAAATCCCAAATGCCATGTAGCCACTCCTTATATAGCTTTATATGTGCAGCATTGCAAATGTGTGTTGGTCAGTCTATCCTCTTTAAAGCAAGAATAGTAATATTAAAAGGCTTTAGAATAGGGAAAATAGGTGCAGATATGAGAACACTTATTGCTGCACAAGACACCTGTGCAGTGGATCAAAATACAGTCTATAAGAGAAACTTAAAAAGATGCTGTTTTAATATAGGGGAAACTGTATCCAAAGGAAGCAGCTGGATAACCTGGTTTTCCGTCTTTTCACATAAAATCTGCTTGTCAATTTAAAAACCACATCATGATCATTATTAAAAGAAGTTCAACCAAATTATCAGAACAGAAAAACCAATACATTAATGAATAACAAACTCTGAGGAAAAGTAACAGAACACATGACCTACCTATTTCTCATTTATATCCATACCTTGAGGTTGCATTATTAGTGTGACCCTTTTACGAAAGGGAAGAAAGGAAGGAAGGAAAAGGTGCTATTATGTTTGTAATCCAGAACTTTATGGATACATTTAATGTTCAGAAAACCATGGATTTCCTGTTTTGAAGTTATGTCCAATATCAACCAGCCAGGACTGAGCATGTATAGCTCATCTTTCCTCGCTTTAAAATAATGGTTCTTGGGGTGCCTGGGTGGCTCAGTCAGTTAAACATCTGCCTTTGGCTCAGTTCATGATCCCAGAGTCCTGGGATCAAGCCCCTAGTTAAACTCCCTAATCAGCAGGGAGCCTGCTTCACCCTCTGTCTGTCTCCACCACTGGTTTCAATAGTGCTCTTTCACACACACACTCTCTCTCTCTCTCTCTGCCTCTCTCAAATAAATAAAATCCCTAAAAATAAAATTTAAAAAAAGATATAATGTTAGAAATCAGCCCCAAACTTCAGCAAAAATATAAAAACATCTAAGAATAAAATTAAATAGAAGCCTATATGATCTCTCTGGAAGAAACTTTAACATGTTCCTGAAGGGCACAAGGGAAGATGGAAACAAGTGGAAAGTTTATGTCCTAAGGAAAGCAGATTTAACACCACAATAAACATCTAGCAGGACATTTAAAAGGTATTATTAAGTTCCATGGCTCAGTTTAATTTTGCTTAAATTCATAATAGTATAAACTTAACCACTGACATTAAAACTATTTCTTACAGGGAAAAAAAATCTGCTGTTTAAAAAAATAAAACAAAAAATAATAAACATGGTGATTCTCAAGTTCACATAGAAAACTAACAAAGAGGGGCACCAGGGGGGCTCAGTGGTTAAGCATCTGCCTTAGGTTCTGGTCATGATCCCAGGGTCCTGGGATCAAGTCTTGCATTAGGCTCCCTGCTTGGCAGAAAGCCTGCTTCTCCCTCTCCCACTCCCACTGCTTGTGTTCCCTTTCTCTTTGTGTCTCTCTCTGTCAAATGAATAAATAAAATCTTAAAAAAAAAAAAAAACTAACAAAGAAAAATCACTAGGAAAATTCTGGACAGGAAGAGTTATGAGAGATCATCAGTTTTTTAGAAGTCAAAGCGTATCACAAAATAATAATTAAGCCAGTATATGAATGTTATAAAGTTATAATTAAAAACATATAATTAGCTATGATAATGAAAAAAGGTGGGAAAAGTTTAAAAGAATGTTTTAAAGACAGTTTAAAAAAATGGAGCACACAAAGGGATTTAGTATACAATACAACTGGCATTTCAAATCAATGAAGAAAATATGATTTGTTCAATATATATCATTAAGAGCAACACACATTTAAACTTACTAGATGAAAATATGGAAGGAACACTTTAAAAACTTAGAAATTTTTAAGTGTGACACAAGATCCAAAAGCCAAATAAAAGACTGATAAATTTAACTACCAAAAAAAATTGTTGAGGCCAATAAAGAAAATCTAGAAAAGCCAAAATTGGGAAAAAATATCTACAAGTCAAATCACAGACAATGTACTAACTTTATTAACAGGTAATAAACTGCTATAAGTCGTAACAACATAATGGAAATTTCAGCAAGGGCTATAAACAACATGTACCAAAAGAAAAGTAAACTTAAATAAAGTAAAATCTCAAATCACTCCTAACCACATAAAGCTAGAGCTATTTTCTTGTCAATTTGGTAAATATCATGTTTTATTAAGAAACAGAGAGCATGAACAGGAGGGTTGAGGGAGAGGGAGAGAATCTCAAGCAGAATCCATGCCGAGCATGGAGCTCTGAGATCATGACCTGACCTGACACCAAGAGTCCAATGCTTAACTGACTACACCACCCAGGTGCCCACAAACAGGCATTTTTATACATTACTCTTGGTAGCATAAATTGAAACAACCTCTGAGGAGGGGGATTTAGCAATAGCAATTCAAATTATAAATGTGTGTACACTTTGACAAAAAAGCCACTTCTATAAATACAACCTGATTTACTTTGAGAACTGATATATGCAAAAGTTATTTTTCATTGTTTATAAGATCAAAAGGTTGGAAACAATTTATTTGTTTATCACTAAGGGTACTAAGGGTCTAGCTAAATAAACTGTAAGTAAACATCTATACAATGGATTAGTCTGCCAGTTTAAAAGAATAACATGTGTATGTATGAACCATTATAGTGAAAAATCAAGATGCAAAGCATTGTGTTTTTTCTGCGAAAGTATTTTCATATGACATATATACTTATTTATTTGTGAAATGGAATATCTCCTCTAAAATATACACAAAACCAGTACTCATGATTTTCTTTCTAGAAGAGGATTGAGTGGCTACAAAGAAGGGGTGGAAGGAAGATTTACTTGTCATTGTGGATGGTTTGAATATTTTTACTTTCATAACAGCTACTTGACTTTTTAAATGAGTCAGAACTTTAAAAGTCAGCACCCAACTTGCTGCTTGGTTTCCTGGTTTTTCAGACAGAGCTCCTTTAACAGGAAAGACAATACCCAAGACAGAGCTGCCCAGGAAATGCCAAACTGACTTGTTAAAACAGAGATCTTGAGTAAAACACATTCAGCTACTGTGCCTGACTGGCTCTCCTGTTGGCTGGTCCTCTTTCATCTCTTCTGGCTGCACTGACTTCCAGTGCTCCTGGCCCCGTGATGGTTTTATGCAGGCAGGTATAACTCCCTAAGTCAGTTGTTTCCTTCCTCCAATGAAAGCTCCATACTCATCTGCACCCATGAAGGACACAAGCAACATTTCATTCCGCCATCTGTTGTGGATTTCTAATCCCAGTCCCTTTGGCCTAAGACCAGCTCAGTTTCCCACCTCTATTCCTACCTCACCCACATCTACAGATTAATTAGCCACATCTACCAGGCAATCTCCTCTCCACCCACCCCCCAATTTAGTTATCAGACCTGCCTCAGCCTTCTGCCCAAAGGACAGAGATGTCTACTTCTCAGTTCAAAGAGAGTCAATCTGATGAGATTTAGAACTGTCAGTATCTTAGAAGTACTGAGGAATTCAGCATACCTGGTGGCTCAGTGGGTCAAGCCTCTGCCTTTGGCTCAGGTCATGATCTCAGGGTCCTGGGATTGAGCCCCACTTCGGGCTCTCTGCTCAGCAGGGAGCATGCCCCCCCTGCCTACTTCTGATCTCTCTGTCAAATAAATAAATTCTTTTTTTAAAAAGTACTGAGGAATTCAATCATGCATTTATCCTAGAACAATTTATGGAAAGTGTTATTGACTAGGCATATTGTTAGATACCAAGAATATAATGATGAACAAAACTGGCATGGCCCTTGTTCTTTTGTGTCATATCCATTCTAGGGCAAGAGATGATACACAAGAACATGAAATAAATAGACAAAAAAATTTTTGAAGGAAAATATTGGGAATTGTTATAGAAAATAATGAGACTGGATTGAGTAGGATTACTTCAGATAGGGTGGTCAGGAAATACTTTTTTAACAGGTAACATCTAAGCTGATATTTGATGAATAAGAATGCTCAGAACGTTTGAAGAGCTAGGGTAAGAATGTCCAGGCTTAGCAAGGTGAAGGCCCTAAATGGAAAGGAATTTGGTTTCTTCTAAGGACCATCAGGACCATGTAACTGCAACATATTGAGCAAGAGAATGAAAGCCAAAACAACATTGGAGAGGCAGAGGGCTAGATGACACAGAACCTTTCCACCACAGTAGGGATGCTCACTGGATATACGTGAACTAAGAATTTTAAGCAGGGAGATGGGTGATATATGAACTGATGGGTGCAGGATAGAAATAGAAAAAGGCAGGGGTGGGAAGTAAAATAGGAGGCAGTGAAGTCAGAAATCTTCTACAATGGTCCAGAAAATAACAAACAAATACTTGCTTAGAAAATGATGTAAAAATGAAGAGAAGTGAGTGAAACTAAGAGAACTCACCAAACTCTAGAAGATCAGGGGCACGGATGGAAGAGGACTATGATCCTTGGCTTCTGGCTTGAATAATTACAAGGAAACTGGTGCTTTCCTGATACAGGAAAGAGCAAAACACAAAAGAAGAGAGAAACCATCAGGAGTTTAAGATGTTTTGACCTAACCTGGCAGAGTTGTAGGGTATGCATTTAGGCACAATAGGTAATAGTCCTTGATGACTCACTGTGCTCCACATTTAAGAGCTTTCTATATGGTTCTAGACTGAATGTTTATGTACCCCCACCAACCTTCTAAATTCCCCTTTGAAATTCACATGCTGAAATGTTAACCCCCAAGATGATAGTATTAGGATGTGGGGTCTTGGGAAAAATTAGGTCTTAAAGGTGGAACTCTCATGATGAGGATGAGTGCTCTTATAAAATACACAAGAACTTGCTCTCCCTCTCTGGTCTTCTCCATGGGAGGACACAAAAAGATGGTACCCATCTGTAAAGCAGAAGTTTGCCCTCACTGGGCAAAGAACCTGCCAGTCCCTTGGACTTCCCAACCTCCAGAAAACACACCTTTCACCAATACTATTAGAAAGATATGTTTGCTGTTTAAGCCACTCAGTATTCTATTATAGCAGCCCAATCTAAGTCATGTTAACTAATTCAGGGCTCATACCAGTTGTTATATCATTATGTACCCATTTTTCTGCATTAACTCATTTAACTCTCCCAACAAACTTACAAGTTTTATACTATTATTTTTTCTTTAGATTTTATCTATTTATTTGACAGAGATCACAAGTAGGCAGAGAGGCAGGCAGGCAGAGGAGGGGGAAGCAGGCCCTCTGCTGAGCAAAGACCCCCCGATGCAGGGCTCGATCCCACAACCCTGAGATCATGACCTGAGCCGAAGGCAGAGGCTTAACCCACTGAGCCACCCAGGTACCCCGCAAATTTTGTACTATTATTAAAACCACTTTTTATACAAAAAAATCTCAAGCATGTAGAAGGTAAGAAACTTGCCTAAACTCAAATATCTGATGAGGGGCAGAGCCAATATTCAGATTCTGGCAGTTCTTAAATTGAGCTCAGAGACAAGGAGATCTGAGACCAAGAAATCCATTGTGGAACCAGTTGATAAATGGTATTTATAGTCGTGGAAACAGATGACACCATCTAAGAAGAGCACGTCGTTAAAGGAGAACACAAGTCCTGTGTAAAGCTAGTATTGTGAGGTCAATTAGAGGAGCAGGATCCATAAAAGTTAGCTAAGGAAGAAAGACCATAAAGATGGAAAGAAAACCTGGAGATGGGGTGCTTTACCATCTTCACCAATGTCATGTGTGTGTAATCAGAATGGTTAGCTTGATTCAAAGTTTCCAGAAGAAGGAAAAAGTCAGAGGAAGAAAAAAAGCAAAGGAAAGAAATGCATGCAAATGTAATCTTGTCACAATATAGGGTCAAGAAGTGGAGCTTCAAGGCTCAAGTAATGGGTCAGAATCTTTATTTTTCAGATGAAAAGCTATATG
Source organism: Mustela erminea (assembly GCF_009829155.1). NCBI lineage: Eukaryota > Metazoa > Chordata > Mammalia > Carnivora > Mustelidae > Mustela > Mustela erminea. The sequence goes on from NC_045614.1 coordinate 143,270,971, forward strand.
TCTAGCACAGATCTAATAAATATATTTTCCAACATATGGTTGAAATTATGGGGACTACTGATTTGAAAATTATTCCAAAAACTCCAAAGCACACACTGACCATCACCACATGGGGGATAATGCTGAAGGGAGGAGTTTTTCTTCATTCTTAGAGCTTGAAACAGAGCTTGGAACACTTAAAAATGGTTTGGTATGTTGAAAGGTATCACAGAAAGATTTATTCAGAAGGCAAGTAATTTTGAGGAAAAAATACTATTTTACTTTTATTTTCAATGCCACTAGATTTACAAAGTTTGCAGTCTCAGGAGTAGACTAGTTTTATGAAGTTTTTGTCACTTGCTTTTGCCCAATGTCACACCAGTCAAATAAAATAAACCTTCAGTTCTGCTAACACAGCTTGAATCACTGGTTTTAAGTCTTATTATTTACAGAGGAGAGTTCAACATTTTAAAGAGTTCTACTGCTACATCATGTGGTAATAAGTGTGCAATAATGTTTGACACTTAGGAAGCTAGTATGTAGATTTATAAAATTCAGATTTATAAGGGGAAAATGTATATTTCTAATTATAACAGCTTAATTACATTTAAGATGCATATTCAACTATACTGAAAGAAACATTCCTTTCTTACAGTTTATTTGGAAACCACAAAGCAGTATAAATTATCACAATCTTCTTTACATGGAAATTTTGAGTCACTCAGAAAGAGAATGTCATCTCCTATGTTTCTTAAGCACAAAAATGTTTTACTGATTTTCCACAAAATACTTTCATTAGAATCAAGAGAAGCTTGGATTTTTAACTTGTCCTTTTCCAAAAAGTGATGGAAAAAAAAAATGTTTACTGCAAGACTACTATATGAATTTCATAAAGTCTTTCTCCACCAATATTTAAAGAATTCCCACATGTCATTTTGTCATATATATATATATATATATATATATATATATATATATATATGGTACAGGAAAAGAGAAAATGACAAAATAGAAAAAAAACTAATGAAAACAAATAGATCTGTGTTTAACCCATCACCAGGTTGTCAGGTTAAGAGGAGAGACCCGGAATCCCCAAGAATCCAATGTCTTGGGGGGTCCTCATAGTACAATATGTGCTCAAGAAAAAGCTAAATATAGAAAGCCTAGCTGGCTCAGTCCATAGAGCATGCAACTCTTGATCTTGAGGTTGTAAGTGCAAGTCTCACATAAGATGTGAAGATAATTTAAAAATAAAATCTTTCTTTAAAAAAAAAAGAGATATAATATTTATGAAAAAACAGAAAAATGTGTAATTGATCATTTTCCCCTAAAGTAACAGTCCTAGTGAAGACAGCAAATAAAGGTGTTTTCCTCCACTCTTCTTCCTGAGACCCACTGAAACATCAGAACAATGAAAATCAGGGGAGGAAACATCTTCAATCAAGGAAATGGCCATCTGACTTGGGACACAGAGCTGCTAAATCATAAAGGATAATGAAAGAAAATGTGTACTAGATCAGACTTGAAGCAGGATGTAGTTCTTTCAGAATGAGTGTCATGGTCCCATTAGGCACATCGAACAATTCAGTCATGGGAAAATGAGTGAGCATCAAGACATGGTCAGACCCTGGGAATTAAAGTCACAGGTTGAGGGGACACCTGGGTGGCTCAGTTGGTTGGATGACTGCCTTCGGCTCGGGTCATGGTCCCGGAGTCCCGGGATCGAGTCCCGCATCGGGCTCCCAGCTCCATGGGGAGTCTGCTTCTCCCTCTGACCTTCCCCTCGCTCATGCTCTCTCTCACTGTCCCTCCCTCTCAAATAAATAAATAAAATCTTTAAAAAATTTTAAAAAAAATCTTTAAAGTCACAGGTTGACACTGCAGAAGAGAGTAGTACTGATGAATAAACCATGCTGACATCCCATTTTCAATCTTTCTAGACGGGCCTGGCAGCTGAGGAAAATGGGTGCAGAGAAACAAGGAGTAAGAAGGCAGATGGAGAGCATGTGACCTGGACACTAACCTCTTACATGGAGACCTGTAGTTTCAGCAAAAGGAAGTGAAATAGTGAATAAGAGGGTGTTTGCAACTACACATCTAAGGACTAGTTTTTTTAGTTTTTTAAAAATGCATAAAATGATATAGTTTTAGAAATAACTTCCACAGAGGTGCCTGGGAGCATCCGCCTTCAACTCAGGTCATGATCCCAGGCTCCTGGGATCAAGTAGCATGTCAGACTCCACGCTCAGCAGGGAGTCTGCTTCTCTCTCTTCCTCTGCCCTTGCTTGTGCTTGCTCCCTCTCTCTCAAATAAAGAAAGTCTTTAAAAAGGAGGGAAGGAAGGGAGGGAGGAAGGAAGGAAGAATGGAGAAAGAAAGAAAGAGAGAGAGAGAAGGAGGGAGGGAAGGTGGGAGGGAGGAATGAAGGAAGGACAGGAAAGAAACTTCCACAGAACAGTCTACCTTGTTTGTTGGTCCTGCTTTTCAAGGCTGTGGGAATACTTTCTTGGTATGAGTTTGGGGTAATAGGAGAAAAACAAGACATAAATAGGCCAAGAGCTGAGAGTCCTGCATCCTGAAATACCACCCAGTCCTGAACATAATGAAGATGGTTGGTCAGCCTAGAGAGGAACCACAATTCCATTAAGATTCCTCAGTGAAGAAGATCCTAAAGGTAGTATCAGGACTTAATTTGGAAATTGCATTACGAGAGAGGAATTAATCAAGAGAATATGGGTTAGGAAGAGATGGGACTCAGGTAACTGCCCAGAAACATCAAGGTTGCAGAAATCTGTCACCACACTGAACTTTTTAATTTACCCACTGGTAGGTAGTTTGGGCTCTGAGAATACTGGTATTTGTAGTAAAATGATTAGTTGATTTTTTAAGCAGTTAAAAAAAAAAAGATTATGTTGTTGAAAAAAGCAACAAAGATATAAGAAATCAGAGAAGGCTGCAATTGTCAGATCAGTTTCCAGAAAGGCAACTGTCACGTTCCTGAGTAGTGGCAAAAGAAATTTGGCAATGAAATCATTAAGCTTTATGAAAATGTCCAAAATTACTTCTCCTTGTATGACTAATTTTATTGTTCCATTAGCTGCCTCCCTAGAATTCTCCTCTGGAGAAGAATTAGTCATCACATAATAAATAAAGCCCTGGTTCCCCTCCCCTCTAGCACATGACATGGAACAGTTCCCATGACTGACAGTCCATCTCTCCATTTGTGCACTCTCAAGGGTTCAGCCAAAATTTTAAACCACAAGTTTATGATGACACCAATTGAACCCACTAATGTGCTTTCTTCAGCACTTGGCAACCCAGGAGAAAAGGACACTTTGGCGGACCTTGGGCTGAGAATTGGAAGTGGTGGTGAGAAAGGACTTGAGGAGCTACTGGAAAGGAGGTTAAAATGATTGACTACAGGATCCAGTAGTCAAGATCTCCACTTCCTGGAGAGGAAAAGACAAGAGGGAGGTGAGAAAATGGGGTACAGGTAACAATCAAGTCCACCATGCAATGGAAAGACAAGTTAAATGTGCAAAATGTTGTGACCAAAGGATGGAATGTCAAAGTGCAAGGTTTCAGAGATAAAACATTATTTAAAGGTCCATACTATTGTCATGAAAGTGTGTTGCTGAAATTGAATGAAGAAGTGTATTGACATAGGTAGCCAGAGGAATTGCTAAAGGGATGGATGGGTCAATGTGGACACTGAATTTTGCCCAGAATTATGTCAGAAGGCACAGTGAGTCATGAAAAACTCCATGGCATTTGGAGGACTGTCAAGATAGTACTATCCATGTCTCAAGTTTTTGCTGTAGTTCACAACTCTTTATTAGGGGACCTAAATCTGGGGGCTCTTTTAACCTACGTATCACTGTATGCAGTACTCAAAGACTGCATTAAATATTCTAAATGCTGGAATTATTACTGGAACTCAGTGTGCAAGATTTCCTGGCTTTGGGATGATTGAGCAAAGGCCTCAGGGATAAGACAGCCAAAGGATTACCTAACCTGACCTTGAAGTAAAGCCAGTCACTTTAGCCATAGGATAAAAGGAAGTTTATGGAAGAAATGACGAAATGATCCCATATGAACAGCTCAGAAGCAAAAAGCAGAAGCATCACCATGCGTGTGAGTGTGTGTGTGTGCGCTCACAAGCACAAACACACATGTATTGTTGTTCTACAGTTGAGGATGGGAAGAGAAGCAAATTCACTGTATTCAGACTTGACTTTTTCAACTTTTTAGACCAGTCATGACTAGATGTCCATGTAGCTGATTCTCCTCACGTTTTGTTTTGTTTTGTTTTAAGATTTTATTTATTTGCAAGCGAGAGAGAGCAAAAAAAAGAGACAGCACATGAACGGTGGGGGAAGGACAGAAGGGAGAGGGAGAAGCAGACCCCTGGCTGAGCAGGCAGCTAGATGCAGGGCTCAACCCTGAGATCATGACCTGAGCTGAAGGGAGATGCTTAACCAACTGAGACACCCAGGCACCCCATCTCCTCTAGTTTTGTGCCACTTACCTTGTTTCATGCAATCTATTCTTATTTTCCATTATGCACTCAGTATAAATGTTAGCCAAAAATTACAGACATTAGAAACTGAAAATTATTATTTCAAGAAGGTTACCTTAGGAAGAACAACAAACACATATTTATTGCATGCCAACCTCTCTTCTGAGTACTTCATATCTATCAACTTATCTAATCTGCACAGTGGGCTTATAAAGTATATACCACCATTATTTTCACCATAGCAGTATAGAAAGTGGGCATGGAGAGCTTAAGTAACTCAACCAAGATAAGGTCATGATTTGAACCTAGGCAGTTGGACTCCAGGGTCCTTTTCTTAACCACTAAATCTGTGGTTTTCAAAGGGTGTTCCCCAGACCAGCAGCATCACCTGAAAATTTGTCCGAAATTCAGATTCTTGGGCACCACATCAGATCTACCAAATCAGAAACTTTGGAGTGGGGAGCTTAAGGATTCACGTTTTAACAAGCTCTGAGGGCACCCAGACAGCCCAGCCACTGTGTCATCTTTCTTGTCTGCTCCTTTGCATGCAAACTATCTCTAGTAAACTCCACCTGCTTTCTTTCTCTCAAGTTCAGTATTCGTTTCTATGGTACTGAGACTCAAGAACCCAGCCTAGGAGTCCAGTAACACCACCACCCAGCAAAGCAATGACATAGTAACAAACTTGCACAGGTAGGAAAGGCCAGGCTCAGAATAACGGTTGTTTCACAATTTCTAGATTGAATTTTTATCCTCAGGATCTGCATTCTCCTTAAGGAAATTCACTTACAAACCCACAACAGGGTGATATTTGTGGTATAAGCTGTCAGTGTGTGGGTTAGGATAGAAATAGTTCACTTCCTCTCTGTCCAGAATGGTTTTCACAACTGTCCCTTTTCAGTTTCAACTGGAAAGAGTGTGGCCAATGAGCTGGGTGTTTTAAGTCACAGAATCCATTCCAGGTAAAAAATAACTGCCAGCTTATAAAGTAGCAACTACAAATGTAGCCAAATCCATCTGGCAAAACATCTGCAGTGTAACCCCAGGTGGCACTCTGCCAGATCATTTCAAATTTTGCATTTCTATTGCTATGAAAAAGTGACTCTCCCTCATTTTCAGAGTTTCAACAGTGTCTTTCAAAATCAAATTAAGGGATAAAATGTCATTGGCTCTGGCTAAGCCCCTGTATTTTTTAATATTCTTTCTTGTTCAAATAATAAGTCTGCATGAAAAGAGTAAGAGAAAGTAAACAAACATATGAACAGTGTCTGTCTCTGATAAGTGGGATTATGGAGGTAATTTTCCTTTCGCTTTTATATTTTATGTCTTGACTTCTGTCCTAAACTCCAGACTTATATAACTAACTGCTCGCTGAATACCTGTTTAAATGTCTGATAAGAAACTTGAACATAACACATGAAAAAACAGCCACTAAATTTCTAGCTCCTCATCAAAATCTCTCCCCCCTTGTTTCCCATCCCAGATAAAACAAAACAAAATGCCTTACAAATGGCAAATACTTGGGCCAAATCTAGTCTTCATTTTTATTCCCTTTCTCACAAACTATATCCAATCTGCCACAAAACTCGTTTGGCCAAATATATCCAGAAGGGGACAGCTTTTCAAAAATATCCCGAACAATACCAAAAAATTACCTTCATCCATCCTACCTCTTTCTCTCACATGATTATTGTGGTTGTCTCCTTCATTGTCTCCCTGTTTTCACTGTTGCCCCCTCCTCTATAGTCTGCAAAGCAGACCAAATGACCCTTTTACAATATGTCAGAATTGATCGAGACTTTACAATAACTGCCAAAAGTTGTTAAGAGTCTGAGATCTGATTTTACCCTACTTACAAGTTAACAAATTAGCCTATTATGTTTCAAGGGATGCAGGCAGAAGGCACAAGACTCTTGGGTCAAAATAAAGATTTTAATATCCTGGCCTGGGAAGTAAAATGGGCATCAGCATATATCTATTAGTTCTTTATTTTCCCCTGGATTCCAGGAGGGCTACACAATGTGCCTAAGTGATCATGTATATAAGCAATGGCTTGCATTGTAGGAGAGGAGGAGCACTGGGCTCAAGAAAGCAACCCTTTTACCTTGAACTTGGGACACATGTTTCCTCCCTAGTAGTGGCAACATGTAGAAGGTATAGGTGCAATCCTCATTAAAAGGGAGAATATTCTCAGAATGTAGTCATTACAACCTGATAAGTTACAGAGAAGAAATGATTAGATGTGTATTTGTATTCATCACAAATATGTATGTGGCACTGAACTGTGCAGAGGAATAATGTAGGACAGTCACTGGAGTGATTGTCACAATGTAGGAGTCACAATGGATGATGTAGCATCATGAGTAATGATGTAAGCAGCAATTAAATAAATGATATTAGAGAATTATAATAGCAAGACTTTCTCTATTGTTTCAGTACAAACCAGTCCCCAAAAGCCATGGCCTTGGGAGTTGCTAGCTCTCTCTCATGTTGAGAGAATAAACATAAAGGGATGGTTCTCAGAATTGAACAAGCGGAGAGAGATGGTATCCCAAACACATGAGGGAAAAAAAAAGAAAGAAAAGAAAGAAAGAAAAGAAAACCTTCCAGGACCAAACTTTTCTTTAACATCCAAATAAAAATAAAATATCAGTGCACTATAGGCATCCTCCTCCTTCTCATTGGTCATCCTCAATATATTCATGGAAAAAGGTGTTTTTAATCTTTGTACACTACAGCTGTTTTTCTGATGAGATCTCCACAACATTAAATAGTGTGACTGCTGCTATATTCTACTATATACCTTCCTCTGTAAATGCCCTTTCCAGCCTCAAATAATTAGCAGCTTATCTCCTGAGAGTTACTGGCCAACAAGGGGCAATTCTTTTCTAAATTGTCTTCATTTTCCTATTTTTGACACTGGATTATAACTTTCTCTTTTTCACTTTCTCTATTTGCAAATAAAAAGCTAAATCAGAGGGGTGCCTGGGTGGCTCAGTGGATTAAAGCCTCTGCCTTCAGCTCAGGTCATGATCCCAGGGTCCTGGGATCAAGCCCCTTGTCGGGCTCTCTGCTCAGCAGGGAGCCTGCTTCCTCCTCTCTCTCTGCCCGCCTCTCTGCCTACTTGTGATCTCTGTCTGTCAAATAAATAAATAAAATCTTTAGGGGCGCCTGGGTGGCTCAGTGGATTAAGCCGCTGCCTTCGGCTCAGGTCATGATCTCAGTGTCCTGGGATCGAGCCCCGCATCGGGCTCTTTGCTCAGCAGGGAGCCTGCTTCTCTCTCTCTCTCTCTCTCTCTCTGTCTGACTCTCTGCCTACTTGTGATCTCTCTCTCTCTGTCAAATAAATAAATAAAATCTTTAAAAAAAAATAAAATAAAATAAATAAAATCTTTAAAAAAAAAGCTAAATCAGAAACCATAGTGATAGTACTTTATAAATGCACTAACCTCATATATCACACCCCTTGCATAAGGTTCTGACAACCTTAATCAAGGGGGGAGGGGCAAGATGGTGGAGGAATAGGAGACCTAAATATCATCAGGCCCCAGGAGTTCAGCTACATAGTTACCAAAGCATTCTGAACACCTACAAACTCAACAGGAGATCAAAGAGAAGAAGAACAGCAATTCTAAGAACAGAAAAGCAAACACTTTCTGGAAGGTAGGATGTGCAGAGAAGTAAATCTAAAGCAACAGGAAGATAGACTTCAGGAGGAGGGGCCAGCTCCTGGCAAGTGGTACAGCAACAGAGCACAAAATCAAAACTTTTAGAAGTCTTCTCCACTGAGGGACATCGCTTCAGAGGCTAAGCAGGACGTAGAGACCTCACGGGGACAGTGTGGTCTCAGGACATGCAGGGTCACAAAACGACTGGGGATGGCTGAGTGTGGCAGAATTCCCAGGTATTGGAGCAGGGAAGCTGGCTGCAGAGATGGAGCCCAGCTGTGGGCCTTCAGCTCGGGGTTGCCTTAAACCATGATCCAAAGCACAGTCGGCTCATTGCTCTTCAAGCAGGGACCCCAAAAGTGGCAGATCTGGGGAGACCCCATCCTTCCTCATCTGGGAGAAGCAGCACAGGAGCACACTGCAGGAATCAGCTGGGTTTGGAGACTCCAAACAGAGCCATGTGCCAAAGATAGAAATGCTCTGTCACAGGCCAGGTGAGCACAGAGTGTGGCTAGATACCAGGGAGACAGGAATGATAAATTACTTTTCTCTGGCAGTGCACTGAGGAGTGGGGCTCTGAGTTCTCAGATCCTCCTGGCCAAAGATTGGGAGGCTGCTGATTCATCCCGATCCTCCAAAGCTGTACAGAAAATGTTCAGGAGAAAAAAGCTCCCAAGACAAAAACCAAGCAGGTTACTTATCCTGGCCCCTGGCAAGGGTGATGTAATTCCACCTCAGGCAAAGACATTTGAGAATCACTGCAACAGGCCCCTTCAGCAGAAGATAAGCAAGAACATCCAGCCAAGACCGATCACTGAGAACTGAGAACTGAGATCACCAATCACTGAGAATGCAGAACTCCAGAACTAGGGGAAGGCAACACATAGAACATATAGAATTCATGGTTTTTTTACCCACGGTTCTTAAGTCCTACAGATTAATTTTTTTAATTTTATATTTTTCTTTTTCTATTTTTTAAATTCTTTTCTCTTTCCTATTTTAATCTTTCTTAAATATTTTATCCTATCAATACGTTTTTAAAAAATCTTTTTAAATTTTCATTGTTATATTCTATCCCTTCATTGTATTTAACCTTATTTTTTTATATACATATAGGTTTTTCTTTCATTAAAATTTGGGGATACAGTTTCTTCTAGCAGATCAAAATATACCCTAAATCTAGCACATGGCATTGTTCAGATCTCCAGCATGATCATATTCTTTCCTTCTTGTTTTGGTCTTTTTTTTTTTTTCAACTAAGTTCTTAGCAATTCCTTTTTTAGAATCTTTTTAAAAATTTTGTCATTACAGTCATATTCCATCCTTTCATTGTGTTTACCCTTATTTTTGTTCATATATATATATTTCCTTCTTTAAAAATTGGGAAGGTAGATTCTTCTAACAGACCAAAATACACCCAAAATCAAGTGTGTGGCTCTGTTCTATTCACCAGTCTGTGATATTGAAATATATATATATATATATATATATATATATATATATATATTTATATTTATATTTATAAAACCCCTCCCCTCCTTTTTTATCCCCCACGCCCAGTTTCCAGTGTCTTCCAATTTGATTAGTGTATATTTTTCTGGGTTTGTTGCTACACTTTTAGTATTTTCTTCTCTCATTCATCTATTCTTATCTGGATAAAGAGAGAAGACAGAAAAACTCACCTCAATAAAAAGAACAAGAGGCAGTAGCGATGGCTAGGGACCTAATCAGTACTGACATTAATAAGATGTCAGAACTAGAGTTCAGAATGATGATTATCAAGATCATAGCTGGCCAGAAAAAAGCATGGAAGATATGAGGAAATCCCTTTTTGGAGAACTAAAATCCCTTTCTGGAGAAATAAAAGAACTAAAATCTAACCAAGTTGAAGAAAAAAAATCTATTAATGAGGTACAATCACAAATGGGGGCTCTTACTGCTAGAATAAATGAAGCAGAAGAGAGAATTGGTGATATAGAAGACCAAATGACAGAGAATAAAACAGCTGAGCAAAAGAGAGACAAAGAACTACTGGACCACGAGGGGAAAATTCAAGAGATAAGTGACACCATAAGATGAAACAATATTAGAGTAATTTGGATTCCAGAAGAAGAAGAAAGAGAGAGGGGGGCAGAAGGTATATTGGTGTGAATTATTGTAAAGAATTTCCCTAATATGGCAAAGGGAACAAGCATCAAAATCCAGGAGGCACAGAGACACCCCCCCCCAAAATCAATAAGAATAGGTCCACACCCCATCATCTAATAGTAAAATTTACAAGTCTTAGTGACAAAGAGAAAATCCTGAAAGCAGCCTGGGACAAGAAATCTATAACATACAATGGTAAAAATATTAGATTGGCAACAGACTTATCCACAGAGACCTGGCATGCAAGAAAGAACTGGCATGATATATTCAGAGCACTAAACGAGAAAAACATGCAGCCAAGAATAGTATAACCAGCTAGGCTATCATTAAAAATAGAAGTAGAGAGAAAAAGATTCCAGGACTAACAAAAGTAAAAGAACTTACAAACACCAAACCAGCCCTACAGGAAATATTGAAAGGGGTCCTCCAAGCAAAGAGAGACTTAGAGTAGTAGACCAGAAAGGAACAGAGACAATGTACAGTAATAGTCGCCTTACAGGCAATACAATGGCACTAAATTCATATCTTTCAATAGTAATCCTGAATGTTAATGGGCTAAATGCCCCAATCAAAAGATGCAGGATATCAGAATAAATTAAAAAACAAGACCTAACAGGGATGCCTGAGTGGCTCAGTTGGTTAAACGCTGCCTTCGGTGCAGGTCATAATCCCAGGGTCCTGGGATCAAGTCCTGCATCGGGCTCCTTGCTCAGTGGAGAGCCTGCTTCTCTCTCTGCCTCTGCCTGCCACTCTGCCTGCTTGTGTTCTCTCTCTCTCTCTGACAAATAAATAAATAAAATCGTTAACAAAACAAAACAAAACAAAACAAAACAAAAAGACCTAACAATATGCTATCTACAAGAAACTCATTTTAGACCCAAAGACACCTCCAGATTTAAAGTGAGGGGGTGGAAAAAAATTTACCATGCTAATGGACATCAAAAGAAAGCTGGGGTGGCAATCCTTATAACAGATCAATTAGATTTTAAGCAAAAAGCTGTAATAAGAGATGAGGAAGGACATTGTTATACTTAAGAGTCTGTTTCAACAAGAACAACTCACAATTTTAAATATCTATGCCCCTAACATGGGAGCAGCCAATTATATAAACCAATTTATAATAAAATCAAAGAAACACATTGACAATAATATTATAATAGTAGGGAACTTTAACACCCTCCTCACTGAAATGGACAGATCAACAAAGCCAAATATCAACAAGGAAATAAGGCCTTTAAAGGACACATGGGACCAGATGGACATCACAGATATATTTAGAACATTCCATCCCAAAACAACAGAACACACATTCTTTTCTAGTGTACATGGAACATTCTCCAGGATAGATCACATCCTGGGTCACAAATTAGGTCTCAATTGGTACAAAAAGACTGGGATTAGTCCCTGCATATTTTCAGACCCCAGTTCTCTGAAACTACAACTCAATCACAAGAGGAAAGCTGGAAAGAACTCAAATAAATGGAGGCTAAAGAGCATCCTACTAAAGAATGAATGGGTCAACCAGGAAATTAAAGAAGAATTTAAATAATTAAAAAACACGACTGTTCAAAATCTTTGGGACACAGCAAAGGCTGTCCTGAGAAGAAAGTATATAGCAATACAAGCCTTTCTCAAGAAACAAAAAAGGTCTCAAGTACACAACCTAATCCTACACCTAAAGGAGCTGGAGAAAGAACAGCAAAGAAAACCTAAGCCCAGCAGGAGAAGAGAAATAAAAATGATCAGAGCAGAAATCAACAAAATAGAAACCAAAAGAACAGTAGAACAAATCAACAAAAATAGGAGCTGGTTCTTTAAAAGACTTAGTAAGACTGATAAGCCCATGGTCAGTTTCAAAAAGAAAAGAGAAAGGACCCAAATTAATAAAGTCATGATTGAAAGAGGAGAGATCACAACCAACACCAAAGAAATACAAACAATTATAAGAACATATTAAGAGCAACTGCATGCCAGCAAATTTGACAATCTGGAAGAAATGGATGCATTCTTAGAGACATATAAACTACCAAAACTGAACCAAGAAGAAATAGAAAACCTGAACAGACCCATAACCAGTAAGGAGATTGAAGCAGTCATCAAAAATCTCCCAACATGGCACCTAGGTGGCTCAGTCCTTATGTGTCTGCCTCTGGCTCAGGTCATGATTCCAGGGTACTCGGATTGAGGACCACATCAGGCTCCCTGCTTGGCAGGAAGCCTACTTCTTCCTCTCCTCCTCACCCTGGTTGTGATCACTCTCTGTCTCTCTCTCTCTCTCTCTCTCTGTCAAATAAATAAATAAATAAAACATTTTTTTAAAAAATCCCAACAAATAAGAGGCCAGGGCCATATGGCTTCCCAGGGAAATTCTACCAAACGTTTAAAGAAGATTAATACCTGTTCTCCTGAAACTGTTCCCAAAAATAGAATGGAAGGAAATCTTTCAAACTCATTTTACAAGGCCAGGATTACCTTGATCCCAAAACCAGAAAAAGACTTTTTCATAAAGGAGAATTACAGACCAAATATCCTTGATAAATACAGATGCAAAAATTCTCACTAAATTCACTAAAATTCTCACTAAAATACTAGTCAATACCAGGATCCAAAAGTACATTAAAAGGATTATTCACCATAACCAAGTGTGATTTATCCCTGGGCTACAAGGTTGGTTCAACATCCACAAATCAATCAATGTGACACATTAATAAAAGAAAAAACAAGAACCATATGATATTCTCAATAGATGCTGAAAAAGCATTTGACAAAGTACAGTATTTTTCTTGATCAAAACTTTCAGAGTGTAGGCAAAGAGGGTACATACCTCCATATCATCAAAGCCATCTATGAAAAACCCACAGTGAATATCATTGTCAATGGGGAAAAACAGCTTTTACCCTAAAGTCAGGAACGTGGTAGGGATGTCCACTATCACCACTGCTATTCAGCATAGTACTAGAAGTCCTAGCCTAACTACCCTATGACACAGCATTGTACTACTGGGTATTTATCAAAAAGATACAAATGTAGTGATCCAAAGGGACACGTGAATCCAAATATTTATAGCAGCAATGTCCACAATAGCCAAACTGGAAAGAACCTAGATGTCCATCAACAGATGACTGGATAAAGAATATTATATATATATATATAGATAGATAGATTTTATACACAGACATATATATACACACATATATATGTATACACATACACACATATATATGTGTATATACACACACACACATACATACAATGGAATACTATGCAGCCATCAAAAGAAATGAAATCTTGCCATTTGCAATGATGGTGATGGAACTAGAGGGTATCATGCTATGTGAAATAAGTCATTCAGAGAAAGACAATTATCATATGATCTCTCTGATATGAAGAATTTGAGAGACAGGGCTGGGGGTCGTGGGGGGTAGGGAAGGAAAAAATGAAAGAAGATGGCATCAGAAGGGAGACAAACCATTGTTCTCATGGAACAGACTGAGGGTGGCTGGGGGGTGAAGGGAGTAGGGATTTGGTGGGTGGGTTATGAACATTGGGAAGGGTATGTGCTATGGTGAGTACTGTGAAATGTGAAACCCTGATGATTCACAGACCTGTACTCCTGGGGCAAATAATACATTATATGTTAATAAAAATAAAATAAAATAAAATAATAAAATAAATAAAATAAAATAGATTTGTCTATGATCCACACACCTGAGAAGCAGTCAACAAAATAGAATGTTCCAGGAATAAAAACATGGCTTTTGAAAGTTATCCTTTTTTTAAAATTTTTATCTCTCAAGTAGTTGCTACAGGTAGTAACTTGATTAGTCAAAAATATGGCACCTTCTTTCATGGAGATTAATGGGAGAAACACCCAGCTGAGAATTATGAAGAGCACTTTGTTTTGTGTGCATATGGGTGTTCATGTATGTAGAAATATGGGGGGGGGGGGAAATATAGGATAGAAAAAAAGTCACTCTAAAGTTCTATTCTTGAGTTTCCCAGATTAGAAATTCTCTTCTTTGTGGGGAAGGGGATGCTGTGAGAATAAAAGTAAAAAGAAAAATCACTTTGAAAAAATATATAGATTTTATTATTGCTAGGTTTTGCCCTTGTTGCTGATAATAAGTCACATACTTTGGCAATCTGTTTTATTTCACACTTAATTTAGGAAAATGTTAGACCATATTGAATACAAAATGTTTGAAAACAGACAGATATGCTTCCATCGACTTTGTCTTGAAGAGAAGATGGAAGAAGCAATTTTGGCTTCCCTACGTTGGATTTTATGAAAATGAATTAGCCAATCTACAAATTTCTAATGTGTCTTAAATAACATCAAAATGAATGGTAAATAAACTTACTTATTAAGATTTAGCTCACTATTTTATCTTGGTCATAATCAAATTATAGAGTAAGATTTTTCTGTGAAAATTCTGAAATGGTAAGAATCTGTCCATCCATCTCCACCCCTAAATATAAATGACCATAGAATTATAAATTATAGTATATCCATATTAAGAAAAAGGAGAACTGACAATTCTGATAAATATGTCTACTGTTGCCAGGGCATGGTGGAAAGTTTAGCCAACTCTTTGACATGCAAATATTTTGGGTTTCCTGTCTTCAGTAGAAACACTGGCTCTGAGAAACTTCAAATATGCTGAGAAGAGCCCAGCCTTCCAGGTTGATTCTGCTACTAGCACGGTAATATATGTGGTCTTGGCCAATCTGTATTCTCTGGGACTCAGTCTCCATGTAAGCAAGAAGAAGGGGATGAGCTAGATTACCATAGAAACATCAGAGAATTTAGAGGTAAAAGAGTTTTAGGGATCATTAATCTAACATGTCTATGTTATACATGAAACAAATTCTAAAGTGCTTATGTCTATTGGCTATGAGAATTGTATTATTAATCTTTCCAGTCATACTTATAGTAATTTCTCCCTCTCTCACAAAAAAATGAAATTAAGTTTTCTATTTAAAAAACACGAGAAACGATATTCTCCAAAATTAGTAAGATGTGTCAGGAGTAAATTTCCAACCTATAAGTAGCAATGTTAGTCTTAATCATTCCCCAATTTGAAATGTTTTTCACTTACCTAAGAGTGTAAAATGAGTATTTATTAAAATGTAGTTACTTATCATATACACTCCAATTAATTCATTTTGGGGATCAAGGGATGATGACAAAATTTACTGAACACCTATTATTTGAGAAGCATTTAATATTTATTACCTTATTTAGTTCTTAAACCAATGATCATACTCATAATTTCCATTTTGTAAACTTGATATTAATGGAGTTAAATAATTTGTCCTAAAATAGATTACCAAACAAGTGAATTGCAAAACTGGGATTCAATCTCAAGTCTTACTGGCCTGAAAGCTTAGGAACTTTTCACTATTCTACATGGCCTGGCTGAAGAGAGAAAATTTTGTTTCAAAATTCTTGGGTAGACCAGAGCTACCCACCTTTGAATAAAAGCTGCACAATAACTTAATAACTTAGTGCACAGAGAGAGAACAGGATGCTTGGGTCAAGGTGAAGGAGTCATTATTCAGATATCTTTCCTTCCACACCAAAATAGAAACTCTTTTTTAAATTAAAAATAGAGAGCCACATTTAAAAAAAAAAAAAGTGAAAATATTCACTTTTCCTCTGCAGAAGCAGAGGAAACCCACAGCAAAAGCAGAGATTAAAGTATTATAAGCCAGATGGCCCTTCAGCCATTATATATATGATGGTACTTCAGGAACTGCATAGGTATGAAAGTTAAATCTGCCATACACATAGCAAGGAACAAGAAACTGCTCTCCATGTGAGTCTAGGAAGCAAGACTATACTGCTTATCCATTTATAAGACCTAAATACCTCTATTCATTCACACAAAATTACAACTAGAAACATTCCCTTTGTCTGAGCACAGAAAGACTGTATGAAACCTGGACTGGTATTGATATATAACTGAGATAGATATTAAATTTTATCAAATGTTTTAGCAACTATTTTGGATTAAAGTCATCCATAATATAACAGATGGATATTTTCTAGTAATTTATAAATACAAAATCTAACATCAAGCTTAATAGGAAAACACTAGAAGATGATAACTGGCTTCTAGCTAACCAAGACAAAGAAGAGAGAAAGAAATGTGTCCTACAACTTGAAGGAAAAGAGGCTAATTTAACATTACTTACAGATGATAGCATTATAGAAATTGAAAAAACAGAGTAAACATCAAAACTATTACAAACTATAAGTCTTCAATAAAAAACAGCCTTTAATAAAAGCCACAATGATTTCAAAAGCTTAATGTGAGAGAATATACAAAATACATTCAAACAAGATAATACAACTAAATGATAATTAGCAAGAAAAATGAAAAACTTCTAAGAAAATAATTTACACAATGCTCCTGAGAGACAGAAAAATCCTAATCAAAAGAAAACCCCACCTATTCTTATGTAAGATTTACAGCACAAGGTTATTAATTTTCCTTCAATTAGTCTACAAACCTAAAGCAACCCAACCAAATTAAGAAAAAACTTTTTTTTTTTTTAATGAAACAAGCTAATTCAAAACTTCATGGGAAGAAACATACAAGCAGTAATAGCCACTACATCATAACATTAATGTTATGGAATGAGCTGTGTCTTACCAATCCATAAAGTTGAAGCCCTAACCTCCAACTTAGAATGTGACTGCACTTGGAGACAGGGCCTTTAAAGAGATAATTAAGTTAAAAGGAAGCCATTAGGATGGACTCTAATCCAATCCAACGGGGTGTCCTTATAAAAAGAGGAGAAAAGGGGGGATACCCAGAGATACCAAAGGCTGCTCACACACAAACAAAAGGCCATGTAAGGACACAGAAAGAAGGCAAAGAACTACAAGCCAAGAAGAGAGGACTCAGGAGGAACCTCACCTGCCAACACTTTGATTCTGGGCCTCTAGGTTCCAAAAGTGTTAGAAAATAACACTATTGTTTAAGCCACTTATTCTGCTGTATTTTGTTACGGCAGTCCTACAGACAAATGCAATACATTCCACACAAAATTAGCGAGCATAACTATCAGGCAAATATGCTTATGAGTTAGGATTTTAATAATAGAAATTGATGTTATTAATAATCTGGCCCTGAATGTTGGAAACAATCATAAACCGTAGAGCCAAGGAGAACTACTTGCTCGAGTTACTACGGGAATCACCCAAATGTTTTCTACCCACCAAAAATTCTATTAAAGTAACAGTAATTTGTTAAACTGGTTTAATAATTCAACCTGCAGTATTTTTTCCTCCTAGTCTTCTCAGCTACCATATATGAGTAAATCAAAGTATTTATTACCTGTTCTCTACATGCAGATATAGGTAACATTAGGGATATGAAAAGATTTTGTATGAACAAAATCCTTTAACTTTTACTAGAGAAATGAGACCGATGTCCAAAAAATGTAAGCAAGAATGAAATATTCCTATATAAAATAATACTTGTATGTTGGCTAACTGAACATAATAATAAAAACATAAAAATTAAAAAGAGGAATACTTGTAGATATTTTAAATTCTCATTCTAGTTAGTGGGCAGTTTCCCAGACTTTCACATCTGTTTTTTAAATCTATAGTTTCCTTCCTTTCTCTCTCTTTGTCCTTATTCCTTGAAACTGTGATCAAGGGTTAGTTTCTATATAAAACCACCTTGGGGATACCTGGGTGGTTCAGTCAGTTAAGCGTCTGCCTTCAGTTCAGGTTATGATCCCAGGGTCCTGGGATCAAATCCCGCATTGGGCTCTCTGCTCAGCGGAAAGCCTGCTTCTCCCTCTGCCTCTGCCTGCCACTTCGATTGCTTATGCTCCTTCTCTGACAAATAAAATATTAAAAAAAACAAAAAAACAAAATACTTTGCCCAACCACCCAAAGCCTGTTTGTGTACCCTCTGCAAAATGTCTCAATAGCGCATGCTATAAACATTTGCTTGCATGCTTGCCTCATCCAAGATGATGCTCATTCAACCTTATGTACTTGGCACCTAGCACACTGCTGGAAAAACAGACGAGATGAGCCAAATAAATGAATTTAAAAATGGGGGCTGGACTATTTTAAAGGAAGTCAAACTATAATATTGTAAGGAACAAAGGAATGAGAGGAGGAGAGGAGACATTTGAGACCTCATCGTGATCAAAGAATAAACCAAACCTAGCAGCATAGTTATCCTGAAAGAAAAATAACTGGATATGTCCAGTCTTGGAGTTCATCTGAAGTTATTTGCAATGAGAGACAAAACTAACATAATTTATTGTTCCTGGGATAAAAAATTTGAGGACTAAATATATTTCCCTGTTTCTGTGTTCAACATAACAAACACTGCCAAAAGCAACCAAGATGCTTGCTAGAGAAGATAAATTGCCTTGGAAGGTAAATCTACGAACCAACCAAAATATCTTAAAGCCTAATAGCTCACTTCAAGACCCTCCTCCTACAAAGTCCACCAAACCAAAAAAGTTATTTTGTTACGAACTCTGACCAATTCCAGTTTCCTGCGGGGCAACATCCCCTTTAAATCATGTAAAGCCTTCCATCCTTTGTCCCAAGAGTTCTCTTTGTAGAGCCTGCTAACTATTACCCTAGTTTAAGTCTCATCAACTCAGGGTTGCTGGACACATTTTTCTAGTGATCTTTTTATGAAGCTGAAGGCCAAGGGTAGCCTTAAAATGAACTTGACATATACCCCAACTTTGAAGAACAGTTTAAGATGAGAAAGCTAATTTTTGTTCATTACCTTGTATTTTATTCTTTTCTCCAAAGAGGGTAAGTCATGAGCTAACATAAAAACATAAAGTATTTTTATTCATTTTTTTAAATGACAGGTAATGCTATAAATCTTTTCACTTGCTTCCTCTTGTAAGTATTTCCTCATATCCTCATACTCTTAACTTTACTGTATGTTGTCACCTGAAAAATAATAATTTACCAGCTTTATTAAGACCCAAGTATATACTATAGGAAATGTGCATTTTCTATGATAGAATCCTCCAAGACATAAAAATGCTGCCTTTTTACTTTTTTTATTTTTAATTTCAAGTTTTTATTTTAAATTCCAGTTAGCATTCAGTGTAATATTAGTTTCAGGAGTAGAATTTAGTGATTCATCACTTACATACTGTGCTCAACACAATACCCACCTTAATGCTGCCTCCTTTTCAAAATGCTTTTACCTTAACTAGTGAATGTCCATGAAAAGAAAAAGAATATACCATCACCATTCTACTGTAAGATGTGGTTTAGAAATTTTATATTGTAAGGGAACCTGGGTGGCACAATCAATTAAGTGTCCAAGTCTTGTCTTGGTTCAGGTCATGATCTCAGGGTCGTCACATGGAGCCCCTCAGTCCCTTGGCTCCACACTCAGGGGAATCTTCTTGAGAGTCTCTCCCTATGACCCTCCACCCTCCTCCCCACTCTCTCCCCCTCTCTCTCTGAAATAAATAAATCTTTAAAAAAAAAAAAGAAATTTTATATTTTAGTTACTTTTTTATATTAAATTACAACCAGTTATCACCTCTGAAACCTGTAAACTATGTTGGATGAAAAAAACAAAAAAATGAAAAACAATAGCAGTAACAAAGCAAGAACTTGGTAAATGGATAAATGGTTATAAATGGATATAATTCTAAGAAGTCCCAA
This sequence comes from Mustela erminea, assembly GCF_009829155.1. Taxonomy (NCBI): domain Eukaryota; kingdom Metazoa; phylum Chordata; class Mammalia; order Carnivora; family Mustelidae; genus Mustela; species Mustela erminea. The sequence goes on from NC_045614.1 coordinate 143,290,965, forward strand.
TTGGCTATTATTCAAAGGAATATTCTGCCATTTTAAGAATTACTGATACCCAATATTTATTTATCTTTTAGCCTTCTAAACTCCTTGCCCTTGTATGCTATTTTAATCACAATTCTCACAGCCCATTTTTTCTTGCCATTTTCCTCTACTTTTCCCCATCAGCATTACATATTTGCTTCTCTTTGTAGTTTATTTGACCCATACAGATTTTTTTTTATTAATTTCACATTGCTAGGTTCTTATTAAGCTTATTTCATATGCCTAGCATAATTTTGACTCTTATTTACCCCATAGGTACAAATTTCTTTAGTTCCTCAGAGCCAATTTTTTTTTTTAAAGATTTTATTTATTTGACAGAGAGGGATAACGAGAGAGGGAGCATAAGCAGGGGGAGTGGGAGAGGAAGAAGTAGGCTTCCCACTGAGTAGGGAGCCCACTGTAAGGTTCTATCTCAAGACCCTGGGACCATGACCTGAGCCAAAGGCAGATGCTAATGACTGAGCCCCCCAGGCATGCCCCTGAGTCTATTTTTTTAAGAGAGAAAAAGGATAATTAACACAGTTGAAACAATCAAGGAAAAAATGTATTATTTTTAGGTACTAGCTTGCAATAAGTGATAAAAAGTCTTGAAATGAAATGCATATTTATACAGTTGAAATAAATATAAAAATTCTAAAGAAAAAAATACTAAACGAGGAAATTGAATAAAAGATTCCATTTAACTTAATTAATTTTCATTGCTAGAAATCACAAAACATAATTTGACATTCAGTCTTCTAAATACATTTTCAGTGATATCTTGATGAAATGTTATGTTAGATACTAGAACACTGGCTCATATAGAGGCTCAAGGCCTATGTTTCTTTAAGTATATATAAATAAACTTACTGCAAATTATGGTGTTAAAATTTTCTGCCCTCAGCAAATGTTTGTAAACAGATTTCAGAAGGTTGTAGGCTTTTGGAGTAATGTACCATTAAGGGAACAGCTGCTACTGTTTTTTGTAAGATGTCCCTTTACCAATGGTGTAACCAAAATTATTAGGTCATACCTAGTATCTGTTGCCATTGATCATTTTTGGTGATAGAGTAACATCTTTTCAGAGTCCCTTTCCTCTGGAACCATCAAAGATCACAAAAGAGTGATCCCCACCAGTTAAAGCCAAGCTGACATATTCCTACACCTCCAAATATTTTTATTCAAGGAAGTCTGATTTCAGCTCCACCCAACCATCATTCCTCAGTTCTCACTGTGTGTAAAGCTTTGGGCCAGGCACTGAGGAGTTATGGAGACCAGAAGCCACAAAAGATGATGTCAAGAAACTTGCCCTCAAGGCGATGCCTTCAAGCAAAAGAATAAGGAACACAAGTAACTGTAGTTCAAAGTACAATGACATATTTGTACAAATGGATATAAAATAATTGTGACAGGGAGAACTGGGGAGAGATGCTATGATTAGAAAAGCCTTTAGGATTTTTCCAGTGGTGATTACACATTATGTCAGGTCAAGTTGATTTGAATTATGAGAAAGAGAAGATATTTTAGGATAAACAGAAACAAAGATGTCTAAAACTGCATATCTTGGTCAAAAATGGTGAAGTTTACAGAATAAGGAAGGATATGACACAAATAAAAACTGGAAAGCTATCTATACCAGATTTTGAAGGCCTTGAAGAGCATGATAAAAAGTTTGCATTCACACCCTCTGCCTCACATACATGCTCCAAAAGTAGCCAAGATTTCATCCAGGTTAGAATCACTTCAATAAGATCATACCCTCTAGAATTCATTTGCCCCTTGAGACATTTTCATAATATTGATTCTTTTTTTCCTACTCACATAATATTGATTCTTGATTTCTCACTCTAATGCTCTCAGGTTAAAACAAACTAATAATTTGTATTGAGCTTAGATTAATATTTTATGTCTTTATTACTCATAGCTAAATCTTTCTCCCACTTATTGAAACATTGAATGTAAATGACATTGATTGACGGTTCTTCCATCTCAGCCTTGTGCAAAAAAACTACATGCCTCTCATGAAAATTATATAACAATAGCACCTCATTTTTATATACAGCTTTATTGTTTGCCACTCATTTTCAAATATACTGCAAATCTGTCACAGAGTGTAGGCAACTAACATTTTTTGTGCCCTTATTGTTTGTCAAGTACTATGCCAAGCTCTCTATGTACAATTCTCATTTAGAAATGAGAATATTAAGGTTATTAACATTGAGGGACTTCAAAAGGTCACAAAACCAATAAATAGAGAGGAAATAGGGCTTACCTTAGAAATTTTTACCTTAACCATCATGCTATTATTATTTCCTGTATAAACACACATACACACCCAAAAGTAGTTTTGACATTTTAATCAAATCAACAAAACACTTTTGTAAATCAACTACTTTATAGACTTTGTTCTACAAAATTTGTTAATTCAATTTAAGCTAACATTAAATTGATCTACTTATTCAATTCACCCAAAATTGTCAAAAATGTATCATGTAATTTTTATTTATATGGGCTGCATCACGCCAAGACAAAAATAATGCACTTTAAATTGGATGCCAAAGTTTATGCATTAGAGTATAAATAGTTGTACATGCACCAATGGCAAAGCAACCATTCTGAAGTCTAAACATCCATTTTTTTATTTTAAAATTCTAAGTGTATTTTATTATTTTAATACAAAACAATTTTTTTAGAGAGGTAGGAAAGGGACAGAGTAAGAGAGAGAGAGAGAATCTTAAGCAGGCTCCACACGGAGCATAGAGGCCAGCATCAGGGCAGGGTCTTCAATCTTACAGCCCTGAAATCATGACCTGAGCTGAAATAAAGAGTTGGCCACTTATGCGCACCTGGGTGTCTCAGTTAGTTAAGCAACTTCCTTTGGCTCAGGTCATGATCCCAGTGTCCCAGTATTGAGCCCTGCCTCAGGCTCCTTGCTCTGTGGGGGAGCCTGCTTCTCCCTCCTCCTGCCTGCCACATGCATGCATGCATTCCCTCTCTCTCTCTCTTTGTCAAATAAATTAAATCTAAAAAAAAAAAAAAAAGTCAGCCACTTAAATGACTAAGCCACCAAGGAGCCCAATGAAACACAATTTTGAAGAAAATTATACAACTAAGCTTTCTGAGGTCAGGGTCAGAAAGGAAATGTTTAATGCCTCAAGTATTATCTTATTTCAAAATTTCATCCACTGAATGTTATAAATGTGGCCCTGGAGGAGTTGAGGCTTTTATTTCACAGATAAGTAGGATGGTTCATGAGGCATGTCTTCTGAACACTGCTTGTGGTGTGCTTCTGTTCCTATTGTCCAACCCATGGCATTAGCAAGGCTTTCCTATCCTTCTATCCTTCCAGTGTAATAACACTTTCCTGTGAGATTACTCCTTGGATCCATTCTTGCCCCTCCTTACCAACTGGAGAAAAAGAAATGAAGCCTAATAAAAACCACAGGAGTACTATTAAACTGAATTTAAGCAAACATTTTGTCAGAAAAAATGAGAAAGTTTTCTTCTTCTTTGTTAAGGAGATATCATTCTGATGCTATACATAATAGAACTAAGCAAGAAATTCAGGTCCTAAAAGCAAATTATTGGCCTGGTTCTACCAGAGAAAAGAGAAAAAAGTCCTTTTGAGATGATTTGCTATCCTAAGTTAATTCTAAAAATCTTGTAGTCTGAGACTTTAAATGATAACTGAAAATTTGAAAAAAAAAATCTGAGATGGAAAACCAGGTAATAATAATACAGTAAGTGAGTGAAAGCCATTTGTTCAAGGAAAGTACCAAGCTCTTCCTTAACAGAACTCTCAAGAAAACAAACACACAGGACCACTAATCAAAGAGAAGTAAAGGAGAGGAAAAATATATTGGATATAAAATATCATTATTATGGAGACAGATACAAGGAGTCTTCCTCTTAATAGATAACATGAGCCAAAAGAGCTTTACTGGCCATGATTGACCAACTCAGGGAGTTAAACATGCTCTGCAGAGGACTGAGCAGGTCTTGGGAACTCAATAAATAAAATGGTAGTAATTACGATAACAACTTATCTACACTATTTAACCTTAAGAATCCATGAAGGTAATGTATTCTTTCATAGAAAAGAGGATTTTTTTCAAAACATTACTTGGCATACTATAAATAAACCATATTTACATTTACAATTTATAGGCATATATGTTCCAGAAAACATTAGCATGACAGTTCAAGCAAAACAATTTAAGAAATCTTACTCACTTCGTTTAGAGTTAGCAGCACTAGGAAATCAAGGTTCTTGGTAAAAATGACTGCTTTACATCTTTTTTTTTTTTTTAAGATTTTATTTATTTGAGACAAAGACAGAGTGAGCAAGAGCAGGAATGGGGGCAAGGGAGAAGCAGGCTCCCCCACAGGGCAGGGAACCCAATGCAGGGCTCAATCCCAGGACCCCAAGATCATCATCTGAGGTGTGGGTAGATGTTTAACTGCCTGAGCCACTAACGCATCCTCACTTTACAGCTTTAATTTAAAAAAAAAAAAGATCTATTTCAAAAATAGTTTTATTGATTCTGTATTAACCAGTAAAAAAACTTCAAAAAGGGAGACATTCCTCTTTTTCATTATTTAATATACTTTCAACTTTCCCCGCTTGTAAATGTTCTTCTGCCTTTTCCTCCCTCCATTTCTTTGCCCTCCTTCATTATCAAAGGATGATGACGGTCACAAATGAGAATCTAGGTAAAAGAGTGACCCATAACATTGAAATCCTATCATAAGCCAGATATCTTACATATTATCCTCATTTATTTGTTTTTCCAACCTCTGAGAAAAAAATTATCTCCCACTTCACTGCATTTTAAATAGCTCCTCCTTAGAGTATAAACTATTTCATGGAACTGATTTTACATCTCTATTAGTCTAAGCTCCAGAAGGCAGGAACTTCGAAGCTCCATTGTATCTCCAGGGACCAGCCAGCTCAAGGTCTGGGACGGACAAGTGGTACTAACATGTGTCAGTCATGCTAACGAGCTTTTTCTTAAAAAGACCAGCAGAAAATATTCTTGACTTGTGGGCCAATCTCTACCACAGCTACTCGACTCGGCCATTACAGCATGAAAGCAGCCACAAATAATCCACATAAAGGAAATGGCATGGCTCCGGTCCTACAAAACCTCATCTACGAAAAGGTGGACAGCCTGTATTAAAATAAAACTTTGTTCACAAAAAAAGGTGGACTGCCCACAGCACCATAATCTGCCACCTCCTACTACTGAAAAAGCTTAGGTGCTTATGAGTAGGCATAACCACAAAGGCTAAAGGGTGAATCTAAAACACTGCAGTTTAAGTGAGGATTATTTTAGCTCTTGCAGTTTGTCCATAAATAAAATATGGTCTTCCTCAGGTTTTTTAAACTTTATATAAATTGTATTGAGTAAATGGCTTCCTACAACATTATGTTATTAGAAAGGTCCCTGTTGACACCTGTAGTCACAACCTAATTTCATTATTTGTAACAACTGTATAATATTCAATTGTATCAGTAGAACACACTTTATCCCTATTTCTGCTGATACAACTTTAGATCTCCAATTTTTAACTATCAAACAATGCTGCAACAGTCTTAATTCCCTTGAACATGTGCAATAATTTCCAAAGGGAAATACCTACAAATGAAATTGCAGTCACTAGACATAAGCAAATTCAGCTTTACTAAACAGTTCCTATGGAAGCAGAATTGACCCTCAAAGATGTGTTACTATACAAATGGGAGCTCATCAATTTCTAAGCTGACTAGCAGCATATAATACATAAAACTATTGTTTGTATGTGGTTATAACTGTGTTGGTAATGTGAATAACTATGCAGTATAATTTATTGTGCCATTTCTTTACTAATATGTAATGCCATTTCCATTATTATATCTAATATCTACATAGAGGGGGATTGGCTTTAGTTTTTTGTTCTATTCCCTTTATCTATCTCTGCTTCAATAACATTACATTTGACTACCATTGCTTTATAATCTCTGTCATTTATAATGTACTATTGTTTTGTAATTTTACCTTCAAAAATGTTTTTAACAACTCTTGGCATTTTGTTTTTGCATATAAAGAATACTCAGAAATTCTCTCTTCAAATATTGTTTCTCGAATTTTCTATTATTTTCTCTTCTTCTAGATGTCTTCTAGAAGTCTCTCAATTTATTTTCCATCACTTACAATTGCTCTATTCTTTTTTTTTATTTAATTGCTTTCTCTATGCTTTGCTCTGGGTCAGCTCCTTATACTCTCGTTCAATTAATTAGTTTCTTTCTACGTTAGTTTCTCTCATTGCATGACTTGCAGGAAGTATGAGGAAGAGAATATTCAGGAATCCCCAGTTGGCAGTCAAAATAATTTTTCCAGGAAGCAATATTGTACAAACAGCTTTTTTTTTTAATGGTATTAGTATCCATGGACATTTCAGGACTGCTGTGGATAAAAGAGGCTTTTAAGAACAAGTGTGGGAAGTAGCCACTATATAAAAAAATTTGGTTCTAAGAGAAAAATGTATTCTAGGTTCCACACAATGGACTTCAAAATGAATTTTTAAAATACAAATGGTTTGTGAGGTAGGAATTTCTTTATAAACAAACTCACACTTTTTTAATGGGAGTTAGATTTTATTTATATATGTCTCGTGATCCCAACTCCCTCCATTTGTAAAAAGATTTTATACTAACCTCCAAAAATACCTATCATCTTAGTAACATAAGAAAAATATTTGTTCTCTAAAAGCCAAGTCTAAAGCCTAGGAAAGATTTTCTTTGACACTAAAGACAAATTATAATACTAAAGAATGCAAATAGCCAGAAGCCTCACTGAAGAGAATTACCTTGACAATTTTATAAGGGTTTCGTGGATATTCTCTTAATCATTGAGCCAACAAACACCAAACCAAATGCAGCCTTCCATACCACCATATGCTCATGGATACATGGTTAAATTTTGTATACATGATCCTTAATCTGATGGGAAAATAAGTTTATTCCCATCCATACCACCATTAGCTGCTTCATCTGCCATAATTTTAAATACTATATCACTGGTTCTTAAAAAAAAGCCCATGGTAAACTCTTCACGCAGGGATGCTCAAGGAAAAATTATTAAACAAATATCATACTTGGAGTCTATTCACCTTGACATTTTTGATACTTCTTTCCTTTCCCTCTCTTTTTCCAACTCAAATATCAGCCACTTTTTAAGAAATATTGTATCCTCTTATATTCCAACAAAATTCTTCCTTCAATGTTCTAAATTAGTGCTTCCCTACTTATATAAAATTCACAATTTCACAGTAACTTCATTGCAAAGTAATTACCATCTAAGAAATTCATAAAGGATCTGACTTAATATTAACAAAAACATAATGAACCACATTTCTTAGAAGTATGTGCATTATAAAAAAAAAACTTGTCTCAACACAAAGGAATGTTATTTCTAACAGTGGATTATCTAACAGTATTATAGATGATGTGATAGATGTATGATAAACTTATTTTCCCACCACATTAAGGATCACGTATACAAAATTTAACTACGTATCTATGAGTATATGGAACACTGAAATACAAATCAAATATTCCCGGGCGCCTGGGTGGCTCAGTGGGTTAAAGCCTCTGCCTTCGGCTCAGGTCATGATCCCAGTGTCCTGGGATCGAGCCCCACATCGGGCTCTCTACTCAGCGGGAGCCTGCTTCCTCCTATCTCTGCCTGCTCTCTGCCTACTTGTGATCTCTGTCTGTCAAATAAATAAATAAAATATTTAAAAAAAAAACAAATCAAATATTCCCTACTTCTATGAATTTGACTAATTTAGATACCTCATATAAGGGGAAATCTGCAGTAGTTTTTCTTCTGTGACACATTTTTCACTAAGTGTGTCTCCCAGAACAATCCAGGTTGTGGCAAATGGAAGGGTTTTGTTTTTGTTTTTGTTTTTGTTTTTGTTTTTTAAGGCTTAGTAATAACACTTTTTTTTAGGTTATCTGTGGATGGATACTTGGATTATTCCCATATTTTGGCTATTGTGAATAATACTGCAATGAATATGGAAGCACAGAGATCTCTTTGAGATCCTGATTTCATTTCTTTTGGTACCCAGAAGTAGGATTGTTGAATTATATAATAGTTCTATTCTTAATTTTTTAAGAAAACTCCACATTGTTTTTCATAGCTGTTCCATCATCTTACATTCCCACCAATGGTATATAAGAATTCTAATTTATCCTTCAGCTCAGGTCATGATCTCAGAGTCCTGGATCAAGACCCGCATTGGGCTCCCTGCTCAGTGGGGAGTCTGCTTCTCCCTCTCTCTCTACCTGCCTCTGCCTACTTGTGATCTCTCTCTGTCAAATAAATAAAAAAAAAATCTTTAAGAAGAAAAGAATTCTAATTTATCTATATTCTCACCAACATTTATTTTGGGGGATTTTTTGGTAAAAGTCACTCTGGCCAGTTTGAGGTTGTACCTTATTGTACATTTGATTTTCATCAAATGATAGTTCCTGACATATTACCAGGGAACCTGATAATTAATGGTCTTGAACATATTTCCACCAAAAAAAGGGGAGATGGGAGAGGTTCAAAGAAACTTTGAGAGGTGTTGCCTATGCTTATTACCCTGTCGTAATGAAATCCACATGGTCCAAAATCAGCAAACGGTATGCATTAAATATGTATTCTTTGTATATCAACTATACTGCAATAAAGCTGCTTTAAAAATATAAATTAGATTAATGGTTTTATAGAAGAAACAATATCCTAAATTGAATATATACACATATAATTTGAAAATACTTAACAGTAAGTCAAGGGTGGAATGTATTTGTTGGTATCTGGCAAACTAGAAAATATATCATGACACTTCCGAGCCATTCAGGTCAGAATGATTCAGGTCATGTATGATTCACCCAAACAGGAGTAACTGCTGGACTTTCTAAGGGGTGCTATCTACGGAGACTAATTAACCTCAACATCACAATGTACCAGCAAGTTCAACTGGGATTTACCTGGGGCAAGAAATTATTGTTAGTGGAGCACCTGGGTAGCTCAGTTAAGTATCTGCCTCCAGGGTGCCTGGATGGCTCAATTGGTTAAGCAACTGCCTTCAGCGCAGGTGATGATCCTGGGGTCCTGGGATCAAGTCCTGCACTGGGCTCCCCCTGCTCTGCAGGGGGCCTGCCTCTCCCCCAGCTTGTGCATGTGCTCTAGTGGTCTTCCTTCCTCTCTGTGTGTCTGTCAAATAAACAAAATCTTAAGAAAAAGGAAGGAAGAAAGGAATGATGGTTGGATGGATGAAAGGAAGCAAAGGAAAGAAAAAGTGTCAACCTTTGGCTCTGGTCATGATCACAACCTCCTGGGATGGAGTCCTGCATGGGGGTAGGGTGGGGGTTGACCCTGCTCAGCAGGGAGTCTGCTTCTCCTTCTGCCTTCCTCTCTCCCGCTCATTCTGTCTCTCTCAAATAAATAAAATTTTAAAAAAGAAAATAGCAATATCTAAAAGGATTACAGAATTTGGGGCTTATAAAGATTAAAACAAGATAGGCTAGCTGAGAATGCCTGAACTCAGACTCAGGAATGGAATAGATACATGTAACTCAAGTTTCTCTGTGACCCAAAGGTCATGGACATATCTCAAATTACACTGGCTCTTGCCTGCATTTTCCTTCCACCTAACATCCATTCTGCTGTGTAACTTGCAAGCCTTTCTGGGAGAACTCAGAGGATGATTTCTCTACACTTAGCAAACTCCTCAAAGAATCTCTACAACTTCCTCTACTCAGTCTTGTTCCCCAAAAAGTCCATGGCATGCACTGGAATGGCCACCTCTCACCAGACACTATGCTAAAACTAGAAGGGAAAATAAAGGGTGAGCATTAGTAAAAGCCTCTGAAGCTGGAAAAGTTAAGAAACAGATTTCCCTCTAGAGCCTCCAGAAGGATGCAACCCTGTATTCTTTCCAATACTTTGAGTTTAGCCAAGTAACACTCATTTCAAACTTCTGACCCCCGGAACTGTAAGGTAATAAACTGCTACTGTATTAAGCCACTCAATCTGTGATAATTAGTTATAGCAGCAATAGGAAACTAATATAGCAGGGAACTAAATCTTTCATGGCCCAATTCAAATTATCTTTCACTTGTGTTAGCTGGGTGTGACTTCCTAATAGTCTACCATGTCCTGATCAATAAGCACTGGTTCTGATCTATAAACATCTGTTCCAGAATTTCTGTTAATGTCATCTTGAGCACTCATTTGCAGAGATTTTTCTGTTTCTCTCTTAAAAGTCTTATTGTCTATATGCCCATATCTCTAATTGTTCTGTTGTTTGTATCTGTACCTTCTTCAGTTGGATTCTCAGGAAACCACTGGGTGCAGATACCTTCTCTTTGGAAAGGGTTTGTTTGGTGGATGGAGAGCCCTTTTGACTTCTTTTTTTTGGTCACTTTGTCCTTCTGGCTCATTCTTTTGGAAGAGAAAACATTGGAAGGTTAATCACCACCTGAAAAAGCATTTCCTATAATGCTGAAGTCACTGGTTCTATTGGGTATGTATGTATGTGTGTGTGTCTCTGTTTGGGGGGGTGTGTGTGTGTCACAGAGTCAGACTTACTTTATGGTTAGGACAGCCTAGGTTTTTGCTGTGAAATCATCTTATTCACACTGTGTGTGGGCAACACCCATGGGAGTTGAATGAGAAAGAAGATGTTTATCCAGGCATTTCCAAGGCTTCCCTTGGAGTGCTGAGATTTCAGCAAATTTGTGATAGAGGGGAAGAAGATGCTAGGAGAACTTGGGAAGAAGCACATGCCAGCTGTAAGAGCAAACGACCGGAAAATGGAAAATGGAGACCAGAACAAAGGAACCACAAAACATTCTTTCTCAGATAGGGGAGGAGAATTCGGAAGGACTGGAGGCTGAGGAAAGAAATCATTCTATGATCAATGCTGTTGACTTCCGGTTTTGTCAACATTTATTCCAATCACCTGAACGTCTGTAACTTTCCACATCTGACCAATTTTCCTATGCACTAGCAGAATATCTTAAAAGTAAACATTGAAAAGGATTACTGAATAGTTCGTCAACTAGCTAAGATTTCTTTTCCAGTCTAGTACACAGTATAAAGACTCAAGTAATAAATCTTAATGATTCTTGAAAAAGGAAGGAAAGCAGAATTTAGGTTAAAATACAAGTGGCAAAGTGAACGTGGGATTTCAGCTGCTTTTCTACATGCAGCTAAAATGTTAGATGCAGAGTTTGTTATTATTGGGCGAGCACATATCATGTCAGGAGGTCTTAGTAACTTTGGCAAGCAAGAAAGCCAATGGAAAAGTTTCTCTTGTTAACAAAAAAATCTCTTTTTTAAGGACTCATGAAAGGTATCCATCACAGAGTTCAGAAATCCATGAGGAAAAAAAAAATTAAAAAGATACTATTTTTGCTCTGGCTTTCATGTTTTTATTTCTCTCTTTACAGAAATAAAACTGAGGATTTCTTTCTTCAAAGGTCAATGAATCATGATATTGGAACTGTGCCAACTCACAAATGTAGTTTTTGCCCCTGTGGTCTCAGGCAAAAGTAACTGGCCTTCACATTCTAAATGTATGGATAATAAATGCCCAAAGACGAAGTACATTAAGTCTTAGAAATGTAAGGTAAACATTTGGTGAGTTTTCATTGAAAACACTAAAATATTTTTTCCAGGTGTTACTTCTTTACAATAAATTTGAAGACTGTAACATTTTTATAAGGATGTTCTCACTCACAAGATCTCTTTGAACATATATGAATTTTTGCATATGACAGGGACATTAAAAAACACATTCTTAGTCGTCTTTTTTTTCCAAACTTGATTTATGACCATCTGACATTACATAGTCTTTCTCCCTTATAACCTGCTATTGTGCACATTTTTTCCTCAATACAAAATTACTGTGTAGCTTGAGTAACCTAAAGCCATCAGAATGGAAACAACAAAAATATCTTGGCCTTGGAAATGTACACATCTTATCTGAATTTAATTAAAACATATTTACATGTGTCTTTGTGTGAGACATTCAAAGTTTTCATGATTTCTATATTTGAGCATTATGCTATTCACCAAAGACAAATCTTAGTTTAAAAAGTGATAAATTAGAGGCTCCTCGATGGCTCGGTCAGTTAAGCAATGCCTCTTGATTTGGCTCAGGTCATGATTTTGGGCTTGTGAGATCGGCTTTCGCTGGGTGTAGAGCCTGTTTAAGATCCTCCATTTCCCTCTTCCTCTCCTTATGCCTGCTCCCCTTTAGAAAGAAAGAAAGAAAGAAAGAAAGAAAAGTGATAAATTAAAGGCGAATCTAAGAAAGTCTGATTATTATACCTAAAATCTATTTCCAAATAAAGCTCTTGCTTCTGCATGAAATAACTTTGTCCCATATGAGCTGTATCTTGGGCCAGGACTCATTTGAGTTCAGATCCTAAGACAACCATCCATTGCTTGTCAAAAGGAAAACCATCCTATAAGATGGCATGGTACTCTGTAATGGGAAAGGGAGAGGGTAGACCAATATGAGGGACTTATTCACTACTCAGTTTCTCTTCTTAGAAAGTAGATAGTAGGGGGTCCTGGGTGGCTCAGTCATTAAGCATCTGCCTTCAGCTGGGGTCATGATCCCAGGGTCAAGATCCCAGAGTTCTGGGATCAAGCCCCACATTGGGTTCCCTGTTGGCAGAAGCCTGCTTCTCCCTCTCCCACTCTCCCTACTTGTGTTCCCTCTCTCAATTTGTCTCCCTCTGTCAAATAAATAAATAAATTTTTTTTTAAAAGACTGGATACAGATACACAGCAAGTCCTACAGTTCCTCTTCCAAAATATTTTTAATGTCCATGCTCACTTTCTATCCCATTACCACCACATTATCTAGGCCACCATCTTCTAGTCTATGGCTGGACCAAAGCCATAGCCTCCTAACCTGGTTTCTCCACTAGTACCACTTCCCTCTCAAAAACTATTTTTCATACAGCAGCCAGAGTGTTCTTTTAAAGAGTACATAAGATAATGTCATTCACTGGATTAAAATTCTCCAGTGACTTCTCATTACATATCAACTTAAAACATATAAAACACAAAATTCGATCTGGTATGGGAGCACCTCGGTAGCTTAGTTGGTTAAGCAACAGACTCTTGATTTCAGCTCAGGTCATCATCTTAGGATCCTGAGATCATGCTCAGCAGGGAATCTGCTTAAGATTCTCTCGCTCTGCCTCTCCTTCCCCTGCCTCGTGCTCTCTTTCTCTCTAAAAGAAATCCTTAAAAAATTTTTTCAAACCGGTATGATTTGTTACCTATTGCCAGCTTGGTCCACATTCTGTTCTTCATGCTGCCAAAGTCTCTCTGACCTTGCAATTTGAAGGCTCCCTCCAAACAATCTCCTGGGGCTCCCTGCTCAGTGGGGAGCCTGCTTCTCCCTCTCCCTCTGCCTGTCCCTCCAGATATCTGCTTGTTCTCTGTCTCTGTCTCTGTCAAATAAATAAATAAAATGTTAAAAAAGAAAGAAAGAAAGAAAGAAAGCATGTTCATGTTGCTCTTTCTTAAAACAACAACAACCACCTCCTGTCCCCTGCCCCAGGCCAGCTTCCTCTTTTTTTTTTTTTAAAGGTTTTTATTTATTTATTTGACAGACAGAGATCACAAGCAGGCAGAGAGGCAGGCAGAGAGAGAGGAGAAAGCAGGCTCTCCCCGGAGCAGAGAGCCTGATGCGGGGCTCGATCCCAGGACCCCAGGATCATGACCTGAGCTGAAGGCAGAGGGCTTAACCCACCGAACCACCCAGACGCCCCCAGCTTCCTCTTTTTCTTCCTTCAGGTCTCAGTTCAATTATTTTTTCAAGAGATCTTCCTCTAAAGCAGTGATGCTCAGTTTTCATTGTGTATCAGAATCAACTAGGAAACTTACAAGCTTTTAGCTGACCAAGATCCACTCCCATGAAGCAATCTGAGTAGAACCCTGGCATCAGAATTTAATCAAAACAAACCAAACCTCTACAGGTAATTCTAACTGCAGCTATTAGTGGCCTATAGAACCTCACCATCTCCTCTCCCCATCATATCCACTAAAAGAGTGTCTCCTAGTATGTGCCATACTCTGTAATCATCTTGACTTGTTTTCCTGTTATCTTTTTCTTCCACTAAAATGTTAATTCCACAAGGGCAAGGAAACTTTCTGCCTATTTACTACCATATACCCAATGCCTGACATCAATGAAGGAAAGACTGAAGGTCCTTCAGGTCAGCAAACAGAGAAGATTGAAGCATACAGAAGACGGCCTGGAGAATCCATTAAGTAGAGGTGATATAGAACAAGAGAGAAAGTGGTGAAAAAAGATGAAAGAACCAGAGGCTGAATGAGGAGAATGAAGCATGAGCATAAATCATAGACCACAAAATAGTCTCTTGGGCCACTGTCTCTTCCAGTAAAACCTAATGTTCAAAGACTAAAACTGAGTCCTTTTTTGTGAGTGCCTAACATATCTTAAATTGTCTCATACAGTCTCAGGTCCACACAAACACAATGCCTACTTTATTGACACAGAGATTACAACTATCTCATTATTGATTTTTAACATAGAGAAGCCTTATTTTAAATGTTGAAGTGGTCTCATTTTATTCATACCATTTTTAATAGACACCTTCTTAAAAACATATTACATTTACTTACCTTCTTTCAAAGAATCTGCTGAAGGAAATTTAATATTAACTTGGTAACTCCAGGATTTTCAGTTAAATCTTTTGCTGTAGCATGTAACTTTGATATCCTTAAGAGATCTTAAAACATATATGCCATTATTATAAAATTCTTTGGAATAAGACTTAATGGTTCTCAACTCTTCTTTTTTAAGTTTTCTTTTTTTAGGTTTACAGGAAATCTGCTCTTACCTAAATGCCCTCACTGCTTAGCTTGTTTATATATTCACCTGTTTTATATATTCGGAGTTTTGAAAGTTAATGACTTTTTTTAAACAAATGCAAACACAACCACGCGGTGGTCCAATGCTTGGCTATGATTATAATCACCTGGAAAGCTTTTTTTTTTTTTTTTAAAGATTTTATTTATTTATGAGAGAGAGCAAGCAAGCAAGAGAGGGAGAGCAGGAGCAGTGGGAAGGAGCTGAGGGAGAGGGAGAAACAGACTCTCCACTGAGCAGGGAGCCTGACATGACCCAGGGGCGGGCTCAATCCCAGGATCCCATTATCATGGCCTGAGCTGAAGGCAGATGCTCTACCTACCGAGCCACCCAGGTGCCCCAGGAATCTCCTGGAGAGCTTTAACATCCATGAATGTCTGCCTCCTTCTTCAGACCCTAGAATTCTTGATTTAATTGACTAAAAATGTGGCCAGTACATTAGTTGGCTTGTTTAGGTTTTTTGGTTGGTTGGTTTGTTTTTGGTTCCCAGGTGATTCTAAAACATACCTCATTAGGAACTGGAAGGAGCGGTGCAAAAAGCACCTGGAACCCAGGCAGTATTTCACTCTCTCTCTGTGGGTGAGTACATATGTCCCCAGGCTACTTTCTCTGCTTTACTTTGCATGGGGAAGGTAAGTGACCCTGTTGTTCCTACCTATAAATGTTCTTCAGTTTCTGGAGCCAAATGAATCTAACAAATACCTTGGTTTGTTTCAAAGTCTCAGGAGCAAGACGTCATCAGTCCTGTTGGGCCTGTGCCTACCCATACTCCCTCCAGGAATAAGCAGGAAGCAAAGTCAGATTGTAGAAATAGACACGGGTTTAAGGGAAACAAACTATAGGTATACTTCACCATTGGTGAGAGTTTTGGAGGGAAATTCTCAGAAATGGGCATTTGGTATCTACTTACAGAATCCTCTCAGTAGGACAATGGGCCCTCCAAATTTTGCATAACAAAAAAGCCTCAACTCTTAGTTCCTCTTTGACCCATATTATATCATGAAATTAGTAGCTTTCATTAATTGGAAACTCCCACCTAGTCTCATATTAAAAGCTTTAATCCATGTTGAGCCATTAAAAAAAATAATAATAAAAAAAAGCTCTAATCCAGAAGCACTGTTCTGGTTTTTGGTTTTTTTTTTTAAGTTCCTCTCAGAAGATTTTAAAGAGTTAAATAGCTCAAAAAATAATTAAGTAGCTCAAAGCTGAACTGCATCAAGGAAACAACCACAGAAAAAGGTTTCCACCTCTAAGAGGTCTAATCATTTACCTGTGCATGCTTAGACAAGTAGCAGAACTTAGCAAACATGCAGCAGAAGAACAAGTCCAACCTGTTTCCTTTTACCAACCCCACTGTAACCGAACTAATGTGAGTTTGTTCTGAGGTGAGTTAGTGATAGAGGCTACACCAGGTGGATTTCTCACACAAAGTAATCTTTATTTGCAGCAAATAAGGAGATCACAAGAATAACTTCCAAAGCAGTGACTCCCTTGGTAGCAAGGGCTACCAAGTTCTCATTATCTAGGATTTAGAATGAATATTCAGAGAGGGAAGCTTTGTCATCGCACACAAAGGCAGGCATAGATTGCACAGATGCACTCAGAAAATAGGACTACAGGTGCATCCTACTGTATGTTAATGAAGATTGTGCAGGTGGTGGGTATTATAGAGGGCAAGGATTACATGGATGTGGTGAAAAAATAATGAATACTGTTATGCTGAAAATAAATAAGTTAATTAAAAAAAATAAACTTCTTTACAAAGCCCCCCCCCCAAAAAAAGATTGTGCTCCTTGGGTGGAGACTTTAACGTTATAATGAAGCAGAGCTAACAGTGGGGCATGGGGAAGGAGCTATGGGCATGCTCTGAGAGCCAGTATAAACTCGATGGGGTCTTGGACTTGTTATCCCTGGTAAGGAATGCATGATCTTGCTTACTTTTGAAACATCACTGGGAATTTTACTGCTGATTTATTTCTGATATGGTTAGGCTGCTTCCTGGCCTGGTAGGGACAGTTGGTTTCTGCATTCCCTTTGTTCCCTTAAAATCCTTAAAGGCTGAGGTTTTTGTGTTGCTTGCTTACTTGCTTGGCTGCATGCATGTGTCTTGTGACTCTGACATCTCCCAGGAAGTTCTGCAAGAAGTGGGCTTGGTTTTAATTTGAATCTCCCTGAGGGCTAATAATGATGAACATTTTTTCATGTGTCTGATAGCCATTTGTATGTCTTGATTGGAGAAGTGTCTGTTCATACCTTCTGCCCATTGTTTGATATGTTTGCCTGTTTCGTGTGTGTTGAGTTTGAGGAGTTCATTATAGATCTTGGATATCAACCTTTTGTCTGTACTGTCATTTGCAAATATCTTCTCCCATTCTGTGAGTTGCCTCTTTGTTTTCTTGACTGTTTCCTTTGCTGTGCAGAAGCTTTTGATTTTGATGAAGTCCCAAAAGTTTATTTTCGCTTTTGTTTCTTTTGCCTTTGGAGACATATCTTGAAAGAAGTTGCTGTGGCTGATATCGAAGAGATTACTGCCTATGTTCTCCTCTAGGATTCTGATGGATTCCTGTCACACGTTGAGGTCTTTTATCCATTTTGAGTTTATCTTTGTGTACGGTGTAAGAGAATGGTCGAGTTTCATTCTTCTACATATAGCTGTCCAGTTTTCCCAGCATCATTTATTGAAGAGACTGTCTTTTTTCCACTGTATATTTTTTCCTGTTTTGTCGAAGATTAACTGACCATAGAGTTGAGGGTCCATATCTGGGCTCTCTACTCTGTTCCACTGGTCTATGTGTCTGTTTTTATGCCAGTACCATGCTGTCTTGGTGATCACAGCTTTGTAATAAAGCTTGAAATCAGGTAACGTGATGCCCCCAGCTTTATTTTTGTTTTTCATCATTTCCTTAGTGATTTGGGGTCTCTTCTGATTCCATGCAAATTTTAGGATTATTTGCTTCAGCTCTTTGAAGAATACCGGTGGAATTTTGATCGGAATGGCCTTAAAAGTATAGATTGCTCTAGGCAGTATAGACATTTTAACAATGTTTATTCTTCCGATCCAAGAGCATGGAATGGTCTTCCATCTTTTTGTGTCTTCTTCAATTTCTTTCATGAGTGTTCTGTAGTTCCTTGAGTACAGATCCTTTACCTCTTTTGTTAGGTTTATTCCCAGGTATCTTATGGTTCTTGGTGCTATAGTAAATGGAATCGATTCTCTAATTTCCCTTTCTGTATTTTCATTGTTAGTGTATAAGAAAGCCACTGATTTCTGCACATTGACTTTGTATCCTGCCACGTTGCTGAATTGCTGTATGAGTTCTAGTAGTTTAGGGGTGGAGTCTTTTGGGTTTTCCATATAAAGAATCATGTCATCTGCGAAGAGAGAGAGTTTGACTTCTTCATTGCCAATTTGGATACCTTTTATTTCTCTTTGTTGTCTGATTGCTGTTGCTAGGACTTCTAATACTATGTTGAACAAGAGTGGTGAAAGTGGGCATCCTTGTCTTGTTCCTAATCTCAACGGGAAGGCTGCAAGCTTTTTCCCATTGAGGATGATATTTGCTGTGGGTCTTTCACAGATAGATTTGATGAGGTTCAGGAATGTTCCCTCTATCCCTATACTTTGAAGTATTTTAATCAGGAACTGATGCTGGATTTTGTCAAATGCTTTTTCTGCATCAATTGAGAGGACCATGTGGTTCTTTTCTCTTCTCATATTAATTTCTTGTATCACATTGATTGATTTGCAAATGTTGAACCATCCTTGTAGCACAGGGATGAATCCCACCTGATCATGGTGGATAATCTTTTTAATGTGCTGTTGGATCCTATTGGCTAGGATCTTGTTGAGAATCTTAGCATCCATATTCATCAGTGATATTGGTCTAAAATTCTCCTTTTTGGTAGGGTCTTTGCCTGGTTTGGGGATCAGGGTAATGCTGGCTTCATAGAAAGAGTCTGGAAGTTTTCCTTCTGCTTCAATTTTTTGAAACGGCTTCAGGAGAATAGGTGTTAAAACCACATTGAGATATCACCTTACACCAGTTAGAATGGCCAAAATTAACAAAACAGGAAACAACATGTGTTGGAGAGGATGTGGAGAAAGGGGAACCCTCTTACACTGTTGGTGGGAATGCAAGTTGGTGCAGCCTCTTGGAGAACAGTGTGGAGATTCCTCAAGAAATTAAAAATAGAACTTCCCTATGACCCTGCAATTGCACTCCTGGGTATTTACCCCAAAGATACAGATGTCGTGAAAAGAAGGGCCCTCTGTACCCCAATGTTTATAGCAGCAATGGCCACGGTTGCCAAACTATGGAAAGAACCAAGATGCCCTTCAACGGACGAATGGATAAGGAAGATGTGGTCCATATTCACTATGGAGTATTGTGCCTCCATCAGAAAGGATGAATACCCAACTTTTGTAGCAACATGGACGGGATTGGAAGAGATTATGCTGAGTGAAATAAGTCAAGCAGAGAGAGTCAATTATCATATGGTTTCACTTATTTGTGGAGCATAACAAATATCATGGAGGACAAGGGGTGTTAGAGAAGAGAAGGGAGTTGGGGGAAATTGGAAGGGGAGGTGAATCATGAGAGACTATGGACTCTGAAAAACAATCTGAGGGGTTTGAAGTGGCAGGGGTGTGGGAGGTTGGGGTACCAGGTGGTGGGCATTATAGAGGGCACGGATTGCATGGAGCACTGGGTGTGGTGAAAAAATAATGAATACTGTTTTTCTGAAAATAAATAAATTAAAAAATATATTTAAAAAAAAAAAGAAGTGGGCTTGGGTCTGTAGAGTGATAAGGCACAGATGATGGAAAATAGCTGGGGCCAAAAATGACTTCTCTTGTGTCACAAAAGCTGTATCTCCTCTTTCTTTTTCTGAGTACCCCTCACTCTTTCTGCTTACAACTAGAAACACTGCCCAATAAAACTGATTGAAATAGTATACTGATAGTGGTCCCCGGAACAGCAGTGTCAGCATCACTGCAAACTTACAAATCCTCAGGCTCCACTCTACCCCTAGGAATCAGAAACCCTGAGTGGGGCAGAGAAATCTGTACTTTAAACAGCCCTCTAGTTGACTCTTTTATTTCCTAGCTAATTTGTACCTATAAATACATAAAAACATTGAATAAGCCAAGTAGAATATTTGCAAAGGTAAACTAAAAACTAACCAGTTTATATCCATTCTGTCAAAGGATATAAATACCAAAATAATTTAAAATGCAAAATGCTGTTCTACCAGTAAACATCAGCACTTTCTGCTAGGTACTTCTCACCAGGAATCCATTTGGGGATCCGACCCAGAAACTGATCAAGCTTAAATAGTTACAGTAAGTGTAAGTGAGATGTTCTTGGCTTTTAGTCATTCTATACTTCAGAGTATTTTGTCCAGGAATTTGGATGTTTTGAAATATTTATAATAGAATAGTAGAAATAGAAAAGGCTTACATTTATCTGTCAATTAACTAATCCTATAATAAGCATTCATTGAAAGCCTACCACAGCCAAACATGGGATACAGGGAAAACAAGACAAATACAAACCTGTATTCAGAGAGCTCAGAGTCCAGAAACACAGAAAGTCTCAGGGTGAAGGTAAGCTTCTCCAAAGGAGTAATTTCAACCGGAGTCTTTAAAAATGTGATGGCTTGGTGTGCCTGGGTGGCTCAGTGGGTTGAAGCCTTTGCCTTCAGCTCAGGTCATGATCCCAGGGTCCTGGGATCGAACCCCACATCGGGCTCTCTGCTCAGCAGGGAGCCTGCTTCCCCCTCTTTCTCTGCCTGCCTCTCTGCCTACTTGTGATTTCTGTCAAATAAATAAAATCTTTAAAAAAAAATATGATGGCTAATTTTCTGCCATCTTGATTAGGCCACAGAGTGCCCAATCAAATATTATTCTATGTGTGTCTGTGTGTTTTTAGGAGAGATTAACTCAGCAGACTGAGTAAAGCAGATTGGCTTCATTCCTGTGGATGGACCTCATCCTATTAAGGTCTGAATAGAACAAAAAGGCTAATCTACCTGAAGAAGGAAAATTCTTTCTGCCTGTCTTTGAAGTGGAAATCAGCTTTTTTTCCCTGCCTTCAGTCTCAAAATCAGTCATCAGCCCTTCCTGGGTCTTTAGATGGAAACTATACCAGCTCTCCCTGTACTCAAGGCCTTTGGACTCAGACTGGAACTCAACATCAGCTCTCTGGGTCTCCAACTTGCCTCCATGATCATATGGGCTAATCCCTATATACATACATATATATATATACACATACATATTTACACATATATATGTTTCTCTTATGAACTCAGACTAATAAAAGGAGGAGTAAAAATTACACAGATCATGGTGAAAATTTAAAAAAGAAAGGTCTGGGATGCCTAGATGGCTCAGCCAGTTGCGTGTCCAACTCTTAATTTTGACTCAGGTCATGATATCAGGGTCCTGGGATTGAGTCCTGCATCAGGCTCCTTGCTCAGCGGGGAGCCTCCTTCTCACTCTGCCTGCTGCTCTCCTTGCTTGTACTCAATCTCCCTCCAACAAATAAATAAATAAATAAATTTCACACAATATAAACAGCTTTAAAATAATCTCTTCTTAACAGCATAATCATGATTCTGCTCCCTTCAGTTATCTCAGGATGCTGTTTCAAGAATATTCAAAAAGGATTCTGGTCACTTAAAAGAGCAAAGATAGGGGAAAATGGAATGTGACAATACATGGGGAACACAAGAGATATGCAGGAGGGTGGCAAGAAACTACCTTGGCTCAGGAAGTCAGGCAGCACATCAGAGGATGATAAAGGATGAAATGGGGGTAAGAAATAGAAAGAGGAAAAAGGAGATCATAAAATGAAACTATTGTAGAAATATAAGCCAATGGTATGAATACGATAAGCCAACTAAAATCAATCTCTTATTTGAAAATCTAAATGTTAGAATATTTCACTGTTGCCTAAAACTGATGGAGAAAGTGTTCCAAAGGCCACACACATAGCATTGGGCCATTTAGAATAGCAATTTTCCAAGGGAAAGTTTAGCTTCTTAGACTCTGCACACAGTGATTAAGCACAGGAAATCAAATTGTGGATTAAAGTCAAAATTTACAGGACCATCAAGTACTATATAAACTATTAAAGGGCCTTAAAAAGATATATATATGTTTTAATTTTAACATCATAAAGGGATTTTCCAATTCAGTAAATTCTTCATATATAGTTAATGGTATCAAATACACTATAAAAATTTTCAGAATAACCAGTCTTATTCCTAATGAAAAACATTGAAAAGTATCAACAAACTCAGCATTGTCTTAGCAAGAGAAGTCACAATAAATGGGCCTCTAAGCTGCTGCCAGTTTTGTTTTCATTCTTAAGGGATTCTCATAAAATGTCACTAATAAAAGTAGGAAATTCTTGTTAAGGCGTTCAGTTGATTTATAAAAATGTACCTTGAGCTATGACGTGTTTGACATCCTGGATCCCTCAAGAAAGATGCCTGGGAGGGCATTTGGGTACCTTTTTCTATAGGAAAACAGTTTCTTAAGACAGTGGCTAATTGTCTAAAAGGGACATATGTCAGAATTTGGACTGAGCTCCCTTAAGCGTTCGCCTAATATAAGCACAGAATCTGAAGTTCATTTGGTTCAATGCCCTCATTTTCCTGGGTGTCCACCCACACACATGTATAAATCTCTATAATTTTTCCACAACCTATGAGAGAAAGAAGCACAAAAGTGCTGAGCTGAGACTCACACCTCTGAGGAGCTTTACTTTGGATTTTAGCCTGTGTGTTAAACCTCATGAAATTTTATACATAGGCAAAGGACACAGGTCCCAAGAATAGCAATCTGGTCATTAACTTCTGTCTCCTATAAAACATGTTCTTGGTTGGCATGTTTCCTCAAGACAGTATGAAACTGGCTGGGGTGGCTGGGTGGCTCAGTCAGTTAAGTGTCTGTCTTTGGCTCGGGTCATGATCCCAGCATCCTAGGATGAAGCCCCGCATCCCATGCCCTG
Source organism: Mustela erminea (assembly GCF_009829155.1). NCBI lineage: Eukaryota > Metazoa > Chordata > Mammalia > Carnivora > Mustelidae > Mustela > Mustela erminea. Next base: position 143,313,962 of record NC_045614.1, read on the forward strand.
CTCAGTGGGGATTCGGCTTTTCCCTCTCCCCTTCCCTCTGTGTGTGGGCTCTCTCTCACTCTCTCGCTCTCTGAAATAAGGAAAGAAACAAACAAATATACTTGCCTTAAAAACTTACTCAAATAAAAGTGTGTGTGTGTGTGCATTTTAATTAAGTGTACTTGTTTACATAATTTTCAGCTGCTCTGTGAATTACAATTGGCTAGTTTTTCATCTATTTTGATTCCTACTGCAGCCTTCTTGGGACTAGTTCTGTTACATAAAAAAGGATTTCACTTTATTTTTTTCCTCTACCCTGGATCTGTATCTCTGAAGTTGTTCATTTAGACTTTGGGCCAATAACTGATTATTTAATAGGGAGGCTAGCTCACAAAAAAATATTGATTGGATCACATGCATTTGTGTGACTCTCACAGGATGTGGTGTAAAGGGAAGCTAAGTGGGGAAAATTCTCATTTTTCTGGTAAAATCGTTGAAAACTCTGAACAATAAGCTTTTTTTTCCATCTATAAAATTTGGCTTGAATAGGGTTTCTTTCCTTGACACAGTACTTTCAAGAATTGTTTTATTTTTAAAACAGAACATCAGCCCGATAGAAGAATGGGCCAAGAACATGAACAGAGTTCAAAGAGAAGGAAATGATCTTTAAACATATGAAGAGATGTTCAGCTTCATGATAATATGAAAAACGTATGGTAAAATTACAAGGCAATGCCTTGTAATTAAGCATCTGGCTCCATTTTGGCTCTGATCATGATCTTGGGGTTGTGAAACTAAGCCCCACATTGGGCTCTGGTCAGTGGGGAGTCTGCTTGAGATTGTCTGTCTGCCTCTGCCCCTCCCTCTCCTTCACTCTCTCAGATAGATAAACCTTTTAGAAAAGTATATACTCAGTAAATACTTGTCAAATGAATGAATGAAGGTGGAATGAGGTCAACAGTCCATTTTGCTACTGGTTCCTAAGGAAGACCTCTATTTCAGAAATCATTTATACCAGAGACAATTGTGTCATTAGAGGACAGAATTAGCAATATAAAGGAACCATAGAGATTCCCAGGTTCAACTCATTTGTTTACTGAAAAAGACAGAAACTTGGACAAGTTAAATAACTTATCTGGGGTCCCATAAAAACTACTGACTTAATTTGTAAGTTCTATCTCTACCATGAAATATGTGAGAGTTATCATATCACTCACCTTTCCACAAGGTTTCAAACCTTACTCATGTTTTCAAACTCCCATGCCCACTTTGGTTTGCATATCATTACTTTCACTCACTGTGGTATCTATGTCAGACCTCACACTAATAGGTCCATTTAATTTATGTAATTTACATAATCTCATTGTCAGCTGCACTGACCCTGTTGAAATTCTTTGGGGGGGAAAAAAAAAGAGGGGCTCCTGGGTGGCTTAGTTAAGCATTGGACTCAGTCTCAGCTCAGGTCATGACCTCAGACTAGGTTCATGGAGTCAAGCCCCAAGTTAGACTCTATGCTCAGTACAGAGTCCACTTGACAATTTTTACTTCTGCCTCCCCCTCTGCTCCTCCCTCCCCTGCTTATGAGCTAACATCCTCTCTCTCTCAAATAAATAAAATCTTTTTAAAAATCTGATCAGCATAAATTAGGCGTATGGTCCAATTCTGGTCTAGACATCTGTGGCCTGAGTGAGGACTGCATCTTAAAGTACCCTAGGGATTGTAAATAGAAAGAACATGTCTTTTCTGGACAGCTATGTGCAAAAGACTGAAACTGGGCCACTTTTTTACATCAAACATAAAAATAAATTCAAAATGGACTAAAGATCTAAATGTGAGACCTGAAAGCATAAAACTCCTAGAAGAAAACATAGAAATTTTTTTTAGCTATGTTTCCTCAGGCAAGGGAAACAAAAGCAAAAATAAACTGTTGGGACTACACCAAAATAAAAAGCATTTGCACTGTGAAAGAAACCATCAAAAAAACACAGAGACAACCTACTGAATGGGAGAAGATATTTGCAAATGACATATCCAATGAAGGGTTAATATCCAAAACATGTAAAGAACCTATACAATTTACCACAAAAAAAAGAGGCTAATCTGATTAAAAATGGACAGAGAATTGAAATAGAAATTTTTTTCAAAGAATACATACAAACAACCAACAGGCACATGAGAAGATGTTCAACATCACTAATCATCAGTAAATACAAATTAAAACCTCAGTGAGACATCGTCTCACACCTGTCAGAATGACTAGTACCAAAAAGACAAGAAATAACAAGTGATGACAAGGATGGCAAGGGAAAGGAACTCACATGCACTGTTGGCAGGAATGTAAATTGGTGCAACCACTGTGGAAAACATGTGAAGCTTCCTCAAAAAATTAAGAACAGAAATACCATGTGACCCAGTAATACCACTACTGAATATTTATACAAATAAAACGAAAACACTAATTTGAAAAGATACGTGTACCCCTGTTTATTGCATCATTATTTACAATAGCAAAGATATGGAAGCAGCCCAAATATCCATCAACAGATGAATGGATAAAGAAGATGTGGCGTGTATTCACAATAGACTATTACTCAGCCATACTTTTCCCATTTGGGACAGCATGGATGGACCTAGAGGGTATTATGCTAGGTGAAATAGGTCAGTCAGAGAAAGTAATTTCACTCACATATATAATCCAAAAAGAAAAACAAGAAGCAAATAACCAAATGGACCCATAAATATGGAGAACAAGCTGTTAGTTGCTAGTGGGCAGGGGGTTGGAGAGATGGGAAAAATAAGTAAAGGGGATTAAGAGTCACAAACTTCCAGTTAAAAATAATTTATAAGGATGAAAAGTACAGCATAGGGAAAATAGTCAATAATATTGTAATAACATGTTAGGGTAACAGATGGTAACTACACTTACTACGGTAATCATAGCATAATGTATAATTCTTATCAAATCATTATGTTGTACAGCTGAAACAATTATAACATTGTGTATCAACTATACTTCAATTTTTTAAAGAAATAGAAAAAAACCATGTCTTTTAATATGTTTGTGTGGGAAGGGACACAGATACATAAGAAATGCTTGGGCAATTTTAGTAAGGCCAAAGTGCGTAAAAATGTACACACACACGTGTAGGCACTATAATATCTTTGTGTTGAATTCATTTAATATGGGAAACATATTGTTTTGTCATTTGCCTTTTGCATTGTCTAGTCTGTAGTCTATCCAGAGTGCAAATACTATTTTAAAAATACTTATCCCCAGAATGCTCAATGTATCCAATAATAAATAAACTTTATAAAATCATCTCTTACAGCAGTTCCTGGGTGGCTCAGTCCATTAAGCATCTGCCTTCGGTTCAGATCATGATCCCAGGGTCCTGGGATTGAGCCTGTATCTGGCTCCCTGTTCAGTGGGAATTCTACTTCTCCCTCTGACTCTCACCCCTATTTGTGCTCTCTCTCCCCCTCTCTCTCTCAAATAAATAAACAAAATCTTAAAAAAAAAAAAAAAAAAAGGAAGATGCAGCAGCAGCATCTCTCATGGAGACTACTAAGCACCTGGTAAATGAATATTTGATAATATGCCTTCTCCCATGAAAACACTGTTTTCCCTATTGATTCACAGTGCTGCTTTTATAAATTGATAACAAGCTAATTGTCACTTATGGCTCAACTAATTAAAACAGAATGGTACTAACAAGAAACCTGAGGAGCCTGGGTGGCTCAGTCAGTTAGGTGGCTGCGGTCATGACCCCAAGGTCCTAGGATCAAGTCCCACCTCAGGCTCCTGGCTCAATGGGGAGTCTGCCTCTCCTTGTCTCTCTCTCTCTCTCCTCCCTCCTCATGCTATCTCTTTCTCTCTCTCTCTCTCTGTCATGCTAAGAGGAAAGAAAGAAAGAAAGAAAAGAAAGAAAGAAAGAAAGAAAGAAAGAAAGAAAGAAAGAAAGAAAGAAAAGAAAGAAGAAAAACCCTTAAGAAAGTGTGAGTACTGATTAAAATCCATGGAATTGTGGTTTCAACCACAAGTTCGGTTTTCATATGTAGTCTCTAGCTTGGTGCTTAGTAAACATCACAAGTGTAAATGAAAACAGTAAAGGGAATTTTTTCTCAGTTACATAATGGAACCTTAGAAATTCAATTCGCAGTTTCTTAGAAAGAAAAATCTCTGTGGTACTACATTCATAGACAATCTCCTTAGTCAGCAAGACAAACCCTAAATCTGAGGTACGTTTCTCAAGATTTTGAGTTTTAGTACAAGTTTCCAAAATGATGAATCAGTTCAAAATGTACTGTGGGACAGACCACACAGGAGCCACTTAAATTTAACTGTAGGAAAGAACTGAAACCAGAGAGCAGATTGGAGGCAAAGGGTTGTTGATAAGGTTGCAGAAGCTATAACACAGCTTCCCCTAATCTGCCATATTAATTCCCTGAGTCCATTCCTCAATTTTGTTTACTGTTAAGTAAATTTAACCAGAATTTATATTTGTTGCTAATATTATCATTTTATCAAAGTGTATTTGTACAAATACACTTTGTCTTTCCTCTTAAAATCTCTTTTTTTTAAAAAAAATCAAGTTCTTCCCAAAAAACACTAACAATCTTTTTGGATTGCAGTTCTTAACTCAGTTGACTTTTCTGTCAATAATCTCCCAAACATTATTTCTTCCCAATATTTAATGGTTGAAACACTCAACATACCAAAATTATTCCTTTACCAATCCATGTGCTATTTTTTTCCCCCTTTGTCTTTCCTCCTTCTTAGGGGTACCTGACTTTCTTTTCTTTTCCAAATATTCCTTAGGAATTTGTCCTACTCTAATAAAAAATATTTTTAAGGACTTTTAAATTTCTACATATGTGCAAATGTTTTTGAAACAGTCCAAAAATCTAAAGTCCTAAGCAACGTAATAATCAAGAGAAAAAAAAACCAGACATAATTTACTGTGCATAAATGATCCTAGCAGCCTCAAAACCCAAAAGGGTGCTTTCTCTTGTTTTTATCTTATTTAATTTATACAAAAGATAAGCACTCTGTTCTTTATTTCACTATTTGGTAAAATACTGTTATTTTTTGGTTTTGCTTACTGGAAAATTGAACTGTACAATCTTTCTTTTCCTTTAAATTAGGAACATTTGGGAAAATAACAGCCTTAATTTCCTATAAGATATAGAGACTTAAATGAATATCTATAAGAGTTTTCAGCTTGTTATCATTTCTGTTAAAATTGTATCCTTAGAAATATAATTTGAAAAACTCGGTCTTATCCAATTCTGAAGATGAAAAATCATTGTCTTCATAGAAAAAATAACCTACAAAAAATGTGTGGCTTAATTGTCTTACTTGATAATTTGTCCTAGAAGCAACTTAGTAAGTGATGTGTCTCTTTTCCTAAATAGCATAAATATTTGTGAGATTACTCTGTCAAATTGGAAATATACCATTGACCTAATTGTCTTTCCTTATATAGATAATGGTAAAATAAAAGGATATTACTCTGAAAAAAAAAAACCCATGATAACATTAATTAGGACCATTTTTACATTCTAATTGCCATACTTTGAGTTATTTAATAAATGTTGACAGCATGCTTAAATTTCTGTCAAACTGACTAATGGGCCCAAAGCAGTTAGGTGCTACTAAGACTAGCCCAAACCATTTCTCAGGGTTGTATTTTGCTGAAAGTAACGCTGAAGAATGAAGTAATGTCTCCCACTGAGATCATTACCAGGACCACTCACTACCTACTATAAAAGAAGTGGGTTCCCTGAGCCTAGGGCTCCTAGGCTACAAACACAAACCACTGTGTACATGAAATCTAACTGCATCATCCACTAGGATGGAGACAAGAGATCTGATGCAACCCAATGCTTATGCAGCTTGCTGTCCCATCAGTAACAAAGCCCTTTGTCTCTGACCCATGGGTCTCGTGTTTTTTGCCATCAACCATGGAACAACAGTGCATCTTATTAACTTTTAAGTAGAGTAAAATAAAACCCCAGCCCTTCGTGTGTGTGTGTGTGTGTGTGAGTGTGTGTGTGTGTGTGTGTGTAATTTAATCTCAAAACAATTCACAATGTAAATGCTACTTTAGCTCCCTGTTACCTCTTTAGGAGTTATATTATTTTATTTATCCTCTATATTTTAGAAGACCTTTAATTTCTTGTCTTAGCAATACAAACTATATTAAAAATTTACTAAAATTTTTATCTTAAAGGAGTATTTCTAATTTAAGGAAACAGAATGACATATTTGTATGAGCCAAAAAAAATTTTTTTTCCTGCCAAAATATTTCCAGAATTTTTACATTTTTTCATCAGTTAATAAAAAAGAATGTATAGCAAATTCTTCCTTTCTCCTGATCTTTGTGGCATATCTCACACACATCCTTCCAGGCTAGGCTCAAGTGCCATTTCTCTAAAATACATTCCCTTAATAGCTAAGTATAATCTCTCCCATCTGTTTAGCATTTTATCTCTAGCTGGAACTTCCTCAGCCCTTGTATTCTCCCTATTCAGGTATAGGACACCTCCCCTTCTAGACAGTCAATTCTCCAAAGGCAATTTCTACTTATGATTCCCCTTTTCTACTTAACAACTTTGAATATGGTGCCTTGTAACTAGTAAGAAATACTAGTTAAGGATCTAGCTTTAGATCTGAAAAAACAAAGTGATTTTCAATAGTAAAATGTAACATGAAATTTGAAGGGTTTTTTTTAATAAAGAGTATTTGTGGCATACTAAGACATTCAGAGTTTTTAAATCTCTGTTGTAACTGTCTGATAGCAGAATTAATGTTTTCCCACTGCGTAAATAAATTATAGAAAAATTGCTGAGCTAATGTATATTTTCTGATGCATTATTCCAATATATATTTTTGCTTTAGTCAAATGTTCTGACATTTTGAGAGTAAGAAATTTATATTTACATCACATTTCCTACCAACAGCACAAGATGACATCCGAAGGGAGAGTCTTATCCCATCACATCTATTTTGCCATTATGATCTACACCTAATTTCCTTCTCTCCAGTTCCCTCTCTCTCCAATGCATTCTGCTACTAGGTAAGTCTTCCTAATGTCCTATTTTCTCTATGCCATGACTCTACTCACAAGCTTTCAGTGATTCTCCACTGACCAAAATATGAATCAGAACTCCTTGAGAGCCTGACACCCAAATCCAAATTTAACTCCAATATGCACCTTACCTACTTCTTTTTCTATATGGAGACATGTAGAAAACATGTTTTCTACAGAAAAACATGTTCAGTCAATTGATCTAATTCCTGTCTCACACATATACCTTGCATTTCCCTGCTTCTGTTTCCATCCATAGGATGCAATACTCTTTCTTTTCTATACATCCAAATCATACTCATTCTTCAAGAGCAAATTCTAAGCCATCCCTGCCATGAGGCTTTTCCTAACATTTTAATTAGGAATATGGCCTCCATTCTCACATTTTTCCCTGTGATACCATGATAAGTTTACATTACTCCATCTGATCTTCCTTTACTGGAGGCATGATTGTGATATACAAGGAAATATTTGCACTTCACTGAATGTCATCCTTCAAAGTTTTCCCTCAGGGTGTATTCCAATTATGTGCACATTGCTGAAATTTTTCTGGGACTCTTTTTTAGAAACCACAACCTCAGCTGTACTGTACTTTACAACCTCTTCTGGTATTTATAAAAGAGAAAAAATTTGCCCAACCCAGTTAGCTTCCTCTTCCACATATCAGTCTCCAATAATTTTTGGTTGTTTCTGAAAATCTTTTGTCAAAGGGAAAAAGTCATCATTGAGGACATTCAAAACAATATAGCATAAGTATTAAAAGCATATACTCTTTTCCATTATTGAAAAAGAAAGTCATCTTCCTTTAGATTAATTGATTTTCTTTTAAGATTTTATTTATTTATTTGACAGAGAGAGATCACAAGTAGGCAGAGAGAGACGGAGAAGCAGGCTCCTTGCTTGTGGAGCAGAGAGCCCGATGCGGGGCTTGATCTCACGACCCTCAGATCATGACCTGAGCCAAAGGCAGAGGCTTAACCCACTGAGCCACCCAGGCACCCCTAGATTAATTGATTTAAAAAAATAACTAGATTCTAGTCCATGGTCATTTATTTTAGTAACTGGAAGTTCAAATCACCCTCAGGAGTCCTTTAAGGTTTACTTGCATCATTTTTGGGAATGGCTTAATTAGTAGTTTTTCCATCAAAAAACCTTTTTTTCCAACTGGAATGACATGAAAAGGTGAAATATTTTATAATATTTCAGAGAATGTGCAATAATAAGAAAGCACACTCCACTGCCTGAAGTTGCAGGCAAATGTAGTTGCAAATCCTTCCGAAGCAAAAATAGCAGTGGAGATTTTTACTATGGAAGGATTCACTATGAATTTCTTCAACATTTCTGCCACTTCTAAAGACAACACAAGGGTCTGTGGTCCACTGCGTTAAATATATTATATGTTACACATCTGCATATGTATGTCTATAAGGCACTGTCAAGTCCATCCTCAGACAGAAAATTAGCAATGGTACATCTGTATTAAATAAAGCTGAACTTAATTGCCTTTCTCAGAAGGGCTGTGGGAAGATGATAATGCTTCTACTGTCATTTCCATTTCATTCCATTTGTGAAAACCAGATCTCTTCCAGCTTCTAACTGATTTCTAACTCTCCAGAAACCAAATAATACAGTAAGCTAACAACACTTTTACTGAGAGCCCCTTATTTTCCATAAAATTTTACTGAATAAAATCTAGCAAAATTATTTTTGATTACCTCTGATTTCTACAAAGAAAATGCCAATTTTACACATCATTTCAAAATTTATTTAGGTAACTCTAGAAAGCTTTAATGAAATGTTTTGTTATAAATCCTATATTTTATGTTTCTAATATTACTAATATGATTTAGAAATAATCATTCAAAATCATTAAGGAAACCCAATTTTGCATATATTTTATTTTGACATGCTTTTCTTCATAGCATACCCTGTCAGTCTATATCCTTACCCTCTTGGTTATTTCTGCATTGCCCTTACCTAATATTATATCAGACATTCCTATATTTTATCTGCTTAGAGTTGGTCTGTCTCTTCTTGACCAGAATGTTTGCTCTATGCTGACAGGGAGTTTATCTTCTTCACCACAATATTCCTATCACAGAGAGCAATACATGTAGGTCCTTAGTAAATATTTACTAAGTACATGGATTATTTACTTAATTTAGAGTAGCTCCTACTTGCCATAAATTTGTACATCATATGAGAAACTGGACCATAATCTTATAATAAAGATTCATAAGTGAGTGTTTCTAAAATTATACAGGAAATATGCATTTCATGGGTTTTGTGAGATTCTCTGAATTGCATGTAAACCCCCAAGAGGATAGAGAGTTATTGCTATGGAGGGAAAAAAAAATGAAGAGAAAGTATCAGCTGTGCCAGGAAACATCTGGAATTGAGGCATGGGAGAAACAAGCCAAAGGAGCTTCAGGAGAGAGCACTATTGCACCTTGTTCTCAAAATTCCCCAATGATACTTTCCTGGATATCCAGTACAAGAACAGGAAACACTATCATGATAGAGATACATAAAAGTGAATTCAAAAATCTTAAAACATAGCTTTCTATGTTCTGATGAATTCCCTTTATGTATCTGTCTCTGATACACACATCTAATTAAAACCCTGAAAATAGTTGATACATTATGAAGCCATGAATCCTCAACTTTTAAAATCTCAAAAATTATTTGACATTAACTGTTTCTCTATGTCATACCACACTATAATTCAATTAGAGTTTCCTGGGACTTTTGACCTTGTGTCTTTAAAGGTTGAAATTTGTTTTGGCCAATATGCTGCCATGGGAATTTTGACAATTGTTAGCAAGAAAAATAATTCACAAAGTGTCAGAGTGAAAATAAATTTGTAATCCTGTATAAGCAATAAATCTGAAAAATAAATCTGATCAGACATCCAGAAAACAAATTATCCATTCAAGCACCACAAGTAGCAAAAAGTTTCTTGCTCTTTTTAAGTAAATAAACTTCAATCCAGACCAAAACTTACACATTTTCAATAAAAATTTAAACTTATGGGGCACCTGGGTGGCTCAGTGTGTTAAAGCCTCTGCTTTTGGCTCAGGTCATGATCCCAGGGTCCTGGGATCGAGCCCCGCATCGGGCTCTCTGCTCAACAGGGAGCTTGCCTCCCCCTCTCTCTCTGCCTGTCTCTGTGCCTACTTGTGATCTCTGTCTGACAAATAAGTAAATAAAATCTTTAAAAAAATTTAAACTTACATATCATTTCATAAAACAAAATAATATTAATCCAATGCAATCACAAAAACAGTGTGGCTTTTAGAAGTTAATTCCTTATTTGCAGTTTAAAAGATTCTGACTAAAATCTTATCCTAAATGTGGACCTGGAGCTTCTTGAATGCAGGAATATTTAATTCATTTTTCAGCCTCAGTGTCTGGGGCAGAGAGGGGCTCCATGGATGTTGAATTAATGAATGAATGCCCTTAAGTCATGAGTTTTCTGTTTCAACACACTGTTAAAACAAATTCCCTCGACTATTTTTCTTACTAAAACAAATGCTGAACAACAAAGACATAGAACAGGATTTAGGTGTACATTGACACTTTCCTCCCTCCCAATGAATTTATATCATTTTAATTTAGTTAACTATCCTTACCTTTAAATTACCCCAGTGTACACTGAACCCATGCTCAGGGAAGAATAGGGCCTGATTTATTCAAGTATTTTCTCATTCCCTTTGCCAATAGTGTCACTGGGCTTACTTCTCCTTGTATTTTTCCCCCCTTCCCTTGTTATTTCATTGAATATTTGGGCTAGTAACAAGATCTTCAAGTTGGTTTTAAAGAACAAAGACATCTTTTATTTCATCTTTGATTTGCTTGGTAGGTAGGGCAGTCTTCATGCTGGTTGATTAAGCACTTTAACACTTTATCAAGGACCCAGATATTCTATACCTTTCCATAAGGAAAGCATCAGTGTCACCTTAGCAAGATATCAAGGGTCATTACAATTGCTATATTCAAGCAGGATGATTTCAAGAGGAAACAAAGAACACTCTGAAAAGAAACTTCTCCCAGATTACTGACAGCAGGCTTCTCCTATTGTTCCATTGGTCCTGATTAAGTCATATTTCTGATCTAATTACATGTTCCATACTCTCCTGGTTATAATACTAGACTATTTTTTTTGCCTGTTGTCATTTTTTTCCCCTCAGACAAGCATTAAAATCTCGTGCTGCTAATTAGTAAAATGATAGCTCTTAGTCTTAAAACTATAGACCTTTCTAATATTTATGAAGAAATACCAGCAAGATTTAAAAAAAAAAAAAACTCTCTTTTTTATTCCAGCCATATAAAAACAGCTATTATTTTGCATCACAATTTCCATGTTAAAGTTAATGCTAACAAAGGAACTTAGTAAAACAGCTGAACTTCAGCAATGGTTCTACATCATAAAGAATAACCTTTAGACCCTGAAGTTTTTATAATTTTTTTAAAAAGATTTTATTTATTTACTTGAATATAAAGAGAGAGAGCACAAGCAGGGGGAGCAGCAGAGGGAGAGGGAGAAGCAGGCTCCCTACTGAACAGGGAGCCTGATGTGGGGCTGGATCCCAGGACCCTGAGATCATGATCTGAGCTGAAAGTAGACGTTTACTGATTGAGCCACCCAGGTACCCCAGATAACTTATCCTGGAAATGGTATTTACACTGAGATCACTGTTTTTGAAAATATATAAAGTTTTGTTGAGTTTATCATATCACAAGAGGTTAATTGACACTTCCTTTTTTACCTACATGCGTGAAGGTCAAAACAAATAATGTATGAGTCTTTGGATATCTATTTCCAAACAAACAAAAACTGGGAGAATTTGTCAACAACAAACTCAAATGAGATACCACTTGAAATTCAAAATTCCTGCAATCGCATCTTAGCTTACCTCTTCCTGATTTATCCTGCTCTCCTCCAAAAGCATTTCTTCAATAAATTATGTGTATCCGAATCCCTGTCTTAGGCTCTGTTTTTAGAGAACCTCACCTAAGACTCTTGGCTGATCCAAAAGAATGCATGGAGAGAAAAAGGAACATAAAACAAATGAGACAAAGAGGGAGTCAAGAGGGCGGAGAAGAAGCAGGCTGAGACGACATCAGGTAGCAGGAGATCAGCTAGATAGCTTATCAAACCATTGCGAAAACCTACAAATCCAATGGGAAATCAAAGAGAAGAACAACAATTCTAGAAACAGAAAATCGATCCCTTTCTGAAAGGTAGGGCCAGTGGAAAAGGGAATTCAAAGCGTCGGGAAGATAGACCCCGGGGGGAGGGGCCGGCTCCCGGCAACTGGCGGAGCAACGGAGCACAAAATCAGGACTTTTTTTAAAAGTCTGCTCCACTGAGGGATATCGCTCCAGAGGCTAAACCAAGGTGAAGCCCACGAGGGGTCAGCATAGACGCAGGTCCTGCGGGGTCACAGAAGGACCAGGGTTGTCTGAGTGTCGCAGAGCTCACAGATATTAGAGTGGGGAAGTCAGCTACAGAGACAGAGCCGAGGAGTGACCTCTCACCTTGGGGTTACCTTGAACTGGGCACAGGCTGGGTGAGCTCGGAGCATGGCCAGAGACCAGGGAGACAGAGTGACTGAGCGCTTTTCTCCAAGCGCACGGCTGGATGCCAGGGAGACGGAGCTACCAAGCGCTTTCCTCCAAGCACAAGTTAATGAGTGCTTTTCTCCAGGTGTAGCCAGAGGCTAGAGATATGGGAGCAATTGAGCACTCTTCTCTGGGGCACACTGAGGAGCGGGGCCCTGGGCTCTTGGCTCCTCCAGGCCGGAGACTGGGAGGCCGCCACTGTAATTCCCATCCTCCAGAACTCTGAGGAAAGCCTTCAGGGAACAAAAGCTCCCAAAAGCAAACCCAGCAGATTACTTAGCCTGGCCCCTGATAAGGGCATGTCAATTCCTTCTCAGGCAAAGACACTTGAGAATCACTACAAAAGGCCTCTACCACAGAAGACCAAAAAGAAACCCAGTCAAAACCAACTTCACTTACCAAGGAGAACAGAGGAAGAGAAAGCAAAGCAAGGAATTCATGGCTTTTCCCCCATGATTCTTTAGTCTTGCAGTTAATATTTTTTGTTTGTTTGTTTTTCTTCTGCTAATTTTTCTTTAACTCTTACCCTTTCCTCTTTTAACATTTTTTAAACTAGTTTATCTTAACAATACCTTACAAAAAAAGGTAATCTTTTCTTTAACCTTCATTATTATAGTCATATTTTATCATCTATTATATCTAACTATATTTTTTGTATACACATACGGGTTTTTCTTCTTAAAAATTTGGGGTACAACTTCTCCTAATAGATCAAAATATACTCTAAATCTAGCTCCAGGCTTGTTCTAGTCTCCAGCCCGAGCAAATTCTCTCCACTTTCTTTTTCTTTATTCTTCCAACCAACTTGCCTTATCAATTCATTCTTTAGAAAACTAAAAAAAAAAAAAAAAAAAAAATTCTCATCTTTATAGGCTTCTTCCATCTCTTCAGTGCCTACCCTTATATATGTTTTTCATCCTTTAAAATTTTGGGAGGTAGTTCCTACTAAGAGACCAAAATACTCCCAAAATTAAGTGAGTGACCTTGTTCTAGTTGCCATCCCAAAATAACAGAATACACATTCTTCTCTAGTGCACAAGGAACATTTTCCAGAATAGAACATATCCTGGGTCATAAATCAGGTCTCAACTGGTATCAAAAGATTGGGATCATTCCCTGCATTATTTTCAGACCACAATGCTCTGAAGCTAGAACTCAATCACAAGAGGAAATATGGGAAGAACCCAAATACTTGGAGACTAAACAGCATCCTTCTAAAAAATGAATGGGTCAACCAGGAAATTAAAGAATTGAAAAAATTCATGGAAACAAATGATAATGAAAACACAACAGTTCGATATCTGTGGGACACAACAAAGGTAGTCCTGAGAGGAAAATATATAGTGGTACAAGGCTTTCTCAAGAAACAAAAAAGGTTTCAAGTACACAACCTAACCCTACACCTAAAGGAGCTGGAGAAAGAACAACAAAGAAAACCTAAACCCAGCAGGAGAAGAGAAATCATAAAGATCAGAGAAGAAATCAATGAAATAGAAACTGAAAAAAAAAAATAGAACAAATCAATGAAACTAGAAGCCAGTTGCTTGAAAGAATTAATAAGCTTGATAAACCCCTGGCCAGACTTAACAAAAAGAAAAGATAAAGGACCCAAATAAATAAAATCATGAATGAAAGAGGAGAGACCACAACCAACACCAAAGAAATACAAAAATTATAAGAACATACTATGAGCAACTCTACGCCAACAAATTAGACAATCTGGAAGAAATGGATACATTTCTAGAGACATATGAACTACCACAACTGAACCAGGAAGAAATAGAAAACCTGAACAGACCCATAACCAGTAAGGAGATTGAAACAGTCATCAAAAACCTCCAAACAAAAAAAGGCCAGGGCAAGATGGCTTCCCAGGGGAATTCTACCAAACATTTAAAGAATTAATTCCTATTCTCCTGAAACTATTCCAAAAAATAGAAATGGAAGGAAAACTTCCAAACTCATTTTATGAGGCCAGCATCACCTTGATCCCCAAACCAGACAAGGATCCCATCAAAAAAGAGAACTACAGTCCAATATCCTTGATGAACACAGATGTGAAAATTCTCACCAAAATACTAACCAGTAGGATCCAACAGTACGTTAAAAGGATTATTCAGCATGACCAAGTGGGATTTATTCTAGGGCTGCAAGATTGGTTCAACATCCACAAATCAATCAATGGGATACAATAAATTAATAAAAGAAAGAACAAGAACCATATGATACTCTCAATAGATGCTGAAAAAGCATTTGACAAAGTGCAGCATCCCTTCCTGATTAAAGCTTTTCAAAGTGTAGGGGTAGAGGATACATACCTCAATATTATCAAAGCCATCTATGAAAAACCCACTGCAAATATCATTCTCAATGGAGAAAAACTGGAAGCTTTTCCACTAAGGTCAGGAACACGGCAGGGATGTCCGTTATCACCACTGCTATTCAACATAGTACTAGAAGTCCTAGCCTCAGCAATCAGACAACAAAAAGAATTTAAAGGCATCCAAATTGGCAAAAAAGAAGTCAAACTATCACTCTTTGCAGATACTATGATACCATATATGGAAAACCTAAAAGACTCCACTCCAAAACTGCTAGAACTTGTACAGGAATTTAGTAAAGTGTCAGGATATAAAATCAATGCACAGAAATCAGTTGCATTTCTTTACACCAACAACAAGACAGAAGAAAGAGAAATTAAGAAGTCAATCCCATTTACAATTGCACCCAAAACCACAAGATACCTAGGAATAAACTTAACCAAAGAGGCAAAGAATCTATACTCAGAAAACTATAAAGTACTTATTAAAGAAATTGAGGAAGACACAAAGAAATGGAAAAATGTTCCATGCTTCTGGATTGGAAGAACAAATGTTGTGAAAATGTCTATGCTGCCTAAAGCAATCTACACATATAATGCAGTCCCTATCAAAATACCATCCATTTTTTTCAAAGAAGTGGAACAAATAATCCTAAAACTTATATGGAATCAGAAAAGACCACAAATAGCCAAAGGAATATTGAAAAAGAAAGCCAAAGTTGGTGGCATCACAATTCCAGACTTCAAGGTCTATTACAAAGCTATCATCATCAAGACAGTATGGTACTGGCACAAAAACAGACACATAGATCAATGGAACAGAATAGAGAGCCCAGAAATAGACCCTCAACTCTATAGTCAACTAATCTTCGACAAAGCAGGAAGGAATGTCCAATGGAAAAAAAGACAGCCTCTTCAAAAAATGGTGTTTGGAAAATTGGACAGCCACATGCAGAAAAATGAAATTGGACCATTTCCTTACACCACACATGAAAATAGACTCAAAATGGATGAATGACCTCAATGTGAGAAAGGAATCCATCAAAATCCTTGAGGAGAACACAGGCAGCAACTTCTTTGACCTCAGACGCAGCAACTTCTTCCTAGGAACATCGCCACAGGCAACAGAAGCAAGGGCAAAAATGAACTATCGGGATTTCATCAAGATCAAAAGCTTTTGCACAACAAAGGAAACAGTTAACAAAACCAAAAGACAACTGGCAGAATGGGAGAAGATATTTGCAAAGGACATATCAGATAAAGGGCTAGTATCCAAAATCTATAAAGAGCTTAGCAATCTTAACACCCAAAGAACAAAGAATCCAATCAAGAAATGGACAGAGGACATGAACAGACATTTCTGCAAAAAAGACATCTAGATGGCCAACAGACAAATGAAAAAATGCTCCACATCAGTCAGCATCAGGGAAATACAAATCAAAACCACAATGAGATACCACCTCACACCAGTCAGAATGGCTAAAATTAACAAGTCAGGAAATGACAGATGCAGGCAAGGATGCGGAGAAATGTTGGTGGGAATGCAAGCTGGTGCAATCACTTTGAAAAACAGTGCGGAGGTTCTTCAAAAAACTGAAAATAGAGCTTCCCCATGACCCAGCGATTGCACTACTGGGTATATACCCTAAAGATACAAATGTGGTGCTCTGAAGGGGCACATGCACCTGAATGTTTATAGCTGCAATATCCGCAATAGCCAAACTATGGAAAGAACCTAGATGTCCATCAACAGATGAATGGATAAATAAAAGGTGATATATATATATATACACAATGGAATACTATGCAGCCATCAAAAGAAATGAAATCTTGCCATTTGCAATGACTTGGGTAGAACTAGAGGGTATCATGCTTAGTGAAATAAGTCAATCAGAGAAAGACAACTATCATATGATCTCCCTGATATGAGGAAGTGGAGAGGCAACATGGGGGGTTTGAGGGTAGGAAAAGAAAAAATGAAAGAAGATGGGATCGGGAGGGAGAAAAACCACAAAAGACCCAATCTCAAAAACAGACTGAGGGTTGCTGGGGGAAGGGGGATCAGGAGAGGGTGGTGGAGATATGGACATTGGGGAGTGTATGTGCTATGGTGAATGCTGTGAAATGTGTAAACCTGGCGATTCACATACCTGTACCCCTGGGGAGAAAAATACATTATATGTTTATTTAAAAAAAAATTTTAATAACTAAATAAATAAAACAAATGATGCAAATAAATATTAAAGGTATAATAGGTATAAACCTAAATATAAGCAACCATATTAAAATGTAAATGATCTAAATATTCTAGTTAAAATATAAAGATTGTCAGGTGATAAAACTATTTTTAAGAATGCCTAACTATATGCTGCTAATGAGAAAATAACACATATGTAAAAGGATGAAGAAAGATATAGTATAAAAACACCAAAAGAAAGTGGGTTTTGCTTGGTAATGTCAGGTAAGATCTATTTTAAGGCAAAAAGACATTGCTAGAGATAAAAAAGGATCTTTAATAATAATAAAATGCCCCATCCACCAGGAAGACAAAAATTCTATTGTATAAACTTACTAATATAGCTTCACAATATAAAAGCTAAAAATTGACAGATTTTAAAAAATACACAAATCTATAATCAGTGAAGGAGAATTTAACACAACTAATTTGATAACTGACAAAAAAATCCCGAAAATTAGTAAAGCCATATAGATATTCTGAATAACACAATTAACAAAATAAAAATATGATTTTGTTAAAATGCACCAAAGGATGACAGACTGCACAATTTTGGAAACTATGTATGAAACATTTACAAAATAAATCATATTTTGGGCAAAAAAGCCACACCCAGCAAATGATTTTAATAATCCAAATATATTATTTGATTTTAGTAGAATGAAGGTAGAAGTCAGTAACTCAAAGATAAATATAAAATCTTCAAATGCCTAGAAAGTGAGTAATATTATCTACATAACCAATGAGTTAAAGATGAAGTTATAGTGCCTATTAAGATATTTGAGCTGGATAATAATTGAAATACAATATTTTTAAAAAGATTAATTTTTTTTAGAGAAAAAGAGCTGAGGGAGAGCCAGAGGGAGCGGGAGAGAGAAATAATCCTCAGACTTCCTACTGAGCATGGGGTCCCACACAGGACTTGATCCAAGGACCATGAGTTCATGACCTGAGCTGAAATCAAGAGTCAGATGCTCAACTGACTGAGCTACGAAGTGCCCTTGAAATATAATATTTTGAGACATAATTTTGTTATTACTGTGCTGAGATTGAAATTTATTACTTAAATTCATACATTAAGAAACTGAAAAACCTGAAAATCAATTGTTTAGGTATTCATCTTAAGAAGTAGGAAAAAGAAACCAAATTAAACTCAAGAAAAAGTAAAATAAAAATAAATAATAAGTAATAACAAAGGTAATAAATAATAAAAGGACAAAAACAAATGAAACAGAAAACATTGATAGAAAAACCAATAAGTCAAAAAATTAATTATTTAGAAAGAACAATGAATTGATATTCTCCTAGCAATATTAAACAATGAAAATCAGAGAAATAACAAATAACTTATGTCAGGAGCAAAACAGGGAGTATTACCATAGGTCTCACAGATGCAGAAGAACATTTGATAAAATATAAGACTAGACAGGAGAAAAAAACAATCTCTAAGCAAACTAAGAATAAGAGAAATTTTCCTGTAACAAAGAACAGTACCTAAAAATACAAATTAACAAAAAGAAGGAATTATCTTAAACTGACAAAGAATATGTAAAAAAAACTGTCACAGAAATGATATTTAACTGTGAAATATAGGAAACTTTCCCCAGATTTTGGGGATAGAGGAGAAAACCTTTTCCAGCATCACCATTTGTATTCAACACTTCACTTCACATTGTAATATAGTTGTACAATGAAATACTATGCTGTTGTGAAAAGTAATAAACTTGCTACACAAAACAGTATGAATCAATCTCACAAACATGGTGATGAACTAAAGAATCCAGGCACAGAAAGGTTCACACCATATGGTTCCATTTTTGTAAAAATAAATTGGTGGTAATATAAATCAGGATAATAGTTAATTTGATAGCAGTAATCACTAGGAAAGAGACAAGCAGGAGTTCTGGAAAGCTAGTGTAGTGCTCTATTTCTTTATTTGAGGATTGGTGACATGGCTTTACTCATAATTTGTGCTCTATTCTCTTGCTCTTTTTGATAAAATATTTAGAAACAAAAATGTATAATGTCTATTAGATATGCCTGGGTCTTTCAGAAAAAACAATAAAAATATGTTATTATAGAAGGCAGATTAAATTTTATGAGACAATTTATTGAATTATTGACCCCCTTACATTTTAGTAATATATTAAGTTTGTTCATTTTGATCAGCATTTTGTGGTTATCAAAACACATAATGGCTGTATTATACAAATATAGTCACCATTTAATAATAACTGAAATATAGAAAATTTTAAAAAGCTATGAACCTGGTCACAAATAACTTTAAATAATCTTTTAAGTCTTCATTATTATTTCTCACCCTAGGAGTCTGGTCTTCAAAATGTGATGGAAAGGATTTTTATTTTTCCAGTAGTGAGGAGAAAAAATGTACAGAAGCCTTCCCTATTTACAGTTTCACTCTCCATGGTTTTATGTTCCATAGTTTCAGTTACCCACAGTCAATCATTGTGTAGAAGGAGATGATCCCCCTGACATATCATCAGAAAGTCAATAGTAGTTTTGTGCTGTCACAATGCCAACATTATTCACCTCATCTTGTAGACATTTTATCATCTCACATCATCACAAGAAGGATGAGTACAGGGGTGCCTGGGTGGCTCAGTTGTTGAGTGTCTGCCTTCAGCTCAGGTCATAATCCCAGGGTCCTGGGATCAAGCCCCACATTGGGCTCCCTGCTCTACAGAAAGCCTGTTCTTCATCTCCTGTTCCCCCTTCTTGTGTTCCCTCTCTTGCTGTGTGTCTCTCTCTGTCAAATAAATAAATAAAATCTTAAAAAAAAAAAAGGATGAGTACAGTACAATAAGATAATTTGAGAGAGAAAACACATTTTTATAACTTTTATTGTTATACTATTTTATTATGTTATACTTATTAATCTCTTACTGTGCTTAATTTATAAATTAAAGTTTCATAGGTTTGTATGTATAGGAAAAACATTGTGCATATAGGATTTGGTGTATCTGTAGTTTTAATAACTGGAGGCTTTGGAACATAACCCCCACAGATAAAGGAAGACTACTGTAACATTTAGATCTGTAACCTGGTAGAGGCAACAGAAATCTTTGAAGTGTAGATAAGGTATGCTAAGTCATCTTCTTAAAAAGAACCCCAGCAGTTCTTCAGTAATCTCATTTTGTCTTAGATTTAAAAAAAAAAAAAAAAAAAAAAAGCCCACACAACAAAACAACAATCCTAAGTACACTCTTTAGCAGTGACGCACAAAAAGAAATACAGAGTTTTCAATTTTTTCTATTTTTCTATTTTGATGGAGACCATTGTAGGTTATGAGAGTCTATAGAGGCTTGTAAGAGAAACAGAAGCCATGAGAACTGTTGATTTCTTTTGAAGTATTTGGATCTAAGTTGATTGGGGTTTCTGATCTACCACATTACATCACTTCTGGTAGTATCAAATTTATATTTACTAAGCACCGCAAAATTTTTGTGGCAGGTTTCTTTTGCCCAGTGTAACACAGAAACATATTAAAATTGATTAAACGTTTGGCTTAACCTAGAAGCATAATAGTGCACAGAAAAAGACATATGAACATGCACATAAAAATATGAACTTTTTAAAACATATCTATGTCCAAAACAAGAAAAAATATACAATAAAATAGAATTTTTTGTCCTGCTATAGTAAAAGACCTTCCCTCTCACTTCTTTTCTTCTCTAAACAAATAAATAAATAAACAAATAAATAAATAATCTGATTTTACAAAAAGCAGAACTGGAATTGGATAGCATGGGAAGAAAATAAACAAATAATATAATACATTTAGAGAATGCTATTGGAAAAAAATGTCTGAGGTAAATGGAGAATGCCGCTATGAATCAAACTGGGCAATGTAGTTATTTTTTCTATAAAGCATAAAAGATATCAGAGTGGGAAAAGCAGTAAGTCATCCTTGAAAATTAAACCACAATAAAATTCATCTATAAGCATTCATACAGTTCTCTTTTAGACAAAAGTTTTAGAGAAAATATAGACAGGACTTTAGATAGAATTTTTAAGAAATATTAAAACCTCTGAATGTTTTTTGTTGGATGTCTGGTGGGTGGTTGAATGAGTGATATGGTAAATAATGATCTTGAGTCACCATAAACCTTGATAGGCTTTCTCAATAACCAAATATTAAAATAGTTTCAATAAATATTTATACATTGTATACACTACACACAGTACATTGCTTCTATTTTTTCTTAGGTCAGTTATCTCTTACAGTAATTAAAATAAGAAAAATAAATTTCATATTCAACTTTATTTTTACCAACATTTTTGTGTGTGTGAATAGATCCAAGTTTCTGTCTGATATATTCTTTCTGTCTAAAGAACCATCTTTATCATTTCTTGTAGTGAAAGTTTGCTGTGATGAATTCTCTTGTTTCTTTCTTGCCTGTGAAGTCTTTATTTCTCTTTTTAAAGTCATATAGTAACTGGGTGCTAATTTTTGGAGTGGTAGGGTACCCCCACTTCAGCACTTTCAAAGAAGATACTTCATCTTCAGGCTCAAATAGTTTTTAATAAAAGTCTGCCTAAATTCTGACCTTTATTCCTCTGTGTATGTGTATTTTCCACTCTGCCTTCTAGATTTTATATTTTTTCTTTGTTTTTTAATAGTTTAAGTATAATGTGTCTAAGTGTTTTCTTCTTTTCTCCTCCCTTCCTTTTTCCTTTCCTTCCTTCCTTCTTCCCTCCTGCCTTCTTTCCTTCTTTCCTTCCTCCCTTTCTTCTTTTGTTGAATTTTATACTGCTGAGTGTTGTATAATATTTTCAGATCTATGACTCAAAATCTTTCATTATTTGGGAGAAATTATAGTTATTTTCAAGTATTTCTTTTCCTCATTATATTCTTTTTCATTTTGAGATTCCAATAGCTCATATATTATACCATTGACATTGCTCCATAGTTCTTGAATACAATGGCTTTTCTCTCTTTCTCTCTCTTTGTATTTTGTTTGAATACTTTCTTCTGACTTATCTTTATCTTTGCTACTATAGCTTTATTTCTGGTATTTTTATTTTATACTTACCTATTGTTTCTATTTCTCTGTTAAAATTTTCCATATGTCCTTGTAAATTGGCCTTTTTACACTTTTACACTAGAATGTTTAACATATAAATCATATTTTTTTCTTTCTAATGCCCTGCCTAATAGCTCCAGCATTGAAGTTCTGCAGATTATATTGTCTCTTTGACAGTAGGTTGTTTTCTCTTGCATTTTTGTGTATTTCATAATTTGTGGTTAAAAGCTGGATATCGTGTGGGAGAGTAAAGTCTAAAGTATATAATATTTTATGTCTGGAATTAGACACACCTCCACTACACATTTAATGTGGGGACTTGAACCAACAGTCAGGCTTGACTAGGATTTGGGATTTGCTAGTTCTATTTACCTTAAGCATACTATGGGGTTCTGATTTCTCTAGCATTACCTTGTACTTAAGGTAGAAGTTGAGTTTCCAAAAGACATTTTTCAATGTTTCAAGTTTAGTTTTCTTCTGTGAATTTGACCTTCAAAGAAGGTCTATTTTCTTGTCCTTCCCCCAGGGAAGGACTTGTTATTGTTAGGTAACCTAGTGGTAGGAGACAGGAATAGTCTTTCTTTCTTTCTTTTTCTTTCGTTTTCTTTCTTTCTTTCTTTCTTTCTTTCTTTCTTTCTTTCTTTCTTTCTCTTCAGCCTTAGGCAAGATGTCCCTTTCTTTCTTATAGAAAGAGCCTTCTTGGTAATTCTGCCCTCAACCAGTAAATATATAGTGGTGTGGTCCAAAGGCAATTTCTTATCCTTCCCTCAGGAGTAGAAGGTTTGTTTTTGTTTTTGTTTTTGTTTTTGTTTTACCTGTTTCTTCCCCTAGCGCAAACAGCCTTCAACTATGTCTGAGAGAGATAATATTTGCAGCCTTTCATCCAGAGGTTTTAAGTTTTTGTTTCATAGAAAAAAAATGGGAAAAAAGATCCAACCAGAGGCTTCTGTATCTCTCACTGCTATTCTCCTACACTGACTTTCTGATGATTGTCTGAAGAGGGGTCATCTTCTTCCAACCAGTGGCTGACTGTGGATAACTGAAACCATGGAACATGCTCATCTATGTATACCAAAGAGAATACCAAAGAATTGACAAAATCAAACAAACAAACAAGCAAAACCTCCTGGAACTAATAACCATTATAACAAGGTCACAGGATACAAAGATACAAGCTTAATAGACAAAAGTCAATTGCTTCCCTAAATATTAGCAATAAACAAATAGAATTTAACATTATAAACATTAGTATTTTTTATCCTGGCACCCAAAAATAATGAAATACCTATGTATAAGTCTCATATGTCAACATCTATATGAATAAAACTATAAAAGTCTGATGAATGAAGTCAAAGACCTAATAAATGGAGAGATATTCCAAGTTTATGGATGAGATGACAACCTTGTCAAGATGTCAGTTCTTCCCAGCATGATCTATAGATTCAACACAATCCCAATCAAAATCCCAGCAATTCATGGATGTTGGTAGACAGATTCTAAAGTTTATATGGAGAAGCAAAAGACCCAGAATAGCCAACATAATATTGACAGAGAACAAATTTGGAGGACTGATACTTTAAGGCTTCCTATGAAATTATACAGTTACAGTAATCAAATTAGTGTGATTTTGAGGAAAGAATAGACAAATAAATCAAGGGAACAGAATTATAAGCCAAGAAATAGACCCACATAAATATGGTCAACTGATTATTGATGGAGCAGAGACAATTCAATGGACAAAATATGGGTTTTCAACAAGTGATGCTGGAACAACTGGACATCCATATACATATGAAAAAATCTAAACACAGAAATAACCACCCCACAAAAATAACTCCAAATGGATCATACACTGACATATAATATGCAAACATATAAAGCTTCTAGAAGACAACATAAAAGAAAACCTAGATGACCTTGGGTACAACAATGACTTTGAAATATAACACCAAGCATGATCCATGAAAGAAAAAATGGATAAGGTGGAAATATTAAAATCAAAACCTCCTACTCTTAAAAGACAATATCAAGAGAATGATAAGATAAGGGACAGATTAGAAGAAAATATTTGCAAGATATAGCTAATGAAGGGCTGTTATCTAAAATATACAAAGAGGGACGCCTGGGTGGCTCAGTGGGTTAAAGCCTCTGCCTTCAGCTCAGGTCATGATACCAGGGTCCTGGGATTGAGCCCCGCATCAGGCTCTCTGCCTCCCCCGCCACCCGCCCCACCTGCCTCTCTGCCTACTTGTGATTTCTATCTGTCAAATAAATAAATAAATGAAATCTTTTAAAATAAAATAAAATATACAAAGAATTCCTAAAGCCTAATAATAAAGAAACAAATGACCTGATTAAATAACGGCCCAAAGACCTAAAAGACACCTCACCAAAGAAGATACACAGATGGTAAATAAGCATATGAAAAAATGTTCCTCATCATGTATAATCTGGGAAATGCAAATTAAAACAATGATGAGATATAACTACATATTTATAAGAAATGCCAAAATTCAGAACATTGACAACATCAAATATTGGCCAGAATGTAGAGTGACAGAAACTCTCATACACTGCTGGTGGGTATGCAAAAAGCTACAACCACTTTGGAAGATAGTTGAGCTGTTTCTTAAAAACTAAATGTATTCTTCCCACATAATCTAGCAATTATTCTCTTTGATGTTTACCTAAAGGAGTTGAAAACATGTTCATATAAAAACCTGCACATAGATTTTTTTTTTTTAAAGACTTTATTCGTGAGAGAGAGAGAGAGTGCACAAACAGGGGAAGGAGCAGAGAGAGAGGGTGAAGCAGTCTCCCTGCCAAGCAGGGAGTTCTATGAGGGGCTCAATCCTAAGCAGATGCTTATTAACTGATTCAGCCACCCAGGCACACCCTGCACACAGATGTTTACAGCAGCTTTATTAATAATTGCTAGAACTTGGAAGAAATTAAGATGTCCTTCAGGAAGTAAGTAGATAAATACCTCTAGACAGTGAAACATTGCTTCATGCTAAAAAGAAATGAGCTATCAAGCCATGAAAAGACATGAAAGAAACTTGAATGCTTGTTGTTATGTGAAAGAAGCCAATCTTAAAGGCTAAAAAGTATATGATTTCAACCATGTGACATTGTGGAAAAGGCCAAACTATGAAGATAGCAAAAGGATCCATGGTTGTGAGAGGGGGATAAATAGGCAGAGCACAGAGGAATTTTAGAGGTGTGAAAATACTCTGTATGATACTATAATGGTGGATACATGTTTTTATACATTTGTCCAAACCCATAGAATATATAATATCAAGAGTTATACAAATACCTAATGTAAACTATAGTCTTTGGGTGACTGCTGTGTCAGTGTAGGTCTATCAATTGTAACAAATGTACCACTTTGGTGGATTGTTAATGGAAGGGAGGTGCTGTGCATGTGGGAAGGGAATATATGGAAAATCTCTATACCTCTCTCTCAATTTAGCTGTGAATCTAAAACTGCTGTAAAAAAAATTAAGTTCTAAAAACAAATTCCTAAGTACCAAAATAAATGCCAAAATAAAATGATTCTACCTAGTGAAAGTGTGTATGTGTGTACACACATATTCTTCTGCATATAGAAACATATGCACAAAACAAATATAACATAAGACTTGACCAAACTGAACAAATGTATAGGTTGTTTGATCAAATGTAAATAGAAGATCTCACTTACTACAAAATTCAGGTTGGCTACCAAGGCAAAATATAACTCGCATCTGTGTAAAGGGAGACATCCAAAGTAAAAAGACTCAGAAGGATGATGATAAAGATAAGATGATGACAAAGAAAAATGTAAATGAATAAATGAATAGCAGGAATCATAATCTTCTATTTTCAAGTAAGACATAATTTAGCCCCAAATATGAAATGAAACCAAGAAAAGTACACTTCATGATGCAAAACACTAAAATGCATAATAAAAATGTTATTAATATCTGCCCATAAAATACAGGAAGTCCCAGCCACCACAATCAGATAAGAAAAAGAAACAAGAGGCATTCATATTGCTGCAGAAGAGGTTTAACTGTCACTATTCGCAAATGATGTGATACAATACGTAGAAAATTCTTAAGACTCCAACAAAAAACTACCAGAAGTAATAAATTAATTCATGAAATACAAACTTAATCTCCAGAAATCAATAGTGTTTCTATACATTAATAATAAAATTTAAAAAAATAATAATAATAACATAGCAGAAAGAGAAATTAAGGAAACAATTTTATTTATAGTTGCATCAAAAAGAATAAATACCTACACGGCTTTGGGAGGGGAAAGACTTATGCTGTGAAAAGTATAAAACACTAATGAAAGAAATTGAAGATGACACAAACAAATGCAAAGATATTCCATGCTCAATATTGGAAGAACTGATATTGTTACAATGTCCATATTATCCAAAGCGATCTGTAGATTCAGTGCAATTCCTATCAAAATACCAACAGCATTTTTCACAGAACTAGAACAAATTATGTTAACAATTTGTATGGAACCACAAACTTGTATGGACCCTGAATAGCCAAAGTAATCTTGAGAAAGAAGAAAGCTGAAAGTATCACAATTCCAGATGTCAAGATATACTACAAAGCTATAGTAATCAAAACAAGGTGGTACTGACACAAAAATAGAAACAGAGACTGAAAGAACAGAATAGAGAGCCCAGAAATAAACTCACATTTTAGTTGATTAATCTATAACAAAAGAGGCATATATATATAATGGGGAAAAGACATGTTTTCAGTAGTTGGTGCTGGTACAGCTACATGTGAAAAAATGAAACTGGATCACTTTCTAACATATATGAGAATAAACTCAAAATGGATTAAAGGCCTGGGCTGCCTGGATGGCTCAGTGGGTTAAGCCTCTGGCTTCGGCTTGGGTCATGATCTCAGGGTCCTGGGATCGAGTCCTGCATGGGGTTCTCTGCTCAGTGGGGAGCCTGCTTCCCCCCCTCTCTCTGCCTTCCTCTCTGCCTGCTTGTGATCTCTCTTTGTGTCAAATAAATAACTAAAATCTTTTTTAAAAAATGGATTAAAGGCCTCAATGTCCATAGAAGAGAATTCAAGCAGGAATTTCTCTGACATTGGCTGGCTGTAGCAACATTTTTTGTAAATATATCTTCTAAGGTATAGGAAACAAAATAAAAAACTATTGGGAGTACATCAAAATAAAAAGCTTTTGCACGGCAAAGGAAATCATCAACAAAACAAAAAGGCAATCTACTGAATGGGAGAAGATATTTGCAAATGAGATATATGATAAGGGGTTAATATCAAAATACATAAAGAACTATACAATTCAACAACAAAAACAAACCAACAAACAATCTGATTTAAAAAATGGATAGAAGACCGAAATAAGCATTTTCCAAAGACTATATATAGATAACAGACACATGAAAAGATGCTCAATGTCATTAATGATCAGGGAAATGCAGATCAAAATCACAGTAAGATATCACCTTATACCAGTCAGAATGGCTGGAAATAAAAAAGACAAAAAAATAACAAGTGTCGATAAGAATGAGGAAAAAAAGAACTCTTGTACACTGTTGGTGAGAATGTGAATTGGTGCAGCCAATGTGGAAGACAGTATGGAGGTTCCTCAAAAAACAAAAATAGAAACATTATATGATCCCACAATTCCATTACTAGGTATTAACACACAAAAAATGAGAGCGCTAATTCAAAAGGGTATATGCACCCCTATGTTTATTGCAGCATTATTTATAATACTTAATATATGGAAGTAATCTAAGTGTCCATCAAAAGATAAACTGATAAGGAAGATGTAGGAGATTTATATATATATACACACACAGGCACACACATACATATAAAATGAAATATTACTCAGCCATGACAATGATAATATCATGCCATTCATGAAAACATGGATGGACCTAGAGGGTATTCTGTTCAGTGAAATAAGTAACACTGAGAAAGACAAATACCGTACCATTTCATTCACATGTGGAATCTAAAATCCAAATGAATAAACAAACAAAAAGCAGAATCAGACCTATAAATACAGAGATAAAACTAATGGTTGCCAGAGACAATCAGCAAATCCATAGCTGAAAGATACAGACTTTCAGCTATGGAATGAATAAGTCACAAAAATAAAAACTACAGCACAAGGAGTATAGTTAATGATATTATAATAGCATTGCATGGTGACAGATGGGAGCTATACTTTGTGGTGAGCATAGCAGAATGTATAAACTTGTCAAATCACCATGTCATGTACCTGAAACTAATTTAGCATCATGTGTTGACTGTATTAAAATTTAAGAAAAAAATTTTTTATCTACACAAAAATGGAAATCATCAACAAAATGAAAAGATAACCTACTGAATAGAAGATATTTGCAAATGATGTATCTGATAAGAGGCTAATATTCCTTTACAAAACAGAAACTTGAGGAGATGAAGAAAGAAAAAGATAGACATGACTAACACACCCCTTGCAAATCCAGTAAAATAAAATGGAAAAATTTAGAAAAGATATCAAAGTTCTAAATAACACAATCAGTAAGGTAGACTATATAGGGCCATATTAAACTCTGTACCATAATAAAAGAGAACATGCTTTCTTTTCAAATAAACAAAACATGTGTGAAAATTGCCTGTACATGAGTTCACAACAAAAGCTTCAACAGATCTTAAAAAGTAGATATACTACTGTGATCACTTGAAAATATATTCATAAATTCTTTCATTTCCTAACATCCAGAAATGAAGTCTATGTGCCCTATCTTTGAATGAGGGCAAGTTTTTGTGAATGTATTTCAAGTCACTAGCCCTTTAGAAAGAGGAGTTGTCTCTGAGTGATAAGGCCCTATAATGTCCTGATAAAAATGGTGTCTCAAATTGTTGTTCAGCACTACACATTGCTTCTGCAGCCTTTCACACTCTTCTCTGGTATCACAGAGAAAAAGAGGAAGCTGCAAGGATCACTGTGGCCTGTGCAAAGGACCCAGGCGTCAATGAGATGAGGCTTCCATTGACCAATTATAGAATATTAAGCTGCATTGGTTTGAATGAAAATGAAATATACTAAAATGATATTAACTAAAAAAGTGGAAAAGAAACCATGTGTTCTTGTTACGGAGATGCTAAGGCTGATAGGAGCTGCAGCTGCTAAAACCATCTATCATTGTGTATCTTCTCTTATCCTTCAGCCTGGGGACTGTGAGGAGCCCATGGCCTTGGTAATAGCTTCCAGCACTTCCCTTCAATCTCCTAAATCCCTATATTAAATTCCTTTCTGCTTCAAATATTTAAGTATGTGGTTTTCTTTTCACGACTAGACCTTGACTGACACACTTGAGAACAATCATGGCTGTTCCTTGCCTAGCATATCGAGTTTGTGTGGTCCATTCTTCCTGAACCGGGATAGAAATACTTCAGTGTCCGAGAGCCCAAGACAGCTGGGATACACCTTTAATATTCTTATATCAACATTAAGAGGAGAACTAAAGAAAGTATTGTACTAAATCATCCCATCTTGAGGTTCTGGAACTAAAGGGAGGTTGAATTTTTTTTTTTTTTAAGATTTTACTTATTTGTCAGAGAGAGAGAGTGAGCACAAGTAGAGGGAGCAGCAGGCAGAGGGAGAAGCAGGCTCCCCACTGGACAGGGAATCCCCTTGCAGGCTCAATCCTGGTACCCTGGGATCACACCCCAAGCTCAAGACAGATGCTTAACTGACTGTGCCACCCAGGTGTCCCTTAACGAGGTGGATATTTTTAGCAAACACTATATGTGCTTGAATGCCAGCTTATTATACACCATGGGTTTACAGACAGAACGGAATTGTGCCTGAGCCTTCCCTAGAGAAATATATCAAAAATGTGATGCAGGCATTTCCATGTTCCCTAGCTAAATACTACCTAGAAGTATCCTATACCCCACTTAAAGCCCTACCAAGATGATTTTAATATCAGTAATTAAATTCTGACAGAACTGAGGTCATTGTTTTGTTGTCATAATAAAAGGATGGCGGTTTGTGGAGTCTGGAAAAAAAGGGTAAGAATGTGTTCGTGTGTTTTCATGTGCTCTGCTGGAGAGAAAGCAATGCATATGATAATAAGTAGTGGGTTTTTACATAAAAATATGCTTAGAGAAAAGCGTGATTCATTTCATATATAAAAATTTAAGAAGGAAAAATTAATTTCTTTACTTTTTTCTTTCCTATGTCATTAGACAGTTTCTAATTTGGATAGCTGAGAGGACCACCCTCCAGAACACTTAGACGAGTAAATTAATAGGTAACCTAAGATCGAGACCCAGAGGAAAACAAGGGTTTTTTTTTTTCAAAATGTACTTTGGAATTGTTTATATCAGATATGGTAAGACAGGCAGCCTTGGAAATGATTGTCACGAAGGAAGAAGTTTTATATTTACAGATCTTTAGAAACAGGAGGCATGACACAACATGGAAGGGCCCCAGGAGAAGCACCAGCATGCATGGGGGGGGGGGGGCAGAAGAGAAAGCCAGGGAAGAGGCTTTGTTGTGGTTTTTATGGAATGAACTGGCAAGGCGGGGTAAGGCAGGCTTAAGATTGTGAAGTTTCAACAACTGCAGCAGGCTCAGGGGTCAAGGGGCTGTCTTGAGTTGTCTGGTACCTAGTTGTGGAGTGGTTAGGCAAGACTGGCCTGGAATGTAGGAGCCTGACAAGTGGGTTGCAGAGTGGCTAGACTCTGGGTTGGTTAATTTGCATATGAAAAGCGCAGTTCCCCTCACTGTGTCTTCTCCTTCTAGGAATAACTGGAATTTTGATCGGAATGGCCTTAAAAGTATAGATTGCTCTAGGCAGTATAGACATTTTAACAATGTTTATTCTTCCGATCCAAGAGCATAGAATGGTCTTCCATCGTTTTGTGTCTTCTTCAATTTCTTTCATGAGTGTTCTGTAGTTCCTCAAGTACAGATCCTTTACCTCTTTTGTTAGGTTTATTCCCAGGTATCTTATGGTTCTTGGTGCTATAGTAAATGGAATCGATTCTCTAATTTCCCTTTCTGTATTTTCATTGTTAGTGTATAAGAAAGCCACTGATTTCTGCACATTGACTTTGTATCCTGCCACGTTGCTGAATTGCTGTATGAGTTCTAGTAGTTTGGGGGTGGAGTCTTTTGGGTTTTCCATATAAAGAATCATGTCATCTGCAAAGAGAGAGAGTTTGACTTCTTCATTACCAATTTGGATACCTTTTATTTCCCTTTGTTGTCTGATTGCTGTTGCTAGGACTTCTAATACTATGTTGAACAAGAGTGGTGAGAGTGGGCATCCTTGTCGTGTTCCTGATCTCAACGGGAAGGACGCAAGCTTTTTCCCATTGAGGATGATATTTGCTGTGGGTCTTTCATAGATAGATTTGATGAGATTCAAGAATGTTCCCTCTATCCCTATACTTTGAAGCGTTTTATTTATTTTTTTTTTATTTCCAGCATAACAGTATTCATTATTTTTGCACCACACCCCGTGCTCCATGCAATCCATGCCCTCTATAATACCCACCACCTGGTACCCCAACCTCCCACCCCCCGTCCCTTCAAAAACTTTGAAGCGTTTTAATCAGGAATGGATGCTGGATTTTGTCAAAATGCTTTTTCTGCATCGAGAGGACCATGTGGTTCTTCTCTCTTCTCATATTAATTTGCTGTATCACATTGATTGATTTGTGAATGTTGAACCATCCTTGTAGCCCAGGGATGAATCCAACCTGATCAAGGTGGATTATCTTTTTAATGTGCTGTTGGATCCTGTTGGCTAGGATCTTGTTGAGAATCTTAGCATCCATATTCATCAGTGATATTGGTCTGAAATTCTCCTTTTTGGTAGGGCCTTTGCCTGGTTTGAGGATCAGGGTAATGCTGGCTTCATAGAAAGAGTCTGGAAGTTTTCCTTCTGCTTCAATTTTTTGAAACAGCTTCAGGAGAATAGGTGTTATTTCTTCTTTGAAAGTTTGGTAGAATTCCCCAGGGAATCCGTCAGGTCCTGGGCTCTTGTTTTTTGGGAGGTTTTTGATCACCGCTTCAATCTCATTACTAGATATTGGTCTATTCAGGTTGTCGATTTCTTCTTGGTTCAATTTTGGGAGTTTATAGTTTTCCAGGAATGCATCCATTTCATCTAGGTTGCTAAGCTTATTGGCATATAAATGTTGATAATAACTTCTGATGATTGTTTCTACTTCCTTGGTGTTTGTTGTGATCTCTCCCTTTTCATTTATAATTTTATGAATTTGGGCTTTCTCTCTTTTCTTTTGGATTAGTGTGGCCAATGGTTTATCAATCTTGTTGATTCTTTCAAAAAACCAGCTTCTAGTTTCATTGATACGTTCTACTGTATCTCTGGTTTCTACCTCATTGATCTCAGCTCTAATCTTGATGACTTCCCTTCTTATGTGTGGAGTTGGTTTGATTTGTTGTTGATTCTCCAGTTCTTTAAGGTGTAGAGACAGCTGGTGTATTCTGGATTTTTCAATTTTTTTGAGGGAGGCTTGGATGGCTATGTATTTCCCCCATAGGACTGCCTTTGCTGTATCCCATAGGTTTTGGACCAAAGCGTCTTCATTCTCATTGGTTTCCATAAATTGTTTCAGTTCTTCTTCGATCTCCTGGTTGATCCAAGCATTCTTAAGCAAGGTGGTCTTTAGCTACCAGGTATTTGAGTTCCTTCGGAACTTTTCCTTGTGATTGAGCTCAGTTTCAAAGCATTGTGATCTGAGAATATGCAGGGAATAATCTCAGTCTTTTGGTATCAGTTGAGTCCTGATTTGTGACCCAGTATGTGGTCTATTCTGGAGCAAATAATCCAAAAATTTGTATGGAATCAGAAGAGAGCCCAAATCGCTAAGGAAATGTTGAAAAACAAAAATAAAGCTGGGGGCATCACGTTACCTGATTTCAAGCTTTATTACAAAGCTGTGATCACCAAGACAGCATGGTACTGACATAAAAACAGACACATAGACCAGTGGAACAGAGTAGAGAGCCCAGATATGGACCCTCAACTCTATGGTCAATTAATCTTTGACAAAACAGGAAAAAATATACAGTGGAAAAAAGACAGTCTCTTCAATAAATGGTGCTGGGAAAACTGGGCAGCTATATGTAGAAGAATGAAACTCGACCATTCTCTTACACCGTACACAAAGATAAACTCAAAATAGATAAAAGACTTCAACGTGAGACAGGAATCCATCAGAATCCTAGAGGAGAACATAGGCAGTAATCTCTTCGATATCAGCCACAGCAACTTCTTTCAAGATATGTCTCCAAAGGCAAAGGAAACAAAAGCGAAAATAAACTTTTGGGACTTCATCAAAATCAAAAGCTTCTGCACAGCAAAGGAAACAGTCAAGAAAACAAAGAGGAAGATATTTGGAAATGACAGTACAGACAAAAGGTTGATATCCAGGATCTATAAAGA
The DNA here is from genome assembly GCF_009829155.1 of Mustela erminea. Taxonomy (NCBI): domain Eukaryota; kingdom Metazoa; phylum Chordata; class Mammalia; order Carnivora; family Mustelidae; genus Mustela; species Mustela erminea. The sequence continues at coordinate 143,347,731 of NC_045614.1, forward strand.
ACTCCTCAAACTCAACACACATGAAACAGGCAAACATATCAAACAATGGGCAGAAGATATGAACAGACACTTCTCCAATCAAGACATACAAATGGCTAGCAGACAAATGAAAAAATGTTCATCATCACTAGCCCTCAGGGAGATTCAAATTAAAACCACATTGAGATATCACCTTACACCAGTTAGAATGGCCAAAATTAACAAAACAGGAAACAGCATGTGTTGGAGAGGATGTGGAGAAAGGGGAACCCTCTTACACTGTTGGTGGGAATACAAGTTGGTGCAGCCTTTTTGGAGAACAGTGTGGAGATTCCTCAAGAAATTAAAAATAGAACTTCCCTATGACCCTACAATTGCCCTCCTGGGTATTTACCCCAAAGATACAGATGTAGTGAAAAGAAGGGCCATCTGTACCCCAATGTTTATAGCAGCAATGGTCACGGTCGCCAAACTATGGAAAGAACCAAGATGCCCTTCAACAGACAAATGGATAAGAAAGACGTGGTCCATATACACTATGGAGTATTATGCCTCCATCAGAAAGGATGAATACCCAACTTTTGTAGTAACATGGACGGGACTGGCAGAGATTATGCTGAGTGAAATAAGTCAAGCAGAGAGAGTCAATTATCATATGGTTTCACTTATTTGTGGAGCATAACAAATAACATGGAAGACAAGGGGTGTTAGAGAGGAGAAGGGAGTTGGGGGAAATTGGAAGGGGAGGTGAATCATGAGAGACTATGGACTCTGAAAAACAATCTGAGGGGTTTGAAGTGGCAGGGGTGTGGGAGGTTGGGGTACCAGGTGGTGGGTATTACAGAGGGCACGGATTGCATGGAGCACTGGGTGTGGTGAAAAAATAATGAATACTGTTTTTCTGAAAATAAATTAATAAATAAATAAATAAACAGAAAAAAAAAATAACTGAACCATGGGTGGGGTGGGGCAGCCTCTCCCAGTTCTGCCTATTCCCAGATGACAGTGTATCATGAATACTAATAAATAATAAGACATGGTGAATGCAGGTTTACAGTGAGGTTCTTTTCTCTTTGTGCCCAACCATACATCCCAGAATGAATTCTCTAATTTCTACATTATCCTCGCAAAAACTATAGATGATAATTTAGGCAGAAGCAGAGTGACTAGGACTTTCAATTCATTTAATACGAATAATAAGGCAACTCAAAAAATGGGGAGACTTTATTAAAAAGCTACAAAATTATCTCACAGAAATGAAGCACAGTTGGCCTTTTGGGAATAGGAACTGAGACTTAGGAACTACTAAAGACAGAAGTTTCTCTCTATTTTTTTTCTCTCTCTCTCTCAGACTCTCATTCTCTCCTCCAGGACCACATATAAATTTTTATCTTATTTACTTGCTATATCTCATCCTCTCTGACCATTGGCTACTCTCCCTAGGCAGATTCTGATCAATTAATTTAAGACTATGAACATGGCTAAAATTGCCTGCCCTAGCCCCAACTCTATAAAATCATTTAATTAATAGGCCCCATATCATTTAACTATAAGCTCTGTGTCTCAAACAAAACAAAACCCACATACATTTGGTTATAGGCTAGCCATTGGATTGACATCCTCCAGGATGAATGTTAATCCCTAGGCCAACCTGTTATGGAGAAGGGTGATAATGTGATCAAGCATGACCAGAGAGATGCATCTCTTCACCATGGAAGTGAAGAGGACCAGACAGATACTGAAACTATCAACTACAATTGTATATCCTACTACCATAGGAGTTTTCAATCAGCTCTGTTGTCTAAGTGGCTTAATTTTTCTTGGCAATTAAGAAATTTCTAGAACTCAGACAGGACTTACTAGCTTTTTATGCAGGGAAAAAAAAATGGTAGCAATGAATACTGGTCACTGAATATTTTCAGTTCTCTGCCTTCCAGGCACATGGCATGATAACACTTTCTGGCTGCCTGTGGTTGGTTGAAGCCATGCAACCATTCTGGCCAAAGAACTGAAATACAAATAATGCATGCCACTTTCTGGCTTAACATTTATTCTTGGTTGGATATCCTCTAAACTCTCTTTTGTTCCTGCCATGGCAGTGTGTTCCTGACAGTGGCTCTTTTCACAGCCTCCAAAGTAAGGACAACACATAATGGACATGGATTGTAGCAAAAAAAGAACCAAATTCACTCCAGTACTCTGAAACTAAAAGTCCACGTGAATTTTGTTGTTGCTGATGATGAGTTTCCAGCACTTGGATGTGTTCTAGCAGAAAAACAGGCTGTTGTTGAGGACATCTGGGTATCTGAGTAGGGTTAGACTTTTTCTTTTTTTTTTTTTAAGATTTATTTATTTATTTTAGAGAGGTATGGCAGGGGAGGGCAGAGAAAGAGGGAGAGAATCCTCAAGCAGACTCCATGCTGAGTAGAAGGCCCAATGCGGGGCTCAATCCCAGGACCTTGAGATCATGACCTGAGCCAAAGAGCCAGACACTTTAACTAAGAGAGCCACCCAGGTGCCCCTAGACTTGATGGCTGCTTTTCTACCCTTCTCTTCTGGGTATTATTAGGGCCTATTTAGCCAGAGGGATTCCATCTTGGGTTAAACAGTGATTTTGTTGTTTATGCAGTAAAACTTAAACTGAAGTCCTGGAAACCAGTCTCAGGTAACAAAGCCCAAATACAAGGGTGGGTCAGGCCAGGTGGAGACATCCAATCAGTGGGGGGGTGGAGGGGTGGAGAGGGCCTCATACTGTCTCCCTAGCTACCAAGGAGTATGAGCCCTGCTTTTTGGGTGCCAATTCTGACCAAGGTGATAAGCTAGTTCAAATGTCTACTATAGGGTAAATTGTAATTCAATTAGTCACTTATGTGTGACCTAGCATGACTGTGCAGCTTTCTCTGTGTATTACAGTTTCATTGGCCACCTGTGCGTGGCCAGGCCTAACCACATGGCCTTTGCCCTTAAAAGCTAGTCTGTAAGGCAAAGAGAGGTTGCCCTCTTTGTAAGAGGTGCAGCCCTGAACGTTCGGTTTGATTCTCGATGCTTGGTGTGAAATAAAGTTTTGCTTGACTTTCGCTTTGTATCAGTTTTACTCCTTTAATCATGGACCCAATATTGGGGGACCTTTCAGGTATAAAAGTTTTCTTCATCTTACTTGGCAGTGAAGTTCATAGAAAACAGCTCTTTCCCCAAAGGTCTCAGCTCTTAGATAAAGGATTTCCTGAAACCTATCCATAGACCTCAGATTTAAAAGTCCTGAGTTAGGATATTTTACAGTTTTATTATTCTGATTAGTTAGTGCCTAAAGGCTAGGAAGGAGGTCCTAGGACATGAGATATCCTTATGAGATAGGCTTAGTGAGTATCACTGGGAAGCAAGAATGGAATGGATGGTCATTCTTTTTTTTTTTTTTTTAATATTTTATTTATTTATTTGAGAGAGAGAGCACGAGAGAGGAGAAAGTCAGAAGGAGAAGCAGATGCCCCTGGAGCTGGGAGCCCGATGTGGGACTCGATCCTGGGACTTTGGGATCATGACCCAAGCCGAAAGCAGTCACCCAGCCAACTGAGCCATCCAGGTGCCCTGGATGGTTATTCTTAAGGCTAACACTGTTCTCTCTCCTAGAGGGCCACTGGATGAGAAGAGTACCTCTGTAGAATTAAGATACCTGGAGCTCTAGTCTGGACTTTGATACTAACCAATTGTATATCCTTGAACAAGTATCTCCCACTCTGGATTCTTCACCTCAACCATAGAATGGGGCAGTTTGACCAGATCATCTTCAAAAATCCCTTGAATAGTCTATGTCCCCTTTATACTAGAGATGAAGATGGGACAGGGCTTAAACGCATGTGTTCGGAGCAGAAGAAGATCTAAGCTGCACAAGTGGGTTACATTTTCAATGATTTATTTGTTTAATTTAAGTGAGAAATGTCATATGGTTAAACACTTAGAGTGTACAAAAGATTATATAATACTAAAAATATTTTCTTCCTATTTGCCTTCCGCATACCCTGGATTCCCACCCAAAGGACACCAGAGATATGTACATAGTGTTATACATCCCCCCTTTTCAACTGCAAATGGTAGGAAAAGATGGCATTATTTTGTTCCTTGTGTAAACAGGATATCTTGAAGTACATTTTGTATCTTTGTATCTATGAAGTACATAAGCATCTTCCTACTTTTTAATGACCACATAGTATTCTATTACATAAGTATAAATATTTAATAAAACTATTTACCTACTAATAAATATCTGCATTTACAAAAAAGTCACTAACCTTTTATAGCTAGGATCAGTGCTTTGTATAAATGAGCCTCATAGAAAGAAGAGAATACCAGTTTTCTAGATTTCTAGAGATTCTTAGAATTTTCACAAAAGAGGTAGAAAGAAAACAGCATGTTTTGACCTAGGAAAGTAGACTAAATTCTCATTTAGAGAACTATTTTGTTTATGTGCCTCAGTAAATTAGACTTTTCTTGATTTACTCTAGCAAAAACAATCTTTTATAAAATTCTCTTTTTCTAAGAGACAAAATTAAAATTTTTTTAAGACTCTCTTTGGGAAGTTGCTTATTGTTCTGATTCCAGTATGTCATTGGTGAGCTGTTTTCAGAAAACTTCTACTGACATAGTTGACAGGAAAACAAAAAACAAAAAAACAGAGTCTCCCAAAAGAGTTAACTAGATTTTACAAAAGAATGTACATTCTCAGAATATCTCAGTCTGAAATATATTGGCTCAGATTATAAAGAAAACAAGGATTTCATCATTTTTTTCCTTGGAACAAATACAAGAAATACTTTTGTTAATCTTAAACACTTTCCAATAAATAAACTAAGATTCAGAGGCTGTCTGATTTTAAACTGTGTTGGGCCAAGAAGCCAATGTGCATAGGGTTTTTTTCCTCTGATTAATTTGTTCATGTGTTGTGCAGAATACCACAGAACTAACATTCCAAGGAATGGTGTCAATATGAAAAAAATATATAGAATAACATATACCCTTTGCTTTAGAGACTGGGGGAGGGGAGCTGAGGATATTGCAATGTATATAGTTCATTATAAATCTATACTTGAATAGCTCCAGAACTTACCAACTTGTGTTTACAAATGGGATCAAATTTACATAATGAGTTACATTTCATTTGCTCTAGCCCATCTTGCATGGATGTGTATTTCAAGTAACATGGCCAACCCTGTAAATGTCCCTCAGAACAATGTATTATTTAAAATATAACCCATGGGAGATTTTACTAGTTACCAAGCATGTTTAGATAGAGCCTCAAGAAAAACACATACTGGCAACAGGTCTCTGGGGGAGAGGACGATATATGGCCTTGAAGCCGAGCAGCTGGGGACGCCTGGCTAGCTCAGGGCGGAAGGCCGCCTGCCTCATGGAAGCCGAGAAGGTGGGAACACTGGGCCCAGTCAGGGCGGAACGCTGCCTGCTTCATTTTTCCATTATCTGCCCCCACCAGCACCTGTGGCTAATTAGAGACGTCCTTTGAATGCGCTTGCTCAACTATAACTTTATACTGCTTGACCATACATATTTTGCCTTCCTTCTTGTTTATCTACAAGATTACTGATTACTGTTTGGCCATCTTCGGCTCTTCTGTTGATTACTGTCTATATCTAATAAAAGCGGGACTGAGGAGTTGTTCGGGGCAACAGTCTTTTCTACTGTTGTCCCCTGCTCCCCTTCTCTTGCAGCTGACTTGTTTGTGCCTTATTCTTCTGTCGTGCACAGTCAGGAAATGGCAAACCCTAGTTAGATACCTGCTCCAACTCAGGAAGATTTCCTTAATTTCCCAGGGAATGCCCCCCATATATTCAGATATATCCTTCTCTAGCCTATCCTCATGAGTCCACTATCTGGGAAGAACTGGATAGTCTGGAGCACAGGAAGTGACTAGAGCAATCCCTGGCTCTGCATATCCCAGAACCACAAGACAAACACTTCAGGAGTGCAAGAAGCCCTCATGGTGCCCCTGGATATCCTGAGAGTGCCTCATTCATGCAACATTGCCTGCAAAACTCTCACTCAACTCTGGGTTGGATTTAGTTCAGCATTTATGAAGAGATGATCTGACAACCTTTACCGGGAGTTGTCCTTTCCGCAATTCAGATGACCGAAGGACCAACTGGAACATCTGATATTTCAGAGAGATACACTGCCATCTTCCCCACAATGGAACTGTTTAATCTCCTAAGAGTAGATGTAAAATCCCTTCCTCCAGCCAAATGCCCTCTTGCTGACAATTCACCAAATCTATTCAAAGTAGTCTGAATCCTAGTTCAGGATGGACTGAGACTACTACCACACCCCCACCCCAAACACACTTCTCCAACCCTCTCCTCCAAATTTTCTTAACCATGTATTATATATCAGAATATGCCTGTATTTCACTCTAACAATTACCTTGATCTTATAAAGTATTTTTAATACATTGATGTAATAATTAAAAAATTTTCCTAATTATATAGTTATCTGTGCAACCAAAATAACTGTCTTCTAAAATTTTCATGTTTTTGACCAGTCATGGGTCAATTGACCATGACCAGTCATGGGTCAATTATTCTCTCAATAGTTGTTTCCTAGCACACTAATTTTTTTTTTTTTAAACTGCTGAGCATACCACTTCCCACCACCACTGCTACATACACTACCATACTCTATCTTCGGTACATTCTTTTAATTTATTAAAGTTGAAAATCAAAGCTTTTGGAAATAAATATGTTAAAAAGGAAGGAAGGAAGAAAAACAGAAAAGGAAGAAAAGCTAACTCCAACTGGTAAATAGGTTTTTAAAATACAGGCAATAGAGTGAAGAGGAATAATATTAAATTTCAAGGGAGAGGTTTAAAATTAGTAATCAATAAAGAGATCATTTTTAGTAAATAAAGATCTCAATCCAGGGAAGTGCTACTATTTGCTTACAAGAAAACTAAGCAATTAACTCACCCTTCATGGATTAGAACCCCTTCAGAAGCAGGATAAATCTAGACCTAAGATGCATTATTTCCAGAGAAATTTGAGTCTTTCAAGAAAGAGACTAATGAAACTCTTCAAGCAAGCTAACATGTTAAGGATGCTGAGTCACTCCAAAGGGCTTAAGACCCTCTCTTTATCTGCCCTCTCTGCTCATCCCACCATTTTGTTAGTTTCATCCACTCACACATTCAACAAATACCTGTTTTCTCCTCTCACTCAAATCCCCACACATCCCTTCTCTCTAAAAGCATCTTGAAGTACCATTTGTGTAAGGGGACCAGAGAACTTAGTGTCCAGACTGGGATGTTTTAGATAGGACAGGTGGTAAACCAGAAAAGACTACAGGACATTAGGTAGAAACATAACTCTTCCATGAAAATAGGAACGTACGATCACCCTGTCTATGCACCATTACTTAGTAAACAAACTTCTCTACATCTTTATCCTGTAGTTTACCTTTTATTTCTATCATTTCCCCTACCACTCTCTCAAAAGGGTGGGGAGAGGTATGTGTCAATGTTCCTCTTATGCCCCAGTGTGCTAGTCTACTAAAACCTTACTTCTCTGAAACAAATTCCCTGGCTTTCTCTCTCTCTTTCTCTCTCTCTCTCCCTCTCTCTCTCCATTTTTCTCCCTCTCTCCCTCTCTCCCTCAGTTTCTGTCTCTTCCTTCTTCAACCCCCAGTTGATTTTTCTACCAATCTTACTTACTTACTAAGCCTTGTTACATGTTGTTCATTCTCTCTTCCTTTTTTCAGGACTTCAGTAGCAAGGTAGAAAACCTGTTCTATATTAGGTCTCTGGTCCTTGTTTTTCCTCAAAATTCCCATGAGAGGGCATGGGAATGTATGCTCCTTAAGTAACTTGTTCATCCTACTTTCTGTCCATAGAAAGTTACGATTCCAAGGCCTTTTTACACTTTGAACAGTCTTAGAAACTTTTAGTCCAAGCACTTTTACATATAAAACTTCCAAAATATCTTTTTAAGTTTCCTAAGAATCTGACTGGCCTATACCTCATTTAGCAAAATTCATACCAGCAATTCTTTTGAAACAGGTCCCTCTCTCCAGACTTAATCAGTGCTACTTTGGTTAGGTCAGGCTGCTATAAGCAATGTTTTTATGATTCTGGCAATGATTTATGATTCCTACAAACCTTGTTGCCTCAGAGGTACACAAGGCATCACCTTAATTCTTTCAGAGGTTTTAATAAAGGTTCTCTTGGCTACATCCTTCATCTGATATTTTCTTTAATACCTATATTACTTTGAGAATCTCCTGACTTAAGTGGAAAGAGATGAGAAACAGCTTTATTTTCCACCCCGGTATGTCTCCTTGCTCAACTTCAAAAGTTCATTAAGTAAATTTTCTATTTTTCCAGTTACCACAGGTGAAAGTTTTACAAGTTGTTTTGCCACTGTTTAATGTGGAACACAAATTTTTCCAGTTTATCCTAACAGTTTCTTTACTTCTTTTCCAACCTTTACTAACAGTTTCCTTGTCACTTTTTAAGCCAATATTTGCCAACTGAATCAGAAGCAAGCACCACGTATTTTAGGTTTTTATTACAGTAACACTTTACTTGAGGATAACAAATTATGCATCAGTTATCTATTGCCACAATAGTGCTGCATAATAAATCACCCCAAACTTAGTGGTTAAAACAGCAACCATTTACTATTTCTCACAAATCTCTGGATAGGCTGTGCATCCTTGCCACCAATTAAATTGGCACTAACATATTTTTTAGGTAAAAAAAATTTCAAGCTAAATATATGGCTGAAACTCCAAAAACATTCCTTGGGCTTTGTCCAGCCTACATTTGATTTTCTTCCAAGGAAATAAGGCCTTAATTATACCAATAGTGATGACATTTTCTGGAACAACTCAAAAATTGTATAGGATAGTTGCCGGATCTGCCGAAAAATGAAACATCTTGGTGAAACGTATCAAAAATGACCTTATAATCACTTCAAGCACAAAATGGGAACCTAACTAAAGTACAAGATTGGATATAATGAGTTACAATCAGGTCACAGAACGTACTCAAATATGGAAAAAATCAGTTGGCAAAGAGAAAAGTAATTTAAATATTTGCGAGTCACATTTATTCAGTACCTTGTTGGTTACTATTAAAGATATTAGCCAAAGGTTACAAAAATGCAATTGGATTTAAGATTGGCTATTGACTTGTACAATTTACAATTTTTCACTTTATTTTAGAGTATAATTACATACAAAACTTGCAACAAAATGCTATTCATAAGATCTTAGGAATTTAAAAAATAAAAGCAAAACCTTTTATAAGACTATGAAGAAGTTTATGTCTAAAAATCTCAAAGCCAATTTCTAAAGAGAATAATTTCTACCTCATAGTTTTCAATAAATAGTTTTGATTGAAGAGAGATTTGAAAAAAGTGAGCAACATAATTCTATTTTTGCCTTGCTTTATTATGTGCTAGGATAAAGAAATTCAAAAGATGAAAGACTTGGAAATAAAAAAGATGAAAGACTTGGAAATTCCATGGGGATCATACATGGCTTTGAAAGTAAAAATCATGATATACATTATACAAACATTTAAATTAGTTTTAAGCATCTGTGATAATGATTTGTCATAAATGACAACATCACAATGTTTTAACATAATATGAAGAATTCTTAGTTCATTTTTTTTAATTACCAAGAGAAAACTTTACAATTAAAGTGATATGACACAGCTATGATTTTATATATAAAGATAAACATAGCAGCAAAATATATAGGGTAAAACAGAAACAAAACAAAAATCTGTCACTGACTTTTCAGAAAAGCCTAAAATATAAAATGAAAAAAAGGATAATTTCCAAACTGTAATAGTTAAGATAAGTTTTTGTGTAAGTATAAGATGATTTAAAGTCAAGTTAAAGTCCCCACACCTTAATCCAATTTAGCAAAACTAGTGCCACCCTTGTACTTGAGGAAACATCAGAGTAACAAAAGCAGAAAGCTCTGGACTCACTGACCCACAGTACATTGTCCTCTGACAGAGATGCCACATGGTCTGCAGTATTTCCTGCAGTGATCCAAGGTACAAACGTGGGGGTGGAGAGGGTTGGTGACTGGATAGATACAGGGCAAGAGTCTGCAAAGAAGATGCAGTAGAGAGACAAGTTTCATTCCTCTCCAAGTCTATTTCACCCAGGATTTATTTTTATTCCTATTCCCCCAAAAATCTTTGGGAAGAGCTGCAAGAGCATGTTTACAATTGCAAAAGAACAAGATAAAGAAGATTGTAGAGACTAATTATGGGAGGGAGATATTAAAATTCTTAAATAACTGAGAGAAATAAACAGGACGCTCATGGCTAATTGACTTGGTCGAGTGAAAATTCTAAAAGTTCTGCCTGCAAAGAAGGATGTTCATGAGTTGTAAGCCAGTCCTCATTTATAGCATCTCCAAAGAGCTCAGGGTAGGTGCTCTAAGAGGCAGTGTGAAAATGATTAAAAAAACAGGGGAGCTAGTCAAGAGTCTTAATAAGGAGCTGTTGGACCCTCAGGTCCCTTGCCTCAATCAATATATTCTAGTGTTGTATATGTAAACACCCCACATGTGGACACAGTTATGTGCCACCCGGATCCTCCTTCAGAGAAGCACTTTTTACCCCTTCCTTTGGGAGGACTCAATGGACAGCTTGAAGCTGTCAACAACTTAAGGGTAAGCCTCAGCTACAGAGAGAGGCCTCAGGCAAGGCATGCTTCTCCCAGAAAAGGCCACATTCAATGACAGAGATGAGGGTACGAGATGAGATTATTTAAAAGTGCAGCAGAAGGGCACCTGGGTGGTCAGCTGCCTAAGCATCTGCCTTTGGCTCAGGTCAAGATCCCAGGGTCCTGGGATCAAGCCCCACATTGGGCTCCTTGCTCAGTGGGGAACCTGCCCTTCCCTCTGCCTCCAGATCCCTCTGCTTAAGCTTTCTCTCTCTCTCTCTCTCCCTCCCTGTCAAATCAATAAATAAAAATATTTAAAAAAAAAAAAGAAAGAAAGAAAGAAAAGAAAAGAAAAAAGAAAATGCTGCTGATGTACCAACCCCAAAGTGATAATATGCAAGCAGGAGGAACCATACTGAAAATACACATGTAGTACTTGGCTAGTACATGGTTCTATGTCATGAATTTACAAATCATGGATTCTAGTACCACAGGTTATAAGGAGGTACAGTACCTTAATCCATCACAACCAGAAATCCACTTGGAAAATGTATGGGTACACTCTCTACAGCTCTGGGCATTGTGGGTTTTGAGCCTGTGATTCCTATAGATGAATGTGTACATGAGACAGTATATCAAAAGTCTCAGTAAACTGCAATTTCAGCTCCATTCAGTTACCTGACTAGAGAATGACATGACAAGAGAACAACAAAGAAAGAAGCCATAAACTGGCAGGAACAATTGAGCCTGATGAGTTCTATGTACTCTTACAGAGTCGAGACGAGAAATTGTGTGATTAATCTCCATGAGATCTATTGGTTTGTCTTCTCTGTCTAATCTGAATACTAAGAGAACAGATCCAACAACACAGCTATGAGAAAGACATGATGCCTGTGCTCAGACACCTCAGTGCTGGGGTCTAGTAACCACACCCAAGTAAGCCCGCTTGACCAGTGCAGGTGTTCACCAAAGTTAAGGCAAATCCAGAACAGGTGGTGGAGCAGGAGAATGATTAGCATTGGCTACATGCCTGAGACTAACCTGCTCCAGCAGAACTGAACCGTGCCTTCCCAAGGAACAAGCGTAATCAGCCAGATGATCTCAGCCGAATCTTCACGGATGAGCACCCAGGCTCACTAACTCGTCCGTAAGCAGCCTGTATTCAATCACTGACTGGTGCAGTTAAGAAATAGCGTGTCATTTACCTTCTCTCTAAAGAGTTTCTTTAACATTTCTCCCAAGGCAGGTCTACGGACAATAAGTTCCCACAATTCTCGTTTGTCTAAGGAAATTTTATTTCCCCTTCACTTCTGGAGGATAATTTCATAAGGGATGGAATTCTGGGTTGAAGTGCTTTTCTCTCAACATTTTAAATATTTCATCCCCCTCTCTTTTTGCTTACCTGGTTTCTAAAGAGGAGTCTGATATAATCCTTGTCTTAGTTCATCTGTAGATAAATTTATTTCTTCTGGGTATTTTTTTCAGGATTTTTTTGTTTTTTGTTTTTTGTTTTTTTTGTTCTTTTGTTTTTTTGTTTTGTTTTGTTTTTTGATTTTTAAAATGATACATCTAGGTTTAATTTGTGTGTGTTTTTATTCTGCTTGATGTTCACTGAACTTTCTGGATTGCTTGTTTGGTATATGACATTCCCTTACATTTATGTTATATTTTCTGAAGTTGTCCTATAGTCCTTAAATATTCTGTTCTGTTTTCTCAGTCTATGTTCTGTTTTTTTTGGTTTTGAGGATTTCTATTGAGATAGACTTGAACTCAAGAGATTCTTTCCCCAGCTGTGTCCACTCTACTAATAAGCCCATCAAAAGCCTTCTTCCCTCTGTTAACAGCATTTTTTATCTCTAGTGTTTCTTTTTGGTTCTTTCCTAGAATTTTTATCTTTGCTCACATTGTCCTCATCTGTTCTTTCTTACTGTCTACTTCAGCTGTTAAAGCCCTTAGCATATTAATCTTATTTGTTTTAAATTCCTGGTTTGATAATTCCAATATCCCTGCCAAATTTGAGTCTACTTCTGGCGTTTGATCTGTGTCTTCAAGTTGTTTTTTTCACCTTTTAGTATGCTTTATCTTTTTTTTTTTTTTTTTTTTTCCTTGCTAGCCAGTTATCCTGTGATGGGCAAAAGGAACTGCTGTTAAGTAGAGCTTGAGTAATGTAGTGATAATGGAAGGGACAAGGGAAGCATTCTGTAGTCCCGTGATTATGTCTCAGTCTTTCAGTGTTCTGGGACCACTGGACTGTGGTCAGTTTCCCCTGATGCCTCTAGTGGAACAGGATGGCTCGAGTGTGCTGGAGTTGGGTGTTTCCCTTCCTGTTCCTGGAAGGCTTGAGCCAGCTGGTGTTGGGAGATTTCCCTTCCCCTGGGACAGTTAAGCTCTGATAAAACTCTAGTAGACTGGGCTCTAGTTAAAATCATGGTTTCTCCTGGGGGCAGACCTTGTTAAAGAAGAACACTGTGGTGCATTTCAAAGTTATTCTTTTTCCCCTCCCCCTTCCAGAAGCACAGGGGATTTTTTCTCCAATATTCACTATATAGACTGCTTGAGCTCCTAGATTCACAAAACTCACAAAAGTATGGGAGGCTCCCAACAACTGGGTTCCCCCAGAACTTTTCTCTCTCCTATTTGTCCACAGGAAGCCTCAAGCAATTTGTCAATTACATTTCAAGTTTCCACCCCAAACATAGGTTCTGTACAGGTTTCAGCTCAACGGTTTTGCTCCAGGAAGTTGTGATTCTTTATATTTGCCTATCAGTCTCTCCAGTTTGGGGTGCAGTGGTTTGCCCCATCATCTTGCTTCTTTTACAAATCTAAGAAGAGTTGATTTTTTGGTTTGTTCAGGTTTCACCTTGTCATTGGGGTGGAGTAGTGACATATCTGCAGAACTGGAAATTGCCTTAATTCACTTTTTAATCTAAGCATTGCTTTAAGAATGTTTTGACAGTTTTAGTAGCTGCTCCATTAGTAGCTAAAGTTTATCTAAATACTTTAATTTAAATAAGTTGATGAAATTTCATTTAATAAAAACCCAAGAAAAGTTCTCATTGGCATAGTTTCATTACAAGGCAAATTATTTTGAGTTAGTTTATTTTTTGAGTGAGTTTTAATTGTAATAACATTAAGTGATCTTGCTAAAATAACAAATTTCAAGAAATAAGTAGAATTTAGCTTTGTATATTTTTTTAAAGATTTTATTCATTTATTGTCACACAGAGAGAGAGAGCACAAGTAGGCAGAGCGAGAAAGGAGAGGGAGAAGCAGGCTCCCTGCTGAACAGGGAGCCCAGTGTGGGGCTCCATCTCAGGATCCTGGGATCACGACTTGAGCCAAAGGCAAAGACTTAAAAGACTGAGCCATTCAGGTGTCCGTAGCTTTGTATATATTTTTCAAGTTTGTTACTATAAAGGCATATTTATTTCTCAAAAGTTGGGGCTGGAGCAGAAGGTGGAGATAAAGATTAAGAAGTCATCCGTCAGATTTATAAATATGAGTGAGCCATTGAACTAAGGGAGTCCTTGGATTGTACATAGTGCAACCATTTCCTCCTAGACATTATGTCAGATGGAAATATCAACTTGTCCCAAATCCTTACAACTTGTTTGAATCACAGCTAAAGCTAAAATTCCCAGTTTTTTTCTGCATAATTATACATTTGAGTATCACTTCTAAATTATATAACCTGAAACTCCTTAAATAAACTACAAGAAGGAAACTCAATAAATATTTAAATATCACAAATAAATTTTAGATTAATTATGAAAACACTTTTCTCATTAAAAAATGAACATCTGATCAAAAAATATGTTCTCTGATTTAATCTAAAAAGACAGATTTTTCTGGAAACCAGAAAAATGGTAGAAGTAAGAGCAGGCAAACCCTGTAATAATTTTCTATTTCTACTGGCCAGTTTCCTTTCAGTTTGGCATGTGTGTATGTTGTTTGTATAGGCAGCCCTGTTCTAAGAGATTTCCACATCTTAATTTTAAGTTTGGAATTAGCTGTTTTGCTTGCCATTTGATTAATGTTTTCTCAAATTATAATAACCCCTTTCCAAAGAAAACAATATCACAAGGTCCCAGTGAGCTCATTGCAGGATCATAATTATGCATAGAGGTAGTTAATCTTTGTGCTTAAGAGAATAAGAGATCTCATTCAGGGCACAACAAACTACCCTGCAAACCAACAATCCATTCTTCTCTGGTTGCCAGTGTGGTCTGAGTTCAGACGGCAGAGCCAGGTCCAACCCGATAACACATTGGCAAGGTAGGCAATCCTGAGTCAGGATGTCAGGGGCCAGACTGAATCATGTGAGGCTGTTAGCTGGGGGGCTCGGGCGAATCTATTTCAAAGAGCAGAGCCAAGTGTCACCACAAAAGGAGGGACATCAGCACTGAGATCTGAAGGATTAGTATGATATCAGAAGGAGAAGACCAGGCAAGAGGTCAAAAACCAAAACCCAGGAACGGGATCAGGAGATGCAGTGCCCACAGAAAGGAGGGCTCCCTGGTCACAATCGTATTTGGTGCTGTTCATGTGAAGTTAGAGGTGGACAGATCAGCTGAGTCAGGGGCTCAGGACAAAGTCAGACAGTAAATGTAAAAGCAAACAAAACAAACAAAACCCTCCTTTAAAAAAAAAAAAAAACAGGTTTCTTAATATATCTTGGTAAAGATTAAGTTGGCAGCCACATGGCCTGCCCCCTTTCCCAAAACACCACCCAGAAAAGGGAACGTTTTAAATAGTCATTGTGAAATTAAAGCTTTTAAGAATTAATTTTGCCAAGATAGATGTTTTCCCTCACTATATCCAGAGGATATGTGTAGAAACCTCATATGCCCTTTTTCCTGTAAAAAAAAAAAAAAAAAAAAAAAAAAAAGCTCTTGGAATTTGCTCTCTTATATTGGCACTTGTACAAATAAATTCTCAATTAAAGATTATAAAAGATACTTTAGAAACTTCCATTATGTGTCATCATTTTCAACTTCTCGATAACAAATAGAAATTAAATCCAAATGTTCAAACAGATGGAATCTAGGATGAAAAATGTCAAACTCATTAATTCTGAGATATTGATGAAGACATCAAAATGGAACAAGATCTTGTTTGACCTGTGGTAGAACTTTAAAGTTCTGAACGAATCCTTGATTACTCATTTTTCTTTTACTATTAGTAGTAAAATATAAGGCAAACTGTTAATGAAGTACAATAAGTCATTTTCTCTCTTCCTTTTATTGCTAAAAATTCTTGTTAACTTTTATATGTAATTACTATAGTTTCTCAACACAAAGATTTCTGGTATTTTATACTTTGAGTTTTCTTAAATCAATCTTTCTTACAGTCAACATGTATATTTATTGCAAATATTATTTTTACTCAGAAGCTGTTACTAATTCGAATATGCCTCTTAAAACTGAATTAGGAAACTACAGCAGAAAAAATGGCAATCATCTCATATGAAAAGGAATTCAGTAAAACACATCTAGATTAGCTAACAAATCCTAAATTTTACTGCAGAGATCCTATGTACACATTTTACTTTAACAGTAAAGGTAGTATGGGGCACCTGGGTGTCTCAGTCAGTTAAGTGTCTGCCTTGTAGCTCAGGTTATGACCCCAGGGTCTTGGGCTTGAGCCCCACATTGGGTTCCCTGCCTGGCAGGAAGCCTGCTCTCCCTCTCCCTCTCCCTCTGCCATTCCCTCAGCTTGTGCTCTCTGCCATGTGCTTGCTCTCTCTCACTCTCTCTCTCTCTCTCTGTCAAATAATAAATAAAGCCTTAAAAAAACAAAAAACAGTAAAGGTAGTAAATTGAGTACATGCATACATACACTCTCTCTGCCTCCCTAGATTCCACTAACATCGTATCAAGGAGCTGTCTAAAAATGCCTAATATTCAAGGACAAAGGGAAAAGGAAAAAAAAAAAAGGACTGTCATAAAATTTTGAAAGCTGGGAAATATGGATAATGACAACTGACTTAGCAGAAGCAAAACCAAATCCTAAAACGTAAATCTTAAACCAAGGAGAAAAAACAAGGGAAAAAAAAAAAAAAAACAAGGAAATAATAAAATTTATACTGCTTAAAAGCACAAGGATCAAGGACATCAGGTACATCAGGAAGGAAACGGACGACAAAAATTGGAGCACTGTTGAAAGTCTGTTTAAGTTAGATACCAGCTCACTTCTCCCATTCCAGTGGCTAAACAACTAGCTGTCCTTTCCCCTGGAGGCTGGTGGTTTATTCTCACAGGTGACAATAAGCAAAGTGCCAGCTAGTAATGTCACTCAACCCTCTTCCTCACTGGATTCCAGCTAGACGTATCTACCCAGACAGGAAGTTGGATATTCACCCCCTTTGAATCTGACCAGCCCTTTGCACCCCACCCTTACAGAAAAAGATAAAAATAATGACACCAAGATTTTCCAGTGAAATGACCTACCCAGAACATCAAGCATTACGTCCACAAATCAATGACTCCTCTCTATTTTTAATGCCCCATTCTTAACAGAGAAAATAACCAAAGATCTAAAGAAACACCACAAAAGACACAAAAACAAACAGATAAGAGGCAGCAGAGATTATTCACATAGAAAAAACAAGGAAACAAAAAATGGTACTGATGTCCTATTAAAGATAAATTACATTCTTTTTTTTTTTTTTTAAGAATAGAATGCCTGGGAAAAAAAAGTCCTAGAAACTAAAAGCATGGTAAATATTGGGGAAACACGGTTTAAGACTATCCCAGGAGTTAGAATAAAAAGATTAAGAGCTGGAAAATAAAAGAAAAAAGTAAAAAAATAAATGAGAAAATTAGAGGATGAGTCCAGGCAGGCTAACATAAATAACAGGGGCGTCAGAAAAAGAGAAAATTCAGAAATACATATCACTGCTGAAGCAGTTCAGGAACATTTCTAAGAACTGAAAGACGTGAATTTTTTCAAGTTGAATATAAACACTTAATGCCCTATAGTTAGCAGGATGAACATCATAAAATTTCAGGAGACGTAAAACAAATATAAAACCCTAAAAGCTTCCAGAAATCTTTTTAAAAAGTCACATGCTCTTGTAGTAACTGGTGCCATGCAACAAAAGCTCCCAAAACTTAGTGACTTAAAACAACAATTTCATTTTGTTCTTTGATTTTGTGGGTCATAAAAATCGGACAGGGTATAGTAGAAATGGCTTGTTTCTTTTCTACAACATCTGTGACTTCAGCTGGGAAGACTCAACAGCCACAAATAACCCAACAGATGGACGGAATCACCCGAAGTCTAGTGCACTCACATATTTAACCCTCGATGCTAAAACCTCAGCTGGTGCTGTTGACAGAGGCCAGTCCTCCACTCAGAATTCCACAAGTGGCCCCACCAGCAGGGTAGAAGCTGCCTTGCTCAGCCTCAAAGTCCCCATGACATCACTTCTACTATAGTGGATTGAAGATAAGCAAATGACTAGCCACCTTGGTTCCAGGGAAAACCACACAGATCTCAGTGGCAGGGTGAAAAGCTTCCATTCTCCAAGAGCTGGGGAGATGAAAGATAGTTTGCAGCCATTTCTGGAAAACATAATCTGCCACACTACAAAATAAGAAATGAGAAGGACTGCTTATGTTAGAATGACAGCAACACTGGGCACCGGATGACAATGGAAGGAAACCATCAAAATATAAAGGAAAACAAATTTCAATCTAGAATCCTATTGGCAAGCGAGCTACCAGTAACGTGCAAGTGGAATGACATACTCAGACATGCATCTTGGTATCTGAGCTCTCCCATGCAGACTTTCTCCAAAAGGGACTGACAGCTGTGCTCCAAAATGAAGTCTTCACCCAAGAACGACAATGTGGGCTCTAGAAACCAGACGACTCCACACAATGCAGAAGCAAAACAAACCCCAGAGGGAGATAAAGGGAGAGTCCAGGGTGACCGCTGTGCACTCCGTTTCCCACACAGAAGACATAATGTCTGTACTGAGAGGACAGCTACACACTGGGAACACTTGGGTAGTCAAAGCACAATACGTAAGGGGAAAACACGGAAAGAGGTACAAGCAATTACCAGCCTCAGAGAGAGGGCAAAATTGTGCATGAACATAATCACTGGACATAACATCACTCAGTCGTGAATAGTATTTACATACTGATGAGCACATTTAATAAAATATACATTGTTCTAAAAAGACATTAAATTTTAAAAAGATGGGGTAGGGGATGGAAAGCTTGTGTGTGTGTGTGGGTGTGGTAGATGGAGGGTGTGAAAGGGAGCTACAGCCTCATTTTTCCATAGTGGGAAAGTAATAGAAAGTGACTAAAATTAAAAAATCCTAGAGCAGCAAAGTAAACATACTACCTAGAAAGGCAGAGAAAAGAATCAGCTAAAAACATTTAAGGAGATTGTTTCTGTGGCATGGGAAAGAGGGCACAGAGGCCTTCTGCTTTTATCATAAGACTTGTAGAAACAATACATATTCACATATAATATTGCCCAAAATAAACAGAAAAAAAAAGGGGCATAGAAATGTATCAGTTAAATATGTCTCTGGAAGTTTCCAGTATCTTAGTTATTGTTGCCCGGGGATATGGTGTTTTGGTGTGATGGCTGAGGCTGTTTTTTTTGGTAGGGAGACTTTCATGCTCATCTGGCTGCATGGTAGAGTCAGTCCATTCCTGAGCCTTACCCCCACTACGAGATTTTTGCCAATGATCCAGATTGAAACCTGGTTCTGGGTCTGCGTCTCAAGCCCTCAGGTTGGGACCGCTGCACTAGAGGAGACTCAGCAAGAGTTTTCTGTAATGAGCCAGATAACTAATTTGGGCTTTGTTGGCCACATATGGTCTCTATCACATGCTCTTTGTTTTGTTTGTTTTGTTTTGTTTTGTTTTGTTTTACAACCCTTTAAAAATGTACAGCCCAGGCTTAGCTCATGGGCCATACAAGAACAGGCCAGGGGCCAGATTTGGCCAGCAGGCAGTAATTTGTTAATGCTTGCACGAGAGGTTTCTCCCCAGTTATACCTCAGGGCACAGTACCTCTCACTTCTTCCCTATTCGTGGTTATTACTGTTAAACATTAATAGGGGATGTTATGGTGAACTTACATTCACCACACAAGTTTGTCCCCCCTCCCAACCGGAAACCTTACTAAGTTGACAGTAAAGGATTTTTAAAAGTACAACTATAAAGGTAAAGGTGAGAAAAGTGAGGGGATGGCAGCAGGCAAGGAATGTCAATAAATCCTTTGAAAAATAACTAACAAATTGGTGTAAACTGGTAACTGATGAAGCCAAGTAGGGAAGGCTCATGTGTGGGCACCTGCGGAGATGATTACCAATGTGAATGGAGCCGGATTGCCCTCTAGAATCCCCCCAAACCTCAGGACTTGGAAGCCAAAGGCACAGCAGAAAGTGGGGCTAAAGCAGGTGTGGTGAGAGAGAGCCTGCTGTGGAGCAGTCCAAGCTGTGGGCTCGCCTCAGTCCTCAGAACTGAGAATTACAGAGAATTACAGGATTCTTCATGTGACACTGAAGAGCTCAACAGAAAATGCATCAGATACCCTGTAATAGGAAGGCCACTTTGCTGCCTTATTATCCTACACTGGAGTCTACCCATCAGTAACCTGTGCCTACACACAGTGATTCTGTTTACTTCTCAGAGTGTCCTTCCAAATATGAGCGGGGAGTCAAGCATTGCTGGGTATTTGAGAAAAGTCTGTAATGTAAAAACAAATAAAAAATAACAGAAAATGGAGCCCAGAGAAAACAGAGCACGTGCACCGAACATAAGAAAACTTGCAAAAATCTATCAGTGCTATCTTCAAAAAATAAGAGAATATACTACAATTATGAAACAATAATAAAAGCCTATTTAAAAGGAACCAAGCAAGAACTTTAAAATAATTAAACCTAGAATAATTAATATAAAAGCTAATATAAAAATTCAACAGAAGATTTGGAAGATCAAGTTGTGAAAATTTCCCAGAAAACTGGAACAAAATGACAGATGGAATTTTTTTTTTTTTTAAAGCTAAGAAAGAGGATCAGTATAGAAGGCCCAACACCTGAAATTACAGGAATTCTCAAATGAGAGAACATAGAAGACAAAGGAGAGAAAAATCATTAAAGAAATAAGATACTTTCTAGAACCAAAGAATAAAAATCTCCAGATTGAAGGGGTCTCCCCCATGCACAGTATGAGGGATGAAAGACACTATACCACATCATGAAGACATTTTAGAACCCCAGGATATAAAAAAGAGAAGATCCCCAAAACTTTTAGAAAGATAGAACAGTTCATTGAAAACAGGAATGGAAAATCAAATAGTATTAGACATTTTGGCAGCAAAACAAAAATGTGGGGGAGGGGGAAGTATAGAGCAATGCCTTTTTTTTTTTTTTAAGATTTTATTTATTTATTTGACAAAGAGAGAGATCACAAGTATGCAGAGAGGCAGGCAGAGAAAGGGAGTGGGAAGCAGGCTCCCTGCTGAGCAGAGAGCCCGATGTAGAGCTCCTCGACCCCAGGACCCTGAGATCATGACCTGAGCTGAAGGCAGAGGCTTAACCCACTGTGCCACCCAGACACCCCTAGAGCAATGCCTTTTAGAGTCTCAATGAAAATGGTCTTCGATTTAGAATTTTTGCCCCATCAAACTGTCATTTTAAACATGGGAGTTGAATATATACATGCAAACATTCAAAATGTTTACCTCCCATGCATCTTTCTTAAAAAGTGTTAGAGGTTGCTGTACCAGAAGAAGGAAGACGCAAGCTACTGAAACAGGAAATCCTGTGAAAGAAATCAAAAAGAAAAGAAAATTGAGGGACACCTATGTGGCTCAGTCAGTTAAGCATCTGTGTTCAGCTCAGGTCATGATCCCAAGGTCGGGGATTGAGCTCGGCATGGGGCTCCCTGCTCAGTTGGGAGCCTGTTTCTCCCTCTGCCATTCCCCCTGCTTATGATCTTTCTCAATGTGTCAAAGAATTTAAAAAAAAAAATCTTAAAAAAAAAAAAGAAAAGAAGAAGAAGAAGAGAAAATTGAGAGAGCCCGTCACACTGCAACAGCCAGAAGAGCAATTAGGAGTAATTGGAGCAGGTAGAGGGCTCCTGAAAAATGCAGTTCCAGGTAAGCAAAGCCCTGATACATTTGAGAACACAGAAAATATTGACAAAATTGGACAGATTTGTTTGAGCATTTGAGGTGAAATAGCGCTAGACACATAGAAAACAAAATTAGAAAACAAGCATTATATATTCCAGGAAAAACAAAAACAAAAACAAATGATAATCCTAGGTCATCTCTTGGCATAGCAGAGAATTCTTACAAAGTAAAAATAATGTAAAATGTAGTATCAATTTAACAAAAATTCTGATATTATATTGGGAAATTGGAGCAAGGGAATTAATTAAAGGGACTGTTTAAAAGAGCTGAAACTTTTTAAATAAAGATTTTATTTATTTTATTTAAGAGAAAGAAAGAGAGTATTTGCACAAGTGGGGGGTGGGTACAGAAGGAAGGCGGGAATCTCAAGCAGTCTCTCCACTGAGCATGGAGCCCAAATTGGGGCTGGATCTCACTGCCCTGAGATCGTGACCCGAGCCGAAACCAAGAGTCGAATGTTTAACCAAGAGAGCCACCCAGGGGCCCCAAGAACTGAACAATTTTTTTAATTTTTTAAATATTTTATTTATTTATTTGACAGAGAGAGAGAGATCATAAGTAGGCAGAGAGGCAGACAGAGAGAGAGGGGGAAACCGGCTCCCTGTTGAGCAGAGAGCCCCATGCAGGACTCGATCCCAGGACCCTGAGATCATGATCTGAGCTAAAGGCAGATGCTTAACCCACTGAACCACCCAGGCACCCTGAGCTGAACAATTTTTAACAAAATGTAGTATCAATAGATGATGTCAAGAATTAATGAAGATAAAATATTTTATCAAACATGAGCATATTATTTGGAAATAGAGTGGTACATACCAAAAAAAATCTAAAAAATACAAAAATGATAGCCTCTAGATAGCTGTTGAGTAAAGTGCAGAAATATTTTTAATTTAATGTATATTATTTTAACAAGAAAAAAATATATGCAACACATTTCAAGTCACCAGTAGCTTAAAGCACTTCCTCCTTGAAAGGATGTCTTCCAGCAGGATTAAAGTAGAATTAGCTTTAAGAACCCCAACAGGAAACTATATGCAGTATGTGTGGATTGTAACTGTAAGCATTGCAGTCTTGTTTTATTTTTATGGTAAATATTCAAGTTATATTGTTAGTGAATACTAAGTGGAAATCAAGGAAAGAACAGTATGCACTAATGTCCTCAAACTTTTAGAAGGATATAAAGCAGGATATAAATTTTACAAAAAATATATACATGCATATATATTTACATGAAGGATATCTCTGCAAGGATCCAGCTGACATCGGGAGGAGAGGTGGCCTACGAGGAAGAGAACTGGGGCATGGAAGTAGGAATGAAAGTAAGACTTGCTTTTCTCTATCAAATTCTTTGTATTGTTTTGAAATATCCTTTTCAACTATTGAATTTATGCTAAAAGGAGATTTTGGTATGTTTAAGGGCCATTTTTATATCTGCTTTAGTGAATTGTATGTTTACTTGTTTTCTCTATTTTTCCCTTGGGTTTTTTGGTCTTTTATTCCTCTATTGTAAGTGTTCTTTATATATTAGTGATATTCACCCTTTGTAACATAGTATCCTATTTCTAAGAGTGTCCTGCTCTATGGACTGAACTAGCCAGGAAGTTGCCCGTAGTATCCTATGTCTTGTATCATAGTTTGGGTTTTCCTTGTTTTTTTGTAGTTTATATAAATAAAGTCATACATATAAAAAAAAAAAGGAGATTTTGTTATGGTGACAAAACACTGTAAGTTAATTACTACATATATGTTTCAGATCGTGTATGGTATTAGATATACAGAAAACAAAGGTTTACGTGCATTTCATAGTGTCACAATAAGATGTACAGGAAGAGGAACAGTTTGCAGTATGGAGATGGAAAACACGGGTTTCTTTTGGAATATGCTGAGTTTAGGACCTACATGATATCCGGAATCTGAGTTCATTGAAGTTATTTGGGCTTGGAGATAAATCGAGTCTTGTTAAAGCCATGAGGTCACCCAGGGAAAATGTAAAGAATGAAAGAAGGGAGTTGAAGTGAAAGCAACAGTAATTTAAGGAACAGCACAGAAAGAGAGATCGAGATGAAGGTAAAGAATGTGTTAAGAAATCTGTAAGTCACAGTAGCTTTACACATTCACAGGCCTCTCTGAGGAAAGCTGTTCTGCTTAAGGAACAGTGGGAAGTGGCAGTTCTTAACTCCCATTGGCCCGGAGACCCTCTCCTCTCCACAGCTGATTGGTTCAACATGGGAACCGAACACCCATCCGCGCATCCATCCATCCATCCACACACAGGTTTCCTATTTTCTCCATATCCTTGAGAGGTAGGAGAGAAGGGAAGTAGCCACAAATTTCAGAAGAAGGCATGAGGAGGTATTAGTAAGATGAAGTAATAAGAAATATGAATGCTTTAAAGAAAAAAAAAATGCACAGAGAGAAAAACCAATTGGTTAAAAAAAAAAAAAAAAAGGAAAGTAAATATAAAATCAGAAATCACCTCCGTAAAGAAAACTGTCTGCTTTAATGAAAGCACGACTCTAAGGAAATCTCTAAAAGTACTTTGCTTACTAACACAGTAAGTGTTTAAGTCCTTTCTATACCATTATAAGAAACCGGAATTAAGAGCTAGTATATTAAACAAAGAACTTTGGCGAGCTAACTAATCCATTGACATGACGTTCTAAAGTATGATTATATAAGAGTCGTGTATATATATATATATATATGTGTGTGTGTGTGTGTGTGTGTGTGTGTGTGTGTGTGTGTGGCAGATTTCAGTATTTTGTTAGCCTCCCACTCAGTGTAAAGATACACTGTCTAAAATTGTTCCACTTTAACAGGCATGCCTGACTGTCTGCCATGAAGTTCATAAGACATATTTTGGATAATTGTGAAAAGCCAAAAGTATGACTAATGTAAGAGAAACTGATAGTTTATGCATGTTACTTACTGCTAATCACGTCAAATATAATGGATTTTAAAATAAACCTCTGGTGTTCTGAGGGTTTGGTTTTTTTTTCAGCCTTAAACCGAATCAACATATCACACTATAAAAATCTCAGCACCACTGTGAAGTGTGTAAACCTGGCGATTCACAGACCTGTACCCCTGGGGATAAAAATATATGTTTATAAAAAATAAAAATTTTAAAATTTAAAATAAAAAAATAATAAAAAAAATTAAAAATTAAAAAAAAAATTCAGCACCATTTCCACAATCTGATGTCTCTGCAGTGTTCAATTTTTTCTGATAATCTTCACACTTCAAACTTGGATGGTTGTTGAGGGTCCAACAGTGAAGAACTGAGAAATCATCAGAGAGAACCAAATTCATAGCAGATCCCCGGTATGAAGTTCCTTTTGCCAGGAAAGATGACATATTCACAGCTTTGGGGATTAGGACGTGGACATCTTTGGGGATGTACCAGAGCTCGTGAGGATGTGAAGCACTAGAAGTCATATACTGTGGGGGAACTGAGATATAGCAAACACTGGATCTAGCAAACAGCTAGCCTCTACAAAAGCCAAACAGTTGTAGGCCTCTGATCCAGCCATGCCACTCAACACAGACCCAGCAGAAATGCATACGTATGTGCATCCAAAGATATTGAACAACGTGTTCACATCAGTACAATTCATCATGGATGCAAACTGTTTGCTACCAAATGCTAGCAAAAATAAAAAGGGATCATTAAACTGGCGTATTCACACAGTGTGCTACAATACACGAATGAGAATGAATGATCTACAAATACACACGATAATACGACTCTGTCTCACAAAAATAATGTTAAGTGAAAGAATCCAGACTCGAGAGTGCACACTGTGTGATCCCACCCCCAAAAAGTTAAAAACAGGCAAAATTAATATATTTTCTTAGAAATTCAGATAAAGGTACCATTGGGTAGGGGTCAATAGAACAAGAGACCAGAAGAGTCTGTGACATTCTGTTTTTTGATCTGATGTTGGTTATGCGTGTGTTCAATTTGTAAAAATTCACTGAGCTGGACACTAACAAGATATATACACTTTCCTGTGTTTTTTCATACTTTCATTAATTTTTTTTAAATTACACTACCTTGTTGTTACAAGGGGGATTTCTTTATAAAAATTCATAAAGGGCTATCCTATATGTCCATTTATTTTTAGAAAGTCTTCCTCATCTCCCTCCATAAAATGATACCATCGACACCCAGCTGAAGGCATGAGGGACTTATCACTTAGGTCAGTGGGGCTGGGATTAGGACGGATTCTGCCGGAAGCTCCTTACTCCTAATCCCCTTGCTGCTCCTCTTCTCCCATAGATGAATGGATGGATAGATGATAAGTAGATGGAGGATAGATAGATAGATAATGTTTAGATGATAGATAGATAATAGATGATAGATGGGTGGATGGATAGACAGACAGACAGACAGATAGATGATAGATAGGGGGCACCTGGGTGGCTCAGTCGGTTAGGTGTCTGCCTTCGTCTCAGATCATGATCCCAGGGTCCTGGAATCGAGGCCCCATTGAGCTCCCTGTTCAGTGGGGAGTCGGCTTCTCCCTCTCCCTTTTCCTTACACTCCCCTTGCTTGTGTTCTCTATCTCTCTGTGGTGAAACAAATAAAATAAAATCTAAAAAAAAAAAAAAAAGATAGATAAATGAAAGTAAGGAAGAAAGAAAGAAGAAAGATTGGAATAATCTTAGGTGAAAGGATTAGAGCTGAGAATTGTCAAAGATCATTCATTAAGGCTGCTGGGAGGGGTGGTATTGGATTATAGATTCATTCTAGTGCAGTGGGTTCCAAGTGAGTGTGAGAGGTCATCACTTGCATCTCCACTTCTTCACTGTAAAAATAGGATAATAAGTGTTCTGCTTACAATCTACAGTTTGGGAAGAAACATATTCTAAGCGAGAATGTGTTGAAAGACTCTTGGGTGAAAACAGTTCTCTGCTCTAAGCACCAATGACGTGTTAAGGGTGATTCCCCAGGTGGTGTGCATTTATCTAACTGATGAGTTTGAAATAGAAAACCAGGCAGACATAACAACCTCCTCTCTTGTCCTTCCTTCTGAAAGTGGGCACAAAGAAGCTCACATTTGGAGTTTCCTTTGAAGTCACAGAAGCAAGCGTGCAAGTGGGGAGACCAACAGTTTTGAGAGCTGCTTGTGACTTCCAACTTTCGTGTGGTCTTAACCTGAACTCAGCTTGGAAAATGTAAAAGAAATACCTTACCTAGTTGTAGGGGCCTGTGTCAATGGATCTCTCTCTTACCATCATCAAAGCCCCTTCCCAGTAGTGATGTAGCTAATATTTTGATCTTCTGCCTGCCTGAAATTTTTATTTCTCTACCCCCCCAACTTTTTAAGAACACTGGCAAAAAAAAAAAAAAAGTTTCTTTATTGTGTCCTTTCAAATGCCGATAAAACCTAAAGTATTATTCTCAGACTTGCAGTGTATTTTCATTTGCAGACATTACAGTTCTCTCCATATTAAGTTCTAAGGCCTTTTCTCTTTCCTTGAACCCTCACTGCCTGTGAAACATTAGTAAAGGTTTTCAGGGTCCGAGGTTGAACTCCCGTTCTTTATGTGACGTGCAAATTCAATTCAACAGACGTTTTTATGAGGCTGCTATGTGCGAGACCCTTTGCCAGACGTGGGGTGTAGAAAGATTTGCGTTTTTAAAGCACTGCTTGTATCCAGGACACTTTTTGCTAGATTTCTTTGTGGAAACATCTTCAAGTTCTGTGTCAGCAATGTTAACGGAAAAACCGCATGAGAGGCTCGCTCCTCGGTTGTGTTTGTTTAAATACAGGAACTAGATACTCCTTTCTCACTTTTATATTCCAGGGTGTCACTTGAAGATTTAAATTTCTCATTCCAGTTAGGCTATGATCTTCTGTTTGTTTTTTGTTTGTTTGTTTTGTTTTTTTTGTTTTGTTTTGTTTTTGTTTTTGTTTTGTTTTGTTTTGTTTTTAATATTAATTGTGGAGTGAGCTCTCTAATCCTTATTAACCATTACAAAGTAACTAAGTGAAGGAAATTTAACAAAATGAAGAACATGCCAACAAAACACAGGTCCTTTTCATTAAGAAAAGAGCACTAGGCCTTTTTATAATGAGACATAATTGACATGTAGCCTGTTTTAGGGGTCCAACATAATGGCACAATATAGTACGTATATTGTAAAATGAGCATCACGGTAAGGTCATGACATATACCTTTTTTTCTTGTGATAACTTCTGAGCTATAACTTCCAAGTAATTTTCAAATACACAATGCAATATCACTATCGTCACCACCATGCTGAACAGGACATCCCCAGGACTTACAACCGGAAGTTTGTGCCTCTTGACACCCTTCCTCCATTTCACCCAAAACAACACCCCACCTCTGGCAGCCACCAATCTGTTTTCTGTATTTATGAATCTGAGGGGTTTTTGTTGTTTTGGGATACCACATAAAGATGAGATCATATGGTATGTGTCTTTCTCTAATTTCACTTTGCACAATGCCCTCAAGATCTATCCATGTTGTCAACAAATGGCAGGAATTCATTCCTTTTAATGTCTGAATAATATTCCATTGTATGTAACCTATTTTTCTCTACCTGTTCATCCAACGATGAACGCATAGGTTGTTTCCATGTCTTGACTATTATTAAATAATACTGTGGAGAATATGGGAGCACAGAGATCTTTTTGAGTGAGTGTTTTCATTTCCTTCAGATGAACACCCAGAGTGGAATTGCCTGATTATATGGTAGTTGCCAGAAGTAAAGCATCACAATTGTGAGAAAATTCTAAGAGCATAAAATATTAAATATCAGTCATGCCTCGGAACAAGCATTGGACTCTCCATCTAATGATGAGGTACAGGTCCTTCCAAAGACCTGGAACTAGATGCAACCTTTTTGCAGCCTCTGTGAATCCCATGAGATTCTATTTCTGCCCAGGCATGGGACTAGAAAAATTAGGGAGTAAATATTAGAGGGATCTGAAACCCAGGAAGCAGAAGAGATCATGAGAAGGATCATAGCTCTTCTGATGATTTCACATCTCTTGCTTGGCCTGACTAAACTACATCTTAGGAAACTGAGAGAACTTATGGCTGTAATTACTGAACCACTGTGGGTAAGCCTCAGGAAACCATGGAAAACAGGACAGGTGCCAGGAGACTGAAGAATGGAAAATGTTGCTCTGATTCTTCAGAAGGGGAAGAAGATAGATTTATTAACTTCTAGATCAGAGAGCTTGACAAAAATCCTAAAATATTTTTTTAAAAGCTTTCATGAACACTCTTAGAAAAGGGAACAGTGAAGACCAGAATTAGAATGGCTTCAGGGAGAACAAGACCAACATCATTGTTTGCTTTCCAACAGTCTTACTAGATCAGTAGATGGAAAAAGGCATATTGTAGAGTAGACTTCAACAAGTTACTAGTAAATTGTTTCATGGGAGCCCCATGCCTAATGAAAGAGATGGGCTAGATGTTAGAACAATTAGCTGTGAGTGATTGAATATGATCTCCCATCCAAGGATGTAGAATTACCTAATGGCAAGCTGTATTCTCTCTTCCGAACCTTGTCCTCAAAATATTTTTCTGATTTTTACAGAAATCAATAGTCTGTTCTTTTCCTCAGATTTCAGGTGAAAGTTACAAATCTTTAGGCATGTATCGGTTCATCTTTTTGATTTATTCATTTGAGAGAGCATGAGCAAGCACAAGTGGGAGAGGCGGAGGGAGAGGTAGAAAGTATCTCAAGCAGATTCCACGCTGAGCTCAGAGCCCCACATAGAGCTTACTACATTGCCATAGATCACACCATATATATTGAGTAAATCCAAACCTTCTTCTCTATCCATAACTGATTGACCAAGATAACAGTGCACAGGCCAGTACAAACACTTTGTAATCAATCCTAGAGAGGTAGAAAGACTGCCTTGAGATGGCTTACCCTCCAAAAAGTCTTCCTTTTGAGGGTTCCCCATATTAGATGCATGCAGATAGGCCCAATCAAATATTGTCATTGGAAAGAAATAATGATAGCATAAAGAATACAAGTCTTTTTCATTTGTTTTAAAGCAATTTTGAATTATTTCAAGATTACAGTTACAATTTTCATTTTTTTTAAGCAATGGCATTATGTACACAAATCTACATAAGTCCTTTCTTAAACACATCATACAAGATTTTTTTGCTCTCCAAATGGTTTAACACATTCCCCATTTGTTTTGGCTACTGCCCGAGGTGCCAACAGCTGAGAAGCACAACTAGTAATTAACATGTTTCTTGACTACATATCCCATAAATGAGATAGGTAGAGCTTTGCTTTAAAATGTTCCTTTTTTTTTAACTTTAGTAACTATAACTGACAACTAGGATTATAATATTTAAAGTGTCCAATGTGATGACTAATATACACATTGTGAAAGGATTCCAACATATGAAGAATAAAGTTAAACCCTGTAGCTCAGGAATCTAGTTCTTATCAGGCCTGCTGTTTCAAAAGCAGTAGGACCCTGACAGACCAGACTTTGAATCTCCATCAACAAAGGTAATTTGCCTACATCCTTGTGATATTAAAGACACAGGCTTATCACAAGCTTCTCAAATTTAAGGAGGTCAGTTCATGTGATATACTATGGAATTAAGACTTATAAAGATCAACATTTTGGAAAAATAGGCCTATTGAACTTGAAAGGAGAAAGTAAACAGAAAACAAGATCTTTAGGTACATTAGAATCAATATGTCATTGAAGAGGAAAAATGGTAAACTTCACACTACAATCAGAGGGCATATTTCAAATGAAGCT
This sequence comes from Mustela erminea, assembly GCF_009829155.1. NCBI lineage: Eukaryota > Metazoa > Chordata > Mammalia > Carnivora > Mustelidae > Mustela > Mustela erminea. The sequence goes on from NC_045614.1 coordinate 143,378,344, forward strand.
GGTTAGACTTAACTTTTAGGGCATCCTACTTTTCATAGATGCTTTCCAAAGCTGCCACGTAGGGCCACAGTAATAGGATTGCCAAATAAAATACAGGGTGTCCTGTTAAGCTTGAATTTCAGGGAAATAATTTTTTAATTGAAGTATATTCAAGTTTTCCCATGGGTCCTAGATTTCTATTTGCTAAATAAACCCTACCCAGGGTGGAATAAGCAACCTCCATCTGTGGGGGATCATCCTCTCTGTCTTGTCGTGTTTTAGATCCATTGATAGGATTGTCCCCCACCTTCCTATCTCCATATTCACCAGGACTCAGCAATAGCTCTGTCCACCCCAAGGGGGACCTCCTAGAGCACCTGGACTTTGAGCCCAGAGAGAATATGGATGAAATTCTGTCCTGCTTCTCACTCAAGGGTCAATGCCAGGCTTCACTGGCACTTTACTCTCTCCTACCTTATCCCCTGCTCCCCAGGACTAGTGTTGGGGCTAGGACAGGAAACAGTGGCAGCAAGGACCTGGCCAAGTGGGGAAACCTCAGCTACCAAGGAACATTCAGACTAAAATCAAAGGGCTGTGAGCCCCTGAGGGTCTGCTCCTGAAAGTAGAGCTATCTCAACAAGAAGCTGAAGCTGAAGTTACATGTGTGTCATTACCAGGACTGAGCTGTGAAGCTGAAAGAAACTGCTAAACGGTCAGTAATACACCATCATTCTAAGAGGAGTCTACATATCATTCCAAGAGAAGTCTACATATCATTCCATTCTCTCCATTGAAAATATTACAACACTGCTGTGATCCAAGGAGGTAATCAAAGAATGTATAGCCATAAAAAACCCAAAAAACGAAAACGAAAAACCAGGTAGTTTAGAGGCGTATAAAGAGTTAACTTATTAAAATTAAAATACTTTCTAGATTTGTGATTTGTGATTTTTGTGATACTTATGACAGGATTTACCATCATTTATATATTTGTAGCTTATTGTAATGTTTAGAAATACTATAGGTCTAATTTTATGAACAATGTTGTATTTTTTTCCTCTTAAAAGGCCTTCAAAATTGTATGAGCTTTAGGCTCCATAAAACCTGGGTCAGTCCCTGAACAGAATTATACTTTGAGTATATTATACTTTGAGTATAACTAAAAGTTACAGCCAAAGGAAAGCATGAACAGAGTTCAAATGACGGCAATCAATGTTCCTGAGAGTCCGTTATGTTTTAGGTTCAATGCTAATGCTGATAGCTGGTATTTACAAAGAGCTCTGCCTGCCAAGTGCTATGTAAGGAGCTTAACTCACATCATGGTATTTAATCAGCATAACAGGAGATTATCCCTCTTCATCCAAGTTATCTTAAGGCCAAAAGGATTTACAGGAACACTTAAATCGCTTTTATTCCACTATTATAAAAAGAAGCACCAGCAATGTACTGTTCCAGAAGAATTTCTGGGATTGTATTTTTTACTGAGAATGTATGCTCTCACAGCCATATTTTGGTGAGAGAATTGCCTTTCTGAGGATAGAACAGCATGGACCATATGTAAGCCAAAAGAAGACTGAATCCAGCTCCCTCTGGTGTCAGCTGGGCCTGTTCAACTAAGTGAGGTGAAAAGCTCCCTATTTGATTTTTTTTCTATCCTTTATATCCAAAAGAATGACTTTCCAAAAGGGGAAGAATTTACTATTTTGCAGTCAATAGTTGTTTCTACATCCAATAGTATAGAGTGGTGGTAGTTACTTAAAAAGCTTTCTACAAATCCTACCAAAAGCCACAAAAACTGTACAGTTTTAGGTAAAGGTCAACAAAAGCAAATTCAGTCACTTTACATTGCTCACTCTTCACTCACTTGCTCTCTCTTTCACATGTGTTCATACCTAGATCAAGTTGGAGGCGACAGCAATGCCCACACATTCCCACAAAGCACCTGATGCAGAAGGTGGGTGGAAGGGCTTGCCACAAGGACTGGGTGATGGTGAGGATGAGGACATTATTAGAAATAATGCTCACTGGGGATAACCAGGATGATGAGAATGAAGGAAAGAAAGAAAGTTGAAATAAATTGGAGACAAAGGTTTCCAAAAGGACAAGAAATTGAGATTAGTGAGAAAGAACCAAGTTATATAAAAGAAGCAAGAAAGGCAAAGTGTACCAGTATGAAACCTGGAGGGTGTAGTCCAAAGCTTTCAGGCCAGATAATCTGGTAGATGGAGGATCTCTGATGAGAAAAAGAATAAGACTTGAAGACCTTTCATCCTCTGATGGCTTTACTCTGTTGGGCAATGTTTTCAACATGGTAGCTCAAACTTTTTCTTCAGGGTTCTGCCAAGAGTCACAGAAGTATCATGGTCATGAGCTAGACATTTCATTTCTTGACACCAAGGTGATCAAGTAATGAAGGAGGGGCCTTGGAACAATAAAAGGTTAAAAGTGACATGGCAGGAAGAATTCCACAGTTCTAAAATCTCCTCTCCCTGAAGCATATGCTCTGTATTATCTCCTCAACTTGAGAGTGGGTAAGACTGAATATGATCAATGCCACTCTTGTAATTAGGCTAATTAATGTTTAAAAGGTCTAAGGGATTTTGCAGATCTAATCAAGTCCCAAATCAGTTTATTTTCAGTTCCTCAAAAAGGAGATTAGCCTTGGTGGGCCTGATCTAAGCAGGTAAGCCTTTTCAAATGCTTCAGAGGTTTGGGGCTCTTTCTGAAGATGGGGATTAAAAAGGTGAGAGTGTGATAGACCTGTGTAGCAGCCCAATGTACGGAGGGGACAATATGGCAAGAACATGACAATGACATCTAGGAGTTATGAGCAGTCTCCCCCAATATCCAGCAAGAAAACAGACTTCTGTCCTACAACCACAAGGAACCAAGTTTTTCTGGCTACCTCAGTGATCATGGAAGCTGATCCTTCCCTAGTCAAACCTCTAGGTGAGAATGAAGCTGGCTGATTTCCACCCTTGTGAGAACTTTAGCAGAGGATCTGACTAAAATGTGCCAGACTCCTGACTTCTGGATTGTGAAAGGATACATCTGTGGTCACCTTTCCACAGCCATGGAAAACTAAAACTAAAAATTGGGTATCTAAGTTTCTACTATATCTTAGAAAAACAATTTTAAATAATGTTTTTCTCCTGGCTATCTGAATCCAGAGCAGCAACTAAATTGAAACTAAAACATACACTATATTCGTGTCAAAAGCCTTTTTCTGTAGTGTGACCTTAATTGTTCCTCTCTGAACTACTTGAGAATATGTTAGGAAAAGCTGTTCATGATAAGTATGTGTGATGTGCACCTAGAACTGAAAGGGTTTGCCTTAAAAGAGAACATGAGGATTTGAAAGATGCATTAAAAGGTGATCTAATTCAGAGTGAAAATCCTATAGCTAAAAGGCCATTTTATTTGATACTAAGACACAAAGAAGGAGGGAAAGATGGAAAGAAGAGAGGGAAGGGGGAAGGAAGAAAAAAATCAAATCTAAGTTGAACCTGAAAAGTCAAATTTATATTACTCAAGGTCTCAAATAGCATATGGAAACTCCTGAAAGCATAAACAGCATAGTTTTTATTTACCAGAATATTTCTACTGACGCAGATTTTCATGAAGGGAATGAAACTCCTTATCTGTTCTCTAGGCCTGCTTTTTTATGCCCTAGAAGTAAATTCTCTTGCTCTCTTAAGCAACTAACTATAGGACTACTTTTACAATTTTGGTACCAAGCTGTGGCCCCTCTAATGCCACCTCATTGACACAGGAACTAGGAGGGGAGGTGGGTAATTGGAGAGAGACCATGTTCTCCAACAATTGCCCTCAAAAGTTCCTTTGAAAATTTTACAAATTAACTCCTGCAACTGGGAATCCTAAAGCTTAAACTGGATTAGTTTTGCAGGAGAAAAAAAAAAGTTGCCTCTGGGTGACTGAATGTATGAAATATCTGAAGCGGACATAAAAGTCTTCAACTGCTACAGTCTCCACTGACACATCAACTAGAAATGAATGCTTATTGCCACAAGCCACTGGGATTTTGTGCTGGATTGTTATTCTTTGGTGCAGTAATAGCTAACTAATACTGATACCAACAAGGAGAATTATTTTGTTCTCTAATGTTTCTTTTTTTCTTTTTAAAATAATCTGTTACTGTTAAGTTTAACCTCCCAATGTACACAGGATGCCAAAGTGGACAGCATCATGTTTTGTGTATATTAGATCACTGATTTATTAATAAGAACTAAGTAAGGGTATAAGAATGCATCCATTACACACTAAATGTGTCTAATTCAGAGCTTCTAAATACTAGCATACCATTAAAATATCCCCTTGTCTGACATTTTCTGTTAGAATGCGTTTGGTTATTCCCAAAACTTCAAAGAATATCCATGTATCTCAATACAAAATTTGGGGCTAATTTTTAAAGGAAATTTATGTTCCCAAGGTCATTACATCATTTTAAATCAACATGCAATAAATTCTTGTTATACCCCAAATGCAATTAGTTGTAAAATAGAATCACATTGCTATTTTGCAAACCACAAAGGGTATGTGTAATGTATGACTGCATTAAAGCAGTGGTTTGGTTACAATCATACTCATTTGCTTAACGATCAGGAAATGTATTAAATAATTTCTTCCTAATGGCTGTTAAATATACATAGGTGCTTTTATATGGTGGTGTTAGATTTGGGGAAACAGGTTGGAGATTTGGGGTTGATGTATAACAAAATTTTTATTTTATAAGAAATAGATTTCCAGTCAATGTTTTCAAAACCAACATCTGGTTTTCATGAAGAGATTATTAACAATAAGCAGAAAGTGTCATTTGTTTTGTTTTTAATAAATTCTGGAAGATGTTTCAGATATTATCTCTTCAAATTATCACCTCTGGCACATTGTTGCCCTGGAACATCTAGAACGTTGATTATACATGTTTGACTTTCTCATTCTCCATGATGTGAATGGATTCTTATTTGTTTCAGTCTATCTTTTTGACTTTCTATGCTTCAAGCTGTACAATTTCTTTTATTCCTTAGTTTTTAATTCTTTGTGGCAATCTGTTAAACTTATCTATTGAAATCTTAAAATTTTTTTTTGTTTGCTTTGTTTTGTTTTGTTTTTTATTAACCTATAATGTATTATTAGCCCCAGGGGTACAGGTCTGTGAATCATCAGGTTTACGTACTTCATAGTGCTCACTGTAGCACATACCCTCCCCAGTGTCCATAACCCAATGACCCTTTCCCTACCTCCCTCCCCTCAACAACCCTCAGTTTGTTTTATGAGCTTAAAAGTCTCTTATGGTTTGTGTCCCTTCCGATTGCATCTTATTTCATTTATTCCTTCCCTACCCCCCAAACCCTCCACCTTGCCTCTCAAATTTCTCATATCAGGGAGATCACATGATAATTGTCTTTCTCTGATTGACTTATTTTGTTCAGCATAATACCCTCTAGTTTCATCCATGTCATCGCAAATGGCAAGATTTCATTTCTTGTGATGGCTGCGTAGTATTCCAGTGTGTGTGTGCGTGTGTGTATAACCACCTCTTCTTTATCCATTCATCTGTTGATAGACATCTAGGTTCTTTCCATAGTTTGGCTATTGTGGACATTGCTGCTATAAACATTTGGGTGCATGTGCCCCTTCGGATCACTACATTTGTATCTTTAGGGTAAAAACCCAATAGTGCAATTGCTGGGTTTTAGGGTAGCTCTGTTTTCAACTTTTTGAGGAACCTCCATGCTGTTTTCCAGAGCAGTTGCACCAGCTCGCATTCCCACCAACAATGTAGGAGGGTTCCCCTTTCTCTGCATCCTCGCCAGCATCTGTCATTTCCTGACTTGTTAATGTTAGCCATTCTGACTGGTGCGAGGTGGTAACTCATTGTGGTTTTGATTTGTATTACCCTGATGCCAAGTGATGTGGAGAATTTTTTCATGTGTCTGTTGGCCATCTGGATGTCTTCTTTGCAGAAATGTTTGTTCACATCCTCAGCCCATTTCTTGACTGGATTTTTTGTTCTTTGGGCATTGAGTTTGCTAAGCTCTTTATAGATTTTGGATACTACCCCTTTATCTGATATGTCATTTGCAAATATCTTCTCCCTCTGTTAGCTGTCTTTTGGTTTTGTTAACCCTTTCCTTTGCTGTGCAAAAGCTTTTGATCTTGATGAAGTCCCAATAGTTCATTTTTGCCCTTGCTTCCCTTGCCTTTGGTGATGTTCCTAGGAAGAAGTTGCTGTGGCTGAGGTCAAAGACGTTGCTGCATGTGTTCTCCTCAAAGATTTTGATGGATTCCTTTCTCACATTGAGGTCTTTCATCCATTTGGAGTCTATTTTTGTGTGTGGTGTAAGGAAATAGTCCAGTTTCATTTCTCTGCAAATGGGTCTCCAATATTCCCGACACCATTTGTTGAAGAGGCTGTCTTTATTCCATTGGACATTCCTTCCTGCTTTGTCAAAGATTAGTTGACCATAGAGCTGAGGGTCTATTTCTGGGCTCTCTATTTTGTTCTACTGATCTATGTGTCTGTTTTTGTGCCAGTACCATACTGTCTTGATGATGACAGCTTTGTAATAGAGCTTGAAGTTGTGGAATTGTGATGCCACCAACTTTGGCTTTCTTTTTCAACATTCCTCTGGCTATTTGAGGTCTTTTCTGGTTCCATATAAATTTTAGGATTATTTCTTCCATTTCTTTGAAAAAAATGGATGGTATTTTCATAGGGATTGCATTAAAGGTATAGATTGCTTTAGGTAGCATAGACATTTTCACAGTATTTTTTCTTCCAATCCATGAGCATGGAACATTTTTTCATTTCTTTGTGTCTTCCTCAGTTTCTTTTATGAGTATTTTATAGTTTTTTGAGTATTGATTCTTTGCCTCTTTGGTTAGCTTTATTCCTAATATCTTATGGTTTTGAGTGCACTCGTAAATGGGATTGACTCCTTAATTTCTCTTTCTTCTCTCTTTTGTCTTGTTGTTGGTGTATAGAAATCCACTGATTTCTGTGCATTGATTTTATATCCATCCACTTTACTGAATTCCTGTACAAGTTCTAGCAGATTTGGGGTGGAGTCTTTTGGGTTTTTCACATAAAGTATCATATCATCTGCAGAGAGTGAGAGTTTGACTTCTTCTTTGCTGATTTGGATGTCTTTAATTTCTTTTTGTTGTCTGATTGCTGAGGCTAGGACATCTAGTATTATGTTGAATAGCAGTGGTGATAAAGGACATCCCTGCTGTGTTCCTCACCTTAGTGGAAAAGCTCTCAGTTTTTCCCCATTGAGAATGATATTCTCTGTGGGTTTTTCATAGATAGCTTTGAGGTATATGCCCTCTATCCCTACACTTTGAAGAGTTTTGATCAAGAAAGGATGCTGTACTGTCAAATGCTTTTTCAGCATCTATTGAGAGTATCATATGGTTCTTGTTCTTTCTTTTATTAATGTATTGTATCCCATTGATTGATTTGTGGATGTTGAACCAACCTTGCAGCCCTGGAATAAATCCCACTTTGTCGTGGTGAATATTCCTTTTAATGTACTGTTGGATCCTATTGGCTAGTATTTTGCTGAGAATTTTCGCATTGGTGTTCATCAAGGATATTGGTCTGTAATTTCTCTTTTTTGATGGGGTCTTTGTCTGGTTTTGGGATCAAGATGATGCTGGCCCCATAAAATTAGTTTGGAAACTTTCCTTCCATTTCTACTTTTTGGAACAGTTTCAGGAGAATAGGAATTAATTCTTCTTTTACTGCTTGGTAGATTCCCCTGGGAAGCCGTCTGGCCCTGGGCTCTTGTTTGTTGGGAGATTCTTAATGACTGCTTCAATCTCCTTACTGGTTATGGTCTGTTCAGTTTTGTATTTCTTCTTGGTTCAGTTGTGGTGGTTTATACATCTCTAGGAATGCACCCATTTCTTCCAGATTGTCAACTTTGCTAGCGTATAGTTTCTCCTAATATGTTCTTATCATTGTTTGTATTTCTTTGGTGCTGTTTGTAATCTCTCCTCTTTCATTCATGATTTTATTTGTTTGGATCCTTTCTCTTTTCTTTTTGATAAGTCTGGCCAGGGGTTATTAATTTTATCAATTCTTTCAACGAACCAACTCCTAGTTTTGTTGATTTGTTCTACTGGTTTTTGTTTGTTTCTCTTTCATTGATTTCCGCTCTGATCCTTATTATTTCTCTTCTCCTGCTGGGTTTAGGTTTTCTTTGCTATTCTTTTTCTAGCTTCTTTAGGTATAGGATTAGGTTGTGTACTTGAGAACTTTCTTGTTTCTTGAGAAAGGGTTGTATTGCTATATAATTCCCTCTCAGGACTGCCTTTGCTATGCCCCACAGATTTTGAACAGGTATGCTTTCATTATCATTTGTTTCCATGAATTTTTTTCAATTTTTTTTTAAAGATTTTATTTATTTATTTGACAGACAGAGATTACAGGTAGGCAGAGAAGCAGGCAGAGAGAGAGGAGGAAGCAGGCTCTCCACAGAGCAGAGAGCCTGATGAGGGGCTTGATCCCAGGACCCAGAGATCACGACCTGAGCCACCCAGGTGCCCCTCAATTCTTCTTTAATTTCCTGGTTGACCCATTCATTCTTTAGTAGGATGCTCTTTAGCCTCCATGTTTGGTTCTTTCCAAGTTTCCTCTTGTGATTAAGTTCTAGCTTCAGAACACTGTGGTCTAAAAATATGCAGGAAATGATCCCAGTCTTTAGGTACCAGTTGAGACCTGATTTGTGACCCAGGATGTGATTTATTCCAGAGAATGTTCCTTGTGCACTAGAAAAGAATGTGTATTCTGTTGTTTTGGGATGGAATGTTTTGAATATATCTGTGAAGTCCATCTGGTTCAGTTTGTTATTTAAGGCTTTTATTTCCTTGTTGATCTTTTGCTTGGATGATCTGTCCATTTCAGTGAGGGGAGTGTTAAAGTCTCCTACTACTATTGTATTATTGTCAATGTGTTTCTTTGATTTTGTTATTATTTGGTTTACATAGTTGGCTGCTCCCATGTTAGGGGCATAGATATTTAAATTGTTAGATATTCTTGTTGGACAGACCTTTTGAGTATGATATAGTGTCCTTCCTCATCTCTTCTTATAGTCTTTGGCTTAAAATCTAATTTATCTGATATAAGGATTGCCACATCAGCTTTCTTTTGGTGTCCATTAGCATGGTAAAATTTTTTTCCACCCCCTCACTTTAAATATGGAGGTATATTTGGGTCTAAATTGAGTTTCTTATAGACAGCATATTGATGGGTTTTGTTTTTTTATCCATTCTGATACCCTGTGTCTTTTGATTGGGGCATTTAGCCCATTTACATTCAGGGTAAATATTGAGAGATATGAATTTATTGCCATTGTATTGCTTGTAAGGTGACTGTTAATTGTATATTGTCTCTGTTCCTTTCTCATCTACTACTTTTAGGCTCTCTCTTTGCTTAGAGGACCTCTTTCAATATTTCCTATAGGGCTGGTTTGGTGTTTATAAATTCTTTTAGTTTTTGTTTGTCTTGGCATCTTTTTTTCTCTCCTTCTATTTTTTTTTTTTTTTTTTTTATAATTTTTTTTTTAAAGATTTTATTTATTTTATTTGACAGACAGAGATCACAAGTAGGCAGAGAGGCAGGCAGAGAAAGAGCGGGGAGGAAGCAGGCTCCCCGCCGAGCAGAGAGCCCGACGCAGGGCTCGATCCCAGGACCCCGGGATCATGACCCGAGCCGAAGGCAGAGGCTTTAACCCACTGAGCCACCTGATAGCCTATCTGGATATAGTATCCTTTGCTGGAAAATAGTAAAATTTACAAGTCTTAGCGACAAAGAGAAAATCCTGAAAGCAGCCTGAGACAAGAAGTCTATAACATAAAATGGTAAAATATTAGATTGGCAGCAGACTTATCCACAGAGACCTGGCATGCAAGAAAGAACAGGCATGATATATTCAGAGCACTAAATGAGAAAAATATCCAGCCATGGATCCCAAAAATTTTTTATAAGAAAAAACCCTACATGTATACAAAAAATGAAGTTAGATACAATGAAGGATAAAATATGACTACAATAATGAAGGTTTAAAAATATTTTTTTTAAGAAAGGTATTGTTAAGATAAACTAGTAAAAAGAGGAAAGAGGAAAACTTTAAAAAAATTAGAATAAGAAAAAATTAAATTAAAAATATTTAATTAACTTTGCAAGATTAAAGAATCATGGGGAGAAAGCCTTGAATCCCATGCTTTGCTTTCCCCTCTTCTGGAATTCTGCTGTTCTTGATCAGTGAGCTTGGTTTTGGCTAGATGTTCTTACTGATCTTCTAGGGGAGGGGCCTGTTGTAGTGATTCTCAAATGTCTTTGCACAAGGGGGAATTGCCCCGCCCTTGCCAGGGCTGGGCTAAGTAATCTGCTGGAGTTTGCTTTTGGGAATATTTGTTCCCTGAAAGCTTTCTGTAGAGCTCTGGAGGATGGAAATGAAAAAGGAGGCCTCCCAATCTCTGGCCCAGAGGAGTGGAGAGCTCAGGGCCCCAACTCTCAGTGCACTCTCGGAGAAAAGTGTTCAATCACTCCCATCTCCCTGGTCTCCAGCCGCACTCCAAGCTCACCTGGCCTGTGACTGAATGTTTCTGTCTCTGGCACACAGCCCCATTTGGAGTCTCTAAACCCGGCAGATTCCTTCTGCTCTGCTCTTCCAGTGGCTCTCCCCAGATCTGCCACTTGTGGAGTCCCTGCTCAGATTGTGCCATGGATCAGTTTAAGGTAATCCCAAGCTGAGAGCTCACTCCTCAGCTCTGTCTCTGCAGCCAGCTTCCCTGCTCTAATTACCTGCACGCTCTGCTACACTCAGACAACCCCCATCCTTCTGTGACCCTGTAAGATCTGAGACCACACTGTCCCCATGAGGGCTCCATCCCTGCTTAGCCTCTGGAGTGATGTCCCTCAGTAGAGCAGACTTTTCAAAGTTCAAATTTTGTGCTCTGTTGCTCTACCACTTGCCAGGAGCCAGCCCCTCCCCCCATGGTCGATCTTCACATCACTTCGGATTCACTTCTCTGCACATCCTACCTTTCAGAAAGTGGTTGATTTTCTGTTTCTAGAATTGCTGCTCTTCTTCTCTTCGCTCTCCTGTTGGGTTTGTAGGTGTTTTGAATGGTTTGATAACTATCTAACTGAACTCCTGCAACCTGATGTCATCTCAGTTTGCTACACCTCCGTTATCTTGACTCCTCCCTCCTAATCCTATGATTTTTATCCTTCATTTTGTTATCCTACATTTTGTTACCACTTTGATTTTTCTGGATATTGAATTATCTTGCATCACTGGAATAAATCCCTGGGATCAGGACCTGAGCTGAAGGCAGAGGCTTTGACCCACTGAGCCACCCAGGCTCCCCTCTTCTATAGGTTTTTGCTCTGTGGTTACCAAGTGCCTTATATGGAACAACTCATATTTATAATAATTTATTTTAAGCTGATAACAACTTAAATTCAAGTGCATTCTAAAACTGTTTTTAATCTCCTCCCAAATTTTGTTTTGATGTCACTATTTATATCTTATCTTATACCTTTAAATTTTATAGCAATAGTTATTTTTATTACTATTAAAAAACTTCATTTTATCTTTATAAGTGATTAACCCATCACCTTACAACATTAGATCATTCCAAATTTTGCTATTTTTTACCTTACTGGTGATATTTATATTTTCATGCTTTCCTTTTACTAATTAGCACTGTACCATTTCAAGTTAAGGAATCCTTTTAACATCTTATAAGACCAATCTAGTGGTGATGAATTCTTTTAGGTTTTGCTTATCTAAAAAACACTGTATCTTTCTTTCAATTCTTTTGTTTTTAAGATTTATGTATTTTTAAAGAGAACATGTGCTAGTGGGGAAAGGGGCAGAGGGAGAGAAAGAGAATCTTCAAGCAGACTCCATGCTGAGTGTGGAGTCTGATGTGGGCTCAGTCCCAGGACCCTGAGATCATGACCTAATCCAAATCAAGAGTTGGCCATCTAGCTGACTGAGCCACCCAGACAGCCCAGTCTTTCTTTCAATTCTGAAAGGCAACTGCACTGCACAGAGTATTCTTGATAGTCCATATTTCTCTTTTAGCACTTTGAACATATGGTGCCACACTACTTTCTGGCCTGCAAAGTTTCTGATGAAAGTCTGAATGTAGTCTGATGAGGCTTTTCTTTTCTTGTAAATAATGAGGGGTTTTTTTTTCTTGCTTTTTTAAAAAAAATTATTTTATTTATCTACTTGACAGGCAGTGAGAGAGGGAATACAAGCAGGGTCAATGGGAGAAGGAGGGACAGGCTTCCCCCTGAGCAGGGATCCCAAATTGGGGCTTGATCCCAGGACCCTGGAATCATGACCTGAGCTGAAGGCAGGCACTTAACCACTGAGCCACCCAGGTGCCCCCTCTTACTAAGATTCTCCCCTTGTCTTTACCTTTTTTCAGCCATTATTTCTTCAAATAAACATTCTGCCACTTTCTCTGCTCCTTCTGGGATGCCTATCATGTAAATATCGGTCTGCTTAAATTTGTTCCCTAACTCTGTTAAGCTAATGCCACACTTTTTCATTCTTTTTTTTTTTCTTTTTGCTGCTCTGACTGAATGAGTTCCAGTGCCCTGACATTTGGTCTTCTGTTTCATCTGCCCTTGAAACTCTGTATTGTATTCTTTAGTTCAGTTATTATACTTTTCAGTTTTTTGAGTTCTGTTTTGGACTTTCTTATATTTTCTCATTCCTGAAAGTCTTATTTTGTTTATCCATTCTTCTGAGCACAGTAGTACCTTTATGATGTTTTCAACTCTTTATTATGTAAATCAGTTATATTCATTTTACAAGTTCCTGTTATTTTGCTTGGAACAAATTCCTGTTTATTTTCCTTAATTCTCCTTTTTCTGTATGCATTAGATAAAACTCCTACCTCTACCTGTCTTTTTTCCTTCTTAATAAGCTTTATGCTCAGGGATGTTTATCACAGCATTATATATAGCAAAATTAAATTCAAAACAAATATTAAGATAAATGTCCAAAACTTGAAGCAGGCTAAAAATACATAGTTCTGCTTGTGATTGGAAACTATAAAGACTTCAAGTGTGGTGGTTATAAGCAGTGATGTTGATAATTGTTAAACAAAAACAAAAACTACTAGGTTATCAAAGTGTTTATTCAGTATGATATCTAACAATATAACTGCACCACACAACTAGAAAAATGCTGAAAAGAATACATGGCAATATGCTACCTTTAATAGTTAGCATTTATGAATGGTGGAATAACTGATCACCTTTACTTCCTTCTTCTAATTTATTTTTTCAAATTTTCTACAAATGCACAACTATAATAAAATATAGTAAAATATTCTTCAGTCATCTAAAAATGACTTTCCTTTTTTCAGTGATTATTCTATTTTTTGTTTTTGATTACTTTTTAAAATTGAAGTATAGTTGATACACAATATTACATTAGTTTCAGGTATAAAATATAGTGATTTGACAAATCTGTATCTTATGCTATGCTCACCACAACTGTAGCTCCTGTCACTATAAAATGCACAATACCATTGACTATATTCTCTATGCTCTATCTTTTATTTGTATTATTTATTCATTCCATAACTGGAGGTCTGTACCCCCCACTCCCTTCTACCAATTTTACCCATTCCCCCTCACCCCCTCCGTCTGCTTTCTGGCAATCATCAGTTCGATTTATGGGTCTGTTTCTGCTTCTTATTTTTTTGTTTTTATTTTGTCTTTTAGTTTCCACATCTATCTGAAATCATACAATATTTGTCTTTTTTGTCTGATTTCTTTCACTAAGTATAATATCCTCTAGGTATCTCCATGTCATCATGAATTGCAAGATATCATTCCCTCTTATGGTTGAGTAATATGCTTCTGTGTGTGTGTGCACACACATGTGCATATACACACACCACATGTTTATATCTTTATCAGTGGAAACTTAGGTTGCTTCCATATATTGGCTATCATGAATAATGCTGCAATGAGTTCATTAAATCCCTATGGATACTGTTTTTGCTTTCTTTAGGTCAATACACAACAGTAGAATTACTGGATCAAATGGCAAATGGAACTTCCATACTGTTTTCCATAGTGGCTATACCAGTTTACAGTACCACCATGCACAGGGTTTGTTTGTTGTTGTTGTTGCTGTCTTATTTTGTTTTCCTAGATCACCATCAACCCTTGTTTCTTTTTTATTCTATCCATTCTGACTGGCATGAGGTGATATCTCATTGTGCTTTTGATTTGCATTTCCCTGATGATCACTGATGGTGAACATGCTTTATGGGTCTATTGGCCGTCTGTATGTCTTCATTGGAAAAAATATCTATTCAGTCCTCTGCCTATGTTTTAATCAAATCATTTGGGCCTTTTGGTGGTGGATTGCATAAGTTCTCTATATATTTTGGATATTAACTTATTTGATACATCATTCGCAGATAAATCTTCTGTCATTCAGTAGGTTGCCTTTTAATTTTGTTGATTCTTTCTTTTGCCATGCACAAGCTTTTTATTTTTATGTAGTCCCAATAGTATGTTGTGTTTGTTTACCTTGCCTAAAGAGATTTACTTAGAAAACTTGCCGAGACTGATTTTATAGCAAATATTGCCCATGTTTTCTACTAGGAGTTTTATGGTCTCAGGTCTCACATTTAGGTCTTCTATCCATTTTGAGTTTATTTTTGTGTATAGTGTAAGAAAGTGGTCCATCTTCCCTCTTTTGCATGTAGTTATCTAATTTTCCCAGCTCCATTTGTTGAAGAGACTGTCTTTCTCTCATTATTGTTCTTGCCTGCTTTGTCATAAAAGAATTAAGTTGGAAGAATTGTAGTAGTGTGGGTTTGTTTCTGGGCTCGCTATTCTGATTTATTCATCTATGTGTTTGGTTTTGTGCTAATAGCATCCTGTTTTGATTACTACAGTTTTGTAGTGTATCTTAACTTGGAATTGTGATCCCTCCAGCTATTGTTATCTTTCTCAGAATTGTTTTTGTCATCCAGGATCTCTTGTATTTCCATACAAATTATAATATGATTCCAGTTCTGTGAAAAATGCTTATTGGTATTTTTTTTTTAAGATTTTATTTATTTATTTGACACAGAGAGAGAGATCACAAGTAGGCAGAGAGGTAGGCAGAGAGAGAGGGGAAAGCAGGCTCCCCACTGAGCAGAGAGCCTGATGCAGGGCTCGATCCCAGGACCCTGAGATCATGACCTGAGCTGAAGGCAGAAGCTTAACCTACTGAGCCACCCAGGCACCCCACTTATTGGTATATTAATAAGATTCTGCAGATTGAATCTGTAATTGCTTTCAGTAATATGGACATTTTAATAATACTAATTCTTGGCACCTGTAGTACTAATTCTTGGGGCACCTGGGTGTTTTGGTAGTTAAGTGTCTGCCTTGGATTCAGGTCATGATCCCAGGGTTCAGGGATCGAGTACCACATGGGGCTCCCCACTCAGCAGGAAGCCTGTTTCTCCCTCTATCTCCATTCCCCCGTTTGGATACATGCTCTCTCTATATCCCTCTCTCTCTCTCTGACAAAAATCTTCAAAAACAAAAACAACAACAACAAAACCAAAACAGAAAGAAAGAAAGAAAGAAAGAAAGAAAGAAAGAAAGAAAGAAAGAAAGAAAGAAAGGAAAAACAACATTAATTCTTACAACCCATGAGAATGGAGTATCTATTTGTTCGTATTGCCTTCAATTTCTTTCATCAGTGTTTTATAGTTTTCAGAGTGCAGGTCTTTCACTTTCTTGGTTGAGTTTATTCTCTTTTTGATGCTATTGTATATGGAACTGTTCTTACTTTCTCTTCCTGTTATTTAGTTATTAGTGTATAGAAACATAAAAAGATTTCCATATATTTTGTATCCTGCAATCTTACTGAATTCATTTATTATTTCTAATATATTTTGGTGGAGCCTTTAGGAATTTTTATGTAGGGTATGTCATCTGCAAGCAGTGAGAGTTTTACTTCTTATAGCTTACTTTTATTTCTTATTGACTGTGGTTCCTGGGACTTAAAGTACTATACTGAATAAAGGTGGTGAGAGTGAACTCTTCATCTTGTTTGATCTTTAGAGGAAAAGCTTTCAGCTTTTCACCATTGAGTATGATATTCACTGTGGGTTTTTCATATATAGTTTTGCTTATGTTGGTATATATTCCCTCAAAACCCACTATGTTGAGAGTGTTTATCATAAATGGATGTTGAATTTTACTAAAGGCTCTTTCTGTATCTATTGAGGTAATTGTATAATTTTTATCCTTTGTTTTATTTTTTACCTTTAATTTTATTTTATTTCTTTACACTGTTCCAAAATTCATTGTTTATGCATCACACCCAGTGCTCCATGAAATACATATTCTCCTTAGTACCCACCACCAGTCTCACCCAATCCCCCACTCCCCTCACCTCCAAAACTCTCAGTTTGTTTCTCAGAGTCTACAGTTTCTCAGTGTTTGTCTCCCCCTCTGATTTCCCCCAACTCATTTCTCTCCATCTCCCAATGTCCTCCATGTTATTCCTTATGCTCCACAAATAAGTGAAACCATATGATAATTGACTCTCTCTGCTTGACTTATTTCACTCAGCATAATCTCCTCCAGTCCTGTTGATACAAAAGTTGGGTATTCATCCTTTCTGATGGAGGCGTAATACTCCATTGTATATATGGACCATATCTTCTTTATCCATTCATCTGTTGAAGGGCACCTTGGTTCTTTCCACAGTTTGGTGACTGTGGCCATTGCTGCTATGAACACTGGGGTACAGGTGGCCCTTCTTTTCACTACATCTGCACCCTTGGGGTAAATACCCAGTAGTGCAATCACAGGGTCATAGGGTAGCTCTATTTTTAATTTCTTAAGGAATCTCCACACTGTTTTCCAAAGTGGCTCCACCAACCTGCATTCCAACCAACAGTGGGAACATCCTCTCCAACACTTGTTTACTGTCTTGTTGATTTCGGCCATTGTGACTGGTGTAAGGTGGTATCTCAATGTGGTTTTGATTTGACTCTCCCTGACGGCTAATGATGATGAACATTTTTTCATGTGCCTGTGAGTCATTTGTGTGTCTTCTTTGGAGAAGTGTCTGTTCATATCTTCTGCCCATTTTTTTGACATGATTATCTGTTTTGTGTGTGTTTAGTGTGAGGAGTTCTTTATAGATCTTGGATATCAGCCCTTTGTCTATAGTGTCATTTGCAAATATCTTCTTCCATTCTGTGGGTTGCATCTTTGTTTTGTTGACTATTTCCTTTGCTGTGCAGAAGCTTTTGATCTTGATGAAATGCCAAAAGTTCATTTTCACTTTTGTTTCCTTTGCCTTTGGAGACATATCTTGGAATAAGTTGCTGTGGCCAATGTCAAAGAGATTACTGCCTATGTTCTCCTCTAGGATTTTGATAGATTCCTGCCTCACGTTGAAGTTTTTTATCCATTTCAAGTTTGTCTCTGTGTATGGTGTAAGAAAATGGTTGAGTTTCATTCTTCTACAGATAGCTGTTCAATTTTCCCAGCACCATTTATTGAAGAGACGGTCTTTTTTCCACTGGATATTTTTCCTGCTTTGTCAAAGATTACTTAACTATAGAGTTGACAGTCCATATCTGGGCTCTCTGCTCTGTTCCACTGGTCTTTGTATCTGTTTTTGTGCCAGTACCATGCTGTCTTGGTGATCACAGCTTTGTAGTAAAGCTTGAAATCTGGCAACATGGTGCCCCCAGTTTTGTTTTTCTTTTTCAACATTCCTTTAAGCAATTCGTGGTCTCTTCTGGTCCCATTCAAATTTTAGGATTGTTTGTTCCAACTCTGAAAAGTGCTGATAGAATTTTGATTAGGATGGCATTGAAAGTATAGATGGCTCAAGGAAGTATAGACATTTTAACAATGTTTATCCTTTTGATCCATGAGCATGGAATGCTTTTTCATCTTTTTGTGTCTTCTTCAATTTATTTCATGAGTGTTCTGTAGTTCCTCGAGTACAGATCTTTTATCTCTTTGGTTAGGTTTATTCCCAGGTATCTTATGGTTCTTGATGCGATAGTAAATGGAATTGATTCTCTAATTTCCCATTCCATATTTTTATTGTTAGTGTATAAGAAAGCAACTGATTTCTGTACATTGATTTTGTATCCTGCCACATTACTGAATTGCTGTAGGAGTTCTAGTAGTTTGGGGGTGGACTCTTTGGGGTTTTCCATAGAAAGTATCATGTCATTTGTGAAGAGAGAGAGTTTGACTTCTTCTTTGACAATTTGAATGCATTTTATTTCTTTTTGTTGTCTGATTGCTTTTGCTAGGACTTCTAGTACTATATTGAACAAGAGTGGCAAGAGTGGGCATCCTTATCTTTTTCCTGATCTCAAAGGAAGGCTGTCAGGTTGTCCCCATTAAGGATGATATTCATTGTGGGTTTTTCCATAGAAAGATATTATGAAGTTGAGGAATGTTCCCTCTATCCCTATACTTTGAATCATTTTAATCAGGAACGGATGCTATATCTTGTCAAATGCTTTTTCTATATCAATTGAGAGGACCATGTCATTCTTCTCTCTTCTCTTATTGATTTGTTCTGTCACATTGATTTGCGAATGTTTTGTCTGGTTTGGTATCAGAGTAATTTTGGTTTTATTTTAACTCTTCTTTAAATGTTCAGTAGAATTTACTTGTGAATTCATCTGGTCCTATTTTTGTTTTCTGGGAATTTTTTGATTACTGATTTAATTTCATTACTAGTAATTGACCTGTCCCAACATTCTATTTCTTCCTGATTCAGTTTTGGATTAATGTTTCTATGAATTATCAATTTCTTCTAGGTTGTCCAATTCTTGGCCTATGATTTTTTTGTAGCATTCACTTAAAATCTTTTGTATTGATATGGTGTTGGGTTTTACCTTTTCATTTCTTATTATCTTTATTTAGTTCCTCTCCTTTTTTCTTACTGATTCTGGCTAATGTTTTAGCAATTTTGTTTATCTTTTCAAATAATCAGCTCCATGGTTTCCTTGACGTTTTCTACTCTATGTTAGTCTGTCATTTATTTCTGTGCTTATCTTTATTGTTTCCTTCCTTTTACTAACTTTGGGCTTTATTTTTCTTGTTCTAGTTCCTTTAGGTATAAGGTTAGGTTGAGGTTTTTCTTGCTTCTTGAAGTAGGTCTGTAACACCATAAATTCCTCTCTTGGAGCTACTTGTCCTATGTGCCAAAGGTTTTTAACCATTGTGTTTTCTTTTTCTTTGTTTCTGTGGGTTTTTTTTTAACTTCCTCTTTGATTTCTTCATTGACCCATTGACTCTTTAGTAGCACAATAACATAAAGCATTATTAGTTTGGTATTAGTGATTGGTTTTTTTAAATTGTGATTGATTTCTAGTATCATACTATTGTCATCAAAACAGATATGTGATATTACTTAAAGTTTCTTAAATTTCTTAGAATTTATTTTGCAGTCTAACATGTGATCTATCTTGGAGAATGTTCCATGTACACTTGAAAAGAATGTGTATTCTGTTTTTGGATGAAATATTCTACATATACATGTTAAGTCCTTCAGGTCTAATGTGTCATTCAAAGTCACTGTTTCCTTGTTGATTTTTTTTTTTTTTTGTCTGAATGACCTACCCATGGATATAATTGGGATATTTAAGTCCGCTACGATTTCTGCATTACTGTCAGTTTCTCCCTTTATGTCTGTTGACAACTGTTTTATGTATATGGGTGCTCCAATGTTGGATGCATAGATATTTACAGTTGTTATTTCCTCTTTTTGGATTAATCCCATTATTATTATGCAATGCCCTTTTACGTCACTTGTTACAGTCTTTGTTTTAATATCTATTGTGTCTGATATAAGTAGTACTATCCTAGTTCTTTCCCCTACTTTCATTTGTATGGGCTATCTTTTCCCATCCTTTCCTTTTTAGTTGAATGTGACCTTAGGTATGAAATGAGTCTCCTATAGGCAGAGTATAAATAGGTCTTATTTTTTTTCATTCTGCTACCCTATGTTTTTTACTAGAGCATTTAGATAATTATGTTTAAAATAATTACTGATAGGTATGTACTTATTTTCTGTTCATTTTGTGGTTCTTCTGTTCCTTTCTTCTCTTGTTCTCTTCTGTTGTGATTGATGAACTTCTTTAGTGGTATGCTTAGCTTTCTTTTCTTTTATCTTTTATAGATTAGTTACATGTTTTGAGTGTATGGCTTCCACGAGGTTCATATACCATCCTAGGTACATTGCAGTCTATGTTAAGTTGATGGTCACTTAAGTTCACACACATTCTAAAAGAACTTTTTTTTTTACTTTTTTACTGTCCTTTTTCACATTTTATGTACATTTTGTCATATTTTACATCTTTATCTTTATAATTTTCTTCTAGTTATGGCCTTTTATTTTCCACTTCAATTCTTTCTAACATTTCTTGTAAAGATGTTTCAGTGGTGATAAACTCCTTTAACTTTTGTCTGGGAAACTATTTTTCTCCTTCAATTTTGAATGATAGCCTTGTCAGGTAGAGTCTTCATGGTAACAGGTTTTTTCCTTTCAGCACTTTGAATATATCATGCCCCTGTCTGGTCTGCAGAGTTTGGGCTGAAAAAAGAGCTGATAGCCTTAACAGGTTTCCCTTGTACGCAACTTCTTGCTTCTCTCTTGCTGCTCTTAAAATTCTCTTTACCTTTAATCTTTGACATTTTATTTATCATGTGTCATGTTGTGGACCTCTTTGGGTTCATCTTGTTTGGAACTCTGTCCTTTCTGAAACCAGATGTCTGTTTTCTTTCCCCAACTAGGGAAGTTACCAGCTGTTACTCACATAGGTTTTTTGCCCCTTTTTCTATCTTTCACCTTCTGGGATTTCTATAGTGTGAAAGCTTGATGTTGTCCCAGATATCCCTTAACCTACCCTCATTTTTGGAAAATCTTTTCTTTTTTCTGTTCAACTTGGATTCTTTCCATTTATTACCCTGTTTTCCAGACCACTATTCCATTCTTCTACATCCAGTAATCAATTGTTGATTTCTTCTATCCCTCTAGTATATTTTTCATTTCATTAATTCTTCATCTAATTGGTCCTTTCTTATATTTTCTCTTTGTTGAATTTTACTGATTTCTTCCATTCTTCAGTGAGTATGTATATGATCATTACTTTAAATTCTTTATCAGATATATTGCTTGTCACCATTTCATTTCCTTTTCTAAGATTTTTTTTTTTTCATCTGGAGTATATTCCCTCCTCCCCTCATTTTCTTGACTTCCTGTGTTTATTTCTATGAATTAAGCACTACAGCTACTTCTTCTAAATTTGAAGGAAAGGTCTTGTGTATGCCATTCTCTTTGTAGCCTGTGTATGCCTGGTGACTGGGTAGTTGACTGGATCTATGGCTCGCATAGTCTAGGAGCCCTAGGCACTGCCCTGGTGGGATAGCCAGAGTAAAAGTGGGCCTGGACTGGAGTGGTCCTGGAGTTCTTTGCAGAAAGGGTGTCCTGGCAGGACAGCTGAAGCTGAAATGGGTGAAAGTGGGGGTGCCCCAGGGCACTACATGCAGGGGGTACCCTGGTAGGGGTAGCTGGAGCCAAGGCAGGGCATGGGCCAGTATTTCTTGGAGGTGTTCTGCACAGGAGGCACCCTGGAAGGACAGTTCTTGTTAAGATGGACATGGGCCAGAATAATTCTGGACCTCTCAATGCAGAGGGTACCCCACCAGGAAAGCTGAAGCTGAAGTGGGTGCAAATCAGTATGTTCAAGTGTGGTCAGCATAGGGAGCACCCTGGCTAGGCACAGGCCAGGAATCCCAGGGCACTCCTACAAAGGATGCCCTCAGAGGGTGGCTGGGATTAAGAGCAGGCATAGGGCAGGAGTTCCTGGGGTGCTTCACATAGGAGGCACTCTAGCTAGGTGGCTGGAGCCAAAACGGGTGTGAGCCAGGAGTGCCCTAGCAAGCGATCTAAAGCCAAAGTAGTACAGGCATGCCTGGAGTATTCTGGGGGTACTTTGCACCTGAATCTCCTCAGCAAGATGGCTGGAACTGTAGTGAGTACAGAGCAGGGGTGTCTCAGTATGTACTTGCTAAGATCACCTTTGTGGGATGGCAGGGGCTTGTGTGGGCCAGGGACTCACTAAGGCAATAGACCAGGCGAGGTGCACAAACCTTGCTCCCATCCATGCTATCAAGGTGGCAGGGGAAAAAAAAAAAACAAAAAAAAAAAACCCTTGGACTTACGAGTCCTTCTACCCAGCAAGAGTTCCAGCAGCTCTTCCAGTATTTGGTAGAGTTCCAGGGCTGGTTCCTTTATATACTAATTGCCCTTTTAAATTGCACCTTTTTTCTGTGCCCCAGGGCAGATGAATATGCTTATGGTGAAGTGGGGGAGACAGTGTCTTACATAGTCGAAGAATGAATCTCATGGACAAAGCAGAGTGAGTAAAGCGATCGAGTTTATCAAGCAAGGATACAGAAAAAGCTCTCAAGAGGGAGGGGGCTCCTGACAGGGTTGCCACTGGGGGCTTTTAGGGGTGGTCTTTTATAGAAAGCTTACCAGGGAACTTAAATCCTTTTAAGATCTCTATTGATAGGACCACTGAGTAAGGACTAGTGATAACACTTTCAATGGCTTACTTTTTAGGGTTTGGTAATTCTTTTTTGGTCACAAGTAGCTGGTATAACAAGACCCCACCTGTGATATCCAGGACAGAATGATCTGGTTTGTTCCCTTATCTCTAGTTTCCTTACACCTCCCCATTTGGGGGATTTTTGTGAACCTGATCATGTAGCCCTCTACCTATCTCTGCCAACTTAGTCCCGCCTTGCTCAGTGGTCCCTCCTATTTTCCCTTCCCACAACAGTTTGCAGTGTTGGGAGTGGGAGTTCCCTTTACTACTGTGTCTCCATCTCTCTTGCCATTCTCAGTGTGGTCCATTTTTTATTGTGTAGAAGCTATTCAGCCAGCCCTCAGTTCTTCTTCAGGAGGAATTGCTCTACAAATAGATATGGTGTGTCTGTATAGGAGGTGAGTTTTGGGGTCTTCCCATATTGTGATCTTGGACCAGAACTCACCAATGATCTCTCAGTTCCCCAGCCTTAAAGGAGTAGCCTCTTGTAGGAGATCAATTTTACGATTGAACCCTGACCTAGCTATTGATTGCCTATTAAACTCTAATGATTATCCAAACAATCTATTTGTTCTTAGGTCTTGTTACACCATCAAACACTGGGAGCCACTATCAGTGTCCTAAAAGGGAAGATCTTAGCATCTAGGTTCAGGCTGACTGGTAGCAAGACCCACAAAGGTCATTTTTCTTTTTTTTTTTTTTTTAATATTTTATTTATTTATTTGACAGACAGAGAGAGAGAGAGAGATCACAAGTAGGCAGAGAGACAGGCAGAGAGAGAGGGGGGAAGCAGGCTCCCTGCTGAGCAGAGAGCCCCATGTGGGGCTCGATCCCAGGACCCTGAGATCATGAAGGCAGAGGCTTAAACCACTGAGCCACCCAGGTGCCCCCAAAGGTCATTTTTCATGGGAAGCCTGGCAGACAGGCCTTTATGAGTGTTCCCTTGGTGATGAAGTTTTAGAATATATAAGTGAGGTCTGGAGCCAATGACCAAGAAAGAATTCTTAAGATGTCTCTGGTGCAAAACGTGATTTTACTAAAGCACGGGGACAGGACCCTTGGGCAGAAAGTTGCTGTCCTGGGATCCTGAAGAGGGGCTGATTATATACTCAGGAGTTGGGGAGATGAGGACATCTGCTTTCATTGATTCTGCTTATTCTAACTCCTCAGGTCTTCCTAGTGAGCCTGATTATCCTTGACTGTACACTGTTCATTTTACTTGCAAACTTATTTAGGATATATTTTGGAGCATAAGAAAAAGGTTTGCAGGGGCACCTAGGTGGCTCCATGGGTTAAAGCCTCTGCCTTCAGCTCAGGTCCTGATCCCAGGGTCTTGAGATTGAGCCCCGCATCCGGCTCTCTGCTTAGCGGGAAGCCTGCTTCCTCCTCTCTCTCTCTGACTGCCTCTCTGCCTACTTGTGATCTCTGTCAAATGAATAAATAAAATCTTTAAAAAAAAGAAAAGAAGGGGCACCTGGGTGGCTCAGTGGGTTAAGCCGCTGCCTTCGGCTCAGGTCATGATCTCAGGGTCCTGGGATCGAGCCCCGCATCGGGCTCTCTGCTCAGCAGGGAGCCTGCTTCCCTCTCTCTCTCTGCCTGCCTCTCCATCTACTTGTGATTTCTCTCTGTAAAATAAATAAATAAATAAAATCTTTAAAAAAAAAAAAAAAAAAAAGAAAAGAAAAGAAAAAGGTTTGCACCACCAAACTGGGACCCTTATTTCATGTTCAAGCCTTGAAATTTATTCCTTTGCGGTACTGATGAGGGAGCAGAAGCCTGGCTGAAAACAAAGCAAAAGCTGGCACCTTGCACCCCCTCTCCACCTGCTCCCCTCGGTAATATGTGTCACATTCCTCAGGCACCCCTGGCTGCCCTAGAAGGAAAACTAATAGTTAACTTGCAGAGATCACAGTCCTGTAAGGCAGGAGTCTTCCTTGGTTTACAAATGTCCTTGAGATTAACAACAAAGAAGTTACCTTATCAATAGCCCAATTTCCAAAGGCTATTGGAACACAACTCAGTTCCTCAAGCCCTAATGTTGCCCTCCCCTCCATAAAAACTGAAGGAGGCTGAGGTAGAAGGAAAAGTAAATAAAGTTAAATTTCTTCATAACCCAAATCTCACTAACAAGGACACTTGATAGCAGGAATGTAACATTCCACCAGGAGACTCCTAATTGTCTTTATGTTAGTGCCTCATTAGAGGGAAAAGTAGCCTTGGCTTGATAGTAACCAGGCCTTCAATATCCTGACAGTCTTCTTTACCCCAACAGCCCTTCTGAACACCCTTTTGTCCTCACCTACCCAACTCCTGTGTATATAACCAGCCACTCCTCACATCCCCAGGGCAGTAGCTCTTTCTGCCCACGAGTCCTGTCCCCGTGCTTTAATAAACCACCATTTTGCATCAAAGACGTCATAAGAATTTTTTCTTAGCCGTCAGCTCCAAACCTCACCCCACCGAACCTCACCTAGGTTCTAGAACTTCATCAATACGATCTCAAGTCGTGAGGGCCGTGAGGGATTTTCTACTTCTGTGTTACTCTAGGAGTGATGGAATCCCAACTTATTTTGGGGGAAGTCCGCTATTAGATTCTGACTTCAATTAGACAAGGGCATTTAATTTCTATTCCTTTCACCAAAGAGGTTTTCAAAATGAAAGTTTAAATTTGCTGAAGTCACAGAAGTCCACAGGACAAAAACTGTTCTGAGATTTCCTTGTCACTCTGTTTCTGTTTCCCTTTCAACTTTTTGGCCAGCATTTCCTTGCTGTATTGTTTGCTCTTCATAGTTTCAAGAAGGACTATTTTAATGCTTTATTTTACCTTTTTGTTCTTTTTAGTTAAGGTTTGTCCAGATTACCAAGCCTGTCAATACTGGAAACTTCAAGTCTTCTTATTTCAGTCTCAAATTATTTTAAAGCAATAGGAAAAATAATGATAATAGTAACTTCATGTTATTGCTATTTAAATGGAGAATTGGGACATTATATAAATAGAAATACCCTCTGCTCTGGATTTTTATTCCATAAGGCTTAGCTGAAAACAAAAGGAAGGTGTGGCAAAATCTATGGAAGCAGTTTTTGTTTGTTTGTGTTTAGTGGAGTTGAAAAACTGCAAATACTATGCCAAAATATTGGGCCAAGAGTAACTAAAATGCAAGCATTATTCCATAGGTTCTTCTTCCTACATACCACTTAAATCCATAACTTTAGAGAAATTCCCTGATGATTTCTTTTAGACAAAGAAGAATTTGTTTTAAAATGTTCATTTTTCTCCTGAATCTGTTTTTCTTGTTGCTATGAAAAACTCTGGCCAAGTCATCAATTCTGCATACCCACACAGTGAAAAAAAAAATTTGATAAAATATGTTACTTGATACTTTGCAGGCAAGAAAAACAATTAATTGAATTTTTGGCTCCAGAGAACACAGCTATGGAGAGTCATAAGCTTCATATGAATACTTAGGCAAGGTGCAACCTCATTACATGCAGTCATGTGGTTGGATATACAGGCGCACAGTTAGATCTATCGAGAAATTCCCCATTTTAACAATTTTTAGGTCCATAGAGAATGATGAGCCCAATCTGGTACTGATTAAAACTGGAGAAAAATAAAGGGAAACATGTTGAAAAATAAATGCTGAGCTACTGTTGTTACTTCATTGGCAAGAGCAAAAGAAAGTTATTTAGCTTTTTTTCCCCCAAAAAAATCAATGTTAAAATTATAAAAACAATATATATGAAAAGGTCAAGGAAATATACATTTGTAAATCTGTACTTTTCAGACTTTTAACTATACAAACATTCAATGCTCCTATGGAACTCTATTAACCATGTCTGAGATACAGATCTATCGATTATCGTTTTGTGTCTGTTTTTTCTTCTATGGGTATATAGAAATTTCTAGGTATATGAACTAAGGATATATAGGAATTTCTGTCAGAATATAACAATCTTATACACATGTCTACAATTACATGTCTATCTACCTCTCTACATTCTACATACTTTGGACAAGCCACTAACTCAGCATTTCTCAAACTAAGGAGTCTACACATATACTGTCATGCCATCCTTAGATTTCAAGCTTGAGGAATATTCTAACATGTAAAGGGATTCACTTTCTGATGATTAACTTGCTGAGAGTAATTCCTTGAATGGTAACATTGCATCACATTTTTTAAACTGTACCTATTACATACACACTCATTATAAGTGCATTAATTTCAATATCACTATTCCTGGAAAGTAGGTATTATGATAATTCCTATTTTACAAAATAAAACACACACACACACACACACACACACACACACTGTACACACCACAATTCAAAGAATCTAATTTGACAGGCACAAAAGAGAGTGATAACTTGATTCAGCTCCTAAATGAGCTGGAATTCAAATACTAGTCTGTGTGGGAGAAGTGCAGAAAACAGAGGAGTTTAAGGCAAAGCTAAGAAAACAAAAGGAAAGAAAGTATTATTGTCTCCATGGACGTAATCAGCCTTTGCATTTCTGGACAGAGATCTTTTTGGTTTGTGCTTAGCCACAGGTTTATAATCAGGTCAGATCTTATTACACAGTTGTAGATTGTATTCTTGTTCAAATTATTCATTTCCCCCACTTTTTGAGGTGTCCTCTCCATGGGAGGATTGTACATCTATGCTTCCTTGAAATCAGGCATGACCATGTGACTTATCTTGACCAGTAATAAATGAATAGAAGTGATCCGGACAAAACCTCTAAGAAGCAACTCAAGATCTATTGTGATTTTTCTTTTATAATCACTGGCATGAGTCTGACAATAACCATGATAGGGCTGCTTCTTAAGGCTGAGTACCAGAATAACGATGATAGAGAGGATACCTATAAACAGGCAGTGGACAAGTAATGTCAGTGAGAAAGAATTCTTCATTGGAACCACCAAGCTCTGGAGTCATTTGTTATTTTTGTTTTGGGGGGGCCTAAATTTCTTGATTTCTAGAGTCTTGGTTTGCAAAATGGGATGATAATTCCTGTTTGTAGATGTTGTGAGCACTGGAAGAATTACATAAGAAAATGGGCTAAAGAACTGGACATATTCGTATGTATAATATCTCATAGTTACTATTTTATTTTTTTAAAGATTATTTATTTATTTATTTGACAGAGAGAGATCACAAGTAGACAGAGAGGCAGGCAGGGACACAGAGAGAGACGGAAGCAGGCTCCCTGCCGAGCAGAGAGCCCAATGTGGGACTCGATCCCAGGACCCTGAGATCATGACCTGAGCCAAAGGCAGCGGCTTAACCCACTGAGCCACCCAGGCACCCTCATAGTTACTATTTTCCACTCTAGTGTCAAACCCTGTATTATCTAACAAGTAATCAGATATATCTGGGTTTTGTTATTTCTGAGGTAGCTGTTCCCTAACAAAAATAAGATATCATCCCCATGTCAAATTTGACAGTAAGGTAGTTTTTATGCAAGTCAAAATAATAGCAAAATACGTTCTTAAACATTAGTAACTATCTGTCATGTATCAGTCACTGTGTTTAATGCTTGGGACACAGAAGTGTATACGTCTGCACACACACAGATTCCGTCTTTTTTTTTTTCCCCTAAAGAGCAGATAATCTAGTGAATTTATTAAACATCATTAGTAATTTAAAGCTTTATAGACTAAGGGATAAACCTTGTGTAAACCAGCAATTGGAGTGACATGTTTGATTTTAACATGACCTTTCAGTAGGATAATATGACCTTTCAGTAGGATAATTCCAACCATTAAAGTAATATTCTTAAGTAGATACCCAGTTGGACCTTATACAATGGATAAATAGAATTCATTAGTAATTAATATCATTGATATTAAATAATCATGCATATCTTTAAAGGATCACTTTCAAAAACATGATATAGTTCTTGTACTACCATGTCATATTTATACTAACCTCTTTCATTCAAAGTAAAATCATTAAGCTTCAGCCTGGCCCAAATCTAAGGATACCAAGCTCCTTACCACTAAACTAAGAGTTAATTATAATTTGATGTTATATGTAACATGGCTGTAGGCATACTCATCAAGTTCTTAGATGTAAATTTCTTTGCCTATAGGGTCCATATTTTATTGGTTGGTTTTCGCAGCTCAGACACATTGTATCCCATCAGACGTCAAAGACTTGGAGCAAATGGGGCACTTGAAATCACTTTATGAACTAAACTATCTGAGTGCATAGGGCAGAGGTAAGAGCATTACCAGTGAAACTTGGGAGCCCAGGTACAGTCTCGCATCTCCATGACTCTTAAGGGATCAAGAGTTATTAATTAAAAATACTAATTAGGTATCCACTGTGAACACAAGATTTATAGAGCATGCCACTGATATGGAAGGCACATTCTCTGACTTCAAAGAACTCAGCAAACTGCTCTCTGAGCAAAAACTCTATTCCTAATTGTTATTACTGAGAATTGGGTGGGAGGAAGCAAAATCAGTTTTCTCTAAATTCTTGGAAAGATTCACTGTGTGATATTCCATGTTTTCTATTGCAGAAAACAGTAAACAAACTTCCCTGCCAGTGTCAAACTAACATCACTAAGTTAGGTATTCTAAACATATGTTTTCACTTAGCTATCAGCACTACCTTTTAGCAAAAGATCTACCATGAACACTGGCAAGCTTTTTTTTTTTAAGTCAAATAGAATGAAAGAATTTTGGGGGGTATAATGTTTTTGCTGCCAGATTCTCTCAACAAAATTAATAATTCAAGTGAAATACATAGCCAAAGGAATTGTATGCTTTCTCTCATTTGGACAAATGTTTAATTATCTGCAGATGTGCTGGAAACCTGTACAGAACTAAGATGCACTTACTTGCTACCATTTTAGATATAAATGCATCCCATGGCTTCTTTCTGCATATTAAGAATTTTTTAAGGAAATTTAAAAGTAAACATTCAAATTAAAAACCTCTGCAAATATAATCCTACAAAATAAAATGTAATGTGAGCCAAAATGACCATTTTAGCAACCGATTCCTGAACCAACTTTTACCTCTATTGAATGAAACTGAGCTGTTGGAATTGAAATATTCACAACGTTCAAGTCTAACTACACTTTCTGAAAATACAGAAAGGTTCATTGTGAGGTGGGGGGAAGTTTCGTTTCATTTTCCCCAACCATGACCTCCTTATTCAGTTTCTGAAATGGCTGTCTACTTTTAGCTCATTTCCCACCAAAACTTAAGATGTGTCTGAAATTTTAATTTGGCTGATTACTCTTTTAGCTTCATCTGTCAACTATATCCTTAATATCACGTGGCAACAGTACTTCAGAGCTGCTTTCAAGCTGTGTGACCTGCAAATTGTACCTACCTTATAGATCCATGCATACAAGCCAACAAGGAATTTGTCCTCTCATTCAAGAGCAAAGATGACTTTTAGAAGGAGTATATATTCAAAGTATTTCATAAGTTTTTTTCCTGTTATAACATTATATAGATGCCATGTATCAGAATAAAACTTGATCATAGGCTAATGTTGACCAGCAGCATTATAGATGTAAGCAAATATGGTAGCAATCCAAAGATCAGAAGTATAAGAGAAAACTTTGGTGGTCCTACTTAGCCCAGTGTTGATGTAGAAGAAAGTGGGAATACACACACATAACACACACACACACACACACACACACAGAGTATTGTGTCTCAGTACATTTTCATCAGTTTCAGGAAAAATACATTATTTGGTGGTTAAGTATCCAATTTGTGAGTAATCCACAATCTTGGCTTGTGTTCCCCTTCTCCTCTTCTGGCTAGATGACTTTTGGCCATTCATCCCTTGGGCTTATTTCCAGCTATGGGTAGAAAGGGGAAATAAAAAAGGTGAAGATCAAATTAGCCATCTGGCCTGCTTGTTACTAGCTCTAGGGAAAGTCTGATGGAAAAAGAGAGTGAAAATTAAACTTGTGCATTATTTGTCAGCCTCAATAACTTCTTTACTTCTAATATTGCCATGGATAATGTAGAATTGCCGCTATTGCTCAAATGCCACCATTTCTAGCATGGTATGTTTTTATTGAATAAGTCATGAATACCCATTGATATTCATGGTAGCTCATATTCACATACAGTCATAAAAGGTCTGATTCTGAAGGTCCCTGTTTAGTTTTTACATAATCGTACTTGTGCTGTTTTCATTTTGCAACTGACCTTCTGTGTTATACGAGAATCTATTTAGGATTTTGTACTTTGTTCACAGAAAGTTTTCCATTTCAATCATAACTTCTAAATTAGAGAAGCAATTTAAAGTTTTTTGGAGTGATTTGTACTAAATCTGTTATACTCAGAATAAATTTTACCTGAAGGGGAAAAAAAGGTCAGAACTTGTTTGTAAGTCTTACAGTGTGATGAAAAAAATGAAAGTTTTTCTAACTTTAACATATATATTGGTGTTTATCTTCCATATGATAGTAAGTATAGTCAGAGTAGGAGAATGTTCTTCCTTATTCCGCATATATGCTCTCCATTGATTCGTTATATGCTTCTCAAAAGCCCAATATTGAATTACAAAAAGTACTGAGTTTTCCCAGAAGGTTGCCGAAAAACATGTGGAATATTTTACCCTAAAATGTGGTTGCAATTGAATGGCACTGCTTTAAAGAAAATACAATTGTTAGACAAACTCTGCTGATTATCTTGTTTTGCCAACAAATCCTGGCACATGTGTTTTACAGAGGCATAATGGAATTCATTATCACTGAGGGGCAAAAGAGTTGTCATTAAAGTAAGCTGTACTTAGGGCAGAATCTGTGAGCAAAAATTAAACTTTCCAGTATTTCAGTATTAAAGGATAATTACCCTGTGACTCCAGTCAAATACAGCTGAGGTCATGACCTGATTATTAAATACTAAACTGAAGCAGAGAATTATAACATTGAATCATATTTGTTATTTACTCATAAAATCACCCCAAATTTTCCATAAACAAATCAAAAAGTCATCATTACACAATGCAGAGGGGGAGAAAGTTCCAAGTTTTTGGTTACTTGAATTAGTTAATACTGCCTTTATATTAAATTTTATTCAATATTAAATTTTTAAATGTAGTTAATGTTTTAATAGGAATCTGAAGGCATTCTCATTCAATATATAGGGATTTTACACACTCTAACTCCCCCAATCCTGTCTTTCCCCCAACCTGACAGCTAGAACTTTTTACATTTAGATAGAATTTTCTGAATCATTATTTCTTCTTTCTCTTTTTTTCTTTATTTTATGGGGTATAGCATTGTAGAATTAGGATCAAATTAGTATTTACATCAACCAAAAGAATACTTTCGAGAATTTGGAATTTTGGACTACTTTCCAAGAAAGGAAATTTTATAAGGCACTTTGGGGGGGGGGGGGGGTTGTATGTGCGATATTCCAAAGCTGCTAAATTAGAAAATTGAATGTTTATTTTCTCATTTTAATGAAGTATTAGATACTAATAATAACTTAGAAACAGAACTACAGTTCAAATTCTGGTTCCTTTTTCTGTTCTTTATAATCGTCCCTATTGTACTATGTTTTTAGTCTTCTGTTGCTGTATAACAACTTACATCCCAAAACGTAGTGGTTTAAAACAACAAACATTTATCATCTCACAGTTTTGGTAAGTCAGCGATATGGAAAGCATATAGCTGGAAGATTCTGAGTTTAGGTCTCCCGTTAGCCTGCAATCAAAATGCTGCATGGAGCTGCACCATCTTAAGGCTTGACTGCAAGGTGTGCTTCCAAATTCATTCTTACAGATCTTTGTAAGAGATTTCAGTTCAAACTGCCAAGGAACCCAGTTCCTCCCTGTGTGGGTCTTTCCAGAGTTATTTGAATGTCCTTATGACATGGCAGATGGCACCCCAGGGAGAGAATCAAGGAAATCCCCCCCCCTTTTTTTTCTATTTCTCTCCCAGTCCAGGCTAAAGATGAGCCCCAGATATAGAACTGGCTATCGTAGCAAAAGTGGTTGCAGAGATCCCTAAAATCCTAAAAGATAATCTGTTACTCTGGCCAATAAGAAATTGGGGAATTTTCTTTGTTCTAACACTTTTTTTAGCCTTGAGAGTAGCCCCAGTTTCAAGGAATTAGATGATAGTGGCAGGAGTTAAAACAGAGAAAGCCATTTTTCTTTTCAGAGGAAAGGGGATTCTGGGAACTTTAAGGGGAAATTCATGAACAGAGAGAGCTAGAAAAGCAAATCTCCTAATTCGGTGTATGAACTGACACAATCCCAGTCTTAACCCCATGATGGGGTTGCAAGAGCGGAAGAGACACAAAAGAATAGCAAAGGTTGCGAGAACTCTATTATCACATAAATTGCACTGGATCCCATTTTCAACCCAAGTTGAAAAACCCAAATAAAGGGTTTTAAAAAACTGAATTGACTCTGGAGCCACAGAAAATTAGTAACCACAGAAAACAAGACAGAACTTGTAGTCTGAACCACACGGGTGGATTTCTTGTTAATCAAAACAATCAATCTTCTCCTGAGGATTTTAATGGGGCTGTAATCTAAAAACATATTTAAGGTCTCCACAATAACATCCAAAATTGTTTCACATAATTTTACAAACTGAATGTGAGAAATTCTCAATGGAAAAGCCAATCAACAGATGCAAACTCTAGGATTCATCAAGTGTTGAAATGATCAGATATCAACTTTAAAATTGGTATAACTATGAACATAAGGTAAATGTGCATAAAAATAGAAATAAAATATAATTTTAACTGAAACTATGATATCAGAAATAACTTTAATGGATGTATTGAATAGCAGAATGGGGAATGACAGAAAAGAGAGGTTCATGGACTTAAGTAAAATAAAAATACCCACTCTGAAGAACAGTGAAAAGAGATTTTAAAAAAAAGCTTCAGGGAAATGTGGGACAAGGATAAAATGTCTAAAATTTGTGTCACTGGAGTCAGGGAAGGAGAGAAAACATAAGTTAGAATAGAAAAAAATTTATTTGAAAAAACAATGAAAACTTGCTAAATTTGGTAAAAGACCTAAATTTATAGACTCAAGCTCACCAAACTCTAAACATAATGAAGAAAATCTAGTTTAGACATACTGTAATTAAACTGCTGAAAACAGAAGATGATAAATCAGGAAAGCAGCCAAAGAAAAGTAAAACACTACTTGTGGTAGAACAATTATTTAAATAACAGCATATTTCTCATAAGAAACTATAAAAGCTAGAACGCAGTAGGAAAGCATTACTAAATTGCTGAAAACAGTACTGCCAACAGTTTCGTATCAAATTATATAATACAAGAAAATATTCAAAAATAAAGACATTCTCAGAAGAGGAGAAACTAAATTATTTTCCAGCAGATTCTCTCTAAAAGAAATACAACAGAAAGTTCCTCAAGTTGAAGGAAAGTGATATAAGAATCAAACCTGGAGGGGCACCTGGGTGGCTCAGTGGGTTAAGCCTCTGCCTTCAGCTTGGGTCATAATCCCAGGGTCCTGGGATCAAGCCCCACATTCGGCTCTCTGCTCAGTGGGGAGCCTGCTTCCTCTTCTCTCTCTGCCTGCCTCTCTGCCTACTCATAATCTGTCAAATAAATAAAGTCTTTAAAAAAAATCAAACTTGGAGCTTTGGGAATGAAAAAAAAAAACAGATATGGTAAATATCAGGATAAATACTTTGCCCTATACGTCTTTTTTCTACTAGAAAAAACAACTATTGAAAGCAAAAATTATAACATTTCCTGGTGGTGTTTTCAATGTATAAATGAGATACATATAACAATTATAAGAGGGTAGAGAATGAAGACACCTGTATAACTGTGATGTTTCTACTTCTTTTATTTGAGGTTGAAAATTATAGCTTCAAAAAAATTGAAAGGTTTTGTGTGTGTGTATGTATATACATATATGAATGTTTATATATGTTTGATATATAAATAGATATTTGATATAATCCCTAATACGGCTATTAAAACATAATAGAAAAAATGTACACAAAAAGCCAGTAAATGGAATTTAAAAATTAATCCAACAAAGAGCATGGAAGTCAAAAAGAAAACAAAGAATAAACAAATCGAAAACAAAAGAGTAATCTAAATTATATCAATAATTGCATTAAACATAAGTGGTCCATGTGTGATTGACTTATTTCGCTAAGCATAATACCCTCTAGTTCCATCCTCGTCGTCACAAATGGCAGTATTTCATTTCTTTTGATGGCTGCATAGTATTCCATTGTATATATATATATATATACCACCTCTTCTTTATCCATTCATCTGTTGATAGACATCTAGGTTCTTTCCATAGTTTGGCTATTGTGGACATTGCTGCTATAAACATTCGGGTGCATGTGCCCCTTCGGATCACTACACTTGTATCTTTAGGGTAAATACCCAGCAGTAGTGCAATTGCTGGGTCGTAGGGTAGCTCTATTTTCAACTTTTTGAGGAACCTCCATGCTGTTTTCCAGAGTGGTTGCACCAGCTTGCATTCCCACCAACAGTGTAGGAGGGTTCCCATTTCTCCGCATCCTCACCAGCATCTGTCATTTCCTGACTTGTTAAATTTAGCCATTCTGACTGGTGTGAGGTGGCATCTCATTGTGGTTTTGATTTGTATTACCCTGATGCTGAGTGATGTGGAGCACTTTTTCATGTGTCTGTTGTCCATCTGGATGTCTTCTTTGCAGAAATGTCTGTTCATGTTCTCTGCCCATTTCTTGATTGGATTCTTTGTTCTTTGGGTGTTGAGTTTGCTAAGCTCTTTATAGATTTTAGATACTAGCCCTTTATCTGATATGTCGTTTGCAAATATCTTCTCCCATTCTGTCAGTTGTCTTTTGATTTTGTTAACTGTTTCCTTTGCTGTGCAAAAGCTTTTGATCTTGATGAAGTCCCAATAGTTCATTTTTGCCCTTGCTTCCCTTGCCTTTGGTGATGTTCCTAGGAAGAAGTTGCTGTGGCTGAGGTCAAAGAGGTTGCTGCCTGTGTTCTCCTCAAGGATTTTGATGGATTCCTTTCTCACATTGAGGTCCTTCATCCATTTTGAGTCTTTTTTTGTGTGTGGTGTAAGGAAATGGTCCAGCTTCATTTTTCTGCATGTGGCTGTCATATGATCTCCCTGATATGAGGAAGTTGAGATGCAACGTGGGAAGTTTAGAGGGTAGGAAAAGTATAAATGAAACAAGATGGGATCAGGAGAGATACAAACTGTAAGAGACTCTTAATCTCACAAAATAAACTGAGGGTTGCCAGGGGGAGGGGTGTAGGGAGAGGGTGTTGGTGTTATGGACATTGGGGAAGGTATATGCTATGGTGAGTGCTTTGAAATGTGTCAACCTGATGATTCACAGACCTGTATCCCTGAGGCTAATAATATATTATATGTTAATAAAAAAATAAAAAGTTTAAAAAGAAACAACATAAATGGTCCAAATACACGAAGTTAAAAAAGGTTTGTCAGATTGAAAACAATGATATATTTACTTAAATTTAATAATACAGATAAGTAAAAAAAAGGAAATGCTCTACCATGCAATCATTGATCAAAAGAAATTTGTGGTGGCTATATTAATACAACAAATACCAGGCAAAGAAAATTACCAGGAGTAGAGAGGAGTATTAGGTAATGTTAAATGGTTCATACATGAAGATGTTTTAATAATACTAGATATACATGCAACTAACAAAGTTGTTGTAGGCAGAATTTCAGGATGACCACCACTCTGCCAGCTAGTGGTGTATAATTTCTGTATAATTTCTTCTAAGTGTGGGCAAGACCTACAACTATGTTGGGATATCTCTTTTGAAACTAATTTATCTAGCAAAGATAAAAGAGATTTTGCAGATGTAAATAAAGTTTCCAAGTCAGTTTTTTACTTTGTTAATCAAAAGGAAGATTTTCCTTTGTGGGTCTGATTTAACCAGGAAAAACAAAACCTCTTAAAGGAGTAACTGGTCTTTTCCTAAACAGAAAAACTCTTGCCTGCCTTGAAAAAAGTATGGCACCATGTTGTGAGAGGGTCTGTGAAAGCACTACATGGAAGGAACTATGGGGGCCTGTAGGAGTTAAGAATAATCCCCAGTTAGTAACCAGAAAAAAATTGGCACCTCAGATATACAACATCAAGACACTAATTGATTTTGCAAGAGGG
The DNA here is from genome assembly GCF_009829155.1 of Mustela erminea. Lineage (NCBI taxonomy): Eukaryota > Metazoa > Chordata > Mammalia > Carnivora > Mustelidae > Mustela > Mustela erminea. Next base: position 143,415,150 of record NC_045614.1, read on the forward strand.
CCTTAAATCTCACATGCCATCACTGTTGTGGCTAAGAACATTTTAGCTTTGTGAGACCCCAAGCTAAACTCTTGACCCACAGAAACTGGAAAATAATAAATGGCTGTTATTTTATGCTACTAAATTTGTAGTGATATATTATGCAACAACAGAAAACTAAGACAAGAGTTTCAAAATACACAAAGGAAAAACTGATGGAACTGAACAGAGTTATATAGCAAATCCAAAATTACAGTGGGAATGTTAACATTCCTAGCTCAATAAGAAATCATCAGGGATATAGAGGACCTAAACACATTCAACCAACTCACACTAATGTACATTTATAGAATGTTTTCCCCAACTACAGCAGAGTATATATTCTTTTCAACTGTGAATGAAATACTTACATTAAATATTTGAGGCCATAATATTCAAGGCCATAAAACCTAAATAAATTTAAAGACTTCCATAACCATAACAGAATTGAACTAGAAATTAAAAAGAGATAACTGAAAAATCCCCAAAGATTTAGAAATGAATATCATACTTATAAATAACCCATGGGTCAGAAGAGGGATTCTCAACAGAAAGTAGAAAATATGTTTAAATGAATGTAAAAGAAAATACAACTTAGCAAAATTTCTGGGATATAGCTAAAGCAGGGATTACAGGGAAATTAATAGCAATGAAGTCTCCAACTCCTCTCAAACTGATAACCTAAACTTTATCTTAGGAAACTAGTATATGAAAAACAAATCCAAAGTAGTAGGATATAACAGCAGAAATCAATGAAATTGAATATAGGAAGAAAACACAGAAAATCTGTGAAACCAAAAGCTAGTTCTTTGAAGGCTGATGAATTTTTATTAGAACTAACCAATAAAAAAAGACATAAATTACAAAAATCTAAAATGTAGGAAGCAACACTACAGATCTATAGACATTTTTTAAAATGCAATGATTGAATACTATGAGCAACTCTGTCCATAAATTTAAGAATTTAGATGAAATGGATCAATTCCTTAAGGTAAAAATATTATCAATTCTATGAAACTTGAACTGTGAAACTTCCCAACATACTTTGTGAGACCACATAACCCTGATGCCAAAATAAGCTCATGAACATAGGCACAAATCCTGAAACCATATTAGTCAATCAAATAAATAATTATAAAAAAGATAAAACCTTACAATCAATTGAGATTTATGAAGAAAATAACAAAATTGATTACAATGGGGGGAAGATACCTTTAATTGCAATTCACATGAATGTCTGTAGAAAATCCCCAAGAATCTACAAAAATCCCAGGCAACAAGTCATCTCATCCATCCATATTTCACAATATCCCTAAAAGATGAAGACACCTTAAAAAATACTTCTTCAAAAAACACTATCATAATGAAAAGATAGCTTTTCATTTGTAAACCATGTTTTACAAAGGACCTATATCCAGAATATATAAAGTACTATCAAGAGTCAAGGATAAGAAAACAACCCAATTTTTAAATGGGAAAAAGGATTAATAGATGCATCATCCAAAAAGATACAGATTGCAAATAAACACACTAAAGATATTCAAAATCATTAGAAATTAGGGAAATGCAAAATAAAAGAGTGATGAGATTTCACTTCTAAGAGAATGGCTAAAGTCAAGAAAACTAACACAAGTGCTGATGAAGATGGAGAGCAAAAATGGAATCATTAAATATTTCTTGTCTAAATGCAAAATGGTACAGCCACCTTGGAAAATGTTAGAAGTTGATCATAGTGTTTAAAAAAAGAAAAGAGAACACATCAAATGACCCAATGATAGAACTTCTATTTATCCAAGAAAAATAAAAGCCTTCTCACAAAAGTTCATAAGTGTTCATAAGTGTTTATAGCAGCTTTACTTAAGATTGCCAGAAACTGGAAACAACAAAAATATTCTTCAACTGGTGAAGAACCATAGTACATCACACAACGGGTTATTGTTCAACAATGGAAGGAACAAACTGCTGATATAGTCAACAACATAGATAAATCTTGAATTCATTATGCTACGTGAAAGAGGCCAGACTCAAAAACTATAATTTGTGTTGATGTTTTTGTACAGCACTAGGTAGAGGTCAATTTTTTTTTCTATACAATTGTCCCAGTCAATTAATGGAAGTCTCTCAATGTCACATACCTCATAAATGAAGTTTTATGTTGCTTGAGTCTGTTACAAGACTCTTATATTCCATAGATTGATTTATTTTTTCTCCCTAAAGCAATACTACACTGTTGTATTTATTTGTGCTTTAAATCTTTCTCTATTATACTTTTTAAAATTTTAATTAAGTTTCATACTTCTTTAAAGTTTTATATATCGTTAAAATTGTTCTTAGGTACTGATGTATTTGAATTATATTTTTGAAATTACATTTCTAAATTGTACAGCAAAACCACTTATTTATATGTACTGACTTTGTTTCTAGCAAACTCGCCAATTCTAATAATATTTTTGGACTCCCTTTGGATTTTTGAGGTAGACAATTTTATTACCTAAGGTTAATGAAGATTTATTTCCTTTTCAACACCCCCATACATTTATATATGTAAATATAAAAACATATAAATATATTGGTATATTTGATATAATAAATATATATATTTTATACAAAAAAGTACATACATAAAATTTGCTCTTTTACTAACCAGAGATTGAACACAAGCAAGGATAATGAATACTATGGTTATGTTCCTGATTTTAAAAGCACAGCTTCAGGGTGTCTGGGTGGCTCAGTTGGCTAAAGCCTCTGCCTTTGGCTCAGGTCATGATCCCAGAGTCCTGGGATCGAGCCCCGCATCAGGCTCTCTGCTCAGCTTGGAGACTGCTTCCTCCTCTCTCTTTGTCTGCCTCTCTGCCTACTTGTGATCTCGCTCTGTCAAATAAATAAATAAAATCTTTAAAAAATAAATAAATAAAAATAAAAGCACAGCTTCAACACTGTGCTGTCAAGTAAAATGTTTGTCATAGTTTTTGTGGGAAGCTTTATCAAGGCAAGTTAGTTATAATTAACTTTTTTTTCATTATAATTAACTTTTAAAGAAAATTGATAATTAATTGTTGAATGCTATCATAAGATTTTGTTCCCATATTGAGATGTTTGAATTGCTTTTCTCCTTTAATACACTGGTATTTTACTGTGATTATTGACTTAATTTTCTAGTATTAAATCCAAACTGTATTTGTGAAAGAAATCCAACTCTGTACTGATGAAGCAATTTTTTACTTTTATATGTTACTTGATTCAGTTTTCTGTTTAATTTTGCATCCTAATTCATGAGACATAATGAGGTATAATTTTCTTCCTCATGTTATCTTTGTTGAGTTTAGTGTCAAAGTTATGTGTCAAATTTATAAAATAGTGGGGTAATTACACCTCTTTTCTACATTCTGTAATAGTATATTTATGATTAGAGTATCTTTTCCTGATTAAAAAATCATGGTCTGATGTCTTAGTGAGATTTTTACAATTATATTTTTTGTTTGATTATTTATGCTTTCTCTTTGGCTCTCTTTTGTTTGGTAGACTATTGGAAACTACAATTTTCTGTATATAGTTGCATATGTATAGATTTCTATCTACAAGTGCACCTGAGGTACTCAGTCAGTTAAGCATCTGCCTTCAGCTCAGGTCATGATCCCAGGGCCCTGGGATGGAGCCTCATGTCCTCCCTCTCCCTCTGTCCCTCCACACCTGCTTGTACTCTCACTCTCACTCTCTCTCTCTCAAATAAATAAAATCTTTAAAAATTGAAAGATTTCTATCTACATTTGCAATGCATAAAATTGTCAAGTTATTCAGAAAATGCCATTAAAATTTTTGCTTTTATATTCTATTTTAAAGTTTATATAAAGTAAACTCTGTTACATAGTTCTATAAGTTTTGAAGAACGAGTAGAATTGTGTGACCACTACCAATACCATCTAGATAAAGAGCAGTCCCAACTACCTGGAAAAAAAATTCTTTTTCTTGTCCCATTGTAGTCCACTTCTCCCCACCAGTCTTTACCACAATCAACCAATGAACTGTTCATTTCTACATGTTTGTATTTTCTAGAATGTTACAAAAACAAAATCATATTATTTTCCTGCATAAAAGTGCATGGATTTATTTTTTTGTTGTTTTTCCCCTTTCCTAATTAAAGTATAATTAACACAGTATTATGTTAGTTTCAGGTGTACAGTGCAGTAGTTCAAAAATTCTATGCATTTCTTAGTGCTTGTCAAGATAAGTGTGTTTTCTTTCTTCCTTGTTTTAAGTTTTTATTTAAATTTTATTGAACATGAAGTGTAATATTAATTTCGAGAGTAGAATTTAGTAATTCATCATTTATATATAACACCTAATGCTCACAAGTGACCTCCTTAATACCCGTCACCCATTTAGTCCATCCCCCACCTCCCAGAAACCTTCACTCTGCTCCCTATGTTTGAGAGTCTCCTATAGTTTGCCTTCCTCTTTTTTTTCCCTTTCCCCTATGTTCATCTATTTTGTTTCCTAAATTCCACATATGAACTAAATCATCTGGCATTTGTCTTTCTCTGACTTATTTCACTTAAAATAATGCATTCAAGCTCTTTTCCCATTATTGCAAATAGCAAGATTTCATTGGTTTTGATGACAGAGCAATATTCAAAATAATATTTTCACTAATGTCATTTTTCTTTTTTTATTAAAAGATTTTATTTATTTGACAGAGACAGACACAGCACTAGCAGGAACACAAGCAGAGGGAGTGGAAGAGGGAAAGTAGGCCTTCCTCTGAGCAGGGAGCCTGATAAGGGGCTCAATCCCAGGAACCTGGGATCATAACCCAAGCTGAAGGCAGTTGCTTGATTGATCCACCCAGGTGCCCCCCCTATTGTCATTTTTCTGTTCCAGGTTCTTATCCAGGATATCAGATTGCATTTAATCATGTCTCCTTAGTCTCCTTTAATCTGGGATATTTTCTTGGTCTTTCCATATCACTCATGACCTTAACAGTTTAGAGGAGTACTCATCAGGTGTTTTGTAGAAGGTCCCTCAGTTTGAACTTGTCTGATGTTTTCTCATTATTAGACTGAAGTTATATTCAGGGAAAGGGGAATTAAGCTTCACCTTCTAGAGAGGAAAATCAAAGAATTTATAGACATACAGTAAAACCACTAGACTAATAAATATTTTCAAGAAGATTATTAGAGCTTATGTACATCTTTGTCTTTAAAATTTCACTCAATAATTTTATTTTTATTTTTTTAAGATTTTATTTATTTGAGGGGTGCCTGGGTGGCTCAGTCCTTTGGCATCTGCCTTCAGCTCAGGTCATGATCCCAGGGTTCTGGGATTGAGTCCCGCATCGGGCTCCCTGCTCATTCGGAAGCCTGCTTCCCCCTCTCCCACTCCCCTGCTTGTGTTCCCTCTCTTGCTATGTCTCTCTCTGTCAAACAAATAAAAATTTTTTTAAAAAGATTTTATTTATTTGAGAAAGAGAGGGATGGAGAAGTGAGAGAAAAAGCATGAGCAGGGAGAGATGTAGAGGTAGAAGCAGGCTCCTGCTAAGCAAGGAGTCTGATGCAGGACTCAATCACAGGACTCTAGGATCATGAACTCTTTTGCCAATTTTTTTCCAAATTTGGTAATGTTTATAGATTCTGCATATTTGAGCGTGGACCTATTTTTATGAAACATTAGCAGGTCAGCAGAGTGCACTTTTCTGTTTGCATATTGTGTATTTTAAAATGTTTAAAGATAAAATGATAGGACATTTGAACTGGAAATAAAGGGAGTTTTTGTCAATTACGTTTTATTTGATTTTCACACAGATTTTGTTGCAACAGGTAAAGGAAGGAATATTGTACAAATTTGACAGACTGGAAGTTGAAGTTCTGTAACTGTTTGTGAGATATATAAGGAAGTTCTGGATTAAGCCCAAATTTATGAAATTTTGCCAAATGAAACTCTACTCTGACCTTCAGATTTGAGCTTTGTTGTTCTGTGACCAATGATGATGAATTTCATGTTCGTTATTATATCATGTTTTTTTGTTGAGTTGAAGTATAGTTGACAAATAATATTACATTAGCTTCAGATGCACAACATAGTGAATCAAAATCTGTGTGTTATGCTGTGGTAACAATAAGTATGTCAACCATCTGTCACCATACAATATTTAAATTATGGTTGACTCTATTTCCTATTTCCTATAATGCTGTACATTTATCCCTGTGACTGACTGACACAAGAAGCCTCGATCTCCCATTCACCTTCACTTATGTAGCCATCCCCTACCAGCATTTCCTGTAACAACTACCATTTTCTCTCTGAATTAGAGCTTGTTTATTTCTTCGTTTATTCATTCATTTTTTCTTTATATTCCATATAAAAGTGAAATCATATAGTTATTTGACTTATTTCATTTAGCTTGCTACCATTACATCATGCATGTTGTTCCCCTAGGCAAGAGCTCATTACTTTTTGTGGCTGAATAATATCCCATTATGTATTTTTCTATATATACATAAATATATCAATATGAATATGTGTGTGTATAAAACCTTTTTATTTTGTTCAGTTGGGTTGCCTTAATACCTTGGCTATTTTAATTATCCTTCAATCAATATAGGAGTACATTGATCTTTCCTGTGACTGTACTTGTGCTTAGGTGAATACCCTGTAGTGGAATTACTGGGTCATATTGGTATTTTTATTTCAATTTTCTGAGGATTGCTTTGGCTCTTCAGGACCATTTGTCATCCCATGCAAACTATAGTATTATTCGTTCTAGTTCTATGAAACATACTATTGGGGTTTTGAAAGGGATTGCATGGAATCTGAAGATTGCTTCTGGCTCTCTGAACCTAATTAAAAATGGGAATTCTTGCAATCCATGAACATGGACTATCTTTAATTTTATTAGTCTCATCAATTTTTTGCCACCAGTGATGTATAGTTCTCAGAGTTTAGTTCTCATTCACCTCTTTTGTTGAATTTATTCCTAGGTATTTTATTCTTTTTGGTGAGATTGTAAATGGGATTGTTTTTCTTAATTTCTGTCAGCTATTTTGTTGTTAGTGTATAGAAATGTAACCAATTTCTGTATCTTTGTATCCTGAAACTTTGCTGAATACACTTATCTATTCCAATGGTTTTGGGGGAGTCTTTAGGATTTCTTATATACAGTATCATGCCATCTGCAAATTGTGACTCTTTTCCTTCTTCCACACTAATTTGGATACCTTTTATTTCTTTTTTTTTTCTTTTGGCTACTTCAGCTAGGACTTCTGCACTGAATATGATGTTAGCTGTGGTTTTTTCATCCATGGCCTTTATTCTGTGGACAAATGTGCCCTGTCAACCCACTTTGTTGAGAGTTGTCAAGAGGGATCTTGTATTTTCTCAAGTGCTCCCCATCCCCTGCATCTTTTGAGATGATCCTATGATTTTTAATCCTGTCTCTGGCCAAGATGATACATGATATTGAACGATCTGTGAATCTTGAAACCACCCTTGCATCCCTAGAATAAATCCAACTTGATTGTTGTATATGTTTGCTTTGTTTTGCTTTTTTGATGTACTCTGAAATTGAATTGTTTTTCTTTGGTCTACTAATAATTTGTTCTGGATCTTCACATCTATATTCATTGGAGATATTATATGCCTTTTGTTTTCTCTTTTCTTTCTTTTTTATTTTTCTGATTTTACATTTTAGTATCCTGATTTCATAGAATGAATTTAGAAGCTCTTCTTCTTCTATTTTTTATGATAGTTTAAGAATAATTGTTTTAAATCTTCATTAACTTTCCTAGAATTCACTTGTGAATTCATCAGAATTGACAGACTTTTTTATTGTGAATTTTATTCATTAGTTATACAGTTTTGTTACCAGTACTCAGTTTGTTTATATTTTATATTTTTTTCTTCAGTCTTTTAGTTTTGTGGTTTTAGGAAATTAACACTTCTGTTAATGTTTTGCCCAATTATTTTTTCATGATGGTGTCTTGTAATATTCTATAATCTTCTTGTAATCTTCTCTGATGTTGTGTGTAACTCTTCTTTTTAATTATTTGTTTTGTGTTTTTAGATTTCATTTTTTAACTTAATGCACCTAGCTAAAATTTTGTGAATATTGCTTATCAACTCAAAGAACCAGCTTTTAATTTTATTAATCTGTTTTGTTTTTTATGTGCTTATTTATTTCCATTCTCATTTTTATACTTCTAAATGTGGTCTTCACTTTTTCTTATTTTTCTAGTCTCTCTATGTGCTGGGCTAAGTTCTTGGTTCTTTATCTGTTTTTTGTTTTTGTTTTAGTTTTAGTTTTTGTTTCAGTTTCTTGAGTTAGGCCTGTGTCAGTGTTAACTTCTGTCTTAGGTATGCTTTTGCTGTATACCATATATTTTCAAACATTGTGTTTTTATTTTCATTAGTCTCGGTATTTTTTAATTTTCTGTTTGATTTCTTCATTGACTTATTGGCTACCTAATAGTATGTTGTTTATTCTCATGCATTGGTGGTTCTTTCCATTGTTTCCTTGTGATTTATTTCTAGTTCTCTATCACTGTGCTCAGAAGAGATGCTTGATATGATTTATATATCCTTAAATAATTGAGACTTTCTTTGTGTTATATGCTGGAGAATATTGCATGTGAGCTTAAAGAGTGTGCATATGCTACAGTTTTTGGAATGAAGTGTTTGTGTATGTCTGTTATGTTTATCTGGTGTAGTGTTTTGTTCAAGATTCCTACTTCCTTACTAATTTAATGTCTGGATGATGTAAGTAGGGTGTTAAGTTTCTACATGGTTATGTTACTGTCAATTTCTCTTTTTATATCTCTTAACAGTTTCTTTATCTATTTAAATGTTCCTATGTTGCATGCATAGATGTTTCCAATTATTATAATATCTCTTTGGATTGATCCTTTAACTATTTAACTTTTTTTTCCCTCTCTCATTATAGTCTTTATTTTAAGCCTATTTTGCATTATGTAAGCATTCCTATACTAGTTGTTTTTGTTTTTGTTTTTGTTTTTGTTTTGTTTTGTTCACTTTCTTGGCATTGAATATGTTTTTCCATCCTTTTACTTTCAGTCTGTATGTGTCAAAGTGAGTTTCTCCTAGATTTCATGTAGATGGATCTTGGTTTTTTGGTGTGGTTTTTTTTTTTTCCTGTCACCTTTTTAATTGGAGCATTTAGAACATTTATATTTAAAGTAATTATTAATGGGTATGTTCTTATGGCCATTTTGTTAATTGTTTTCTAATTGTTTTTGCAGATCTTCTGTTCCTTTCTTCCTCTCTTGCCCTCATCCCTTCTGATCTTTTACTTTTAGTTTTATGCTTAGATTTCTTTCTCTTTGTTTGTGTATCTAAGTTGTTGATTTGTAGTTACTACAGGATACATATATAACATCCTAACTACATAGCATTCTGTATCAAATTGATGGTCATTTAAATTTAAACAGATTTTAAAAACATATTTTTGTGCCCTCTTTCCATATTTTATCTATATAATACTGTATTTTACATTTTTCATTTCATCTAATTCTTTAGATAAAATTTATTTTACTCTTTGATTTTCACCTTCATACTGGCTTTATAAGTATTTGATCCATGACATACACTTTATTTTTGCTTTTACCAGTGAAATTTTTTTCTTTTCATATTTTTCTAGTTTTTGGTCTTTTCTGCTTAAAGCATTGTCTTTATCATTTCTTGTAATGCCAGTTTAGTGGTATTTAACTTTTATTTGGGAAACTGTCTTTCCTTCAATTCTGAATGATAACCTTGCTGGGTAGAGTATTCTTGGTTGCAGGCTTTTTCATTTCAGAACTCTGAATATTTCATGCCACTGTCTTCTGGCTTGCAACATTTCTGCCAAAAAATCAGCTGATTGCATCATCAGGCTTTTGTGGTATGTAACTCATTGCTTTTCTCTTGTTGCTTTTAAGATTCAGTCTTTATCTTTAATCTTTGACATTTTAATTATTGTATGTCTTTGTATAAGCCTCCTTGGGTCTATCTTGTTTGGTCTTATTATTTGTGCTTTCTGGACCTGGATGTCTGTTTCCTTTCCCAAGTTGGAAATATTTTCAGCTATTATTTCTCCACATAAGCTTTCTGTTCCTTTCTCTCTTCTCCTTTTGGGCTCCTTGTGATGTTAACATTTGTATGCTTGATGTTGTCCTAGAAATTATTTTTAAGTGCCCCCATTTTTTTTTTCTGTTCAGCTTAGGTTCTTTCTACTACTGTGTTTTCTATATCACTGATCTGTTCTGCTCTAATCCTCTAATCTGCTATTGATTCACTCTAGTGTATTTTTCATTTTAATTATTGTATTCTTCAACTCCTGGTTATTTTTTATGCTTTCTATCACTTTTTTGAAGTTTTCCCTGAGTTATTCACTGTCAGGTCTGGTTAGCATCTTTAGTTTGAATTCCTTATTATGTAGATAGCTTATCTCTACTTCATTTAATTCTTTTTCTTAATTTTTATCTTATTCTTTTGTTTGGAAATATTCCACTGTCCATTTTGTATCATTTTATGTATTGGTTTCTATGAATTAGGCAACACAGCTACCCTTGAAGGAGTCTTGAAGGAGTGCCTTGTCTAAGAGCATCTCCTATGTAGACTGCATGCTTCTGGAAGAGTGCCTGGCTAGAGCTGTAATTTGCACAGGCTGAAGGTCCTGGGACACTTCACACCAGGGCTGCCTTGGGCAGATGGTGGGAGCTGAAGTAGGCACAGGCCAGGGCTTCTCAGAGTGTGCTGTACATATGGTGCTCTGGTGGGAAAATTGGAGCCAAAGCAAGTGTGTGTTATGGGGTCCTGCATTCCTCTGCACTGGGGCCACCCTCACAGGATTGCTGGAGCTAAAGTAGGAATAGGCTATGGTGTCGCAGGACAGCTGGAACTGAAGCTTTTGTGAGTTGGGTTGTTGGGGATTTTTTTTTCCCAGGATTTCTTGATGGGCTGACTGGTACTTTAGTTGGCATGGACTAGAGGTGTCCTGTTTTTTATCATGTTAGGGCACCCTGGTCATGTGGCTAAACCTCAAGCAGGCGCAGGTTACTTGGCCATCTTGGGGGGATGCTGAGGGCTGGTATGGACCAGGGCCCCCAGGGTTCATGGAGGCAGCAGGCTGGTAGAGCATGCAGACCCTGCTCCTGTTGTACAATCAAAGTGAAGGGGGAGTATAAGCGAAGGTGCTCATCAGCACTGCCTATCTGGGAAAGAGTTCCAGCAGTTCCTTCACCATTTTATTGATATTCTAGATTTTTAGCAAATGGTCTTCCTTTCTTAAAGAATGTCTAGTTATCCTTTAACTGCAGTTGGTTTTTTTGGAGGGGGTTTTGTTTCTTGTTTTTTGTTTTTCTCTATCCCATGGTAGGCAAATATGCACACAGATCTCTCAGTAATATTTCTCCCTACTGCATTTCTCAGTGTTGCGGTGGTTTCCCACTGTTTCTATCTCTCCTGCCATTGTCAGTGTGGTCCTTCTAACCATTGTTGTGTAGAAGCTATTCAAACAGCCTGCAGTTCTTTAGGAGGAATTGCTCTATATGTAGGAGTAGATTGAGTATGTCCATGGGATAATGTGAATCCAGGGTCATCCTGCATTACCATCTTAGACTCCTTTGTCCAAGAACAACAGGTGATTATGTTTATTTAGGAGTCATTCAGTTTCTAGCCATTTTTCTCATTAAAATGGGATGAATATCCCAGCTTTGAATAACCAGTATTTTTACTTTCCTTCTAGTATTGTATTTAATTCATATACAGGAAAGAAAAACCATCTGTTTGAACCCTTTCTGTTGTACTGCTTCAACCCTTTAACCACTAAAAATGGGATTTTTTTGATCTGTGCTGCTCAATATGGAAAAGTTTTGTTGTTCTACATTTGCAGACGTGAATTTCCAAACTTAAATTTAGCAGAAAAATAAGACATGACAAAAGGTTTTTGAGAGGGAGAGAGAAGGGCAAAGGAAAAGGGAGAGAATCTTAAGCAGGCTCCAGGGAGCCTGATGTGGGGCTCAATCTTATGACCCTCAGATTATGACCTGAGCCAAAATCAAGAATCAGACACTTAACTGACTGAGCCACCCAAGTGCCCCAAGATATGAAATTTTAAAATGATTTGTCTAAGAGCTCAGGTTTGGGGAAATTATAACCAATTAAAATATCTGTATTTTGTCTGTACTATCATTTGCAAATATCTTCTCCCATTCTGTGGGTTGCCTCTTTGTTTTCTTGACTGTTTCCTTTGCTGTGTAGAAGCTTTTGATCTTGACGAAGTCCCAAAAGTTAATTTCGCTTTTGTTTTCTTTGCCTTTGGAGACATATCTTGAAATAATTTGCTGTGGCTGATATCGAGGATCTATAAAGAACTCCTCAAACTCAACACACACAAAACAGATAATCATATCAAAAAATAGGCAGAAGATATAAACAGACACTTCTCCAATGAAGACATACAAATGGCTATCAGACACATGAAAAAATGTTCATCATCACTAGCCATCAGGAAGATTCAAATTAAAACCACATTGAGATACCACCTTATACCAGTTAGAATGGCCAAAATTAGCAAGACAGGAAACAACATGTGTTGGAGAGGATGTAGAGAAAGGCAAACCCTCTTACACTGTTGGTGGGAATGCAAGTTGGTGCATTCACTTTGGAGAACAGTGTGGAGATTCCTTAAGAAATTAAAAATAGAGCTTCCCTATGACCCTGCAATTGCACAACTGGGTATTTACCCCAAAGATACAGATATGGTGAAAAGAAGAGCCATCTGTACCCCAATGTTTATAGCAGCAATGGCCACGGTCGCCAAACTGTGGAAAGAACCAAGATGCCCTTCAATGGACAAATGGATAAGGAAGATGTGGTCCATATACACTATGGAGATTCATCAGAAAGGATGAATACCCAACTTTTGTAGCAACATAGATGGGACTGGAAGAGATTATGCTAAGTGAAATAAGTCAAGCAGAGAGAGTCAATTATCATATGGTTTCACTTATTTGTGGAGCATAACAAATAGCCTGGAGGACATGGGGAGATGGAGAGGAGAAGGGAGCTGAAGGAAATTGGAAGGGGAGGTGAACCATGAGAGGCTATGGACCCTGAAAAACAACCTGAGGGTTTTGAAGGGGCGGGGGGTGGGAGGTTGGGGGAACCAGGTGGTGGGTATTGGAGAGGGCACATATTGCATGGAACACTGGGTGTGGTGCAAAAACAATGAATACTGTTATGCTGAAAAGAAATTTTTAAAAAATCTGTATTTTAATATTTGATCTTTCTTGTGAAATTTTTGGTTTAGGCTCATGTTCCTTGAGCATTCATCAATTTAATTTATATGGAGGGCCTTTACATTATCTCATCCAAAGCTTCTTCATGACCTCATGCTATTGCTTAAACTCCCATCTCTCCCGTATCACACTCTTTTTTAAGTCCCTAAGTATGGATTTTGGCTGTGTTTTTTTCTTTTAGGATTTTTCATTCTTTTCCAATGCAAAATCATCTATTCTTATAGATTACTGGAATTTGATTTAGTCTTCTCTTGCTGGAAGTAAATTCTCTTTTCTAAATATAGAATTTCAAGAAGAAGGAAAAGGGCATTTATTTGTAGACTACAGAGTTTTAAATTATATGTCTAGTTAGGCATATTTTAAGCACTATATCAAAATCTTGACAATGCTGGAATATGTTGCTGTTCTATTCTGGCAAGATTCTGAGAGAATACTGCCCAAAGAAACTCCAAATTACAAAATTGCTACAATCCATCCAGAAAGTGACTTTTCACTACTGAAGATAAATCTCTTAAATCACATTTGGCCATTTAATTCTAGATTTTGAAGTGAAAGAAAACCTTCAAACTCTTCCCTTTTGTATAGATATGCTAGATCAAATTTAATATGACATGCCACATTATGATGAATGCCACTGTGCAGATCATGTCTCCCATGACACAGTGGGAATGCTTAGCTTTGGAGGAACAGTAGGCAAAACTATGGGCAAATTGAGTCTTTGTATGGTCTGTGAGCTAGGAATTTTTCAGTATTTTTAAATGTTAAAAACAAAGAGTAATATTCTGTAATACATTAAAATTACATAAAATTAAAATTTTAGTGTCTCTAAATAAAGTTTTTTGGAATGCAGCCATGCTGATTCATGTACATATTGTCTATTATTTCTTTCACTACATTGAGAGGATATAATACTTGTGATAGAGACCTTTTAGCCCACAAAGTCTAGCATATTCATACTCTGACCCTTTGTAGAAAAAGTTTGCTGGCCCTATGCTAAACCCATATACTTTCCTCTACATTGTTCCATGGCTGTCCTCAGAGCACACTAATTAAAATCACACTAATTTAAAATCTTCCTCCGTGACTGGAGGAAGATTTTAAAAAGTGACTTTTCTGTGATGATTGATGGTCTTCAGAATTTTTGTTTATTGAATATTTCCACAAAAATCTTAATTCTTTCACAATTTCCTATCATTTCTATAGCTTATTTAGGAGAAGGGTGTCTCATATATTTTACACCCATACTGACTTAAAATAATGAGGAGAAAAAAGAATATTTTTGTGAATTATGATGCATGTAAAACAAGTCCTAAAAAATCTAAGATACCTGACCTCCTAAGAAACCCCTTCACTTACTCTATCTGTACTTTATTCTGTAATGTACTTGAAAATGCAATTCTATAGAAAAATAAATGATATGAGGCATATAAGGTTTGTATGAAATAACGAGGCTTTCTTACTTTGCCATCAGAAAGATTGGAATTGGAAAATCATTGTATTTTGGTATCAGTGAAGAATGGGTAAGATCTAATAAAACAGAGAATTAATCAAAGACACAAACTGAGATAAAAAGAGAAGAATAGGGAGAGATTTAAATGGTCAACAGGATAGCTGTTAGCTTTAAAAAATAATTTTTAAGGCATCATCTGACAAGGATGTGATTCTCTAGACCTTAGCCTATTCAAAATTCCAACCATGTATGTCAGGTATAATGAAAGTATCTTACTCTAAAACTCGGTACCTCAGAATACCTCAGTGATATGTAAAGCTTCATTCTGCAGCCAGTGGCCTAAACAAACACAGTTATGTTCCACCCATAATTATGGTTCAGAATTCTTTCATTCCCTTTCCCAGTGACCAACCTCAGAAACCACCTCAAAATTGTTCTCTTCTAAAACCAACTTCCAGGGTGATTAGTGAAGTTAACTGTAGTGCAGTTGAGTTCTCATCATGGGCTTATAGCTCTAGTCATACTCTGTGTGCTCTGAGAAAATGCTCATGAAATTCTTCCTACATTGTACCACCATTTTCCACACATGCACATTCACCTTTGGACAACCTCTGAGATTTCATCTCAAAGAAACAAGAGGTGTTCCCAGGTCTCTTAAATGTATCTCCTACCCAGGCTTAAGAAATCGTGATGAATAATGTAAATGTTCACCAATCATGTCCTTTAATGCAGTACCTGTTACAAAAGCTATGTGTAGCATTTATGATGATCAGAGTGTGATAGTTACATCAGTGGGGCTGACCTACAGACTTCTATTTCTAAAATAATGACAACTATGGCTACTTACTTCATCATTATTGTGCTGCTTGCTTGCCTTGGTCTTCCTTCAGTTCTGCAAATATGTAGGGTTTCACTTTTTTCTGTGCTAGCCCTGGATTTCCCAGGATCCTTGGATGTCATCAATCAAAAATACAAGATTGATCCATCATTCCTTTTTTCTTTTATTCTCTGAATACATTCTTAACAATTCTGGTTCCCAAATGCTGTTTTCTCTGTAACATCTTTCTTTATCTTTATAACCAATACTTTGTCATCTTGAGGGTGGACTATATTAATTGCTTCCTAAGTTGTTCCTATAATCTGGAGTCTATGGATTCTCAAGACCAAGATGCCTTGGCTTCAAATTATCTCTGTCTTCCAAAATTGTACTCATACATGGTGTTATGAATGACTAAAGGACTAAGGGTCTGGAATACTAATAATTCATTGATATATAAGTGTTTTAGGGCCATCCAGTTTGACTTGGGTTGGCTGAAATACAATTGTATTCAAGCAAGGTTGACACTAATTGATTTCTTTCTATAACCTGCAGTATTTGTTTTCATGGCACTTATACCCTGCCCCACTAGACTGTAACTTCGTAAAGGGAGTGACCAGGATTTTAGGTCTACTTATGCGCTGTTGAAATCACTAAGTGGATGACTAGATTATTTGATTGATTAATTAATATGAAAATTATAGGGGTGCCAGGGTGGCTCAGTGGGTTAAGCCTCTGCCTTCAGCTCAGGTCATGATCTCAGGGTCCTGAGATCGAGCCCCACATCGGGCTCTCTGCTCAGCAGAGAGCCTGCTTCCCCCCACCCCCGCCTGCCTCTCTGCCTGCTTGTGATCTCTCTCTGTCAAATACATAAATAAAATCTTAAAAAAAAAAGATTTTATTTATGTATTTGACAGAGAGAGATCACAAGCAGGCAGAGAGGCAGGCAGAGAGAGAGGAGGAAGCAGGCTCCCCACTGAGCAGAGAGTCTGATGCGGGGCTCGATCCCAGGACCCTGAGATCACGACCTGAGCTGAAGGCAGTGGCTTAACCCACTGAGCCACCCAGGCGCCCCATAAATAAAATCTTTTTAAAAATATGAAAATTATAAGGGTAGGAGCCAGTAATGATTGTGCCTGATTAAAAGGTACATAACAATTTGACATCTTTTTATCTTTTGACATGCATATGAATGAGTTTAAAAATCTAGGACTTGGGGGCACCTGGGTGGCTCAGTTGGTTAAGCATCTAACTTTGGCTCAGGTCACAATCCCCAGGGTCCTCAGACTCATCCCCACATCAGGTTCCTGGGACTCATCCCCTCATCGGGGTCCCTGCTCCCTTCCCCTTCCTTCCTCCCTCTCCACTTTCTCCCTCCCTCTCTCCCCACCCCAGTCACTTTTCTCCCCTACTCCCTCCCCCTCCCTCTGTGCATGTGTGCAGTGCATGCGTGCGCGCACGCATACACACACACACTCACCCTCAAATAAAATCTTAAAAAAAAAAAAAAAGGCCCCTTGCCATTAAAAGTCACTCAGTATTGTATTCTGGATCTGAATCATTTAACATATTTTATCCTCAGAATATCATCTGAAAAATGGGTATACTTATAGCATCTATCCCTTGAGAATATTTGAGAATTATGCAACACATATAAAGCATTTGTAGAAATAAAACAGTTGTAGAAATTTCCCTCATAAAAAGTCTTAAAACAAGCAAATATTCCTAAATGGTTATTTTCAAAACTGATGGCACACACACACACAAAAGACCCCGGGGTTACCACCCTGGGAAAAATAGGAATAGAACATGTCACAGTCCTCCTCCTGTGGTTCACCTTAGTGGGGGTCTGAGAGTCCAGAGTTTGGTTAGAAATTGACTATGCCCACAAGGTTGTCATCAAGGAGCTTTAGAAGAAAAACTGTTGATTCCAAGAATCCACAAAGATGCCATATTTCCAAAGTAATCATCCAAGTTTGAACCTCACACATGAATTTTTAACTTAAAGAACCATGTCAGCTCTAAGGAACTAAAGACCATGTTCATATCACACATGCTTCTAGAGTTACTTGTGAGTCTCTGATTCTGTAATTTCACCCTGGTTACCAACTTATTACTAACTATAAATCATTTGAATGCTTAGCCCTTGGATATGGAACATTCCTGGCGTTTGGCTGAGTGAGGCAGCCATGGGTCTGTGGTTAACCGGGAAGGCTATAGTGCCAGGCTGCCTGCGTTTGAATCAACTTTAGGTTCTCTGCTTAAAAGCTGGAGGGACCTGGCGCAAGTCGCTTTTCTTTATGTGCCTCAAAATGGAAATAACATGCCTATTTTCTTTTTGTTTATTGGTGGTGTCCTGAGGTTTAAATGAGCCGATATTTGTAAAATGCTTATAATAGTTCTTGTCACAGAGTAAAACCCCCAGAACAAGCTGTTATCATTCTAGGAAGTTATTTCCCTAAACTAGCAGTTCCCAAAATTTAGCTACATGGGAATCATCTGGAAAGCTTGTTAACACACAGACTCCAAGGTCCCATCCCTACAATTTCTGATTGAGCTGTGGTTCTGGGATGGAGTCTGAGAATTCATTATTTTTAACAAGGCCCCCGGCGAGGTTGATGTTGTTTGCCCCTGAGTCCCACCGTTCTGAAGTACTCATTTCAAATTCCCATCAAAAACTTCCATACAGTATAACCAAGAGAGTGAAACAAGGTCATTTTAGTTACATTAATTCAGTGTTTATGAGTCAAAACATTGGGAGCTCTGTTTACAGTCGCAGGAGCTATGAAACAAGGTCTCCGTCTCGGGGCAATTCCTGGACAGTGAGGGTGAAGATGACAGAGCGGGGACACAACCCCAGCAAACAACTCCATTTAAACCCAGTTCTCTAGTGTGACCCTTCTCACAAGAGACTTTCTCCAAATGGGGCAGACCGGAGATGCAAACTGCAGGTATCACAGGTTATCCTCTCCAACTCTCAGCCTTGGAGCCGAACTTCCGGGAGCTACAGATAGTGGGAACTCAGCCGAGCTCCAAAAGCCCCAATCCCACCTGTGAACAGGTGAAGGAGGTGACGTTGGCACGGACGTCCACGCACTGAAACTGTCCTGCCCACCTGCTCCCGTTTGCCCGGGCATTAGAAGTCAAGGAGGAAATGAGATGGAAGGCAAGGAGGCGTCCCGTGCGCTCTCAAAAATAAAGAGGAGCTTGGTGGTCGTTTATTTTGCCTGTGCCGCAGAATCCCGGCGGAGTCCCCAGACACATAATTCAACGTCACCCCGGTTCCCGCCCCCACCTTCCCTCCTCGGCTCTGGAAGGTCCTGAGACCCCGCGGCTGAGCTTGGGACACCGCGACGGCGAGAGCCCATTGGTCACCTGGGCAAAGAGGTGAGCTGCTCCGCCAATCCACTCCTGGCAGGGGACGGACAGGACGCTCGAGGGATTAGGGGCTCGGCGTGGGAACGCAGTGAGTCCCGCAGCAGGAGGCAGCTGGGGCGAGTGCACAGAAAGGACGCATCGGAGAGCGAAGGGCCATTAAAGCAAGCAGGAGCAAGTCATCTCTTCAGTGACTGATGCCAGGCAAGAGATGCAAAGATTAATTCAGTAGCTGGAGACTCTTATTGTGGGCATCTAAGGCAGAGATGTCCAAAAATAGAGAAACTCCTGGAACCTAGGAGGAAAAAATGGAGTGATATTAATAGTTATATTTCAATGACAACTTTAGGGAGGTTTTAAAGCACACTGTTGAGGGAAGAGAAAGGAAATTTTAAAACTTCCACTTTGTCTTTTGTTTCTGTAACAATTATAATACAGGAACCGTTCTTTTGGCTTAATGTGGGCGCACACGGGCTAGAGTTGACTGAGCTGTGGACGCCCTCCAAGTCTCTCTCCAGAGTATCACTCCTGAGCTGCAAGCCGAAAGACTAAGCCATTTGCTCCTTTGGGGAGCAGAGAACTTTTCCTCACTTGGCTTTGGATACAGTTTTTCACTCACTGGTAAGATTTTCTATCTCTGCTTGGCTCAGGAGAGGATTCAGAACCAGTAAAGAAGAGCTCAGGTACTGTTAATTTCTATTTTGCTATATACATTTTTCAGGTTTAAATTTGTAGGAATGCACTGTCCATATGTTCTTGTAGAGTTGTGATTCTTTTAAATGACTCTTATGTGGGCATAACCCAGAACTTTTGTTTTTTAGCTGAATGAATTTCCTTTGTCCCACCATTTGGTTTTTTGCTTAAATAATGATGGAAGGTGGAAATGCTGTCTTCAATCATATGTTCACTTAAAATTTTTGTAATCAGATGGTTATAATGACAAAAGTCATGTGATTAATCCTATGTTAAATTTTAGTTTGGACTAACTTCCGATAATAATTCCGCTATCTTTATGTATATGAAGACTAGCAACTCTGCATCTATTTTTAGCATTGTTTATAGCGAAAAGATTGTTGCTGGTATAATCCCAAAGAAACCATTCTACCCCAAGGAATGTTGAGATTTATAAATTATGAAGGTCACTTTTCTTAGAGAAACACAATAAAAATTTTATTGCAATCCTTGTATATTCTGAATTTCAAGGGAAAATTAGGTTTGGATCCTTGAGCTTGCCCCACATATGGCTAATTTTGTTTTTCCAAGAAGCTGAGCATATTTCTTCCCTTATGATGCTTTCTGACTCCCGTGGCAGAAAGGAGGTGGAAGAGGAGGAGGTAGTGGAGGAGCAGGAGGAAGAGGTAGTGGAGGAGTTAGAGGAGGAGGGGGAGGAGGTGGGGGAGGAGCTACTGTGGCTTGTGGTTATTTCATGGCAGTGAAGCGTGCAACGTGTCTTTTTTGGCAAGGACTAAAGGACATGTCTGAGATTTATTCACCCTTCCAGTGGAGTATTACAGCTCTTAAAAATGTTTTTGAAGAAGGTTTAATAAAGCCAAAAACAGACATTATGCACTCAATGAATAAAGTGTGTCACAAATTTCGTTTGGTCACATATATACACACATATACACAGAAACATACACCACCTATGAAAGGTGAAGGAATACAGCAAAATGTTAATATGTGGGTTGTAGGAATATGAGTAATTTTCTTCTACTTATTTACAGCTTCCAAACTTTCTATGATGCACACAGATTCGTTCTATAATCAGTATTTTAAAAGTTGGTCTAAAAAAAACTAATGGGTAAACAGGAAACTAGGCCTTTGGTATTTCCATTGGCATAATACCTTCATTATGGTCTCTCTTTTCTCTTTTTACTGACTTTTTTTTTTTTTAAGATTTTATTTATTTGTCAGAGAGATAGAGAGAGCACAGGCAGGCAGAGTGGCAGGCAGAGGCAGAGGGAGAAGCAGGCTCCCCGTGGAGCAAGGAGCCCGATGCGGGACTCGATCCCAGGACGCTGGGATCATGACCTGAGCCGAAGGCAGCTGCCCAACCAACTGAGCCACCAGGCATCCCCTTTTTACTGATTTTCTAAGTCATAGGCATTTTTGTTTTCACTAAGAAGTGAGAAGCTGTGAAGGAATTTTCACAGTAAATATTTCACTTGATCACAAAGTTTTGCAAAGAGTAAGTTTTACCATACAAGTTGTGAAGGAATGAAGTTAGCCACTTATGACCTTTCAGAAAGCTTTCCCAGATAACAGTCTTTGAGTTTGTACTGGAATTTTGCTCAAACCATACCTACAACTCTGAGGTGCGATTTTTTTTTCCCCCCCAGGATGAAGGCTAAAGGCAGAGGAATCACGTGCTTGCTGGTCTCTTTCTCCGTGACATGCCTGGTGGCCAGCCGCGGGGGCAATGCCTGTCCTCGTCGCTGTGCTTGCTACGTGCCCACTGAGGTGCACTGCACGTTTCGGTACCTGACCTCCATCCCAGACAGCATCTCACCCAATGTGGAACGTATTAATTTAGGGTGCGTGGGGCCCCTTGTCTTGTGCCCTTCTCAAGCAGACATCACACTGATGCTTCATGCCCAAAATATCAAACAAAACTTGTAACTTTAGGAGATGAACCAAAATGGTATTTCTCTTCTAAAATAAGCATATGAAGATCTTAAGTTTGTGAGGGACCATAAGCAACATTTTCCTGGTAAGCTTTTACTAGGAGAAAGTTCTAGAACCTGAAATCACTCTTGATAGGATGAGAGGCCCAAGATTATAGAAGAACTTCATGCTGGCTACCTTTTTACTGGAAAATAGCATCTGTTAAGAATTAGAGTTGTGGCCTATCAGGAGGCGATAATGACACTGGAAATGTCCTCCCATATATAAAAGATACATATGAAAAGTTGGTTAGACCCTTTAAGAAGGCCCTTGGACTTCTTTTCATGCAAAGTGACTTATTTAAAATTCTTATTTAAAATTTAAAATTCTTTAAAAAATGTAAACCTAATTAAATCTGCTAAAAGGTGATTCTATTTTAAAGGTTCGTGAAAAACTGTGGTGTGTGTGTGTGTATACACATGTGCAGTCCGATATAACATCATGTGTCTGAAAATAGGAAGAACCTACTATATGCCAGGGATACAATAAGGAACAAGATGAACTATTTACGTCTAGAAGCTACAGTGAAAGGGAGAAAACAGATGCACAATAAGTAGTAAGAACCTTCAAAGAGCATGCAAAGTTCCTTGGAACACTCACTAATGATAATAGGTAACACTGACTGTGCCCTTACCGCCATCAGGCACTAGCAGGGCACTCTCCACACATTCACTCAATCCTCAGAACACCTTTTAAGTTGCTTCTATTATTTGCACTTAATAGATGAAGAAATGGAGGCTTAAAAAGATTGCTGATTTTACCCGGGGTTCATCCACTACCAAGGCCTAGGTTCATAATCCTAACCAAATTATTTGACCAAACTCTTTGGTTAAGAGTCCAGATTTCTTTTTTTTTTTTTCTTTTCTTTTTTTTAATATTTTATTTATTTATTTGACAGAGACATCACAAGTAGGCAGGGAGGCAGGCAGAGAGAGAGGGGGAAGAAAACAGGCTCCCTGTTGAACAGAGAGGCCGATGTGAGACTTGATCCCAGAACCCTGGGATCATGACCTGAGCTGAAGGCAGAGGCTTAACCCACAGCACCCTGAGAGTCCAGATTGCTCAACTTCTACTTTATAGTGAGAAATTCTACCTGGGAAAGCAAGGGATGGGGGCGTGTCCTCAAAGAAGGGGCTGGGCCTGACCGGGAGTCACAAGTAGAGAGATGGAGCTAGAGGCATCCCAAGCTGAAGGAACTACGCATGTAGAAAGGGTGGAAAATGAGGAGGGATGTGTTATATCCTGGGCAGGGCAGTGTGGGCATGGAACCCGATGGGGAGTGGGTGGGCCTTCTGTGGCATCTGATGAATCTCAATATATGCCAAGCATTTGATTTTCTCCTTCAAGCACAGGTTATAAAAAGTGAGGTACTGGGGACCTGGGTGGCTCAGTCCATTAAGATTCTGCCTTTGGCTCAGGTCATGATCCCAGGAGCCTGAGATCAAGCCCCACCTCAGGCTCCCTGCTCCGCGGGGAGCCTGCTTCTCCCTCTCCCTCTGTCCCCATCACTCTCTCTCTTTCTCAAACAAAATAAAATATAAAAAGGGAGATATTAGGTTTTGTGTGTGGACGTGTGTGTGTGCACTTTTGCTTTGACAACTGAACCACAGCTGATAGGCGTAGCTTATACCTTATAGTTGTTTTAATTTCAGGTACAACAGCTTGGTTAGATTGACAGACACGGATTTTTCTGGCCTGAACAAATTGGAGTTGCTAATGCTACACAGCAATGGCATTCATACAATCCCGGCTAAGACCTTCTCGGATCTGCAGGCCTTGCAGGTAAGACAAGGGACGGGGAAAGTGCAGGTTCAAGAGGCAAGATGACCATTCCAGTGGAACCCAAAAATCAACATTCTGTGCATTGGAGGGAGACATCAAGGAGGATGTCCGAGACTGATTTCTCTTTAAAGCAATAGTTTGTGGAAATTAGAATAATAAGAAAATTCTGAGGCATTTTCTCAGATCTGGGCTAATAAGAAAAAAAAAAAATCAATACCCAGGGATTACTGCACCTTTAAAACTTAATGCAGAAAGGCTACTTCTAGTCTTGTTCATCTGGGACTTGTTTTAGACAGAAGTTAGCTTTGTACACGTAAATATACTTATTAGCTTTTTACTTTATTTATACCTTGTCTTGTGCAAAAAATTTTGAAAAGTTGTGGGGACTTCTAAGAATACACCAAATATGACAAGAATTACTACTCTAGTAAGTGAGAAAGTAAAGTAAAACACATCTAGAGATAATAGAAAAGGGGATTATGGGGGAAAATACACAGAAAGATCAGTATGTCTGATACATATGTAGGACTTAAAGATTTTGAAAAGCTAACTCACAATTCAAGATGTCTATCAAATTTTTAAAATACATAAAAAAACTGTTCAAGAAAGACACAACCATATCTATTTTTTTAATTTTTTTGTCAGTATATATTTGACATATAATATTATACTAGCTTCAGGTGTACAATATAAGTGCTTCAACATTTATATACATTAGGAAGTGATTACTATGATAAATCTAGCTACCATTGGTCATGGTACAAAGTTGTTACAGTATTTTTAACTGTATTTCCTATGCTGGACATCACATTCCTATGTCTCGTTTATTTTATAGCTGTAAGCTTGTAACTTTCAATCGCCTTACCTTATTTTGCCCATCTCTTGCCCCGCCTCCCAGCAACCATCAGACTGTTCTCTGTACCTATGAGTCTGTCTGTATCTTTTTTGTTTTTTGGAGTCCACAAATAAGTGAAATTTTATGGTACTTGCCTTTCTCTGACTTATTTCATTTAGAATACTATCATTTCTTCCATCCATGTTGTCACAAATGGCAAGATTTTATTCTTTTTTATGACCAAATAATATTCATGTGTGTGAAGACACACATATACATATACACATATACATCTCTTTTATCTATCTATCGATGGACACTTAAGTAGCTTCCATATCTTGGCTATTGTAAATAATGCTGCAGTAAACATATGGGTGCATATATCTTTTTGAATTAGTGTATTCATTTTGTCCAGATAAGTATGCAGAAGTGGAATTTCTGGATTGTATGGTAGTTCTATTTTTAATTTCTTGAGGCATCTCCATACTTCTTTCCAGTTGCTGCACTTTTTGTATGCCCACCAACAGTGCACAGGAGCTCCCTATCCCTAACAACCTTACCAACAGCTGTTGTTTCCTGTGTTGTTAATTTTAGCCATTCCAACAGGTGTGAGGTGATCCCTCATTGTGGTTTGGATTTGCATTTCCCTGATAATAAGTGATGTTGAACATCTTTTCATATCTGTTGGCCATCTGGATGTCTTCCCTGAAAGAGAACTGTTTTTTAATTGGATTATGTTTTGGGGGTGTTGAGTTTTGTGAGTTCTTTGTATGTTTTGGATACTAACGTTTACAGAATATGTCATTTGCAAATATCTTCTCCCATGCCATAAGTTTTGCTTTTTAGTTTTGTTGATGGTTTCTTCACTGTGAAGAATCTTTTTATCTTGATGAAGTCCCAAGTCCTCATTTTGGCTTTTGTTTCCTTTACTCAGGGGACATACCTACAAAAAAGTGCTAGGGCTGATGTCAGAGGAAATTCCTGCCTCTGCTCTCTTCTAGGATTTTTATGGTTTCAGGTCTCTCATTTAGGTCTTTAATCCATTTTGAATTTATTTTTGTCTATGGTGTAAGAAAGTCATCCAGTTTCATTCTTTTGCCTGTGACTGTCCAGTTTTCCCAACCTCATTTGTTGAAGAGACTGTCCTTTTCCCACTGGATATTCTTTGCTGCTTTGTGGAAGATTAACTGACCATATAACTGGGCTTATTTCCAGGGCTTCTATTCTGTTCTGTTGATCTTTGTGTCTGTTTTTTGTGCCAGTACCATACTGTTTTGATTGCTATAGCTTTATAATATTACTTGAAGTTCAGAATTCCAGTGCCTCCAGCTTTGCTTTTCATTTTCAAGACTGCTTTCATTATTTGGGGTCTGTTGTGGTTCTACTTAAATCTTAGGATTGTTTGTTCTAACTCTGTGAAAAATGTTGATAAGGATTGCATTAAATGTGTAGATTGCTTTGGGGAGTATGGTCATTCTAATAACATTTGTTCTTCCAAACCCTGAACATAAAATGTCATTCCACTTCTTTGTGTCCTCTTCCATTTCTTCATTAATGTTCTACAATTTTCAGAGTATAGGCCTTTCAGTTCTTTGATTAGGCTTATTCCTACCTATCTTATTGTTTTGGGTGCAATTGTAAAAGGGATTATTTTCTTAATTTCTCTTCTGCTTTATTATGGGTGTAGAGTAATGCAACAGATTCCTGTGTACTGATTTTATATCCTGTGACTTTACTGAATTCATTTATCAGTTTTAACAGTTTTGGTGGAGTCTTTCAGATTCTCTCTGTGTAGAATGATGTCATCTGTAAATAGTAAACATTTCGCTTCACTTACCAATTTGGATGCCTTTTATTTCTTTTTGTTATCTGAGTGCTGTGGCTAGGACTTCCAGTACTGTGTTGTATAAAATATTGAGACTAGACATCCATGTCTTGTTCCTGACCTTAGGGAAAGGGCTGTCCATTTTTGCCCACTAAGGATAATGTCGCTTATGGGTTTTCATATATGGCCTAATTACATTTAAGTATGTTCCCTCCAAAAGTACTTTGTAGAGGGTTTTTTATCATGAATACATGTTGTACTTTGTCAAATGCTTTTTCGCATCTATTGAAATGATCATATGGTCTTATCCTTTCTCCTGATGATGTAATGTATCATGTTAATAGATTTGCAAATATTGAACCACTCTTGAAACCCAGGAGTAAATCCCACTGCATCAGTGTGAGTGATTTTTTTAGTGTATCACTGGATTTGATTTGCTAGTGTTTTGTTGCGGATTTATGCATCTGCGTTCATCAGAGATACTGGTCTCTAGTTCTCTTTTTTTGTGATGTCTTTATCTGGTTTTAGTATCAGGGTAATGCTGGCCCCATAGAATGAATTTGGAAGTTTTCCTACTTTTTCTATTTTTTGGAGTAGTTTGAAAACAGTAGGTATTAACCCTTCATTAAATGTTTGGTAGAAGTCACCTGTGAAGCTATCTATCTGGTTCTGAACTTCTGTTTATTGGGAGCTTTTAGATTACTGATTCAATTTCTTTGCTGGTTATTGATCTGTTCAAGTTTCCTGTGTCTTCCTGTTT
Source organism: Mustela erminea (assembly GCF_009829155.1). Taxonomy (NCBI): domain Eukaryota; kingdom Metazoa; phylum Chordata; class Mammalia; order Carnivora; family Mustelidae; genus Mustela; species Mustela erminea. Next base: position 143,441,962 of record NC_045614.1, read on the forward strand.
CAGTTTTGGTGGGTTCTATGTTTCCGGGAATTGATCCATTTCTTCTGAGTTGTCTAATTTGTTGGCATATAGTTTTTCTTAATATTCTCTAATAATTGTATTTCTGTGGTATTGGTGCTTATTTTCTCCTCTCTCATCTGTGATTTTATTTATTTGGGTCTTTTCTCTTTTCTTTTTAATAAGTCTGGCTAGCGGTTTATCAGTTTTATTGATTTTTTGCAAAGCAGCAGCTCCTGGTTTTGTGGTATCTGTACTATTGTTTTTTTAGTTCCTATATCATTTATTTCTGCTCTAATCTTTGTTATTTCCTTTCTTCCGCTGGTTTTCAGTTTTGCTTGTTGTCCTTTTTGTAACTCCTTTAGTTGTAAGATTAGGTTGTTTATATGAGATTTTTCTTCTTGAGTTATGACTGTATTGCTATTAACTTTCCTCTCAGAACTGTGTTTACCACATCCCAAAGGTTTTAGACCATTGTTTTCACTTTCATTTGTTTCCATGTACTTATTTATTTCTTGATTTCCTGACCCATTCATTGTTCAGTAGCACGTTATTTGACCTCCATGTATTTGTGCTCATCCCAGATTTTTTCTTGTGGTTGACCTCTAGTTTCATAGGGTTGTGGCCAGAAAAGGTACATGGTATGATTCAGTCTTTTTATATTTGTTGAGGCTGATTTTGTGGCCTGATACATATTCTGTTTTGGAGAATCTTTCATGTGCATTTGAAAAGAATGTGTATTCTGCTATTGAAGGAGAGAATGTTCTAAATATATCTGTTAAGTCCATCTGGTCCAGTGTGTCATTCAAAGCCATTGTTTCCTTGTTGATTTTCTGTTTAGATCATCTGTCCATTGATGTAAATGCAGTGTTAAAGTACCTACTATTACTGTATTGTTTTGGATCCGTTCCTTCATTATTAACTGTTTTATGTATCTGGGTGCTCCCATGTTGGGTGCATAAATATTTACAATTGTTTTATGTCCATGTTGGATTGTTGCCATTATTATTATATAGGATTCTTTTCTGTCTCTTGTTACAGTCTTTTTTTTTTTTTAAGATTTTATTTAAAAAAAGAGAGAGACACAGTGAGAGAGGGAATACAAGCAGGGGGAGTGGGAGAAGGAGAAGCAGGAAACCCGATGTGGGGCTCGATCCCAGGACTCTAAGGCAGACGCTTAATGACTAAGCCAACCAGGCGCCCCCCCCATAGTCTTTGTTTTAAAGCCTATTTTGTCTGATATAAGTATTGCTACTCCGGATTTCTTTTCTTTTTCTTTCTCTCTCTTTTTTTTTTTTTTTTTTTTTAAGATTTTCATTACTTATTTACAGAGAGTGAGAGAGCACAAGCAGGGAGAGTGGGCAAGGGAGAAGCAGGCAGTCCATCAGGGAGCCTGATACGGGGTTTGATCCCAGGACCCCAGGATTATAACCTGAGCCAACAGCAGATACTTAACAACTGAGCCACCCAGGGGACCCTCCAGATTTCTTTTGACAGTCATTTGCATGATTAATGGTCTTCATCCCCTCATTTGCAATCTGCAGCTGTTTTTAGGTCTAAAATGAGTCTCTTGTAGGTGGCATATACTGGGTCTTTTTTTTTTTTTTAATCTATTCTGTCACCCAGTATCTTCTGATTAGTGTTCAGTCCATTTACATTAAAATAATTATTGAGAGATATGTATTTATTGCCATTTTATTACTTGTTATGTAATAAACAAGTAATATGTATCTCTTGTTTCTGAAAATTTTCTCTAATCCTTTCTTTCATGATTTGCTCATTTTCTTTAGTGAGATTTTTGGATTTCTTTCTATTAATTCTTTGCATATGTATTAGTGGTAATTTGATTTGTGATTACTATTAGATTTGTATATAACATATTCTAGATATAATAGTCTGTATTAGGTTGGTGATCTTTTAAGTCTGAACCCATTCTTTACTCCTCTGGTCCCTGCGTTTTAGGTATATGATAGCATACTTTATAGCCTTTTATTTTGCAAGTTCTTTGACTGGTTTTTCATATAAATATTCATTTTTACTGCATTTTTGCTTCCTACCTTCATACTGTCATTTTTGGTCTTTCCTTTCCACTCAAAGCATTCCCTTTAATATTTCTTGCAAAACTAGTTTAATGCTCATGAACTTCTTTAGTTTTTGTTGGGGAAACTATCTCTTCTTCTATTATGAAAGATAGCCTTGCTGGACAGAGCATTCTTGGCTACAGGTTTTTCCTATTCAGCACTTTGAATACATGCTACTCCTTTCTGGCTTGGAAGGTTTCTGCTTAAAAATCTGCTGATAGCCTTATTGCGGGGGGCAGGGGAGCCCTTTGTATGTAACTGTCTTCTTTTGCTGCTTTTAAATTTTTTTTATCAATATATTTTTCCATTTTAATAAAAGTATATCTTCGTGTGGATCTGCTCTTGTTGGTTTAGTTGGGGGTTCTCTGAGCTTCCTAGGTCTGGATATCTGTTTCCTTCCTGAGATTAGGGAAGTTTTCAGCTATTATTCCTTTAAATAAACTCTCTGCCCTCATTTGTCTATTCTTCTTCTGGGACTCTATAATACAAATGTTACTACATTTGATGGAGTCACTGAGTTCCCTAAGTCTATTTTTGTTTTGCATAATTTTAGTTACTCTCTTTTGTTTAGCTCGATTACTTCCTATTACTCTGTCTTCTAGGTCATTAGTTTGTTCCTCTGCTTATTCCAGTGTGCTGTTCATTCTATCAAGTGTGTTTCTCATTCTGTTTACTGAGTCCTTTCTCTGTGCTATGTTATTCCTTATCTCTGTGTTAATGGTGTCACTGATGTCCTCCACCTTTTTCTTCAGTCCAGTGAGAATCCATATGAACATTACTTTAAATTCTCCATCAGGCATGTTACTTGTATCCGTTTTACTTAGAACTCTGGCAGTGTCCTTGTCCTGTTATTTCATTTGGGACAAATTCTTTTTTCTTTTTATGTTGTCTAAGTCTCTGTGCCTGTTTCTCTATGTTAAGAAAGTCAGCTATATCTCCTGTTATTGAGGGTAATCACTTTATGAAGAAGAATTCCTGTAGTGCCCTGCAATATAATGCCACCTGTCTCCCAGGGCCTGGACCCTCCAGGATTATCTTCAGTGTGTGCTGCATGAGCTCTGCTATTGTATCATGGCTGCTTTATCCTTCAGGCCAGTTGACTGCAGAGGCTCTCTGTCTGTTATTGGCAGTGTTTGGTCCCTGGCCTAAATGTGGTGTGTTTTAGGGGCGCCTGGGTGGCTCAGTGGGTTAAAGCCCCTGCCTTCGGCTCAGGTCATGATCCCAGGGTCCTGGGATCGAGCCCTGCGTCAGGGTCTCTGCTCAGTGGGGAGCCTGCTTCCACCTCTCTCTCTCTGCCTGCTTGTGGTCTCTGTCTGTCAGAGAAATAAATAAAATCTAAAAAAAAAAAAAAAAGAAAATGTGGTGTGTTTTAACTAAGTGTGCTCTGGTTTGCTTGTGAAATGAGACCTGTTGCTGCTGCCACCAGAACTGAATATACACAAAACTCTCAGGTCAAGAGACATGGTGTTAGCATGGGTTTGGGCTGATCTTCTAAGGGAGGCAGCCTACTGCACTGAGGCAGAGGCAAGCTTGACTGGGAAGGGCAGTTCTGGAGCTCAGGTAGGTGGGGCTTGGTGTAAGCAAGTTAGGTAGTGAGTTTTGGTGCTTCACTGGTGCTTGGCCCTGTGCTTTTACTGAGCTGCAGAGAAGGGAAAGAGAGCCTGCCAGTTCCTTTGTTCCTGGAGGAGTCTCTCTGAACAGTGCATCTCTTGGATATGCACCTGTAGTTGCTCCCCAAGCATCTTCCGATCACTGTTTTTACAGCAAATGTCAGCGGGCTCTTTGCCCTGCCTTCTTTCCAAGTGAAGCCTCAGTGCCCTCCAATCTCTCCCAGAGCTGAACATAACAACCCTTAAAACTCCAGGTTTAAAGCCCTGCTGTTTGCAAGAACTCACAAAATTGGGGCCCTTTCACTTTGTAGGCCAATTGCTATGGCATTCATTTTCCCCATGCATCCCCTTGTGTGTTAGTCTGTCTTTTGCCCTTCTCCATGACTGCAGCTCCCCACCACAGCAGTCACAATCCATTTCTCTCCCAAGCTGCATCTCTCTACTTTCTACCTTTAGTTGTAGAGTTTGTTCTTCCAGTCTTCAGATGAATTTCTGGGAGTTTTAAGATGATTTTATAGTTATCAAGTTGTATGTGTGGATGAAGAGAGCCTAGGGTCCTCCTACTCCATTGCCATCTTCCTCTCATACCTAAATAAATTAAAAATTTTTAAGAGGATATACTATACCAGGGAGATTATAACTATAAGCAAGATCATTTCCAATGTTTAGAGTGCAGTTCTGAGCCATGGTCCACAGGACTCAAACGAATCAAAATCAAGTAGTTCTTAATAACCCCCACTGAAGGAGTTTCCTTTGTATGCCAAATGACCTAGTCAGTGATTTTATGTAACTAAGTTTTAACTTTCCCCAGAATTGTTAATTTAGATGGAGCAGGTGGTGTTGGCCATAGCACAGATATCTCCTTGCTCAGCTGAAAGACAGTCAAGTGCTATCCTATCACCAAGAACTTAGTGGGCCAGAGAGCCTAAGAATCTTTGTTGGGTAGGTCTTAGTGATGAGATCTGCAATATCTTTGGTAGTTAAAAAGAAGTTCCTGATCATATCTTTATTTGCTTTCACTCTTAACCAGGCAAGTATGGCCCTGAATCATGAATGCCTCCTAGTAGGTCTTTTCTAACTCAGTGATATAAATACAGGAGAGCTGATTGATGAAGTATCTTAGCTGTCTATGGACAGTTAGGGGCACAGATAACCTAGAAGGCATTGCCCAGCTGTGTGCCAGCCATCTAGACATTTTTAGGCTCAAGAAGAATTATAACCATCACAGACAAAGACAAATCCTGTTGGCACATAGACCATTACCATTAGGGAGGTATTATTAATGGATTTGTTCACAAGGACTATTGCATTTACTGGTTCAAGCCAAGGGCCAGTCAGGTTTTTCAATGCATATAAGAAGAGAAACCCTAAACCTGAAATAGAGTGTTGTTCTAAATGTCTTGCAAAGATGGGTGCTGCTGGTAAGTTCTCTTGGTGAGAACAGATATCATCTAGATAACCATGGGAATATGGGGGTGCAAATGTACTAAGATTAACACAAGTATTTGTGTTTGATGGGCAAGCACAGTTTTTACTGGAGAAAGGTAAAAAGGCACTGGATATTCTGGACATGAAATTTGAACTCAGTAAGAGATTTCTAAGGGGATAGGAGTGGCTGATGATTGTAGTCTGCAATGACATTGGATGTAGAAGAACTGCCTAGAAGGAGCACCAGGAGATCTCTAGCATCATGGACAGATAAAAATCTTTGACAAAACCAGCAGTCTGAAAGGTTATTGCCCTTAGCAATGGCCTGGGAGAAATGGATGATAGCATTATCTTTCCAGGAATGCCAGAGTGCAGACAAGAAGGAGGAGGAGAAGGGTTTCTTGTTAAAGTATGAGATTTTGATCTGTCATTCGGGGCAGAAGCCATCTACCTCAATGTCAGCCACCTCTCTTCCTTATCAGTTTGATTCTGAGGTCTCCAGCAACTGTACAGGACTAGATGTCAGGTGGAGCTTTCTTTGGCTGTGAGTAAGATGTACATCCAATCCCATGTAGTTTTGCAGCAATGCCAAGTCAGAAGCACTTGGTAAGGTCCCTTTCAGTGAAGCTTGAGGACTATCTTCTGATAATGTTTCCAAAATAATCACCAGACTCCAATATGACACTAACATCCAAATATTTTAGTTTTTCTGTAATAACAAGCCAAAAGTAGATAAACCTGTTTAGTAGTTAATGTTTCATTTTTTTAAATCTTATCAGGAAGTGATCTAGATATTTAGTGAGTTCACCCTCACTCATCACTTAGCAAAACTTTAAGTTTCAAAGTACCAAAAAGATTTGGAAAACTTTTAAAACTTTTTGTCTCTTCTATTTGTACTTGACAATTGTATCTAGATTACCCATGAAAAGTTCATGAGACATCAAAGAATATCAACCATTATTCTAAGTAATTTTTACTGAAACACACAAGAGATATAACATGAATTAAGTAAATTCAACAGAATAAAAGTGAAGATTATCTGTATTATATTCAAAGTTTAATAACTCTATAAAAAGGGGTGCCTGGGTGGCTCAGTGGGTTAAAGCCTCTGCCTTCAGCTCAGGTCATGATCTCAGGGTCCTGGGATCCAGCCCTGCATTGGGCTCTCTGCTCAGCAAGGAGCCTGCCTCCCCCTCTCTCTCTGCCTGCCTCTCTGCCTACTTGTGATTTCTGTCTGTCAAATAAATAAATTAAAAAAAAAAACTCTATAAAGATATGCTTGTTTTAATTAAGCCAACAAACTTAAACTTGATCATCCCAGATCAAGCGAATTTGAAAAACATTTGAATTAGTTTCTATTATATTTGACAATATAATTCATATAAGCATGTAACCTTCTTTAAGCCAATTCAGCAGAGTTCTTGTATACATTAATTTTAGCAATACCATCTGGAGGTAGATATTTCTTGTCTGATTGCTGTGGCTAGGACTTCTAGTACTATGTTGAATAAAAGTCGTGAGAGTGGACATCCTTGTCCTGTTCCTGATCTAGGGGAAAAGCTGTTTTCCCCATTAAGTATGGTGTTAGCTTTGGGTTTTTCATAGATGGCCTTTTTATGTTGACGGTTTTTGTCAGGAATGGATGTTGTACTTTGTCAAATGCTTTTTCTATATCATAAAGTTTTTGTCCTTTCTCTTGTTGATGTCATGTATCAGGTTGCTTGACCAGCAAATATTGAACTAGACTTGTATCCCAGGAATAAATCTCACTTGATCATGGCTAATTTTTTTTAAACTGCATTGTTGGATTCAGTTTGCCAATAATTTGTTGAGGATATTTTGCATCTATGTTCATTAGAGTATTGGCTTATAGTTCTATTTTTTTGTAGTGTATCTATCTGGTTTGGGGATAAGGCCTCATAGAATGAATTTGGAAGCTTTCCTTTCTCTTCTATTTTTTGAAATAGTTTGAGCAGAATAGGTATTAACTCCTCTTTGTTTTTGGTAAAGTTATACTGTGAAGCCATCTGGTCCTAGACTTCAATTTATTCGGATTTTTTTTTTTTGATTACTAATTCAATCTCAGATTAATCAGTCTTTTCTTATTTTCTCTTTCTGGGAGTATTGGGAGGTTAAAAGTTTCTAGGAATCCTCCATTTTTTTCTAGGTTGTCCAATTTGTTGGCAAATAAATTTTCATACTCATAATCTTTTGTATTTCTATGGTGGTGTTTCTCCTCTTTCATTTCTGATTTTATTTGATTCCTTTTTTTTTTTTTTTTTTTTGAGTCCAGCTAAAGCTTTATTAATTTTGTCAACCTTCAAAGAAGTGGCTCCTGGTTTCATTTATCTGTTCTAGTCAGTGGTTTTTTGTTTGTTTGTTTTTTAAGTTTCTATTTCTTTTATTTCTGCTCAAATCTTTATTATTTCTTTCCTTTTGTCTATTGATTCGGGGTTAGGATATTCTTTTTCTAGTTCCTTTAGTTGTAATGTTAGATTATTTAAGATTTTTCTTGCTTCTTGAGGTAGGTCTGTATTGCTATAATTTTTTCCTCTTTGAACAGCTTTTGCTTCATCCCAAAGATTTTGGGCTATTCTGTTTCATTTTCATTTGTGTTCATGTATTTTTTTTTATTTCTCTTTGATTTCTTGGTTGACCCATTCTTTGTTGAGTAGCATGTTCTTTAAACTCCGTGAATTCATGTTCTTTCCAGACATTTTCCTTGCAACTGATTTCTAGTTTCATAGTGTTGTAGTTAGAAAAGATGCATGGTATTACTTCAGTCTTTTTTGAGACTTGTTTTGTGGCCTGTTGTGATCTTCTCTGGAGAATGTTCCAATTGCCCTTGAAAAGATTATGTGTTCCACTCTTTTTGAATGGAATATTCTGAATTTATCTGTTGGATCTATCTGGCCCAATGTATCATTCAAAGCCACTGTTCCTATGTTGATTTTCTCTTGGGATGATCTATCCATTGATGTAAACGGAGTCTTAAAGTCCCTTACAATGATTGTATCACTATTGATGACTTCCTTTATGTTTGTTATTAGCTGCTTTATGAATTTGATTGCTCTGATGTTGGGTGCATAAATATTTAGCATTATTGAATTTTCTTCCTGGGTTATTCTTTTTATGATTATATAGTGTCTTGTTAGTACTAACAAGTAACTTTCTTATTAGTTTTTGTCTTAGTCTATTTTATCTATATAAGTATTTTCACCTTCACTTTCTTTTCTATTTTCATGATTAAGGTTTTCCCAACCCTTCATTTTCAAACTGCATGTGTTTTAAGTCTGAAATAAGTCTCTGTAGGCAGCATATAGTTAGGTGTTGTTTTTTTTTTATAATTTTTTATTTTTTATAAACATATATTTTTATCCCCAGGGGTACAGGTCTGTGAATCACCAGGTTTACACACTTCACAGCACTCACCAAGGCACATACCCTCCCCAATGTCCATAATCCCACCCCCTTCTCCCAAACCCCCTCCCCCCAGCAACCCTCAGTTTGTTTTGTGAGATTAAGAGTCACTTATGGTTTGTCTCCCTCCCAATGAAGTGGTGATGCAACATGGGGGCTTAAGGTGTTGCTTTTTTTATCCATCCTGTCACCCTGTCCTCTGATTACAGCATTTAGTCCATTTACATTCAAAATAATTACCAACTGGTATGTTCTAATTGCCATTTTGTTACTTGTTTTCTGAGTTTTAGCAGGTCACTTTTCTTGCCTTGTGGTTTGATGGATTTCTTTAGTGATGTGCTTGGATTCCTTTTTCCTTATTTTTTTGTGTATCTATTAATGATTTTTTATTTGTGGTTACCACTAGGTTTGTATGTAGCATCTTATGTATATAACAGTCTATATTATGTTGATGGTTGTTTAGTGCTGTTAAACTTCTAGTTTCAAGCTTAAATTTTTACTGCCCTACATTTTAGGAATCTGGTATTAGACTTTACATCCTTTTATTTTATGATTCCTTCAGCTGATTTTTATAGATTTATTTTATTGCTTTTTTGTGTGCTTTAAACTCCATACTGCCTTTATAAGTAACTAATTTGCTACTTTTATTAGGCTTAAATGTGTTTATGAAGTTTTTTCCTTCCCAATTTTTCTTATTCCTATTTATGGTCTTTCCTTTCCATTCAAAGAATCTCCTTTAACATTTCTATTTTTTTGAAAAGTTTGAGAAAAATAGGAATTAACTCTTTAAATGTTTGGTAGAGAATGCACTTATGATGCCATCCTGTCCTACACTTTTTCTTGTTGGAATTTTTTTATTATTATTACTGATTCAATTTCATTACCAGTAATCTATTTCTTGATTATGACCTGAGGTGAAGGCAGACACTTAATAGACTGAGCCACCCAGGTGCCCCAAAAATGCTAATTCAAAAAGATATACATACCCCTATGTTTACTGCAGCGTTATTTAAAATAGCCGAGACTGGGAAACAACTCAGGTGCCTACTGACAGATGAATGGATAAAGATGTGGTGTGTATAAATACAACGAAGTATTATTCAACCATAAAAAAGGAATGAGATCTTGCCAATTGCAACAACACAGATGGACTGAGAAGGCACTGTACTAAATGAAACAAATCAGAAAAAGACAAATACAGGCACCTGGGTGGTTCAGTCGTTAAGTATCTGCCTTCATCTCAGGTCATGTTCCCAGGGTCCTGGGATGGAGCCCCGCCCGCATCAGGCTCCCTGCTCATTGGGAAGCCTGCTTTTCCCTCTCCCACTCCACCTGCTTGTGTTCCCTCTCTCGCTGTGTCTCTGTCAAATAAATAAAATCTAAAAAAAAAAAACAAAAAATACTATACAATTTCACTTACATGTAAAATCTAACAAATTAAGAAAAAAAATGGACTCTTAAATACAGAGAACTGGTAGTTGCCAGAGGAAATGGGTATATGGAGATGGGGAAATGGATAAAAAAGGATTAACTGGTACAAACTTCCAGTTATAAAATAAGTAAGCCGTGGAGATAAACATTATAGCAAATTATGGTCTGTAATATCATAATAACACTGTATGTTAAATACACATCATGGTCAGCATTGAGTAATGTAAGAAATTGTTGAATCAATGTTATACACCTTAAACTAATATAACATTCTATATTTGGATTTAATAAAAAATAATTATTCATAGACAGGTAGTTATCATTTTGTTGTTTTATAGTTCTGTTTTTCTTAATCTCTTCCCTTGTAATTTGGTGACTTTTGTAATGTTATGTTTGTGTCCCTTCTTTTCATGTTTTGCAAAACTATAAAGGTATTTGGTTTATGGTTACTGTGAGGTTCATATATGACATAAAATTCTATGTAGCACTCTAAGATGAAGATCGTTTAAGTTCAAGGGTGTTCTAAAAGCACTACATTTTTACCACCACTCCCCACAATGCTTCATGTTTTGAGGTCCTATTTTGTATCTTATTATTTAGTGAATCCACTGACTAGTAATTGTAAGTCTAGATGATTTTACTACTTTTGTAAATTTCATACTATATATGTCGGTGGTTGATCCATACCTTTTTTTTTATTTTTTGACAGAGATCACAAGTAGGCAGAGAGAGAGGAAGGGAAGCAGGCTCCCTGCTGAGCAGAGAGCCTGATGCGGGGCTCGATTCCAGGACCCTGGAATCACGACCTGAGCCGAAGGCAGAGACTTTAATCCACTGAGCCACCCAGACGTTCCGATCCATACCTATATTATAGGTTTACTTTTATTAGCGAGATCATTTCTTTTATAATTTTATCTTTCCTATTTATGGCCTTTTCTTTCCCACTTAAATTAGTTCCTTTAACATTTCTTGTAAGGCTGGTTTGTTGTTGAAGTCCTTTAGGTTTTACTTGTCCAGGAAACTCCTTATCTCTCTTCAATTTTGAGTGACAATCTTGCTGGGAAGAGAATTCTTGTAATTTTTTTTTTTTCCCTTTCAACACTTTGAATATATCCTGTCATTCCCTTCTCACCTGTAAATTTCCAGCTGAAAAATCAGTTTTGATAGTCATATGGGGATTTCCATATATCTAACTTGTTATCTTCCAGTTCTTTTAAGATTCTCTCTTTAACTGTTGATACTTTGATTTTAATGTCTTGGTGTGGGTCTCTTTGGGCTCATCTTCTTTACAACTCTGTGACTCTTCGACATAGATGTCTGTTTCACTTATTAGGTTAGGGAGTTTTCAGCCATTACTACTTCAGATGGGTTTTCTGTGCCTTTTTCTCTCTCTCTTCCTTCCGGGAGTCCTACTATGGAATGTTTGTATGTCTGATGTTGTCCCAGAGATCCCTTAAACTCTATGTAGTCTTTTATTCTCTTTTTTCTTTTTGCTGTTCTGATAGAGTGATTTCCATTGCTGTCCTCCATATCATTGATTCATTCCTCTGTATTTTCTAATTTGCTCTCAGTTACCTCTAGTATATTTTTTATTCTTCAGCCCTGATTGGTTCCTTTTTATATTTTCTATTTCATAATTGAGGTTCTCAATGTGTTGATTCGGTCTTCTGAGTTTGGTGAGCATCTTTATGGTCATTCTGAATTATTTTTCAGGTAGATTATATCATTTGGAACATATTCCTCTGTAGCTTTATTTTGTCCCTCATTGTTTGTGTGTTAGGTAGATCAGTTATATTACCCAGTCTTGAAGGAGTGGTTTTATGTAGGTGTCCTGTGGGGTCCAGTAGCACAAACTCCTGTGATGCCCCAGGGGTTTCCCTGGTGTGGACTGTGTGCACCCTCCTGTTGTGGTTTGTATGCACTGGTGGGTGGCTGGCCATGAGGCCTGGTTGTGACTGCTGAGGGCACTCTCCTGAATGGGGTTCAAAATGGGGGGGGTTTACTTGGGGAGAAATTGCTCCCACCTGAACTGGGCCAGTGACATAGAATGGGAGCAAAAAGAAATGCTGCCTACCTTCACTTCTGTTCCCAAAGAATGTTACAGCATGTCCCTGCCCCTCTGGCACATGCTGTAAAATTAATATCCTTTATGTGTAACCTAGGCATTGGTCAAACTGCTGCCTCTGCCCTGACATTAGGAACAAGGGAGATTACAGGCACACTTTTTTTTTAAGAGCAGAGTCTCAGTTTCTTATTACCTTCCCAGACATAAGCCCCACTGGTTTTCAAAGTCAGATGGTATGTCTTCCCAGTTCAGGACCCCTGGACTCTAGACTCAAATCTAATGTGGGGCTTGAGCCCCTGGTTCCTCAAGGAGGGCCTCCATGACTGTGATACAACCCCTACCCCTTATGGCTCATCACACGGGCATTGTGGATTCCTAGCTAAACCATATGTTTGCCCTTCTCCCATTATGATATGGCTTTTCCTTTATATCCTTAATTGTGTAAAATCATTTCTGCAAGTCTTCAATTTGTTCTCAGAGATAGTTGTTTTATAAACAGTTGTAGTTCTGGTCTGTCCATGGAAGGAAGTAAGCTCAGAGTCTTCCTCTTCTACCATCTTGACCCCCAAGACACATCTGATTTCTAGTCCAAAGCTCCTCATAAAATAGATACAGCATAATAAATAAAATAGATACAGCATAATAAAATAAGTTCAGCAATATCTTTATAAAAGATAAAATGCCAGTGTACATAGAGCATTCTGACATCATACCAGGTTCCTATAATGCAAAAGGATTCAGTCTGGGCATGTGATTCCTTTAGTATGGCTTAATCAGACATTGTTTGGAATATATATCTTCGAGAATTAGATGAAACAATGTCTTCATGAAATCCCCAAAGATACTTATTCTCATCACCCCGTTTTCAACAAATATTGAGAACACTGAGTTTGGGATTGTACTCCCAGGTAATATTTACATCAGAGCTTTTCTATGTTGTCAATTTCCCTTTGCTTATTAGGGAACTTGTCATTCCAGAAAAGCATTCTTCAACAAAGGTGATATCTTAGGTCAAATCAGGAAAAAAAATGTAAAAAGAAATTATTGTGGGGCAACTGGGTGGCTCAGTCGGTTAAGCATCTGCCTTTAGCTTGAGTCATGATCCCAGGGTCCCGGGATGAGCCCCACATTGTGCTCTCTGCTAAAAAATATCCTCATGCTATCAAAATATTCAGGAAGTATTATAATTTTAATGCAAAATCAATCAAAATCCTATTCCTCGTAAGAACCAAGAAGTGGAAAATACCCAAAATGTCCACCACTGATAAGTGGATAAGCAAAACGTGTCATATGTCCACATGGAATACTGTTCTGCAATTCTACAACAGGGATTGGTATTGAAAAGATTACGCAAATTAAAAAAAAAAAAAAGCAAGACACAGAAGGCTATATACTGTATGACTCCATTTACATTAACTGTCCAGAATATGCAAATCCACAGAAATAAAGTAAATTTGTTGTTTTCTACAGCTAGGCAGAAAGTGGAGAATGACTGCCAATGGCAGCAGTTTTGATTTGGGGGTGGTGAAAACGTTCTAAATTTAGTGGAGATGGTTGCACCACTGTTAATGTACTAAAAACCACTTAAAGTATACTTTAAAGAGGTGAATTTTATGGCCTGTGAGTTATATCTCAATAACACTGTTATAAATGTGACAGATAAATTCAATATATTGCTTTCTTATAAAAAATCCATGTTTAAGAAACCTTAAATTTACTTGAAATATCAATTTAAAAACTTAAAAAATTTTCAATCACATACAAAAGTAAAAAGAATAAATATAATAAATATAATATATAAATATAATATATATTATATAAAATATAATAAATATAATAAATCCCAAAATATCATCATCCAGGTTCAGTAGTTACCAAGACATAACAGATTGCTTCACTTGTACTATTACTCAGTACTTGTTTTATTTCATTGCATTGTTTTAAAAGAAATAAGATATCTTAATGTTTTATCTACAGGCACTTCATATATGTCTCAAGGTTAAGGAATCTTTAAAACATAACCACAAAATTAATCTATAAATTTTAGCAATAACTCCTTAATATTATCATGAGTATTCTAATTTCCCTGATATTCTCATATTTAATTGGCAACTAATTTGTTTGAATTAGGATTCATATAGATACACATGTTGTTTTAGATTAATTCTAACATGTTTTATTACTGACACATTTTTCCCTTTTGTGAAATTCCTTGGACAAACTAAATGGTTTTTGTTTGTTTATTCTTAGGTATTAAAAATGAGCTATAACAAAATTCGGAAACTTCAGAAAGATACCTTTTATGGCCTCAGAAGCTTAACACGGTTGCATATGGACCACAACAATATTGAGTTTATAAACCCAGAGGTTTTTTATGGACTCACATTTCTCCGACTGGTGCACTTGGAAGGAAATCAGCTCACTAAGCTCCATCCAGATACATTTGTCTCTTTGAAATACCTCCAGATATTTAAAACATCTTTTATTAAGTACCTGTACTTGTCTGATAACTTCCTGAGCTCCCTCCCTCAAGAGATGATTTCCAATATGCCTGATTTGGAAAGCCTTTATCTTCATGGGAACCCATGGACCTGTGATTGCCATTTAAAATGGTTGTCTGACTGGATACAGGAAAAACCAGGTATATATGTATGCTATTTATTTCTTTGTCCTAAGTAGAGGAAACCTGCCTGGAGATTTTTACCAGGAAGTGGGGAGGCCAAGGTAATTTAGTTGGAGAGAAAATGGACACTAAATAATAACTTTGTGGTGATGAATTATCTTTAATGAATTATTTGTGTGTTGTTTCAGGTCAGTTATCCAGTCATCACTTCTGGCAAAATTAGGAAAAAGGAGTGTTACTCTTTTTTACTTACCACGAGCCATAAAATCCCTTCCTTTTTCTTATCTTCCTTTCAGTCATTCAGTCAATACACATTTTTTTGGAGTTCTAGTCAAGATCTTGTGCTTGGTGATAGAACTGTCAAGAGCGCTGTCTCTGCTCTAGCCATGCCTCTGGTATGTCACAGATAAGCAAACACATAATCAGATTGTGAAATGTGCTTTGATGGGGAAAGTAAAATTTGTCACGAAGAAGGCAAGATCTATTCAGTCAACAAGTAGTTACTGTAAACCTACTATGAACAAGAGATCACAACACAGCGATCTAAAAATGAACAAGATAGCCCCATAACGGAGTTTACATTCTTGCAGCGGAGGGGGGACAGAAATGAATAAACAACTAAATGCACTATTAACTGTTGAAATCTGATTAAATAATTAAGTCTTTGAGAAAATGACTGAAAGGAACATATTGATTTTGTCATCAAAGGGGAAGATATTGATTTTCCACACTTTGGAAAGAGTGACGGGGAGAGACTGTTGTGTGGGGAGAGAGAAATGGAAAGCAGGGAGCAGTCCACTCTTGGAGAAGTCTGGCCTGAAGTAAGGGATGGAGGGAGGGTGCAGCCAGATGGAAATGTGTAATCACACAGGATTCTTCACGCATGAGAGAGATTTGAGCATGTTCAAGGTGAGAAGAGATTAAGGCAGAGAAGGGGACAACACTTCAAAGGGGCAGATCATCCACTGAACCAGTCCCCTGAGAAGACTGGAGGGCAAGAGATCCAGACATAGGTGGAAGGATTTTCCTTAGGAGAAAGAGAAGTAGATGGGCATAGAGGCAGGGGAATTGCTGGGTCTGGTACAAAAGACAAAGGAAGCTATTATCAAATGGCTTTTTCACCCCTATGAAGGTCCAACAGAGGTGACTGGAGGAGGATTCTAGGACAGGGTCAAGGCCGAAAGCTTGGGAAAAGTGGAAAAGGTTTGAAATTGCTGCCATCTTATTTATATGTGTGTCTGTGTGTAGTCAGTTAATTAGTTAAAAAGCAAATCAGAGAACATTAACTGAACTTTGAGAATTACTTTAGGGCAATAGACACCACCTTAGCTCTCCAAGAGCAAATATTTTAGGCAAATATGCTAAACACATAAAAAGACAATAAGTCTAGGGACACCTGGGTGGTTCAGCCGGTTAAGCGGCTGCCTTCAGCTCAGGTCATAATCCCAGGATCCTAGGATGGAGCCCTGTATTGGGTCCCCTGCTTGGTGGAGAGCCTGCCTCTCCCTCTCCCTCTGCCTGCCACTTTGCCTACCTGTGCTCTCTCTGTCAAATAAAATAAATAAAATCTAAAAAAAAAAAAAAAAAGACAATAAGGCTATAAATGAACAACATCGAAATACTTTATTGAAGACTTAGTTCCATAGGAAACTGGAGTCATCAAAAATTTACTTCTACCTTGATTGAAAAGGAGGGAAATTGGACTGGGTCATAAAAGATACATCAAAGGGAGAAGAAGGAATATACAAGCTAGCAGGGAGTTAACGTGTACTGAGTTTGGGGTTGACCTTGTGTTAAATGTTTTCAATTTAATCCTCACAATAATCCTCCATTTACAGATGAAGAAACTGAGGCTGAGGAAATTTAGACTACTACTAAATTTAGACTACTCATTTAGACCCTTTATGCTTCAATCTTCTTACCTGTAACAATGGGATAATAATAATTGGAAAGTATATTACATACAAATTTCTTAGCACAATGTAGGGCTCAAAGCAAGCTCTAAGTGTGAAGCGTTATCATCATTTTCATTGCGACCTACCCAGGTCACACAGCTAGAACATAGAAAAGCAGAAATTCAAAAATCAAAACCTTTCTTTAAAATGCATTTGGGGTGGAGAAACTGCTTTGTACATGAAGACCGAACACGCTGCAGGAAGAGGGTAAGAAGAGCCCAATTGCCTGGCATAGGTTCAGGGTGTTCGGAAATCCACCGTAGCGAGAACTGAACACCCAGCTATGATGATTGTACTTAATCCTAGCGGCCAAAGAGATTTTACAGTGAAAGCTTGGAAGACAGAGATGCTTTTGGGGGGATGGTCAGTTTATGAGCAGCAGACCAGACGGACAGGAGTGGGGAGAAACAAGAGTCCAAGGATGAAGTGCTTGAGAAGGTTTGTGTGTCAAGAATGACAGATTGAACTATAAAGACAGACTGAGCCACACTTGCATGTAGCTTTACAGACCCCAAGAGGACTGAGTGGGGGCTTGTCCACACTTTCAAATGCCAGGGAGAGATAAAGGAGAATGAGGAAGAAATACTGGGTTTTCATGTGGTTGCTAGCTGGAGTACGGGGACGGAGAATGGTGAGCACACAAGGAAAGTTTTATCTGAGAAACGTAGCAGTAGGGAGTGGGGGAGGGCAGGGGGGTGATGCCAACCAGGAAAGAACTACACACACCAGAGAGAAAATGATTGTGTATTCAGTTCCTACATGGTATCAAAGCTACCTGCCATTTTGCTAATTATATGTTCTGGTAATAAAATCAGGCTACTGTATATTGTTAGCAGCTAACATTTAAAGTAGAATATGCCATGATTCTAAGATACCTATTTATTTTATATACTAAGGAATTTTTTTTAAGTCCAAGAACTAAAATTGTGATAAAAGTTCAAGAATTGGCCAATTACAGCCCTCTACAAGGCTTTTTCTCCCCTAAAGATTAGTTATTTAACAGAGAGAGAGAGAGATCACAAGTAGGCAGAAAGGCAGGCAGAGAAAGGGTGAAGCAGGCTCCCTGCTGAGCAGAGTCTGATGTGGAGCTCGATCCCAGGACCCTGAGATCATGACCTGAAGTGAAGGCAGAGGCTTAACCCACTGAGCCACCCAGGCGCCCCTCTACAAGGCTTTTGTAAATAGAGGGTTTTTTTGTTTTTTTTTTTTAAGATTTTTTTTTAAATTTATTTATTTGACAGAGAGAGATCACAAGTAAGCAGAGAGGCAGGCAGAGAGAGAGAGGAGGAAGCAGGCTCCCTGCTGAGCAGACAGCCCAATGTGGGACTCGATCCCAGGACCCTGAGATCATGACCTGAGCAGAAGGCAGCGGCTTAACCCACTGAGCCACCCAGGCACCCTGTAAATAGAGTTTTATTGGAAAACAGTCATGCCTCATTCTGTGGCTCCTTTGTTGCTACAATGGTATAGTCCATTTGTTATGTCAGAAACCCATAGTCCACAAACCTAAAATCTTTTCTATCTGGCCCTCTACATAAAAAATTTTCTGATCTCGGCCTGCAGAACAAAGCCTGAGCTCCTCAGCCTAGTTTAGCCTAGCCACGTTTCCTTCCTTTCCAATCCTCAGCACTCCCTGCCATCCCAGACACACTCTTCACTGTTTTTCTATCTCAACCCTCTGGCCTTCCTGCCTGGAGCACTTCCTTTCCTTTTCTGTGGGATGGGCTCCCAGACCGCGGGCAAACTCTGCTCAGCACTCACTCCTTCCTGGAAACCTGGTGCTCTTCCACTCGTCCTATCTGTATTTGAATACAGTTGATCACCAACACAGTTGAAAATCTATGTATAACTTGAATCCCCCAAAACTTAACCACCAATCATCTACTGTTGACCGAAAGCCTTATATGGCTTTCATATATGGCTTTCATATTGGCGATATATGGCAAATCAACTCATATTTTATATTTTCATATGTGTTTTATATTGTATTCTTATAATAAAGCTAGAGAAAATCATAAGGGAAATACACTTACTGTACTGTATTTGATACTATAAATTTATACCATGTGCTTATAAGAAATTATTTCAGTAACTACATTAATAATGTCTTATAGGATATAAAACACTATAGATATTATGTTTCACTAATGCTAGACATCAAAAATGAAAAGACAATATCAAAAAGAAATTCACCTTTATTTCATATCCATGCATTGATAATGAAGCAACAATAGGATTGTTTTATGGTAGCCTAGCCCATACACTAAGGAATGTATCATTATAAAACTTCTATGGTATACAGTGTTAGTCTTATTCATAATACAAGATTTTCAAACCCCTTACCTGTGTTGATAGGCTGACAATGCAGCTTCTCTAATTATAAGACAGAAGCATATGTATACTAATGTAATTCTTTAAAAGAAAAGTTATAAGACAGTAAGTAAGCTAACATTAATTTTATGTTAAATATCACTCACGGCATGCCTATGTAAGGAAATGCTATCCACTTCCATACAAGTCTTGCACTGATATTCTACATAATGAAAACTGAGGCACTAGTACAAAAGCAGCTCACACAGTTCTTACTATACCATTACTGGGTCTTCACATAAAACATGCACGATAGATAAGTTTATTAAATCTACAGCATTGTAATTACTTACTCTTCATTATGAGGGAGTGGGACATCATTAGGTCTTCATCCCCATCATGATTGTCCCCTCATCAAGGAGGCATTGGTCTTGCTGTCCAAAAAGCAGAGGGGGTGGTAGGGGAAGCAGGAGAGGCATGTATACTCAGTGCAACTTTACAGTAATACCTCATCATTTCTGTCAGACTTTTTGCTCTGTTATTTTTCTAAAAATGTTTCTATATAGGACCAATCTTTCACCATTTGCTTTAGTTTCAGTGCCCATTGTACAGAAGGGTCAATATCCTAAAGCAAGTCAAAAGCAGTCTTTTTTTATTTTTAATTTATTTTTTATTTATTTTCAGCATAACAGTATTCATTATTTTTGCACCACACCCAGTGCTCCATGCATCCATGCCCTCTCTAATACCCACCACCTGGTTCCCCCAACCTCCCCCACCCCGCCACTTCAAACACCTCAGATTGTTTTTCAGAGTCCATAGTCTCTCATGGTTCACCTCCCCTTCCAATTTCCCCCAACTCCCTTCTCCTCTCTGACTCCCCATGTCCTCCATGCTATGTGTTATGCTCCACAAATAAGTGAAACCATATAATACTTGACTCTCTCTGCTTGACTTATCTCACTCAGCATAATCTCTTATAGTCCCGTCCATGTTGCTACAAAAGTTGGGTATTCATCCTTTCTGATGGAGGCATAATACTCCATAGTGTATATGGACCACATCTTCCTTATCCATCCGTCCGTTGAAGGGCATCTTGGTTCTTTCCACAGTTTGGTGACCGTGGCCATTGCAAAAGCAGTCTTGAATTAAAAGGAACCCTTCTGCCAGACTGTCAAAGGTCAGTTTGGTCTTTGGCACTGCTTTTTCTGAGTCTTCTCCCTTGTCATTAGGAACTGGTTTGGAAGCATTATTTTCTACCAAGTCATCTTCTGTTAATCTCTCTGTTGTGGTGTCTATTAGCTCTTGAATTTCTCTAAGATCCATATCTTGAAGCCCTTCACCACCACCTCCCTGAACCACTCCCCCACCCCCTTGTGCTTTTATTTTTTTCCTCTTTTTTCCATATCTAGAGTCTTTCATGATTTCCTTGATTAGCTCTGGGGTAAATCTTTTGAAGCCATGCACACCATCTGGACATGGTTTTCTCCAGCAGGAATTTACCATTTCAGACTTGATGGCTTCCATGGCTTTTCCTATAACAACAATGTCATCTTCACTGGTGTAATCCTTCTAGATTTTCATGATGTTCTATCAGGGGTTCTATTCCATAGAATTAATAATCCTTTCCATAGAATATTATGTTTAATAAGCCTTAACGATCCCTTTAGGACCTCTTGAATTACAGAATAAATTAGAAATATATGTGGGGGCAAGTAAGCCACTTTGATGCTTTTGGTGTTGAACTCATAGGGTTCTGGATGGCTAGGGGCATTGCTCAACATTAAAAGAACTTTACAAAGCAGTCCCTTACTGGCAAGGTACTTCCTGGCTTCAGGAACAAAGAATCAATGGAACCAATTTAGAAAAAAATATTCTCATCATCCAGGCTCTTTTGCTGTACAACCAAAAGTCAGGCAAGTTGTGTTTATCACTTCCCTTCAAGACTTGGGGGTTAGCAGCATTAGAGATAAGGGAAGTCCTAATGATGAACCCAGCTGCATTTGCATACAACAATAAAGTTAGCCTATCCCTAGCCTTATTCCGGGTGCTTCCTTCTCTTCCTTACTAATAAATAAATGGCTTTTGTGGCTCCCCACCCTCCCGCCCCAGAATAGGGTACTTTCATCTACATTAAAAACTTGTTCAGGCAGATATCGTTTCTCTTCAACGATTTTTGTGATGGTGTCTGGAAACTCATCTGATCCCTCTTGGATGGTGGAAGCCGCTTCTCCTGTTACCTTAATATATTTTAAGCCAAATCTCTTTCTAAAATTATCAAACCATCCTTTGCTGGCATTTAATTCTCCAGGTTTAGATCCTTCTCCTTTCTTTTGCTGTTTCACATAATGACTTTGCTTTTCTTTTGACTCATATGAGTGTCTACAGAGATGCTGTTCTTTAGCAATCCTGTACCCACATAAAGGCTGTATTTTTCAACAGAAGATAAAAAGGCATTTTACGAAAAGTGCAAGGTTTTCCACCTGCTGGTATAGCTGCACTGACAATTTCAGGAATTTCCTTTTCTTTTCTTGCAAAGGCCCTTATGCTGGATTCATTGATGTTAAAGTGGCAGGTAACCGAAGCTACAAACCTATTAACTTTTTCCTGTAATGTCATAACTTTTCTCTGCTTCTTGGGAGCACTTCCAGCATCACTATAGGAGCTCTGGGCCCCATGGTATTATTCAAGTTTTGTGATACTGCACTACAAATGATGGAAAAATATATGAGAACCATGGAGATCACTTTTTACTGCAGTATGCAATTTACTGGAGAGATGAATTACTCTCACAGAGTTATTTAGTGTCACATAGCATTTTTAAATGGATACTCACAATACTTGAGCTTACCTCAATAGCAAAATTATACTAGTACAGTATGTACTATAGTTAATTTTAGGCAGTTATGATTTAATATTGTAGCTTTGCATATGCTTTCCTTGACATGCTTCTTTAAGTGTGCATATAAGTTTTGATAAATTTTAACTTTTGGGGGCACCTGGGTGGCTCAGTGGGTTAAAGCCTCTGCCTTCAGCTCAGGTCATGATCCCAGGGTCCTGGGATGGAGCCCCACATCAGGATCTCTGCTCAGCGGGAAGTCTGCTCCCCCCCACCCCACTGTCTCTCTGCCTGCTTGTGATCTCTGTCAAATAAATAAAATCTTTTAAAAATTTTTAACTTTTTAATAATGGATTTAAGTGTTTACTATTTTTGATAAATTTTAACTTTTTATAATGGATTTGTGCACATTTTATGTATTCATGACATACTTTAACATTTCTAGGTTATGTGGTTTTTCTGTAAGGTTTTTCAAATTCTAACAAATCTCCAAAAAAATTTTCCAGTATATTTATTGAAGAAATTCATACATAAGTGGACCCACACAGTTCAAACCTGTGTCGTTCAAGGGCTACCTATCATCATTTCACCACTTTCGGTTTACCCACAATTCCATTCTTGAACGAAACACATTTTATTGTATTTATTAGTATGAAAAGTCTTTTGCCTTTCCTATTCTATGTCAGATTTATTTACATATGGCTCCTAGAATGTGCCTAGAACATAATGGGTACCCAATTAGCCATTTTAATGGTGAATACAAAGGAGTCCATCACCCACCTATATAATCTTAATATGTCCACAATCTGTTTATGCATATATATTGTGTATGTGTGTGTATATACATAAACACACACATATAATTAGTGAAACCCATTAGGGCTAACATCTTTCAGTCATGTTTAAATAATCACATGTTTTCCTTTTTACCAAAATACTTTAATGATAATCCTACAAGAATCATGAATGAGTCATGTCAACTTCTGCTTGGACATTTTTTTCACCCATTCCAAGAGATGTGACAGTTCCTCATGTTTTCAGTTGCCTCAGGTGGAACGTGTTAGGCAGTCCTTTTGCACATATATCAGTAGTCCAGCGTAACACAGCTTCATCTACTTGTGGGTATTTTGGCTGCCTAGGTTTCACAGAGGTCGTTGTCCTGTTTCTCTATAAAATTAGGATTTGTGGCTATTTCTTTGAAAAACATTTGCTTTACTAATATTAAATTTATGTCTATCTTCTCTGTTTTCAGCCTTTCTACCCACCTAATAACTTCTTGTTTTAGTGCTAAAGCATAATACGAACATTTCATTTTTATTTTCTAATGATTTTAGAGAGAGAGCGAGAGAGAGTGAGTGAGCAGGGGGAGGGGCAGAGGGAGAGAATCTGTTAGGCTCTGTGTTGAGCAAAGATCCTGAAGCAGGACTTGATCTCATGACCCCGAGATTAGGACTTGAGCTGAAACCAAGAGCTGAACACCTAACCAACTGAACAACCCAGGTGCCCCTTAATAAAAACATTTTAAGTGGCAAACTTAATATATGTAGTACCAACAGTGCATGTAACTCAGTTAAAGAGAAAACAATGTAAATAGCTAAGACAGTGTTCTCTGTGCGGTAGCAGAAGCCATATCAAGACTGATAGCTGATCAGCTAGTGTTGTAAAACACCTTCAATTTTAAGACATACCTCAAGCTTTACGTTAAAATGTGGCAAAATGTGACCTTAGAATTTGGCCTGTCTGCCCACCTTCATCCCTCCCTCCAAACTTTTGTGAGCATCCATTGGCTGGAGCCGGGGATCTACAGTAACTAGACAGGTCATTCTAATAGTGGATGGGTAAGGAGTAGGATAGGAGAAGTGAAAGATATAAGGGGAACATAAAACAGAAAGCCCACCCAGAAGTGGTGTTGTGACTGGGTCCTGAAGGATGTAAGCAGTTAGACATTGATGGAAGAGGGTGTGTCAGACGGCAAATGATGGGAAGTGGAAGGAAGAGCATATTCCAGGGTCTAATAAGGCATGGCAGGTTGAGGAATGGGAAGCATGTCTGTATGACTAAAAGATTGATGGAGGAAATGAAAGTGACGTGATAAGTAAGATCAGCATCTGAAGTAAAATACCTGGTGTTCAGGTATTTTAACTAACTCTGCTAACTCTGTGTCTAGGTGCTAGCAATAGTAAGCATACCAAGATGTGAGTATAATTGCTGAGGTTCAATTAAGCCAGAAGTCTGCCATGTTCTTTGCTTTGTAAGGGTCTGAACCCAGGGTGTTGATGAGCAGGTTAAGAGTTATGGCTGGTTGGGAAGTGGATGACTTAGAAGAGCCTCTTACAAGTACTCAAAGGTTTTCAGGCTTGCTGGACATCTTCTTTCCATGGGTTTAGATTTTAAAGTTTACCAAAGAATGCTGACCCAGACGTATGTAGCACCACCTGTCATACTGGAGTACATAGGCCATCCCTGTTGTCAAAAATGGCACAATCTCCTCCTGTGTGTGTGTATGTGTGTGTGGCTAATATTCCAATATATATAAATACCACATTTTCCTTACCCATTCCTCTATTGATTCTTAGGTTTCTTCCAAATCTTAGCTATTGTAAGTGATGCTGCAATAAACACGAGGGTGCATGTATCCTTTCAGATTAGTATTTTTGTATTCTTTGGGTAAATACCCAGTAGTACAATTATTAGATCCTATGGTAATTGTTTAATTTTTTGAGAAACCTCCATACTGTTTTCCACGGCTGCTGCACCAGTTTGCGTTCCCACCATGAGTGCATGAGGGTTCCTTTTTCTCCATATCCTTGCCAACACTTGCTATTTATTTATTAATTTTTTTATTTTAGCCATCTGATAGGTATAAGATGATCTTGCATTGTGGTTTTGACTTGCATTTCCCTGATGACGAGTGATGCTGAGCATCTTTTCATGTGTCTATTGGCCATTTGTTTGTCTTCTTTGAAAAAAAAAATGTCTATTCATGGTCTATGCCCACTTTTAAATCAAATTATTTGGGGTTTTTGTTTTTTGATGTTCAGTTGTAGAAGTCCTTTATATAGTGTGGATACTAACTAGTTATTGGATATATCATTTGCAAATAACTTCTTTCAGTAGGTTGCCTTTTTGTTGATGATTTCCTTCACTGTGCAAAAGCTTTTTGTTTTGGCACAGTCCTAATAGTTTATTTTTGCTTTTGTTTTCCTTGCCCAAGGAGACATATGTAGAAAAGGGTTTCTGTGGTCACTGTCAGATGCCTTAGTGCCTGTGCTCTCTTCCAGAATGTTTACGATTTTAGGTCTTACATTTAGGTCTTTAATCCATTTCAAGCTTATTTTTGTGTATGATGTAAGAAAGTGGTCCAGTTCCATTCTTTTGCATGTAGCTGTCCAGTTCTGATAGCACCGTTTATATTGAAGAATCTGTCCTTTCCCCATTTTATATTCTGGCCTCCTTTGTTACAGATGAATCATAACATAGGTATGATTAATAAGTATAGGTTTATTTCCGAACTCTCCGTTCTGTTCCATTGACCTGTGTCTGTATTTGTGCCAGTGTCATGTCATCCGCACACAGTGACAGTTTTTGTTCTTCCGCATCAATCTGGGTGCCTTTTCTTTCTTTTTCTTGTCCAAATGCTGCAAGTAGGACTTCTGAAGAGTACTATATTGAACAAAAGTGGTGAGAGTTGACACCCTGTTCCTGATCTTAGAGGAAAGTTCTCAGTTTTTCACTGAGATGATATTAGCTGTGGGTTTGCCATATTTGGCTTTTATTCTGTTGAAGTAGGTTTCCTCTAAACCCACTTTGTTGATAGTTTTTATGATGAACAGATGTTGAATTCTGTCAAATGTTTTTTATTCATCTGTTGAGATGGTCACATGATTTTCATCCTTTGTTTTGTTGATGTAGTTTATCATGCTGATTCATTTGTGAATATTGAACTATCCTTGTGTCCCCAGAATAAATCCCATTTGCTCATGGTGATGGTCCTTTTAATGTATTGTTAAATGCAGTTTGCTAGTATTTTGTTGAGGACTTTTACATGTATATTTATCAAGGATGTTGGCCTGTAGTTATCTTGTTTTGTGGTGTCTTTGTCTGGTTTTGGTACCAGGGTAACACTGGCCTCATAGAATGTGTTTGGAAGCTTACCTTCCTCTTCTGTATTTTGGAATAGTTTGAGGAGAACAGGTATTAACTTTTCGTAACCTGTTTGTGAATTCTATGAAATATTTAATCTCTTAAAGGAAAATGAAATTCTATGATCCTTAACCCACTGAGCCACCCAGGTGCCCCATGACCCTTAAAACATTAAAATGGGGAAATAGAACTGAACCACTCTTAGTAAAAGTGAGAAACATAAGCATATATTTAATTTCCCTATTTAAGGAAATTATTCTTTTTGCTAATATTTTCTGAGTACCAAATATATATCAGGCACTTTCTACATATGGGAAATAAAGCAATCAACAAGACAGACAAAAATCCTTGTGACCACAGATATAATACTGTGGGCAGGGTGAAGAGACAATATTTGTTTAGAAATCAACCTAAAGACAAAAAAGTAGCAAACTTACTATTAAACACTATAAAATTTCCAAATTGTTCTTTCAAATTTTAGCAGAAGCTATTTCTTTAAAATGTTCAAATGTAAGGAGGCCACAGCTGGCAATAACTCAATTGTCATTTTTCCTAGATATAATAAAATGCAAAAAAGAAAGAAGTCCTTCCAGTCCTCAGCAATGTCCACTTTGCGTGAACCCCAGGATCTCTAAGGGCACGCCCTTAGCTTTGGTCCCAGCTGCAGCTTTCCTGTGTGCCAAGCCAACCATTGACTCATCCCTGAAATTAAAGAACTTGACTCTTCTGGAAGACAGCACTCCTGTGTCCATCTCTCCCCAAGATTTCATGGCACCCTTTGGCTCCCTCACTTTGAATATGACAGATCAATTTGGAAATGAAGCTAACATGGTCTGCAGTATCCAAAAGCCCTCAAAGACATCATCCATTGCATTCACTGAAGAAAATTACTCTATCATGCTAAATACATCATTTTCAACATTTCTGGTGTGTAACATAGATAACAATCACATTCAGCAAGTATGGCAAGTGCTGGCATTGTACAGTGATTCTCCTCTGATTCTAGAAAGGAGCCACTTACTCACTGAAACACCACAACGCTACTACAAGTATAAACAGGTGGCTCCTGAACCTGAAGACATCTTTACTGGCATAGAGGCTGATCTCACAATAGATCCCCATTGGTTAATGCAAGACCAAATCTCCCTGCAGCTGAACAGAACTGCCACCACACTCAGTACACTGCATATTCAGTACTGCAGTGATGTTCAAGTCACTTTACCAAGGGAAGAAACAAGTCCAGTGAAGCATAAATGGACCATGATTTCCAGAGATAATAATACTAAGCTGGAACGCACTGTTTTGATTGGTGGAACCACTAGTCTAGAATGCCCAGGCCAAGGAGACCCTACCCCACATTTGGAGTGGCTTCTGGCTGATGGGAGTAAAGTGAGAGCCCCATATGTTAGTGAAGATGGACGAATCTTAATAGACAAAAGTGGAAAACTAGAACTCCAGATGGCTGATAGTTCTGACACAGGCGTATACCACTGCATAAGCACCAATTATGATGATGCAGATATTCTCACCTATAGAATCACTGTGGTAGAGCCCTCTTTAGAAGCCCATCATGAAAATGGGGCTCATTATACAGTTTTCACTGGTGAAATACTTGACCTTCCCTGTCATTCTTCTGGTATCCCAGATGCCTCTGTTAGCTGGGTTCTTCCAGGAAACACTGTGCTTTATCAGTCCTCCAGAGACAAGCAAATTCTGAACAATGGCACACTAAGAATATTACAGATCACCCCAAAAAACCAGGGTTATTACTGTTGTGTAGCAGCCAACCCATCAGGGGTTGACTTTTTGATTAGCCAAGTTTCAGTCAAAACAAAAGGGCAAAGGCCAGTAGAGCTTAATGTAGAAAAAGATGGATCTGGATTTGATGAGGCCAATCCCACTGCCCATCTTAAGGACCCACCAGCTGTGCAACTCCTTACATCGGCTCCAGTGAGAGTCGAGACTGGAAAACAAGTCTTGAGCACAAGTAAAAAGCATAACTATCGTGAGTCAATACACCGGCGGCGAGGAGATTCACTAAATCGACATTTTAGGGAGCACAGGAGGCCCTTCTCTTCCTCTGCTCGAAGAATTGACCCACGGCACTGGGCAGCACTTTTGGAAAAAGCTAAAAAGAATACTATGCCAGAGAAGCAAGAACATACTACAACAAGACCCCCTCCAGTGGTCACCCAACTCCTGAATATACCTGGTGAGGAAATAGACTCTTCAGGCATGCTCCCTCCAGATGAGGAACTGATGGTCCTGGCAACTAAGGCTCCTAGTGTTCTGGCAAGGACAGTGATTGCCAATTCCAGAAAAATACCTGATACCTCTGTGACAAATATAAGTGCTGTCACTGAAGTCTTTCCAATTGTGGGTCCACAAATCCTACCACCTGAAAAACCAATAGATTTCAAACCATCTCCTATTAAAACTACAACCATGTCAAAGAATATAAACCCAACCTTATTAAGCAAAATGCGAGGCACAACCAATGAAAATTTCTCCAATATCTTTCCTCTATTACCTGAAGCAACACAATTTCAGGAAGCTGACAACACTGGGAAGAAAAAAGAGCATTTACAAAGTACACTCCCAAAAACAATGGGGACTATAAGCAAAGATGTCAGTATCAAAATGCTGAGTAGTGCTAACAGCAAAGCTGATATATTCGTAGGGTCAGTAAATGCCACAAATAGTCATCAGACATCTGTAACAAGAGTCAGTGACCCCAAGATTAATCACTTCTATCCAGCCATCATTCAAAAGCTTAACACCTCTGAGATACCTTCGGGCCCATACACTGCTGCTCATTCTCAGTCACAGATTCCAAGAAATAGTACAACTAACATCCTGCTAACATCCAGGCGCTTTGGAAGACGGAGGAAAATTTGGGGTAGGGGTCGAATTATCAGCCCATATAGAACTCCAGTTCTTCGACAGCATAGATACGGCTTTGTGAGACCAACATTCAGAGTTTCTTCTGAAGAAAGCACTACTGCATTTTCAGCCACAGAGGCCAGTGTGGTGTGCCCATCCTGTTCTCCCAGGGAAAGGCTCACCCCTGCTGCAACAGCATTTTCTTTTCCAAGTTCTTCCCCCATCAGGCTCACCAAAGCTGAAAGTGCCAGAGTCACAGAAGAGTCTACAATTCTAGTCCACAATCCATCATTACTATTTGAGAACAAACCAAATGTAAATATTGAGAAAACAATACCCACAATAAAATATTTCAGTGCTGAAAGTACACAAGTGACTCCAACTGACGCAGTTATGACTCATGCCCCCAACTCCTTACCTGAGGAAAAAACTCCTGTTTCAAACAATGATTACCCGAGTGTGTCTAATACCAGCGAACTTCAAAGGGAGTCAATGATTGTATCATCAGTTCCAGATCCCACCACCAAGCCATCTATGTCTACTACTACAGCTATTACAAGATTTTTAAGAAGGAAAATTCCCTGGCATCAGAACTTTGTAAATAACCATGTCCAAAAAGAGAGGTTAAAGAATCAGCATCAATTTAGCTCACCAAAAAACACAGCCACAGTGCTTACTAAAATATCTCCTGCTTTACCCACGGCTAACGTTTCCCCTTTCCATTTCACAACACTCTCAGCAAGTGTGATGCAAATTCCATCTATAACATCAGCTACAACTCACCAAAATATCACTGAAACACACAGTCCTATAAGTCTCCCAACAATGAAGAAGCTGCCCTTTCCACCAGTTTACCTTACACCTCCTAGTATCTCAAGCAATGAACCAAGTACCAATTTCATATCTAAGCGGACAGCCAGGCTAACTGTTCCTCCTACTGCCCCTGCATCAGTCATTATCAGTAAAACCCAAAGAGCCAGACCCAGCACACGAAACATACAAAGAAAAAAGGAGCCTCTGAGGAACAGGAATGACCCACACTCCTTTCCCAGTCAGAGTTCCGGCTTCACTGTATCCACTACTATGACACCTCCTGATCTAACTGCGGCTGAAACTTCAACCACGCCCCCCTTAGAAAACATGAAAGGAATTTCAAGTACAATGGATCTTTATCCAAGAATGCTTAGTCTGACAGACATAACTGAAGAAGGACCCCAAGAGAATACTCAGGTTTTGAAGAGCAGAATTGTTTCTGAAATCACTTTGTCCGGCAAACTACACCAGAGCACAACTAGGAACACAATCATTAGACACTCAACCATGCCACCATTCCTGAGTAGTAGTGCTGCTCCAATGCCAATTCCCACCTCCCATCCCTTGAATAATCAAAGTGCTGTAACAGACAACATGGCAACTCCCGCTTTTAGGATGATGACAAATACAGTGGTCAAACCACGTGAACACTCTAGGCACAATGCTAATCCACAGCAGTTAGCAGTAGAGGTTGCAACATCTCCCAAAGTTCGCCCAAATGTCAAGGTCACAAGTGGAGCCACCCACTTTATCTACTCCAATCTGTTTCATTCTACTTCCATGCCAGCCCCAGTAACAGTTAAACCACAGAATTCTAAACTGACTTCCACTCCGTGGTCAGAAAACCACTTCTGGCAGAAGTCATACCCAGAAATTGCTAACAAAGGCAAAACGCCAATAGTGAGCATATTGCCTAGTCCAGGCTTGCCAGAGGACATCACCCATGCTTCAGACTGGGATATTAAAAAGACTGCAAAGAAAAATGGCTTTGATAAGACACAAATTCAAAAAATAACAACCTCTGAACTCCTTCCCTTTGATTCTTTGTCTAGGAATATATTTGAAAGGCCCAGAATAGTTGGAGGAAAAGCAGCAAGTTTTACTGTTCCTGCTAACTCAGATGCCTTTCTTCCTTGTGAGGCTGTCGGAAATCCCCTGCCCACCATCCTCTGGACTAGAGTATCATCAGGTATCTGACACTCTTGGTGGTTTTTTTGGTTGTATTTTTTTTGTTTTATTTATTTTTTATTTATTTATTTATTTTTTACTCTTAGTCTTCCTTAGTCATAAAACAAGGAAAAGATTGTGTTATGTTTCAGGGTTACACATCCAAAGAATCGACACCAGTTTCAAATCTCTCCAGGATACAGAAACTATTGATATTCTCATTAGACATTTGCTGCGTAACTTTTTTTGCTCATTAGAAGGTTTTAAAGGATGTTAATTAAGAGTATTTTTTGTAATGCTTTGAAAGCAGATACAAGAAATATGATTTGAAAAATAGAAGGGCCACTGTATTGAACCATTAAGACTTTTCAAATTAAAATTATGGAAATAAAAAATTTTTAGGAATATTTTAACACTCTTACCACTAAGTGTCCTAATTTTAAATATATTTGCTCTCAATAGCCTAACAGTACCCCCAAAGCTTTCTTCTTGAGACTTCCTCTTGAACAATTTGTGTTCTATTTAAACTCTGATGACTTATGACTACAAATTTCTTTCTTATCAGGATTTGATTTATCTAAAAGGAAACAGAATAGCAGATTCCAGGTGCTGTCCAATGGCACCCTCGCCATACAGAGGGTGGGCATTCAGGACCGTGGACAGTACCTGTGCTCGGCATCCAATCCGCTTGGCACTGACCGCCTTCATGTCACGTTATCCGTGGTTTCCTATCCCCCCAGGATCCTGGACAGACATACCAGAGAGATCACAGTCCACTCTGGAAGCACTGTGGAACTGAAGTGCAGAGCTGAAGGTAGACCAAGTCCTACAATTTCCTGGGTTCTCGCAAACCAAACAGTGGTTTCTGAGTCATCTGAGGGGAATGGGCAGACCCTGGTGACATCTGACGGAACGTTGGTCATCAACAATCTCAGCATTTATGACCGGGGCTTTTACAGATGCATGGCCAGCAACTCAGCTGGCCAGGATTCACTGCAGGTCAAAATACAAGTCATCGCCGCCCCACCTGTTATTCTAGAGCAAAAGAGGCAAGTCATTGTAGGGGCTTGGGGTGAAAGTTTGAAATTGCCCTGTACTGCCAAAGGAACTCCTCAGCCTAGTGTTCACTGGGTCCTCTCTGATGGCACTGAAGTGAAACCACTGCAGTTTATAAATCCCAAGTTGTTGTTATTTGCAAATGGGACTCTCTATCTAAGAAATGTAGCCTCTTCAGACAGGGGCACTTATGAATGCATTGCTACCAGTTCCACTGGCTCAGAGAGAAGAGTGGTAATTCTTACAGTGGAAGAGCAAGAAACCATCCCCAGGATAGAATTTGCATCCCAGAGGTGGACCGAGGTGAATTTGGGGGATAAATTACTACTGAACTGCTCAGCCATTGGGGAACCCAAACCCAAAATAATCTGGAGGCTACCATCCAAGGCTGTTGTCGACCAGTGGCACAGGTAAACCATACCTTTGTGTTGAGATTATCTTCTTTATCTATTTCGCTGTACAATTTCTGAAATGGAAAAGGTGATACAGTGAGGCCAACAGTAGATTTAGAGAGCTCATAGACTCTGCACATAAAAGTAACTCTTTCTAAAGAGACCTAATCCTTTTGAGGTTAATGTTACATGTAAAAATGAGGCTTCTTACATGCTTAACTCTAAGGGCCTGCTATTCAATTCTTACTGAATTTACACAATAGTTAAAGGCAGATTAACAATTTCATTTGCTCTCATACTTGTGACAGCTTTAAAATGGTAACCACAGAAAGGTCTTTATAATTTCTCTATCCAAAAAGAGGAGGGAATTTTGTAATGCAATCAAAATTCTGTGTAATTTTGAATACAATTCCCACTACCTGTGCAAAACCCATAATGCAACTATGGAAAGCATTAAATCTGTGATGTGAATAACAGGTAAGTTCAAAATTTAGGTTGTTAAGGAAAAGGTCTAAAACACTTACTGGCTGTTAAGCCAGTTTTGGAAAATGGAAATTTTTATCAAGAGGCATGAAAAAATTTAAGGAATCTCTTAAAAAGTTAACCCAAAGTAAGTATGAAGAGTGTTCTAAAACATGTTACTTGTATCTCAGAATAATCTTAACCAGGTATTTCAACAGATCCTTCAGGTATAAAAACAGCAAAGAAATTAAGTAGGTCGTTTATATTTTGCGTGGGTAAGTATTTATGGGACACATGGTGTTCAAATTGTGGAAGAGGCAGCAGAGTGTATAAAGATCACAGATGGGGCACCTGGGTGGCTTGGTCAGTTGAGCGGCTGGCTCTTGATTTCTACTTGGGTCATGCTCTTGGGGTCATGGGATCAAGCCCTACACCAGGCTCTCTGCTCAGCAGGAAGTCTGCTTGAGGTTCTCTCTCTCTCAAACAAATAAATCCTAAAAAATAAATAAAGATCACAGGTGCTACCATGGGCCCACCAGAGGTACTGGCATTTCTTTCTTTTATAATTCACCTTGTTTGCCAACTGAACACCTCAATTATTATTTTGCCACTAAGCTCAAAAAGGTAAGAATATTTTTTACGTAGAAATTTTATATATATCAAATAAAAGGGGCAATTTATTGCAAGAAAAAGAAAGTCCTTGCTGTTTCCATTTCACAGCTTCTAAAGTTTGAATTTTAGATTCTAAAAATGCAAAAACATTCATCATAGCTATGTTTATGAGAGCATACCCCACCCATGACCAGACTAAGCAAAACCCTGTCACTTTCTTAAAGCCTACTTGTCACCTGAATGAAAAAGCCTTTTCTGGGTTTTTAAATAGTCTCAGACTTGGAACACCACCCGTCTTTCTCCAGTACTTTCAACACATGTGACCTGTTTCAGCACAGAATGGTTTCCTCTCGGTCAGAACCTCGCTCTTCAGAACCTCAGAGCTTGTTACAAAAGCAGCTCAGGTGCCAGCCCAGACGTGCTGTGTCAGAATCTGCACTTTAAAAAGATACCTGGATGAATCACATGCTCCATAAAATCTGAGAAGCATTGCTTTAGAAGGTCTACAGATGCTTTCTTTTACTTGGGGAATGCTCTATTTTAAAAAAGTAAATTTTCTCTGAAAAACATCACTTTATCAAAAGGAACAGTTATAGTCTCTTCTTACATATTACCACCTCCAGATGCATCAGATTTGGGGATAGGACAAGGTCACTCTAAATCAGTGGTTTTCCAAGGATGCAGTCCCCTTGCCAGTAGCATTAGCGTTGCCTAAGAACTCGGTGAGTCAGAAACCGATTCTCTTTTAATAAGCGATCTGTGTTCTTAAAAGCCTTCTAGGTGATTTTAGTGCCTGCTAAAATTTGAGACTGGTGCTCAAACTTTCTTGTTCGTAAGAATCACAGTCACCTGGGACATTTGTTACTCAGTGGGTTCCCAGATCCCTGGCCAGATCGAGTGAATCAGAATCTCTGAAAAGTAAAAGCCAGGAAACATGCATGTTAAATGAGGCAGGCACCATGTGATACTGACGCCCGGGATCAGAGAACTGTTTTTGAGAGCCAAGACTGAGAATAGTGGTTCTCAGACTTGGCTGAACAAGAGAACCGTTGGAAAACTGAGACTCCTGATGCCTAGGGCCACACTCCACACCAGTTATATCAAATTCTGGAGGTGAGCCTCGTCTGATGCTCCATAAATGATTTTCATATGCATCTAACTTTGAGAAGCATTAGGAAGGAATATCAGATGGTAGTAGAACATGGTGAAAAACAGGAGTTTGGGAACCAGCCTGTGACCTGAGGCGTTACTAAAGCTATTAAAGTGTCTAAATACTAAGGCTCTCTAAATAAAGTATTCCCGGCTGTACAGTGAGGAACTACTTAAAGATTTAAAAATAACAGCAGTACCTTTTGTAATGTACCACAATGATCCCGGTTTTAGCACCAATTCAATTTTCGCCAGTCTTTCTGAAAAGCTAAATTTGGTTTTAGCAGGAAAGATGTGCCATCTGGTGGCTCACTGTGGTAACGGCATGCTGTGTAATAACTTCATGGAGAAAAACTGTACTGCACACAGCTGGACAAAACGCAGAGACCAATCGCTTTACAGCTGCTCGCAAAGGTCAGATGCGGCAGGAGGCTTCTAACGAGTCTTACTTACCCTGGCACCTCCTCTCTTCATAGCAAAGCTGAACTTATTTTGCAACAAAATAACTCTTAATTATTTTGTTACTAAACTTTTTTTAAAAAATAGAATCTGGCATCTTTTCTGAGCCAAGTCTGCATGGAACCATGGAAGTTCTTTATGGACACATCACAAGGCAATTATTTGATCCGTAAAATGGTCAAGAAAGTCCTGTGTCTAAGGCATCCAATATTTCTAGCATTCTCAGCATTGTATCTTCCAAACCACCATTGTAAAGGAGTTTCATTTCACTAAAATCTAACTGTTGTTAATTTTCTCTCTCAGGAAATGGCTTAAGAGACAGTAAATAAGTAGTGCTGATTTTAATTTTATTGCAACAGTTTAAGAGAATGTCCATAAAGCAAATCCTATGTAAATAAGGACAACTCCCCTCACCCCTTGCTAAGAGCTGCACACTCAAATCTGTCTCTTATCTCCTTAGAATGGGCAGCCGCATCCATGTCTACCCAAATGGATCCTTGTTTATTGGCTCAATAACAGAGAAAGATGGTGGTGACTACTTGTGTGTGGCCAGAAACAAAATGGGGGACGATCTGATACTGATGCATGTGAGCCTCCGACTGAAACCAGCCAAAATTGATCACAAGCAACATTTTAAAAAGCAAGTATTTCATGGGAAAGATTTTCAAGTTGACTGTGAGGCTTCCGGCTCCCCAGTGCCTGAGATATCTTGGAGTTTGCCTGATGGAACGATGATAAACAACGTGATGCACGCTGATGACAGTGGCCGCAGGACCAGGAGGTATACCCTTTTTGACAATGGAACCTTGTACTTGAACAAAGTTGGGATAGCAGAGGAAGGAGATTATACTTGCTATGCCCAGAACACTCTGGGGAAGGATGAAATGAAGGTGCACCTAACAGTGATAACAGCTGTCCCACGGATCCTCCAGGGTTACAAGACCAACACGAGAATCAGGGCTGGAGACACAGTGGTCCTTGACTGTGAGGTCATTGGTGAACCCAAACCAAAAATATTTTGGTTGCTGCCTTCCCATGACATGATTTCATTCTCTAAGGATAGGTACACATTCCATGCCAATGGGTCTTTGTCCATCAACAAAGTGAAATTGCTCGATTCTGGAGAATATGTGTGTGTGGCCCGAAATCCCAGTGGGGATGACACCAAAATGTACAAGCTGGATGTTGTCTCCAAACCTCCACTGATCAACGGTCTGTATACAAACAGAACGGTCATCAAAGCCACAGCTGTGAGGCATTCCAAAAAACATTTGGACTGCAGAGCCGAAGGAACACCTTCTCCTCAAGTCATGTGGATCATGCCGGACAATATTTTCCTCACAGCCCCATACTATGGAAGCAGAATCACAGTCCATAAAAATGGAACCTTGGAAATTAGGAATGTGAGGTTTTCAGATTCGGCAGATTTTATCTGTGTGGCTCGGAATGAAGGAGGAGAGAGCGTGCTGGTGGTACAGTTAGAAGTACTGGAAATGCTACGACGACCAACATTCAGAAATCCATTTAACGAAAAGATTGTTGCCCAGCTTGGAAAGTCCACAGCATTGAATTGTTCCGTTGATGGAAACCCACCACCTGAAATAATCTGGATTTTACCAAATGGCACCCGATTTCCCAATGAACCACAAACTTCTCAGTATCTGATAGCAAGCAATGGTTCTTTTATCATTTCTAAAACGACTCGGGATGATGCAGGGAAATACCGGTGTGCGGCAAGAAATAAAGTCGGCTACATTGAAAAATTAATTGTGTTAGAAATTGGCCAGAAGCCAGTGATTCTTACTTATGCACTAGGAACAGTTTACTGTATCACTGGAGAATCTCCATCACTGCACTGTGCGTCCGATGGAAGCCCTAAGCCACATACCAAATGGACTACGCCAAGCGGTTATATAATAGATAGGCCTCAAAGCAGTGGAAAATACATACTGCATGAAAATGGCACCTTAGTCATTAAAGAAGCAACTGCTTATGACAGAGGAAACTATGTCTGTACGGCTCAAAATAGCATTGGCCATGCACTGATCACTGTTCCAGTAATGGTTGTAGCCTACCCACCCCGAATTACAAATCGCCTACCCAGGAGCATTCTCACAAGGATAGGAGCAGCCGTCCGACTCCGATGTGTGGCCCTGGGAGTCCCCAAGCCAGAAATCACATGGGAGCGGCTGGACCATGCCTTGCTCTCCATGACAAATAAAAGGGGGACTCACGGACTTGAGCCTTTTCACCCCCAAGGTACCCTCACCATTCAGAATCCCCAAACCTCGGATTCTGGGATCTACAAGTGCACAGCAAGGAATCCACTTGGTATTGATTATGCAACAACATATGTTCAGGTAATCTGACCTGAAATAAAAATTGAACAGAGTCAACATCTGGACAGAGTTTATTTTTTGGAAGAAGTTTAATCAAAGGCAGCCATAGGCATGTAAATGAATTTGAGTACATTTACAATATTAAATTTATAATGGACATGCAAAAGAAAAAAAAAACTTGTAAATAAATGCAGTATGACTGATGGTGATTTCATTAATTGATCTCCAAACAAACTTTTAACTTAAGGCACTTTTATTTTGCCAACAAATAACAATGAACATTAAGGTAAAACTGTCCACCATAAAATAACAAATGGCTAATGTATCTGAATTCTTCATTAAAGAATGGACTTTTTTCTTTCACTACCAGTTGCCTAGTGTCTACCTTCTATCAATGTTACAAGCATGGCACTGAGAAGAGAGACAATGGAAAAGATTAAATTTGCAGTCTTGATTGTAAATTTACCATTTTGATGTACAGGTATTCTGTGTCCGGTTTAGAAATATTTTAGTAAAACCTAGAGAAAAAAAACTGAACAGTTTTGATTATGATTCTCTATTTTGTGTACATGGAAAATTTTCATTGATGGGGAATGCAAAAATGTTTTAATAACTGCATTTAAAATACATGTAAAAAGCAACTTAACACCTATACATCATAAAAGGTGAAAAGAGGGTTGATGACTTCATTACTGAAATAAACTCGTTAAAAATTAGGCTTCAAAAATACAGTGAAACTTCCTCACTTCAAAATCAAGCACAGGCATCCTTGTTTGAGGCTCTTTATAAGGAAAATATTCTGAGGAGGAACCATTGCTTTATCAACATGTTATCTCATTAAGTGATAATACTTTATGGGAGAGGAAAATGGGAAAATCTAGATCTGATATATAAATACATATAATGAAGTTTCATTGTACTTAAAATTTGATCAAATGTACACAAAATGTTGCTTTTTGTAATCCAATGTGAATTGAGTTGGGGAACATTATGATTGATTTTTTCTAATTCCTGAGGCTGGGATGTTCCAGTGTAATTTGTCCAGAATTTATTCAAATATTTGCCAGTTATTTAAAGTGGAAAAAAAAAAAATGCCATAGGTCTTCCTCGGATATCTCAGCACACAAAACACAACAATTTTGTCCTGCTGATGGGGGGGCTTGCTTCATTGCGTTTTCAGCTGGCTCCACCTAAGAGGTGACCTGACTGCCATTATCTCGGATGCTGGCACCCTGTGGCCACAAGGGTCAAAGGACTCTCATTCTCACGGTGACCTCCTTCCACTTCCCGGCCAAAAGGAGTACGTAAGAGTGACAAATGGACGGTACTAGGAATGAGACTCGAGTGTAAACAGGTCTGTCTAAAGAATTCTGACGCCCAACTACATTCAATTTCAAAGTCTTATTTTTAAGTGAAAAGGAGGTCTTCATCTTATCCTAGGATAATTTCCTACATTAAAAAGCAAATTGCCAGTTTCTGTCAAAGGACAGGGTTTTCCCTTGTGTGTGATCATTTTAATGCAAATTAATGCACTTGCTAATAAGAAAGAAACCTCTCAGGATGTGGGTTTCAGTGGAAGTAAACATGCTAAAGACTAGATTAAAAATTCCAGTTGTTCTCTTTATAATGCACAGGGGTAAGCCAGTCCCAGGTTTTTCCTCAACTTTCCATAGAATCTGAACTACAGAGCCTTACCATGACTTAGCTTGTCACCTGAAAAGAAAAGGACACAACAAGAAAAAAAGTATACCCCACAGCTTTCATGTGCAAAATGATTAATAAATTAATTTCACTACCTTATGCAAAATATAAAGTGCATACGAATGCTATGCAATTATAACACTCATTCTTGAAACAATATGACTGCTGTTTGCGATACTGAACTTTAAAAATATATGGTTCAAATTGAAAACTGGCATTTTAAATACCAATCATTCTCGAAAAGGAAATCAGGACGGAACAGAACTTACTCACTAGGCACAACATTCACATTTCGGTTGTTTTGCCAAGGCAATCATTATATGGATAAATTACTTTGAAGAAAAATAACTTCATGGACTCTATGTAGGATTCTCAAGAGGAAAACAAAAACAAAAACAAAACCTGATATACAAAACCAGCTGAAAAGTAAAGATCTGTCTTCTGAAAGCAGATAGAGTATGTTAATTTCGTGAAAAGAATGGTCTTTAATGTTTTGGCAAAGTCTTTTCCAGCCCAGAGTAAACATGAAATGAGCAGGCTGGAGGGAACTATTTCACAGTGTACAAAGCAGTTCACATGGATGCTGCCACAGCAAAAGTAAGCGGACATGTATTTGAGGTCGTTTGCATGAGTCAAACTTTGCAATGAGTAACTCACCTAGGAAGATATAAATTATTTATATAATGATTTGCAAAAGAAATGATCTAAAGTCGTACTAGCTACATTTTAAAAAAGTAGTTCTACATGGTTTGCTCATTATAGACAAATCTATTCACAGTATGCTCAACTACATTACATGTAAAATCATATGGCAA
Organism: Mustela erminea; assembly: GCF_009829155.1. Classification (NCBI taxonomy): domain Eukaryota; kingdom Metazoa; phylum Chordata; class Mammalia; order Carnivora; family Mustelidae; genus Mustela; species Mustela erminea. The sequence goes on from NC_045614.1 coordinate 143,481,712, forward strand.
AAGGAAATGAGTTAACACAAAACATGGGAAAATATCCCCCACATGTTTTAAAATGCCCTGCAATTTTCACATTCAAAATTTTATGCATCTAAATCTAAAAAAATATTATATGGAATACTCTTAAGTTACACAAACTGATAATAATTTACTGTATTTTTTTACTCTAATAGGAGCAAATTACCACATACTTCAACAAAGTTAAAATAGTTACTATTTCTTTATAATAAATTTGATGTATAATTTACTTGTGCTTTTTGCACCAATTTATAAATACAGTATATGCAATACACAACCAAGACACCAACATTAATAATTAAATTCAAAATAGCAAATACTTACCATACAAAATAAACAGCAAATACATCTTTATGAAAACCAGAGCCTTCTGGACTTGGGGGCCAGATTCTCTGGAAACCACATCAAATTTGAGCACTTGGAATCTCAGGCCAGCAGCAGGATTATTTTTTCTCAAGTTGGCATAAGGTTCAGGAGAACCAAGAGTCATTTTTGCCAACTCTAGCAATAAAGAGTTGGAACAATCCCACTGTGGTTCGTTCAGGCCTTTAGAATTGACATGTTGTACCTTTACAAAGACTCTGGCCAATGCTCCTGCCACTGAAAACAAATCTGAGTACAGCTACTTCTAAGAGGCTTCCACATATCTGAGGGTGGCTCTCATGGAAGCCTGGGTTGAAGTTCTTGGTCTAAGAAGTTTAAGTACTAAGCAACAATCTGTTTCAGCACCTTTTGACCACAACAAAAGCAAAGAAAAATCCTACATAAATAAGAACACAGTTTATAAAGTGCTTATGAAATTACAAACATTTCAAATCAGAGCAATGCAAATAGATGTCCTTTTCACCACCAAAGGTGAAAGCAGAATAAAGGGGTCACTCTCCTGTTAAGATCTGACACGCCTTTCAAATCAGTAGTTTGGTCCAGCACAGTTTGGGGGGAAGAAGAAAACAACAAACTTCATCATTAATGAATACATACATATTTTAAATCCACCATAATTCATTCTTTCTGTGAGATTCAAAAAAAAGCACCAATTTCAAATGATCTGCTACCACGCTCTTCCTGGAGTAGGCCCACATGATCCACATTTTCATAACCTACTTTAAAGTTGAATTTAACCAAAAAACCCCAAACCACACTTCCTCCTCTTTGTTTTAAATACCTCCTCTATATGAAATGTAGCACAAAATATAAGAAAACTTCAAAGAAAGGAAAGAACAAAGGGACATTTCCAGAGATGACTGATGCATTAAATTTGATTTCAGTGCAAACATAAAACTCTATGTCTTGTCCTCTTCCAGATTCAGAAGTGTGATGGATGCCCATAGGGAGTCACTCCTTGCTGTGGCTGGTTACCTAATGGGAAAAATAAATTCAAATAAAATCGCAAATGCAAAATTATGCCACAGATAAGTGTTACCCTCTTGTTCTCCATACCAGTCTCAAGAATAGGAGAACAGACTGACTGGCCAAGGAGTGCCCACTAGCTGGGGGACCTGGGCGGGAAGGGCCGAACACCGTAACCACATGCACAACGCCTGCCCTCCATGGCACCCGGCTCTCCGTCAGAGCTGTCATAGTCCTACACCAGCCAGCACAAAGCCTGTGGACCGTAACCAGCCCCTCTAAAGCCTGTGTGTCTCAACTAAGAAACAACTCAATACTAACATACAAAAGGGCTCTGAGTATTGTAAAATACTGAAAGTTCCCAAAACGTTTATAAAACAGATCAGAGATTGGACTTTAACACGCACATTATAGTAAGTGAGAGAAGTAGCATGAAATAGGGTAATCTTCTACAAATGGCCATATAAGATATGTAAGAGGGAAGTGTGTAAGGGTGTCCACATGTGCGACAGTGACTATGTGCACGGACTCAGGTGTGTGCCTATCTATGGGTATATGTACATGTGTGCAAACTCACACACACACATACACACAAACAGAAAAACTAAAGAAGAGCAGGCAACCAAAAAAATGACGGACTTAGAAATAACTACTGCTTCCCCAACTCTGGTGGGACTATTCCAATCCAGAGGCTCCATTCACACGGGTTATGATGCAAAAGGGGCCTCTGGAGTTGTGCAGTGGGCAGTTCAACAGCAGAGGTTGGCGTGCTGCTAATAGCAGGGAGCAGAGTGTAGTGAAGAGGTAGGCTCCGGAAGGGAACCACCTGAGTTCAAGTGCCAGCTCTGCCCCTTACCTGTAGCTGAATAACCTTGTGCAGATGAGTCAATCTCCCTTTTCTTTAGCTGTTTCCTCATCTATGGTATGGGAATAGTAATACCTTGGCTCATGGGGCAGTTTAGCAATTAAGCGCATTAATCTATGTAAAGTCAGAGTGCCTGGGTCCCAGAAAGAGCTCCATAAATGACAGATGGAAAACAAAACACAAAAAACAACAAAAAAACCCCCTGCACATCATGAGCTCTGGGAAACAGGAAATAGTAGATACACTCCCAAAATAGGTGTCAGTGCATAAAACTCATAGGTACTTACTTCTAAACACTAGAAAAAAATCTAAACTCTAAGCATATTGTCTCTGCCTTAAAATTAGATTGCCTCTTCAGCCATGTGAAAGTAGGAATTCTTAAATAAAACAACAGAATTTTAACCACACATATAACAGACCACACCTACTGAAGAGTAGTTAGAAAGGAAGACCAATCTAAATGATTAAACAAACGAAATGAGGTTAAAAGAGGGGAATATTTTTAAAGAAAAGAAAGAAAAAAGAAGAAACAAAACAAAACAAAACAAAAAACCTCAGTTATGCCCTGGTAGAGATACAAGGTATATGAGGGGCATTTCCTCTGCCAGGAAATCAACACAGACAGCAGCCAGGCAGAAAATTAAGACCAAACCCAAGTGGCCCCTCAGTCCTAACTGACCCTCCTCCTGACAGGATCCTACCAGAGTCGCACAGCTGTCTTTGGGACTAGCTGGCCTTCACTCCGTAACTCCAACGCACGTAACAGGGGACCTAGGAGAAACTGCCAGTCCCCCTAGTCTCCTCACTGCATGAGCGAACAAGTACACAATCCAGATAATGGTGGGAGTGTTGGAACCGAATTCAGACTTCCCAAGCCCCAGGCCAATATTCTTTGCATCACAGGGGGCTGGTTCCCATTTCTAAAAATATTTCCTGTGACAGCAGCACATGGGGGATTCCATTCATGAGTGCTCAAGGACGGCATCTAGAAGGGAGTGCTAGAATGCATTGTTGGCATCGCTCTAGAGAGAAAGCACGATTTAAAAAAAAAAAAAAAAAAAATCACACCAGCACAGCCAGCAAAATTAGTGGGGACAAAGTGCCCTGCTCTGCTGCCTGTAGTTTAGCAGGTTGTGAATTCTCTGCACTGCTGTCAGAAGGACAGGACTGCACAGTGGCAAGAACAGTTATGGCCCTAGTGACCAGGAGACAGGTCTAGGGCTGGCTACTCTCGATGGGAGACTCTGGGGAGGCCACCTCCTTTGTCTGCATGCTTGAGGCATCAGCTGAGTTGGTCTCTGAACCTTCCAGCTTGATATAAAGAGTACCTGCACTGCCCCATGGGTCTCCCCCATGAAAAGACATATTTCCAGGTACAGACAGAAGCAAGAAGAAAACATCTTCACTGAATTCAGAAAAAAGACCAAGACTTTGCAGCGGCAGCGGGAGAGTGGGCAAGCATTATACCCAAACCAAACCAAGCCAAGCCAAGCCAAGCCAAGCCAGCCTGGACTCGAATGAAGATGAACATGGTACTGAAGGAAGACAGTGCAGTGTGTGAGGAGCCACCATGTGTGTTCTGCTCGCGAGGAGCCATGTGCTCTGTGACGTGGTGTACTTACTGGAAAGCTGCTTCTGGAGCTGCCGCACCAGGGCCGCCGTCTGCTGCTGCTGCTGGGTCTGTTGCAAGCCTTGCCTGGGGAACTGGAAATGTGACAGAAGACAGGATGGTGGTCAGCCTGCACGGCCTGGAGTGGACGAGGACAGGGACTACGAGCCGGGCTCGGTCCACAACACACCGCCCATTTTCCCATCAAAGTGCAAAGCCCGGCAGGCGTACGTTAATTTTTGTCTACACCCTGATGTACACCTGGGGAGCATCTGAAGTGTCCAATCCTTTCAAAATCCCACTCTCTGGGTGGTCACTTCACATTGATTGGAAGACACGTGATGAAGGAGTCCACTCCAGGGGTGGCCCCAGATGTCAGACCTCCTTGTTATCTCATCCTTCACGAGCTGGCCAGTTAGGGTCAGGCCATCATAAACCATTTTCCTTGGCCACGTCAAAGCTCTCTGATGGGAGGATTTGTTCAAGCACCACAGGCCTTGCCTTGTATGGATGGAGACAAGAATCTGGTGAGGCAGAGCAATGCCCTCCGTCTAGGACCCACTTGGAGCTATGTCCTCCCAGGGAATGCTGGATGAAGGTCAGCCAGTGTTATTATTTTCTCAGATACAAAGCAGGAGAATAGCACCTTGCCCATTTTTTGTTTTTTCTTTCTATTGACCGAATCAAGAGGGAAAAATAAAGTAAAACTCCAACTTTCATTCATGTGGAAATGTTAGTAAAATAAAGTGCTTTCCTTTCTATTCAGTGGTTTCTATGTTTATTTGGAAATACTACCTATTTAACAAAACCAAATATGCTACCATGTACTCAGCAGTGTTCTAGACACTGTATGTATACATTAGCCCACTTACACCTGAACAGGTGATACCTATCCTCAATCCTTTATCCGAAGTCCTTGTATATACAATTTACTATGACACATCCATAATATACAGACTGACCAAGTCCTAAGACAGTACTACATAATCAGATACTAAATTTCTTCAACAGAACACACAACTAGTCCTATCAGGCAGAATAAATGAAAAAAGACTTAGGTAAAAAAGACTCAGGTCAGCCTTTGCTATTCAGTAAGTTACAAATAAAATTTCCATTTCAAAATAAAATGTCTTAATTCAGTTTGAATTTTAGAAATGAATATAAGGGATTGTGAACCTTACTACTATTACTCTCATTTTACAGCTGAGGGAAACGAGACTCCACGGTGTGCAGTCACTTGCCCGTGATCCCTGTACATAATGGGGCAGGGATTCAGACAAAGCCTTCTGGATTCAGAACTTTCTACCTTAACTGTGATCCAGTGTTATCTTTAATTGGGAATATTAGCTTCCAAATATTAATTTACTTGGAAATAAACACAGATTCCAAATGGTGGGCTGCAAGGATGTCTAACCTTTTTTTTATTTATTTATTAGAGACTTTATTTATTAGACTTTATTTATTAGAGAGCAAGCGCACATGCACACAGCCAGGGGAAATGGCAGAGGAAGAGGGAGAAGCAGACTCCCCGCTGAGCAGAGAGCGGGATGTGGGGCTCAATCCCAGGACCCTGGGATCATGACCTGAGCCAAAGGCAGAAGCTTAACCAACTAAGCCACCCAGGTGCCCGATGTCTAAACTTATCACTTTACTAACTAACATACTGCGGTACCCAGTGCATAAATATCTAACATTCATTCATTCAACAGATACTTAGCTGTCTTCTTTTATACTCATTTAAAATCTGCTCCAAAGAGAGTAATTCGCAGAATAAAACATGGTAGCGATCCCCTCAGTATATTTTGAGCAACCTGGGGGGTAACCAATAAATAGGAAGCTCACGTGCCCGGGTGTGTGAGTACGCATGCGCATGTGTTAGCAGGTAGCGGGTGTTCTGCTAGGTGGTCTGAAGAGAGGATAGCCTCCGGAGGACCCCAAGGCTATTGGGGGGGATCTGCAAACTCAAAACCATTTTCATGATAATCCTAAGGCATTAGTTGTTCTCTTTCTCCTTGTCTCAGGAACACACAGTGCAGATTTTCAGAAGCTTTAGAATATATGATATTGCAACAATGTCTTCAATTTATTCAAACTAATTTTTAAAAATGTAAACAAGGTCATTCTTCTAATTTTTTATTTTGAAAAATATTTTATATGTTTATTATTCATAAAATTGTTATTTCTGGTTAAAATCTAATGAGAAGTTTAAATATATTAGCAGATATTGGTAATATTTGTTTTAATTTCTAATACAGTAAGTATCAATAGACATGCATAAGCTCTTTGGGCCCACAGTAATTTTTGAATGAGAAGTGGTTCCAAGGCCAGAAACTGAGACCAGTTCTTTCGGCACTCTCCACCCCCTACCACCAAGAATACAGCTGCAGTCCACAGTCTCCTCAGTTGTGGTATTTTCCTTCTCTGTTTCTCTCAAGGCCACTCTGATACAAAAATTTTCCTTGCTTCCACCTGTATATGAATATCAACAGGAAAGAGACCCAATTTACGACTTCCCTGGGGCCTGGGCACCTAGAGCCAAGGAAAGAGAGCATGCCACCAGCTCCCCACAGAAACCTCAGTGGGGAGCATTTCAAATCAACTCACTGAACTTTTGCAAAAAACTGGCTAAAGAGGCATAAAGCCATCAGGAGAAATTTAAAGAGTCATCATCACAGGCTCTTCAACTGACTTCCTTAGTTAAAATTTCTGGGGGGCAAATGTGCTAGAAATCTGTATTTTCAAATTGTTCCCTTAGGTAGTCTGATGCTTGGCTAGATTTTGGAATCACCCCTGTAGTGGGAGCTGGAACTTTTAATTTTCCAAGACAGGTCAGTTCATGGGACAACTGAGGCTTACTGGAAGTAAAATAAATCTAAAAACCACAATCTGTGTATGTTTGATCTTCCCTCCTTAAATCTGATAAATAAAGATGAAAGATTTTTCTGGACTCTATCTATACCGGAGATATTCACAGTTTTGCTCACCTCTGTGCCTCTGTAAATGTTAACCCTTCCTCCTAGAAAACCTTCCTCCCCCCTTCCTCCTACCCTACAAGCTCCTAAAAATCTGCTTGTCCTTCAAAGATCAGCTTCAAAGATCTGCTTACCTCCTCCCTTAGGAATTTGAAGAGCACATCACTGCTCTTGTATCCTGTGGAAATGCCTTCACTATCAAATACGGTATAATGTGACAATTGCTTCTCTCCCTAGTATTCCAGATTTTGCTCTTCTTGGGGACAGGAGCTGTGCCATGCTCCTGCTATAACCATAAGACAAATCACAGAGCTCAACAATGTCCCTCAGGTACAGCCAACTAGCCCACAAAGCAGAGCTACTCTCCACTAAACACATTCTCTGCTAAACTCCAAACAGTAATTTAAAAATTTATTATGATGTATTTGGACTAATCTCAAAATCCCTATTTTGATAACACATGCTTATTCAAGAATATTCAATGTTCTGCTCACTCATTACTAAGGCAAAATGCATCTCTAAGCTAGTAATTTTTATCAAAATAAATGCCACTGAATCATTTCTGTCTCAGAAAAGCTGGCTTCCTTGGGTCCTTCTCTGCAGCAGCAGCAGCAGACACGAAGCAACAAGAGGGCTGACGAGTCAGTGTGGGCCTTCACACTGCCTCATACCTGGTCTCAACCTCCTGCCTTCTGAACCATCTTTTTCCTTTATTTATGGATCACATGTGGGGCTTCTCGTCCTTTGTTGCTAGAACATTCAACAAACAAGTTAATCAACAATAGTTAACCAAGTCCAGGCACATTTTGGGGTTCCAGGAACACCAAAGTGAGTGAAAAACAGTTTCCGCCTCCTAAAACTGGGAGCACACCATCGGTGAGCAAAGGACAAAGCACCAAGGCAACATGTATTTGAAACCTGCGCTGCCAACTGAGAGAGCGTGGAGAGCTCTGGGCTCCTCTGATGGACAGAATACACCCCTTCATCAGTACCAGCTCCAGCACAAGGACGTGGAACTGTGTGGGCCCCTCCGCTGAGTGCCGGGACAGAAGGACACATGCTTAGACACTGGCATTTAAGAGGAGGCACAGTTGGAAAGGACCAGCACCAAGAGATTTCAGAGGGTTTGGCATTTATTTTCACTTTTACTAGTAACTTGCATGCAGCCATTTTTCTAAAAATCTGGACAGGTTTTTTTAGTGGAAAAAAAATCTATCTGTCCTATTACCAGAAATCTCCCACATATGTCTTCCCTATCTTCCATCTGAAAATTACTCTGCCTTTCTCTTCAAAAAGGAAAAATAAACAGTCCAAATTCATGCAGAGGAAGGTGACATGGTGCAGTAAATTTCTCTTAACTAATTTTTTCCATTTGAAAAAGAAAATACCATCTGGCTAATTTTAAATTCTAGAGGCATTGGAAAATTTTTTCTGAATGGAACATATGAATATTTTTTAGGAAGATTATATGACAATTTCACACATGATCTCTGGCTAAAAATTAATGTGATCATTTAAGTAACTACTGCTTCCACTGTGCATATTGTTGTAAGGCATTATATTCAATATAATGTGATAGTGACACAAGGATGAAATACTTTAAAAAGCCAACTCTTTAAAGCTTTAAAAGCTAAAAAGCAGCTTTAAAGAAAAGATCACAGCCTGTTAATATATTTAGTTAAGAGCTAATCATTGCAACTCAAAAACTTTAAAGGTATTTTTCAAGTCAAGAACTATAATATAGGTCAGAACTAGAAAGGCCAAATATAATTTTCCAGCAACTTAAGTAAGCAAAGGACAACACAAGCATTGACAGTAAGCTGACATCACATTTAATGTGTCAGCATGGGCCTGAACACTTCCTTCCTCTTTTCATGGACAAGCTGCTTTCTGAAGATGCTTTTTGAAAAAGCACCAATTTCTGTTCTAAGTCAGTTTTGACTCGTAGGTTCACTTTTTATGGTGGGGACCAAACTGCTTATGTGGGTGTTAATAAGCATTGTGCTGTTGTGTCCCCTGCTACTGCTGTCAACGAGGGGACAAAGAGAACTCAAAAATTCCTACTGCTTATCCAGGTCCACTGCATTCAACCTCCTCCAACAAGCCTTCCCAAGCTTCTCATACCCTTCCTGACCTCTGTTATGGATTGAGTTATGTTGTCCTGAAAAGCTTTGTTGGCATCCCAACCCCCAGGACCTCAGAATATGACCTTATTTGGAGAGAGGGTCTTTACAGAGGTAATCAAGTTAAAATGAGATCACGAGGATTGGACCTGATCCAATGTGACTGGTGTCCCTATAAAGAAGGGAGAGTTGGACACAAACACACATTAACAGTGAGAACATCAAGAGAGGATGAAGGTAGAGATCATGTTTGTTTCGATGAACCAAGGAAAGGCAAAGATTATCACCAGCAAACCACAAGAAGCGAGAGGGAGTGGCCTGGAGCAGGTTTCTCCCTCGTGGCCCCCGGAAGGAACCAACTCTGCCCACACCTTGAGCTTAGACTCCCAGCCTCCAGAACCGTGAGATAACATGTTTCTGTTGTTTAGGCCCCCCAGTTTGTGGTGTTGTATTACGGGAGCCCTTGCTTCCTTAGTACTTATCCTGCTTCCCACATGCCGAGCCACTGTTCAATGGTTTCATAGGATTCTAAGCTATCTGGAGGCAAGGAACATGCGGGGCGCTTCATTACTGTGCTCATAACCTCTGGCCCAGTGCCGGCCTCTACTGTACAGAACAAATAAGCACTAGTTGAACTGACTGCTGGATGTCACCCCACAGCCACATGGAGGGTGGTGGCTGTGTGACCAGTACCACTTCTCCCCTGACACATCATGACTCAGAACTCTGAATGAGTCAGACCTGACTTCTCTTCCAGAGCCAGCTTACTGCTCAGTTTCCAGCAAAGAAATGATATCACATGTTAAGAAATTACAAGAAATATAATTTTCTTCTTAATATTGCTAAGGCTTTCTGCTACTGCTATTCTGAAGATATACTATGAGAGATAACTTTATTCTTAGGTTTCTATTTTCTTTTATTGTAAGAAAGCAAAAACAAAAAAAACAAAAAAAAAGAGAAATAGAGGGGTGCCTGGGTGGCTCAGTGGGTTAAAGCCTCTGTCTTTGGCTCATGTCATGATCCCAGGGTCCTGGGATCAAGCCCCGAATTGGGCTCTCTGCTCAGCAGGGAGCCTGATTCCTCCTCTCTGCCTACTTGTGATCTCTGTCAAATAAATAAATTAAAAATCTAAAATAAAGAAAAAGAGAGAGAGAGAGAGAGAGAGAGAGAGAAACAGAATATCTCTTGAAATATCCCTAGCAGTATTATCTGAGAAACTGTGAAACTGTACATACCAATGTTCAGCCGTAGTAGATGGGGTGTGAAGCAAGTAACAGCAGAAGAATACAGCTGACTGACTTAATAGTTATATAAAATTAAAAACATGTAGACTATGCTAATAAACTTGTAAATATATAAAAGTATGCTGAAAAAAGAACAAATTACATAATATAAAACTCCAAGACCATCCTTTAACTTTTAATTCTGAAACCTGTGGCTCTAAGTGATATTTTAAATTTCCCAACCTATCCTAAGACTATGACATAAACAGTATTTCTGCCTTTGTAAAAATAATTGCTGTCTAGATTACAATACAGTGTTTAAATATAAAAATAAGAATTATTTTTATATTATATTATATCTAATATGAATAAAAATAAGAATAAGAATTATTTTTATATTATATTATATCTAATATAAGGAAATTTATTAATTTCCTGATATTAGATATGCTTTCATTCTGGTAAAACACGGGCCTAGAGCCTCTTCTTAACTCTGCAAAAGCTGATCCTCTATTTCAAATTATAATTAATAAGTTTATAATTAAGAATTGTGATTAAGAAGCTTAAAGACAACTTCCACCTCTAGCCCTATAAATTTAACTTTGTGACAGAGTCAAATGTTTTTTTTTTTACCAACCCAAAATAACCATTTCAGGCACCTGATATCAATATCCATCTGTATTTATATAGCACGATTCTCTAAGAATAAAAAAAGTAATACATTTAATATTTTATGTGCTTCTTATATGTTACATATAAAGCAACTAAAATAGTGCTGATGTAAGAGGCATGAGACTTATATGTACAGACGGGTGTGTGTGTGTGTGAGAGAGAGAGCGTGTGTGCAGAAAGAATAATAAAGGAAAAGTAACAACAAGTTATTAGTGAATCTGGGAAGAAAATTTATGGTAATTTTATTATTCTGTAATTCTTCTGTTTGTTTGAAATTACTTCAAAATACAGTTATATATTGTTCTTGGGTGAGATGCTAGGGTGAAGTAGCAGTATCCTATCCTGAGGAGTCCCTGCCACGACACTTGTAAGTCAAATCCCCCCTGCTAAGACACCACTGATGAGGAAGAATGTAGGCTGTGAAAGTTTATCTACTGCCTCTCCTTAAGAAAGGATTTTTAAGATGGGCCTACAATAAATGTCACAGATATTTAAAAAAAAAAATTGGAGCTAGAAAAACTAGATTTATGATAAAGAAGAATTTCCTTAATAATGGGGACTAAACCCGCCAAGGCAGAGGTTTGTAAAATGCACCAAGTTGCCCTATTCCAGTTGCTGACACTCGGTTATCAGATCTGTCCTTTATCACCCAGCTCTAGTGATCTGATCTCTTCTGCTGTACCACAGCCCTGGCTCTGTTGTTCTTTCTTTACTGCAAAAGTTGTGAAACCACCCATCTTTCTACTCCTGTCCTGAAGACAGTCTCTGCTAGGGTTTCCCAAAGCACAGCAAGCCAGCTCCTGTTACGAAGTACTCGTTCACACGACTCATTATTCAGTTACCTTCAGTGCAAGTATTTATTTTTACAGATATTTACAGTATGTGGCAGGTGATGTGACCACTGATCACAGTAGTAAAAACTCTTCTTTTTAGAATACACTTATTTAAGAAAATAGAAAAAGGTAATTTAAAGAAAAATGCATAAATAAATGGCATTTGGAAAAGTAAATGTAAATCATTGTGGTTCAGAAAACACAGATGCTATGCACTTAACATTTTCAAAATCTAACTCACAAAGCTAAAGAAGTTGATTATATGATGACAGATTATATGAAAATTCTTACAGAAAATAACTGGCTGAAATCAGTTTCCTTTATATCAGTAAAGATAACATTTTAGAAAGCACACTTATGCCTTTTTGAAATCATAGTAAAAACTCAGAGATAAATTATCATTTTAACATTGTTTATAAAAAATTGGTATCTCAACATAAATATTTTAGTCCATGCAAAAGTCTGAAAAAATTTGAAGAGGAAAAATGGTGTAACTTACTGAACCCCAATATTTATTTATACGTTTCTGTGAAAACAAATATACTATTCTGATAAAAGTTCTAGGGAAAATCTGCAAGTGTACATTTAAGCAATTTCAATTCTTAAACAATCTTATAGGATGAAAAATGCCACCTGCCTTTAAAGAAGAACCCCACATGTTTGGTTCCAAAAACATCAGTTTCCTTACCAAAGGCTGCTGGGGCTGCATCGCTTGAAGACCAAGGGTCTGACTCTGGGGCTGGGGGGGTTGCTGGGGCTGGGGGGGTTGCTGCATCTGGAAAGAAAAAGAAAAGGATTAGTTACTTAAACAGAGAGGGTAATATATTCCAATCTCCTCCCTCCCCCCATATATACCTTTTATCTAATTATGCTGTTGCAACAAAAATTATATACACCTATCTCCTGCATCTTTGTCCTGACAAACATTATTCATCTTTCAAGGGCAAGACCTAAATCTGTTCTCTTTGTAGGTTTCTTGGGACCACCCCAACCCCAAAGGGCTCTTCCTTCTGTTGTCACAGTGTTCACTGTCTATACTGCCCTCTGCTGTCCAGGGACATCCTTTACACTTACTGTTGAAACACTTCTCATGTTCTCTGCTCTTGCACATATCTTACACCAGCAGGCTGGGAAAGGACTACTAAGTAATTACCTTTTTAGTCCCTATGACATCTGGATGAACTCTTGAGGATTAATTTTTTTCTTAAAGAAAAATGTAGACTTCTTGAAGAAAAACAAGAAGAGGAGGAGTAATTCTTGAAGATTAGAACATTTTTTTTTTAAAGGAAGATGTGTATGTGGGAAGTTCTGGCAAAAATTACCAGCATAAAAACAAATTATGTCAGTGACAGAGTCGGCATAAATAAAGAGCCCTTAGAAAACACTTCCAAGTCATGGAAGAAGCACACACTACTCATCCACTATGTGGGACACAGAGGAAAGGAAAATATTAATAGGTGGTTTGTCCCCATGACCTTCAATGTGTCCTCCATCCAGGCACTTCATCTTGATGACGACAATCCTGGACTTCTTTTCAACCTCTGCATTTCCAACTTGGTTTGCAAATATCCCCCAAATTATTTGTCTTCTTTAGGCCAAGATAATAAATAGCTATTACCAGATGGTATTTCCCACTAAGTGCCAACACTCATAGATATGGAATCCTAGCAGGAGGTCTGGGCAGGGTCACTCCCAAGTGAGGCAATGCAAGTGGAACCAGAACTATAACGATTACAATATAAAGCCAACTCTCCATTTGGCACTCTGTGAATTCTTTCAAGAAAAATCGAACCTAACCTCCTATTTATCAGTTTGTTCCTTTATGGAGGTAGTCAGTCACCAAGAAAAGAGTAAATATAATCCTGAGGCAGAAGCAAATCCCTTTCCTTTATCTCCAGGGAATTTGTAGTATTGAAAAAATTACCAGAAGGGCATATTATGCTACTTGGGATTAAAAATTTTAAAAAGTACATATTAACCAATCAAAAAACACTTCCAAAATCTGCAGCCTTGAAAAGCAATGTTAAGGCCAGAAGTAGTAAATAAATAATGTAATAACTTTCCTTCATGATTTAGAAATGAGAAATTTAAAACAGAGGGAACTATAGATATCAGTTCTATTAAGTTCTGAAACATATTCCTAAAACCTGAGACAAAAGTATTTATGAAAATATTATTATGACTATTCTTAATAATATTACCAAATGAGTCTTTTTCTTGTATTTTCTTATTGAACTCTTTCTACAAATTGAGATGCGACCAATGGCATCTTACAACTAATGAAATTTTATAATTATAAAACCCATTTTTCTGGAGAATTTATGTTGGCTTCTGCCTATCACCTAGGGGTACTGTCAACTAGGACTTTTTGGATCACACTGAATTCAGACTTTAAACCCACTTGAACTTATGGTTCACATTCTCAGGGGAGGTATTTTTTATTCCCTCCAACCAGGGCCAAATAACTTTACTGTTCCCTTCTGCATGACAGTGTTACTAAATTCATTCCAAGAGTATAGCTTTTGGACCCCAGTTCTACTAGACTCCCCATTTTTGTGGTGTTTTTAAGGCTTTCTTATTAACACATAAAATGACAGAGCATCTCAAGGTGAATTACTGCTAAGAGTCCACTGTACATACTCATCAGACAATACCCAATCTAATAACATAGGACAAACTTGCTAAGAATGAAGACAAATGGAACTGGTAAACATAAATAGCCTATATTTCCTAAATGAGTAAGTCAGAAGTAAGAATGTGTCGAGAGGAGGAATCTTTTTTACAAGGTACTTAAATACTTACATCAAATAAATGAAGGATAGCCAGAGACCATATGAAACATCCTACCTATGTCACTCTAGCTTCAGAGCTTAAATCGGACCAGAAATGTCAGAAAGAATTTTTTTGGATTACAGACAGGCCCCTCTGGGAATCTGATGAAAGCTGTGGGCAGCTCAATTTTGGTTTTGTTTGTTTTCAAACACATAGAAGAATTTTTATATTCAAATTGCATGGCATGTAGTTAAACAGTGAGTGGGTGAGCTGACGCTTCCGCTATTACAATAAAGGCAGCCAGTTACCCTCTCCTGAACCTGTGGAAGGGTAATGATGTGCTGCAAAATGTACCCTCCTGCCCATAACCTGGCAAAAGCACAGGGAAAGGAAGAGCCTGGACAAGCTGGAACTAAATGACACCAGTTGAGCTTCTAGGGTCAGCTATACGGGGTTCATTGGAACTTAATGAAAGCTTCTTTAGAGTGCCTCTTATTATTTCTTAGGACTACTGAGAACTCCTCATGCATTGCCCTCCCCCCACCCAGCCACGGACCTGGAGGAGCCTCTGCTGCTGTCGAACCTGTGGCTGCCTGGGTCGCATTGGGTCCTGAGGCAGGGGCACCGAGGGAAGGCTTGGATGTGTGGAAGTCAGCACCGCATCGATTCCCCCACCTACCAGAGGGCTCTGCTGAAGGGACTGATGATTCAGTCTGGTGAAAAAAGAACACAGGTTGATTTCACACCCAGGCAAACTGTCATATTTTCAATCAGTGCCACTGGCACATTAGGCACATTCACAAAGAAACAACCATGTTTAGTACTCAACTGTACAATTCACATGTGATAGAGACCAGTGATTAAGATAATTTCAATTCCCAGTGAGACATGGAGTCACTGAACAAAGGACAGCATGCATGCTCCCTACTTAAGATAAAATTGCAAGGTTTAAATTACTTTAAAAAAATATTTTGATGGTTTTTAATAATAAGTGACATTATTTGAGCATTTACTCTGGAGAAGGCACAGTGGTAGTAAGAGTCTGAAATGTATGATCACTCCCCACAGCAACGCTTGGGAGATCAGCGGTTTTGTTATTCCTAATCTTTTAAAAACTTTTAGTTGAAAGATAGTCCACATTTGTACTTTGGACATTGATTTGGAAATGAGAAAGAGCTCAGTTTTTTCCTTCCAAATACATATAAGAAATTTTGCATTCAAATTGCCCGACATGCAGTTAAAGAGTGAATGGGTGAGATTCAACAATTCTATACATTATGAAACGCTCACCCTGGTAAGTGTAGTTACCACTTGTCACCATACAAAGTACAATGGTATTGACTATACTCCCTATGCTTTAGTTTTCATCCCCATAATTTATTTATAACTAGAAATCTGTCCCTTGTAATTCCCCTCACTTATTTTGCCCATCTCTCTGCCCTTTTCCTTCTGGCAACCACCAGTTTGTTCTCTGTATGTATTGGTCTGTTTCTATTTGTTTGTTTATTCATTGTTTTGTCTCTTAAATACCACTTTTCAGTGAAATCGTATGGTATCTGTCTCTCTCTGACTTATTTTAGTTAGCATTATACTTTGTAGGTCTGTGTTGTCACAAATGGCAAGAACTCATTCTTTTTATAGCTGAGTAATAGTCTGTTCTTTATCTACATGACATCTTCTTTATCCATTCATCTTTTGACGGACACCTGGGCTGCCTCTATAGCGTGGCTAATGTAAATGATGCTGCAATAAACACAGGGGTCATGTATCCCTTGAAATTAGTATTGTTGCACTCTTTGGGTAAATACCCAGCTGCGGAATTCGTGGATAATACGGCAGTTCTATTTATTGTGAGGAACCTCCATACTGTTTTCCAGAGCAGCTGTGCCCAACCACATCACCACCATCAGGCCCCAAATGCTCCCTTTATCTCCACATCCTTGCCAACACCTCCTATTTCTGGTCTTTTTTTGAAATTAGTCATTCTGACTGATGAGAAGTGATACCTCAGTGTGGTTTTGATAGGCATTTTGTTATCCCTATTTTAAAAATGAGACAACAGAGAGCTAGAGAAGTAACTTCCCAAAGTTATTCGGACAGTAAGTAAAGAGCACCAGTGGGACTGAAATCCACAGCTGTTGAGCTCTGAAGTTCAACTTCACAGGCAATATGCTAAGCTGCCACTTATTAGAATAATAATAAATACAATGCATGTTTTCCGATCTTATTTATTTTCCCAAATGTGCTACCACCAACCGTGCCAAACTTTCCAAGCTATAACAACTTGGTGTTGATGTTATAGACGTAACACATGGAAGCTAAGCTGCTGTCTAATATAATGTAAAATTTTGCATGAAACTTAATTCTTCTACACCAATGCTATCCAACAGAAGTTTCCATGATGCCTAAAATGTTCTACAGCTGTGCTGTCCAGTAAGATAGCTACTGGACTCCAGGAGCAGTGACATAATTTCTGGGTCTCAGTGTGAAACAAAAACATAAGGCTACTTGATCAAAAATTGGTTGGATTTTCAAGACAGTGACAGTAGACCACTAAGCGCGGGATCTTTCTAAACACAGTACACTGTGTGACCGTATGGGTACCATATCTTCAAAGTTGGCTCTGCTTGGCTGCATGTGGTTATCGAACACTTAAAGCGTGACCAGTGTGACTGAGAAACTAAATTTTTATTTGAACTTTAATTAGTCTTAATTTAAATAGCCACATGTAGCTGGTGGCCACCATGCAGTATGCCTATGGGATTCAATTACAGCAAGAACTGAGAAAGAATCTTTTGTGATCCTCTTTTGCCAAACTAGCTAAAGCCAGAAAGGTAGAAACTAAAATACAACAAAACTCTTACAGGCACCATGCACAATGAGTATTAACCAATCATAGGCTTTATGGCTCTAATCAAAATATTCTAGTAAGGTACTGCTAACAATAATCAGCAAATTTTTCACCTTAAGATATTTTTAGCCAAAAATCTTTTCGAAAGAGTGGAAAACACTGGAGCTAACATACTGGCATCATCTAAAATATTACACTCATACTGTGGCAGATGTGAGTTTACAGGGGCCTTGAGTGAAATAAACAAGATGAGGCACTGCTTATTTTAATCCTCTATCTGGATGCTACTAAAACTGAAATGTCAGAATGCAAATTATATGCAAATATGCAAGGTCATAAAAACTATTGTAAAGCACCATGGTCTAAACAATATATAACAAAGACAAGAATTCACGTGTCTACTATTGCAATCGTTATTTCCACATGTACCACCTCTGAGAGCCAGGCAAGGGCTGTAGGTATGGCGACGCCTGCTGCTGAACATAGCCACTGGGCTGCTGCTGCATCTGTCGGAGTCTTTCCATCAGCGCCGGGTTGGAATGTGCAGCCGGATAGGTTCTGGAGTTGTAGTTGGGAGACAGGAGCACACCGCCAGCCTGCTGCTGTGGGGTCTGCGGCAAAGGCATCTGCGTTCCGTACATTGTATAGCCCTGGGGCATGGTCTGCAGGGGGGCACATGAAGTTACTCGTTCAATTTACCACCGACTTTGCTATCACTAGGCTCTGTGGGGCAAAAACAAACCTGGGAGGAGTGCCCTGAAAGTCACTGTTCTCAAAGGTTCTTATAACTCAACATATGAGGAGAACAACTCTGGAGGTAAGAGGCTAGTGAAAAAGCTACAGAATGAACTGGCTGGATCATGATTCATCAGAAATTTCAATTAAAAACAAAAAAACAAGAACAAGGGGCGCCTGGATGGCACAGTCAGTTGAGTGTCCGACTCTTGGTTTCAGCTCATGTCATGATCTCAGGGTTGCTGAGACTGAGCCCTGCATCAGGCTCCCCAAACATCATAGGGTCTGCTTGGGTTTCTCTCTCCTTCTCCTTCTGTCCCTCCCATTCAACTCTCTCTCTGGTAAATAAATAAATCTTAAAACAAATTCCTCATATCAGGGAGATCATATGATAATTGTCTTTCTCTGACTGACTTATTTCGCTCAGCATAAATTTGGGGGGTAGGGAAGGAAAAAAATGAAACAAGATGGGCTCGGGAGGGAGACAAACCATAAGAGATCCTTAATCTCACAAAACAAACTGAGGGTTTCCAGGGAGATTGGGGATAGGGAGAGGGTGGTTGGGTTATGGATATTGGGGGAGGTATGTGCTATGGTGAGTGCTATGAAGTATGTAAACCTGGCGATTCACAGACCTGTACCCCTGGGACTAATAATACATTTTATGTTAATAAAAAAACATGAGTCCTCATTTGGTTAAGAGATCAGTTTTAGAATCGGTTGCTTATTGTGAGGGAAGGAAAGACATGTTTCTGTATAGAAATAATCAGGCAAGCATCCATACCTTAAGTGTACAGATGACACAGATGTTCAACAGATCCTAAGCACCATTAATTTCATTTCCAAAATTAGAAAGAAAGGCTATCTATGTCCAATGTAAATACAATGATGGAGTACACTTTCCTGATAACTGCACCTCCACCTTGGATCTGATGAATTTGCCTGTAGTAACTAACCAGTTAGCAAAACCAAAAATACGATACCTTAACCTCACAGTAAGGGTGTAACTGGGGACTATTCAATATCCTCTACTCCTGGTTGGACTACAGCCCCTTTCAGCACTCTACCAATACTCTGAATATTAATTTCTCTATTCAATATTAATAATCTGTTCCCCTAAATCTCAAGGCCTAATATCAATGAAAAACCTGATGTGCTGCTGGGTGGCTATCTGCAAGTTACAGAATGGAATGCTGATTGAAATGGAAGAGACCTGCTCTTCAGTCCTCAAAGAACCACACGCTGAGGTGATCTAATGGCTCTGACTTGGAAGGCAGAGGAATGCATAATCGCCTTCCAGCCAGCAGCCGGCATGGATCCAGCTGTGGGGCTCAGTGCCTGTGAGAGTGGATCTCAAACTGCCTTTTAGCAGTGGGCACAGGGTGAACTGCTAGCCCCACCAGCAGTCTCGTCACCATCCCCGGGCTCCTAATTATGAGACGGACAGAGTAAAGTATAGAGATGCAAAAGCCACAAAATTATTGGGAAAAAATAGGCTCTCAGAGTTGAGTTATACTGAGGCAAGTCCATCATTTGTTGGGCGGCTACCATGGACCTGGCGCCACGCTGTTTCCACAGGTTTTCTTAAATCCTCACACGCTCCTATTTTACAAAGAAGGAAACCAAGACACAGAATAACGTGCACAATGTTACACAGCTAGTAAGTTGCCAGTAATTGCGAGGGGCTGATTCTAAGGCCAATTACGTTCTTAGTCTACCATGATCTCTCTGCAACCTTATCTTTTAATACGATAAATTCCATCACGAATTACATCATTATTCATTTTAACATAAAATAAGTATTCTGGGACTGTGAAGCATTTCAACATCTACCATCATCATTAGTACAAAGGTATTTATAATTTTAACTCCAGAACGTTCTGAAATGTTTTATGTTCTTTAAATCAGTCAGTCGTAAGACTTGTTGATCACTGGGAATGCCTTTTTTGAGAGGTCAATTATAAGCAGAGGTACTACTTTCTACACTCCCATTTATTTGGTTTCCCATTTCAAAAAATATTAAAAATCCCAGCAGCATCTACAAAGCAAATGCAGATACCTGTGCTTGCTGCAGCCCTGGGTACTGGGAGAGCTGAGGGGAGGGCCGAGCCTGTGCAGCAAAGAGAGCAGCCTGGTCCCCTGGTGGGCCCTGGAAAACAAAGCCGAGGTGGACTCTTGATCATAACAGCAAGCACATCATTTGCACTCCTGGCTAATAACCCTGATAACATAGGACACCAAATCTTATTAGATGATTATACAACTTAGAGATTTCCATACTGCATTAAATATAACTTCTCATTAATTTTCTAGGTGTGTAAAGACTATAAAATTTACTTATTTCAAAGACTGTAGATGTTTCCAACAGTAACACAGACATAAATAAAAGCCAAAATAATTGATGGTCCACCTATCAGAAAAGCTCTGAGACAGCTTTCCTGTATAGCCCAGGATATAAATGCCCCTCTAGACTGAAAGGCATGAGACACATAAAAAAATTTCATGACTTTTTAATGAAGTTTCTTCAAGTGATCTAAAAATTATCTATTTAACCACGTAGCCAAGAGATGAATTTGGTATCTCCTACAACTAATCATTATTTAGAATAAAAATTTATAATACATCAATAGCAAATATAATTCTAACGAGCTACAATATGAAACCAACGAAATTCTGCTTACCAGTCTTAATACACGTGTTGTCCTTTGAAAAAGAAATATATTTATAAGAGCAGCTGTATGTGTTTTTATGGTGTCAGAAGCTATTTCATGGGAGCTTGCAATAATCATCCCAAAAAGAGGTCTAGCTTCCAACCATCCCTACGTTTTTACAGGACTTACTAATTATAAAGAACAGGGTTTACTCCAAAATATTTTACTATTCTTTTATAGAACAGATAACCTCATTTTCCAAAAGTGTTAAACTATACTTCTATAACACCATTTAATGTGTTTGGAAAGTCGTGTAGACTCTTCTAACAGAGAGAAAACTGAACATTTAATTTTAGAGGGCAAACACCAGCAATTATTAACCATCTATTCTAACGTCCCAGAGACTGCACTTCTTGGTCTTACTCCCATTTTCTCACAAGAGCTCTGCAGAAAGAGAGGATCATCCTCACTCATTTTCTTCAGAGAAAAAGCCAGGTTCAATGAGCTTAAGCAGCTTACCAAGCTCACCAAGCTCGACCTGGCAGAGCCATTATCTGAACTCAACCAGGGCTCTCACCATTATGACAAGATGTCTCCATATGTGATATTAAAAATGAAAATATTTAAATCTTCACTGGGTGCTTACCCTTTAGTGACATGGAGCCTCTACAACTCACTCTAATAAAAAAGAGAATCTTATTAAGATTTGTTATTAAAATATTGAAACCAAATGTATACATTCTATAGTAAAATTCTCTGGTCCTCATAAAAATTACTTGGGAGCATTTCCTAAGGTGACTATCCACCCATCCATGGGCCAAACAAAAGTTTCAGAGAGTGCATATAATAGCTTCAACAAGTACCTAAATTTCAAGAATAAGGGACCATAAAGATACCCTCAGCTTTTAGCTGATTAATCCAAGTGCAATTATGTCTGTATTTACTTGGGTCTAAGGAAAATAGTCCCAACTCATTCCACAGCAGCATGGCCATCAGGGACCTGCCAACTTTTCCCCCCAGAATATCTGAAAGGCTTTTGGTCTTCCAAATACTGCATCAACCACATTGTTAAATGCCGCTCCTCAAATCCATGCTCCCTAACAATGCCCTATAAGGTCTCTGAAACACACTATTTTGCTTTTTTATGGGGACAAATATTTGCACATTATCCTTTTTACAGAAAGGAAGAAAAAAGAATTATTTATGTGTGAGTTAAAATCTCGAGATCCATAGTAGTTTACAATTCCCACACCCTGTTTTGTCTTAGAGGGAAACAAGATGTGATCTGTGTGTGACAGTTGCACGCAGATACATAGAGACAGACCTTTTCACACTGCTCACTCCTCCTCTACTTATTGAAGACGCTACGAAAAGAACTATGACTTACATGTGGAGTAAACTAGAATACTTAGAAGGGAAATAGCTCAGTTACATTCTTATTGGCAGGTTAACAGTTGAGATCATGGACTCAAGAAATAGGACTTTAAAACTATTCTACATTTTAAAAAAATCACAAATTAACGTGTAAGTTAAAAGAATAACTTTCAAAGAAACAGAAAGGGATAAGAAATCTCACATATGGTTTTTACACTGTAAAATTCATGTATTCTCTGTCATTTTCATCTCAAGGTAAACTATTTATGAACATACTATGCTTTTTCCTACCACCAATTTTTCCTGACTTATATAATAGATAATAATTCAGATTTGCAATATCCTTCCTGGGAAAATCAGACACTCCAAGCTGCCCGACAGTCCCCATGTACTCTGTGCATGGCTTTATCATCATGTTTCCTTGAAAGAAAGATACCCCTTCTCTCCCACAGAACTGAAATGCCGTACTTTTGGTTTTCCCCAGAATAATGCTAGAAACACATTATATCATAATTGTACAAACAGTTGAATTTGTTGAATACAGAACAAATAAGAAGTTCCTTTAGTGACCTGAAATAGTTTACCAATGCCAAACAAGGACCAAAGTGTGGGAATAAGCAAGGATACTAAAGACTCAGTTTTAGTAAGTTTCTTAACATTAGTGGGGGTGGTTTTACTTCATTAAACCAAGAAGAGACTACATAATGTATCATCCAACTGTGATAGGACAAGACAAGAGGTACAAAGTGGGACCAAGCCTGGCAAATCAGGACATATGGTCACCTTAGTTACACATATCCACTTATTTGTTATTTTCTGAAAACACTCTAAGCTTTATTTTTAAACAGTTTCTAGCATGGTGTCTGGCACATACTAAGTGCTCAATAAATACTGAGAAAAATCTAAGATTTAATTTAGTTTTATCTGTTAACCAAGAATTCCAGAAGTAAATTTGGATTCATACTTCACCATAAATTAGTTTACCAAGTGCTTCCGAATAGCTCCATATTTTTTAGCACTATCTTTTTAAAAATTCAATTTTAATTTTTAGCATCTATCATTCTAATGATTACTTATTTGTGCATTAATATCTGCAGAGTAGCTCAATTTCCCCCCTCTTGATGTATTCCGTTTAATTGAAACAACCAAAGGTAATGTTAAGTTCATATTTTTAGGGGCACCCGGGTGGTTCAGTCGGTTAAACCTCTACCTTTGGCTCGGGTCTTGATCTCAAGGTCCTGGGATAGAGCCCCACATCAGGCTCACTGTTGGAGGGAGGGGGGATCTACTTCTCCCTCCGCCTCCTTCCCTGTACTCATGCTCTGTCCCTGTTTCTCTCCCTTTCAAGTAAATAAAATCTTTAAAAAAAAAAAAAAAGAAATTCACATTCTTATGTGAGCCATACAACAAGGCGGGAGGGAGGCCAGTTTTTGACCAAATACTTGTGTCTAGCCAGCTGACATCTGAATTTGAGCACATCACTAGAAGAGAAAATAACACATGGCTGTGCCCCTGCTCAAGGTCCCATGGCTCAGATACCTGACTCCACATGTGCTAAAGGAATAAGCCACAGCTAACTGGGAAGTTCTGGCAACTATATAGACATCTCTACATTGTTACCTGAAGTAAATTCCTACATGTGGTCTCTCTAAGTTTGTGTCTATGCACTTTGCTTTGGGCTTGCTTCTATATAAGAAACATAAATCCACTATTTTTTTTTTTTTTTAAACTTCCACCTTCTAAAGCCTTAAGAAGCTGAGCTATTCAATACTGACCCATCTTCCTGGCCTTTATATGAACAATTCTCTCTTACGGCTTTATCTGTAATCAGAAAAGGGAAGTATCTGAACTCAAAGAGACGGTGACTCAAAGGCCTTTTGCATTATTTGAAATAAATGCATCCAGTAAGTTAAAAATTCTTCATAAATCATCCTGAAACATAATTTTCATTCTTCTGGTCTTGTTCTCTTCATTTAGTGATTACTCTCCCTCAGTCAACTAAAAAAAATGGGAAGACCTCTTTCTAAAAGAGAATCGATTACGCCTCCAATTAGCTGGCAGAAAGCACGACAATCAGAATTTCAGGATCAGGGATTTTTTATCCACTCAGTCCACTAACAATGGATTTTTGAAATCCCTATTTAGTAACTTTTCAACGGTGTGTAAGTGTCTCAAGTAGAGAAAAAATCCACAGCCAGATTTTGCGACTTTCTTTCTAATAATGCTGATTTAGGGATAATACAAAGTCCCCATTGAAAATCAGTGGGTAATGTTTTATGAGTCACCTAGCAAAAAGGGTTTTATTTGCGACTACTGGTTCGGAAGATACTGAGTAATGTTGCCTAAGGCTAAAATAACACATGGTGTGAACCAGAAACACAGAGAAAATTCTATAAATTCAGGAGGTCCAGCTGACCAGTTATGCTTGATTTTTTTATAATGCTCTTATATAAAATATAACTTGGTTGAGAATCAATTAACATTAACATTAATGGCTGGAACAAACGGATTCATTCTGAAATAAACACCTCACACAATAATGAACTTTTAAAATACACTCTTAATATGCCCGTAAGTGATGAATAGATGAATAGGTTGAGCATTTACATTTACTACATTCTTAATACTAGAAAAAATTAAAGGAAATTAAGAATGGTGACAAGGATAGCAAAGATATAGACATGCATTTCCATTAATCTGAATGAATATAGAAAGCACAGAACCTTGACTTTAAATACTTGATAAACATGCGTTTTTTTAAAAAAGTAAAATCATTGATTGATGCAAATTCTCTTTTATCCAAGTTGCATTATCATCTGAGCAAAATGCCCAACAGCAAACATAAACTATCTGCAAAATACTTTTTAATCTGAGCAAGTTTACTTCAAGTTTTTAAATAAAAATGTCACCCACTCTCTATACACCACAAAGTGTCTAGAAAAATTGATTCTTTTCAGAAGTCTCCAAAACTTTTCCTTGCTGAATAATTACTAAAGAAATTGCCCACATAACAAGTATTTAATAACCTAAATATTTTCAAAGCTTGAATATGCAGTTATGGACATTTTCACCAATGTACAGAAAATGTTACCATTAAAATTGGCAGTGAAACAAGTTGACTTACATTCACATCTGAGATGTGTGCTCTTTTTTATTCTAATGCTTCTTGGGTTTATGTTGTGGGTTGGCTACCTGATACAGAAACCTATAAGTAATTTAATGCAAAACATGCATTCTTAGCTAGCCCAGGCAAAGCGGAAGAGGTGAAGTCTTAGGGCATGCATGCACAAGACCTATGCTCAAAAAAAACATCCTCTCCGTCCCAGAAAGAAAATAGAGATGATGCGTTCTGTGGAGAATTTCAGAATAGCCAGTGAGTGGGATGTGATGAGAAGGGTGTGTTTCATAACCACGCGGTTTGCGTTATTTGCACTGGCCTATGAATCAGCATGCCATGCGTTCCTCTGCTAATGATGTGAATTACCACAAACGGAAGCAAGAGCTCAGGAATAGATGGGTTCAAAACTGGAACTGAGAGGAAGGTGCACAAACTGCTCTACGTTCCCAAGCCCAGGCCATGAACATCCATTGGTTTCTATACCGTACATAAATGATGAAATCATGAGGCAATCAAAGGGAAAAACTGTCAGAAATAAATCCCATTAAATCGAACATGGTCGATGCATTCATGATTCTGTGTTACAGTCTCAAACATAAATCAGGTGAGTAACAGTGAAATGAGGACTCTAAACTTTACCAGCTATGGAAGAATACCCCGCTTCTCACTCTGATGCTCAAAGAGTAATGCTATAAAAGTTTACTTTAAAAAAAAAAAAAGACAGAAAAAGGAATGACAGCAGGGGTGTTACCATTATGTTGTCAAAGTCTTCCAGAAGGGAGACAGCAGAGTTACAGAAGTCCTACAGAAAGGGGACAGCAAGAAAACGGCAGACAATACAGATAAGATTTTTTTAGCCTAGTGATGTGGGCAGCCACAATACATACAAAATAGTTCATTTTAAAACAATGTTTCACGAGTCAAGACTTAAAAACCCATGCCCTAACAAAGGCTTTATTAATTCATACACCAATGACATCACTATAGACTGGACACGTATGGTAATATTCATAAAAGGGCAGAGCAGAACCCAGAAGTTAACTAGTGACACAGATGAAGTAGGAGGACTATCAGACAGACGATTGCTGTAACTAAGGGATGTTGGGACTCCACTGGGAGCAAAAGGATGTCAGAGTCCTTCACAGCCTATAGCCAGTGGGACAACTCGGGACATGTGGGTCACATTAAACACACAAGACATTAAGTGAACAAGTCAGTGGGTCATATACTGTTGAAAGATATAGAATTAGATAGCTCCATCCTAAGTGCAAATGAAAACTGGGCATTAGGTTAACCGCACAATTAACTAAAACAGACAACAAATCATTCCAGGGCCACCAAAGTTTACACACTAACAGAAACTCTGATTTAGAAAAAACTACATGCCTGTGGAAAAATTCTCTTTCTCAGGTAAATAATTCACTTGTTTGATCATTTTTATAAATGGATCCCAAGTGATATTTTTTCTGAGATGTTAAAAAATTTCTTCCCACTGAGTATAAAGATAAGGCAAAGGACTATCAATCCTAATAGAAAAAGTATTTTATTATACCAAGGACTAAAAATTATAGGAAGACTTTCCCGAGCAAATATCTCTTCTCACTATATTAGGTGTAGATATATAATTCACTGCATCTGTACATTTGTATTCGGATCTGAAAACTATTTTTCTATTAGTTACTAAATAATATTACTAATATTACTTCTATTAGTTGTCCACTCTCAACACCTGCCCCTTCTCTCTTCTCTCCTAAAAATCAAGATGTGTTGGGGTGCCTGGGTGGTTCAGTGGATTAAGCCTCTGCCTTCGGCTCAGGTCATGATCTCAGGGTCCTGGGATTGAACACCGCATTGGGCTCTCTGCTCAGCAGGGAGCCTGCTTCCCCCTCTCACTCTCAGCCTGCCTCTCTGCCTACTTGTGATCTCTGTAAAAAAAAAAAAAAAAAAAAAAAAAAAAAATCAAGTTGTGTCCATTATTTTCCAGACTTTAGGTGTCTAATTATTATTTCAGCAAATTAAATGAACATTTTTTTCATCATTCAAATAGCAGAGAAATGCCAAATATTATTAAGTAAAGCACCCACTTCCCTAGACATAGCGGTTTCTATTCAGAGAACAAAATCATAGGGTTCAGGACATACTTACTAGTTCCGGGATTTTCTCCAAAGTTCATTTTTGTCATTGAGATGTATTTAAATTATACTATCTGAGTGACTACGGTAAAGGCGATTGTCAAAACTCAAGGTGTGTTTCAAAAGGCTATTCTGTCTACCTTCAGCAAATAAGAATAAAATTATTGTGAAATACACTGAAATTACACTATCAGGAAAATTACAGAAGGGAAACCTTGAATAGCTAATAAAGTTATAAAAGAAGCCTAAATTCACAGGTAATTGGGAAACAGAAATTAAATGTCCTATTACTGTTTCATCTGCTCTGAATGAGAAAATTATGATCGGACAATATCAAGCGTTAGTGGGGATGTGAAGAAAGGAAAAAACTCATTTATAACTGATGAAAATCACCACTACTTTGGAAATAAAATCAGCATCTCGACTTCCAAATACATACCTTACCTAATTTCCTCCATATGTCCAGAAGAAACATACTAAATGTATTTAGTGCTGCATTGTTAACAGTAAAAAAAATCTGGATATAAATGATCATCAACAGGAGAATGGATAAATATTATGCTAATATCCATAATGGACTAGCATCCAAGACAAATGAATAAAACAAAGTAGATAAAATTCAAAATTGATCAAAATAAAAAGTTGCAAAACAAAACAATACATATGATATTATGTTTCAACTACAAAATTAATACTATATGTTTATGTTAATGGTTGCAAAAATACATAGTAAATGTATTAAAAAAATCATAAGAAAGAAAAACACTAAAGTCTTGATAGTGATACCTCTTTATAGGAAAGAAGGAAAATGAGAGTAGACATACTATAATGTTTTGTTTTTTTTTAATGACCAATGGCAGAACATTATTACTCAGTGAAGCTAGGTAGTAAGTCCATTAGTGTTGTTATATTTTCTATTCTTCTCCGTATGTTTGACATACACCTCTAGAGAGTGAGAGAGGGAGAGAATAAAGGAAATAGATATTCCAAGGTGATGCTCTATTCCTAGGGTAAGAGTTCAAGAGTGCAAGACAAATGGTAGCCACTCAACTTAAATGGGTAACATCAATCCAAGAGGCATGTTTTCAGGATGTTACAGATTTACTTTTGCCAGGGAGCTAACTACTCTGGGAGGATCTGACTCAGTCATTGTTCTTTATTAAGTTATCTTATTCCTTCACTTAGATAAACAATGATAGCACCTGCCATGTGGGTAATAACTTAATGTTCTTACAAGTAACCCCCAGCTATTAGTGGACACATCATGTCCCTCCTCTGTCAGAAATCTTCCTCTTTAATGTCATCAATATCCATATGATTATCTGTAGCCTATAACCAATTGCATTCTTCCAAATCTGTTTCAGCCAAATTTAAGCTAAACATAGTTTGTCTTTCTCTGGACTACTAAAATAAATTGGCTGGGACTGATAACTACAAAGAACAGCAAAATGATTTTGTGCACTGAATGGGGGAAATTAGGATAAAGCGTTACCATAAAACAAAGCAAACAATTAAGTTCTTTTCATGGATCAAAACTTAGATTCCCTCCAAAAGCCCCCTCCATAGAAAACTGATATGGGCGGGGGTGTTGCTGGGGAAGAGGAGGTGATGAAGTAAGTTCCTTCTGTCACAAGAAAAATATTGGATGTAAGAAAGAGGACTGGAAAACAATTTAAGCAGCATTTTGCATTATTTTTACCAATATTCTATATTTTTGTGATTTCCATATGATATGCAGAAAATAGAACACAAGGATATTTTTAACACTGAAATTGGAATCAGCCCCTCTCAAGTTTGTATTATAGAATTTAGACAGTAAAAATTCACTGCTTTAAGAAACCAAAATGGCTACTAGGAAAACTAAACAACATTCCTTCTCACTCGCCTCTTCTACGGGCAGCCAATGAGCACCAGTCTTATTAGGGACAATTAATATAACAGGAGGGAAGCATTTGAAGTGTTCTTACTCTCTTTCAATTCTTAAGATATTTACGAAAATAAAAATCATTTTTATGGGACAGAGACTTCCTTTGAAATAATACATTCATGATACTAATAAAACATTAACAACAAGTATGACAGCTAACATTTTTTGAGCACTTACTATGAGCCAGCCACTGTTGTAAGGGCTATTAGGTATATTTTAACATTGATTTCACATGAACTCTTTAAAGTAAATATTGCATTAACTCCATTTTATAGATGAGGCTTTCAGGCACAGAAAGGTGACATTCGCTAGAGTGAGACCCCCTTTACATAAGCGACATTGAGTAAAGAACAGAGAATGATCATTTTTACTTTCCTGGATAAAGAGTGTAACTAAAAACAATGAAAATAAGTTTCCTTGCCAGAACATCCTTATGTATACCACTAGGTATTAGAGCGGTAAGAAAGTCCAGTCAATTACAATCATTGCATTAAATAATTTGATTGAAAATACTTAAAATTATCCAAGCTATTTAGAATCTGTTTTCTAAACACTACACCAATACCCTAATACATTCTTTAGGAAATATAAGAATGATCCATAACAGAAAAATTACAACTAAAGCAGATATTCAGTTTCTGCAGCGGACAGAGGGTTATTTTATAACTATATTGTAGTTTTCATTGTGCACCATCTAAGGTTAGATGATTCCTTTCCATTAAGGTGGGAAGAAGCTAAGGGAATTCTTTTGTTTGGTCTGAGCCATATCCAGAATCTACAAATTTATGTTTTCCCTTCCCCATCTAGGTTTTCAAAAGAACCATAACGGATCACTGGAAGAAGTTTCTGGAAGCACTCAGGAAAGCTGAGATAAGTTTGTAGATAAAAATGAGACTGCCAAGGACTGAGACTACTAGGAAGCTCAAGGCTCCTGGAAATATTTTCTCAAAAACACGCATTCATTTGATAAGCCTTTCATAAATTCCTACCCTCTCTTCATTAGATGTAAAGATAATACAGAGTATGAGATCCTGTGTCTGACCTTATCAGAAGAGGGCTACCAGGGGGTGGGAGCTCCTGGCCTAGGGAGCAGTCACATCCAAGGCTTGGAGAAACTCATCAGTCTTTAAAATAAGTACCTGCTAAAATTCTAAAATTCAGTTTTGAAGGTTTAGATCAATGAAAATTCTCTAACACATCTGTAACATTTAAGAAAATGGATTCCTAGAATTAGAAAATTGCTAGGATAAGAATAAAAATGGCTTCTATTTCATAAGAAATAAAGACATGACAAGTTCTTACGTAGCTAGAGATCATCACATTATATGTAGGCATGTAAGCTGAAAAAATGGTCCTGGACAAAATTAGGATCAACATTTCTCTATTTTTTCATATCAAAAAGGATACAGGTCATTACTTATTAGAAAAACAACTGCATCCAGAACCATATCTTAAAACAACTTAACATTATCACTTGTATTCCATATGATGCTGCCTTTATTCCAGCTTAAGGATTACCACAAGGAGAACTTTTTCCTGCCACAATACCTTACTTAGCTAGATTCTAGGTATATTTATCATTTGTGCATGAGAGGAAAGGAACTAACATTTCCCCCAAACCTTGTAGGTGCAGGCCCTCTGGCAAATGCTACATGTGACCTCACTGACTCTAGGTGGGACCATACAACCATCTCACTGCTCCACGGGTATATTTCACTTCCTTAGAAGAATAATGCTTTCCCTCACGTGTCCAACATTTGAAAAATGTTGAGATTAAAAAAAAAAAAAATCTGTTTCTGAAAGTCCATCAGAGACAATAAAGCAAGTTTCAACCAACCGTTAAAAAAATACAGGGGGTGGATTTGAAATGAAATCTTGCCATTTGCGACAACATGGATGGAACTAGAGCGTACCATGCTTAGCGAAATAAGTCAAGCAGAGAAAGACAACTATCATATGATCTCCCTGATATGAGGAAGTGGTGATGCAACATGGGGGCTTAAGTGGGTAGGAGAAGAATAAATGAAACAAGATGGGACTGGGAGGGAGACAAACCATAAGTGACTCTTAATCTCACAAAACAAACTGAGGGTTGCTGGGGGGAGGGGGTTTGGGAGAAGGCGGTGGGATTATGGACATTGGGGAGGGTATGTGCTTTGGTGAGTGCTGTGAAGTGTGTAAACCTGGTGATTCACAGACCTGTACCCCTGGGGATAAAAATATATGTTTATAAAAAATAAAAAATTAATTAAAAAAAAAATACAGGGGGGAGGGGAAGGTAACTATTGTACCATCACTGTTACGGAGTTGTACTTTTACTGCTCGAAGAAGGAATTCTCAACTTCTCAAAGAAAGAAAGGAAGGAAGTTAAGACAAAAATAATGAGAAGAAAAGAAAAAAAGAAACAGAGCTGGCAAAAAAAAAAAATCAGAAAAATGAACTACTTGTTAATTCTTATTAGTACAAGCAATACAGTTCTACCTGGTGTAAAAGAATAGTAGAATAGTCAGGTACTTTTGACTATTTTGAGGAAAAAATGTAGAAGTAATGGGTTCCTGCAGGTAACATTTTAGGTCATAAGCTTGTCTTCTCCAAATATGCAAGCATCTTTGATTATATGTAGGCTTTTCTATTCAATTCCTTTAAAAAAAAAAAAATGTGCTTTAGAGGAAATTGCTTGTCATGACTTGTATCAGAAGGGAAGCTTTTGAGGAAAAGCATGTTTACCTATAAATGGCCCAGCGAGTTTTCCCCCATGCTAGGAATCACTTAGAGCAATTCAAAACTGAGCTTTGGAGTAAAAGTCTGAAAGTGGGCTGTTGATAAGACATATCACACCTTGTGATAAAAAGGTAGATATGGGAGAAAAAAAAACTGAGTGGAAGGTAAATTTTTACTTAGGTCTAAATTACCTTAAAAAAGGAGGTGCATTCACTCTGCTGGGATGGTTACTCAACTTACAGCAAGTTTTTTTAAATCTTGACAAGATTTGAAACAATGGTAACAACTATTTTTGCTCATCCTGAAGAACAGCTAAAATCCCACTGAAGTTTTTAAATGGCTTCAGAAGTGCCACTTATTTAAGCAAGATAAGTATTTCTTAGTATTTTAATCAAATCCTCATCACTTCCTTGTAAGAAGCAACTTAGGCTCATCTTACCTGACATCCAGGGAGTTTGAGCAATGGCTAGAGGTCAGGGAGAGACAAGCATGCAGTTGACCTATTTCCTCTCTCCTGTCCTTCTTGTAATACATGTAAAAACAAGAACCATTTTCAAGACCATGTAACTCACCATCCCACCTCCAGCCTTTCGAATCACTAAGTGGACTGAATGCAAAAGTGCCGTAAATTACACAACGGAGATAGGCCTAGAAAGGTTAGCAAGACATAAAGGATATTCTTTTTTTTAAAGCATTAGGATTTTTTGCTAATTTCAAAGTTTTATCATTTTTCTTAGAGCAGGATATACCTGTGGATTGTCTACTTCCTTTGAGGTTCAAAAAAGTACCTAAATCCCAGGATTATTGTGGGATCTTAGATAACTAATACATTAAAAGCGCATAGAAATGTTTTGGCAAATAGTAAGTGCTCTATAAGTGTTAGCTGTTATTATTAATATCCTCATCAGCCTTAACAAAATAGTGCATTTTTTTGAAAAATTGATAAGTCAAAAAAAGTATATAGAAACAGGGGGTCCCCAATCTCACCTCCTCTTTTTATATCATTTTGTTGAACAATTGCTGTTATCTCAAAAGTTAAAGAAAACTGAATTATAGGACACACAAAAAAATGATATAAATCAAAAATGAAATTGAAAGTATCCATATACTATTATTTGTAATATATTCGTTCCTATAGAAATACATACTGAAAATGGACTCTAGGCAGGGCACCATAGGGAGAAACCTAAGAAACATCAGGACTTTAGAGATACAACTTCAGAGTGTTCAATCTAATAATAATAAACAAAAGTAAGAGCTAAAAGGAGTACAGAATATGGTGATAATTATACAGAATGAGTGCTCAGTTAGGGTCACTATAGGGATGAAAGGCCTTCTGCTTCTCAGTGACTGGAGAGTCATCAGCTCTTCTAGCTTTAAGGTGTACTTTCAAAGAACCTAAGATACTTAAAGTTCCTAATGGATCGGTGTTAAAAGTAAAATACACCAGAGGTATAAACCTATAGGAGAGCTACACCTGCACTCACGCGAGATCTCAGGGATACACCAGCAGGAAGAATACGCCCCCTACCTCACACTCATCCCTAGCTAGAGGAGCCAACAAAAGGCAGAGGTCTCCACTGCTGGATCCAGACAAACCTGTTGGAAAGGTCGAGCCTGGGCTTGCCTGAGGAGCCGTTGCTGCTGCTGTTGCTGCAGAAGCTTCATCTGTATCAACTGCTGCTGCGAGGTGATGGCGTGCAGCGGGGGCGGCTGCATCATGGCGCCCGAGCGCCGCTGTAGCATGTTGGACAGAGCTTGCTTGGTGTTGGTGGGGACGAAGGAGCCCGTGGGGTCCAGTCTGGAGCCACCTACAAAAGCAACCAGACAGAAGGGCTCTCTAACACGTGCTAATGCAACAGGTCTTCTCTATTTTATCAAAACGCAGAAACCGTACCTTCTAAGCTTCACTTTACAAGCAAATGGAAAATAAGGCCCCACCTCACACTATACAAATAAATATTAAAGATATGCTGAGTACTGCCTCATTCCCAAAGAATGGGGGCAGTGATGCAGGAGTGAATTATAGTATTTCAATTATTTCACAGAGGCCCCACTTTGGCTGGTAAACTGAAGTGCCTGAAACAGACTCGTGGGTTTTAAATTATGCAAGGCCCTGGGGAATACATTACCTGCATAGAGCGTACTGTCTTCGTGGTGTATTTGCCAAGTGTCCTAAGCCAGGCATAGAAGCCCTTTTGTCATTTTAAACAAATTTGAAGCTCATGGTATTTAAGTTTACCATGACAGAATAAAAATGCCTCTTTCCTCATAGAGGGCATGAAAATACTTTCAAAACTTGAAAGGCTTAGAAACTTCAAATACCATGACTCGAAAGACAAAACATGTTTTTTAAAGGCTTGAAATCAAACAGGAGACGTTGATTATAGGGATGCCTGAGAAATCAAAGGAAATCCTTAACATATTAGCATACATAATTTGTTAAATGCCTTTAAGAGTTTGGGAGGAAAGATTTTCAATATTTGGCTTCAAATGAGGTGTCAATCAGTGATTTACCAGATAGTTTATATTCTTTCATGTATGTGTAAGAAATCCTCTACTTAAATTATCTCACGAAAGATGTTTTCTCTTTTTTTTTTTTTTTAAAGTAAGCTGTATGGTGGGAACAAACATTTTAAAGCTGAAAACCCACATTCTTTTAAAGACTCAGAACCACAACCAGCAATGTGATTTATGAAATCATTCAGCAGCATTTGAAGAACACTGGGAAAAAAGAGGAAAGTCAATTTAAGAACATATGGCAAGGTAACTTTTGTTGAAGCAAGAACTGGAACTATACTAATCCATAAAAATTTAATGGACTATTTTATAGGTAAAGGGGATTCTTTCTAAAGATTAGGCCATAGTCTATGTTCTTTTAATTTTCCTTTTTTATAATCTTGTAGCTTTGAGCTAACTATAGAAACAGGGTTAAGTACCCCTGAAGCATTCTGTATATTCCTACCTACTTACTTTCCTCACCTTCTCTCACTAAATGCTGAATTCCGAATACAGTATTTAATATTCTCAAACATTTCTTTATAACTTTACCATAATGGTGCGTATACATGAGAAAAAAAGAGAAACTGTGTTGGGGGGGAGTATATACACACATGTGTATTGAGGGAGCATATGGCTCTGCATTTTAACTATATATGAATGAAAGCAGAGTGTACACACTCTTGAACTTCATAGGATTCATCATTTTACAAAAATCAATTCACACATATAAAACCCCTATAAATGCTTGCTTTAACATTTTTTCTTACATGTCATCGTACTTAAAACTTACCTAATACTTATAAATACCTTTTATAGTATTTTAGGGAAAGAAAACATAGGTCTTTATAAAATACTTAGCCTTTAATTCGTACTGAATTGGTGTTTAAAAATGCTACAGAATTCACAAGAACTTTGGAACTGAAAAGAGAAAGCCAAATGAGAAAATGATGGTGTATTATTTTCCACACTTATCATTGATTGTCTAGTTTACTCTTTTATAGTCTGCATTCACTCATTCAGCAACCTGTTTTTAAGACCTTACTAAAAGCCAGATGTTGCTCTAAGTTCTGAGGATACTATAGTGAACAAAACAGAAAACATACCTGCCCCAACAGAGTATTGTGGGAAAGCTGGATAATAAATCAGTTAAGTAAGTTAAATACACAGCATATAACCAAGTGCTGATCTATGGAGAAATAGAAAGGAGAGGGGAACAGGGTGCAGGGAAGGGGTGTGGCTTACCATTTATAAAAGAGGGTGGTCAATGGAAGCCCACTGAGAAAATGGTATCTGACCAAGCCCTAAGGAGGGAGGCAATGAGCCATGGAAAATATCTAAGTGTGAGCATTCCAGGCAAGGGGGGTGGCGGGCAGCAGATGCAAATGCCCTGAGGTAGGAATATGTTAAGATCATTTGCTGAATTAGGGGGAGGGCATCATCTATGTGCTACATTTCTAAAATTACCATACAAGACCAGTGCTCTAACCCCTGAGCTATGGAGCCTAAAATTTACTTTAAATTATACACATACACAGTATATGTGTGTGCATGTATAATATAACCCTTATTTCAGCATTCAAAGACGAATGAACGCTTTTATTCATTTTGTGTACTGTAATACCCTATCACCCAAAACAGAGTCTGGAACATTATGAAGTTCAAAGCATTTTGTTGAATAAATAATTGAATCACCTACTCTATGAGGACATATATTAAAGTATCTCTTGTACAGATAACCAAGCTAAGGCACAGAGAGATTAAGACCTGGTCAAGATTACACAGCAGGGAGTGGTTGAGCCAGTCCTGAACCTAGAACTGTAACTTCCAGACCAGTCCTCTCAACCTCTAATAGATGACAAAATATGGATTCTCCCCTGCTGTAAGCCAAGAATCAAACAATGTCTTTCCTAGGCCTCAAGATGTCATACTCAAATTACAATAAAAATCACAACATACAGACTAAGATCTCAAAATATACCATTTGTTGAACAAGCAAACTGTCATTTAGGAAAAAAAAATAAATTCATTTCTAAGTAAGAGATTTTTTATTTAGGAAATGTTCATTTCAGATATAAAGCCTACTTGGGCTTAAAAGGAAGCAATACTAAAATCAGGGACATTTACTATAGATGCAGTAGTTTTCCTTCTTTGATATCTCAATCTATGCTGAATCAAATTTCTGAGATACTTCACAGTATAAACAATTTACAATTTAAAACACAAGAAAATGAAGATACTGGGCAATACTGTCTAATTTTTAAAAACACCAATAAGAACTATATCTGATAAAAACACAAATTTCACAACATACAACTTTTGTCAACTTTATATCTGACAGTGCACATTTTCATCAGTGGCTAATTTCCTTCTAACATCGAATGAAATCTCCCAACTCAGAACATAACCTAGCAACTAAAACCGTACTGTAACATTTGAGAAACACTCCCACCACACTTACTAAATTACTCTATATGCCAGGTATTAATTGATTCTTACAATTAGAATATGATCATCTATGTGACAATCAAAAATAGATTAAAAGACATAGTAAAAAACCCTAATTTTAGAAGAAGAAAAAAAAAATTTCAAGTGGAAAGGATTACAGGAATGTCAACTGAGAACTCAGCTCTTGCAATTCCCACGTTTTGTGATGATTTCAGGTTAAAAGTAAAGAAAATGCCAACCTGTGATGATTTCAGGTTAAAATTAAAGAAAACGCCAAGCTCATCTCAGAGTGACCCGACCTCACACTTCTCTTCACATACCTGGAGTAAGAGATTGATTCTGAAGGAAAAAACCCGGCTGCTGGGGCTGACCCATGAGGTTGTAGCCCCACAAGGTGGACTGTGGATGGTGCAACATCTGGGAGGAAATGGGTGAGTAGTTAGGAGGCACGCGGTATATGTTGCTCTGTGGATACTCCTTCAACATAAAGTTAAAAAAAAAAAGTTATTTAATTTCACAAACTATATAGATAATGAATGCAAGTTCATCGTATCACATTACTTGAGCCAGTGTCTGTTCCGGTGGATAGGGCTGTTTTTATAGAGGGGAAGTTGGAAGACAAGAGTGTCAACGTGTTCTCTGCCTAACATTCATTTGAGTAAAAACTTTTGACTCCAGAAGCACTTGACTTATGAAGCGGAGGGAAAATAAAAGTTTGTTTATAAAATACTAAAAACACATCAACACTGACCACTGCCTACAACTGAAACCACATCTTCAGATGCTGAGTCTCTGGAGATCATTTCATCTTGGGTCACCTTAGGAAGCCTTGCTGGTATGTTGGGTCTAGATGAGAATGAAGCCAGAAAGACCCACAATACTTCAGGACCAGTCCCTGGCCTAGACAATTATTTTATTGCCAGTTTTCAAGGCAGCAACTTAAAGACACAGACTCTCCACCATCTGCCTGTACCCCGCTCTCCCCACCCAGATTTTGTCTTCCTTCTAAGAGATGCAAAGTCTTTAAGGTTCACATGCAGGTGTCTCAATTTCCCTGCCACCCCTCAGCCCCCTTCTCTTAGTCTAGCCGTAAAGGATAAAGGAAAAACAAATCCTTGGATCTCTGAAATATAACCCGCTGGGTAGGGGCAGTTCCAGAACTAGTATGGGAGGAAGGGACATTAGTAAGAGAAGTTTTAGGACTTTTGTATCTGAAAAAAACAGAAATCTATCCATGTGGACTGATGAGCTAGGAGAGTCCAGATTTTAGGAAGTGGCAGTCTGGATCTTTTTGAGCACCTCTTCAAGACAAAGAAATATTGGCAGGAAGACTACATGAAAAGAGGGTACTGCCATTCAAGTAGCATCTAAAAGTGATGGTGGTCTTCTCTAGAAAAATATTAATCACCAAGATATCAGCTAGGAAAATATAAGTTTTGGTTCTGACTTAGGTAAATTAGAATAATTAGACATGACATCTGAATATGACATCATGAAATATTCAGAACAAATCTGAATATTTCTTCCATTGTACAAGAATATCCTTGAATTTTATACAAAATCTCAAGTATTTTTCCAGGTGAATTTAAATATAAAGACATTTTTATACATTAATTCTATAAATGCTATAAAATTATTTCCAAATTACCATCTCATACATTTCTGTTGTTTTTAAGAGCATGTGGTTATAGGTAGGTAAGGTTAATAGGGAAAAAAAGAAATGGAACTTTTTAAAAATTGTGTTAATCCTTTATAAAATCTAAAAGTATGTTAAAGAATACACACACACACACACACACAGAGGATAATAAGATGGAATGCTAAAATACGAAATCTCAGAAACATCCTACTGTATTTATTAGATGACATGTTAGCTAGGGAAATGCAAATAGTTTTTCACATTAATTTACTACAGGTGTCAGCTGCTCAAAATATGATAAATATTTTAAACATGAGATAATACAAATATGTAAGAAGATGAGATTTTTAGGGATCTAAGAAATTCAAGTTTCAAATGTGAGGAATTATGAGGCACTGAAATATTAATTAAAGATTATTCATAAGAGAAGCCTAAAATTAAAGTAATGAACAGTAGAGGAGGGAAAATCAGAAGCTATAATCCTGTTGTCTGTGACAAGTCACTGTTCATTTGCCATTCTATTAATTAAGACAGAGCCTTGTTAGGATTACAACTATTACGATAAGGCTTCTAATGCTTTTCCTGTTGCTAGGGACAGACTCTGGGCATGATTAAATCTCCCACTAGGTGTTAGTGAGCCAAAGGCCTCCTGACTTCCCTTACTCACATCAACTCTTGAGCTTGATTTCGTCTTGCGCTTCCTTCCCTTTGTCTTCTTCTCCTCGTCTGTTGTGGTTTTTCCCTGATCTGACAGCTCAGCTGATTTCCTCTCCGGCTCCTGAGAGACAGGAGATGTGGGCTCTTCCTCTTCCTCCTCGGGAGGCAGGGGCAGTGGCTCGAGGTAGTAACTTCGGGGCTTGGGCATAGGGTGTGTGTGATACAGCAGCAGGTGATGCTGTTCCTCGTACTTGATCACCTTTCGGTCCACTCGGACAGTCCCGAACCAGGCCCAGGACAGAGGCGCTGGGTTCTTCTGACCCTCAAACAAATCCCAGGGGGACACCTTCTGCTTTGTAGAGACCTGGAGACCCTGTGGTTGAGATAATGCTCTGTAAGCTCACGTTCAGATCTTTTCCTAACTTCCTCTTTCCAAGAGGCAAGCTTGCTTAGGACATGGATACAAAGAACATTCTGGCTGGTGGGGAGGTTTAGAGCACCCTAGCATGCAGCAGACAGGTAAATGCACCAGCTCAGGGTTACCCAGCTAGATCACTGGAGAGCCACGGCAAGAATTCCATCCCTGAAGTTCAATTCTGCATTTCTTTAGGCCACGTGATATTCTGTTCAGGCTGCAACACCAGGTGGTCCAATATACTTTACTATTAATAGGTATTTTTCATTTAGGGTTTTTATTGCTTTGTTTTGCTTTTAGGAAAAAAAACACTTTTTGGAAAGTACTGCAATGTTGACCTTTATTAAATTATCATAAATTATAACCCCTTGGATCCTAGTTTTTTGTTGTTGTTGTTGTTTTTGAAATAAAACAAAACTTCAGAGTCAAGTTATAATCAACCTCTAATTGGGCTCAAATTAGCTTCAGTCCAAACATGTTTGGCCTTGATTCAGTACAGGAATCTTCCACATACTTAATAAGCCAGTTTCTGAATAGTTAAGGAATACTACTACAGAAGTAACTCATACCAACAGGTACAAATAAAGTCCTTTAATTCAAGCTTCTCTCCACCAAGTTTAGAAGAGGAAATGCTACTCTGTTTCTGAAAATAAAAGTTTCTTATTTTTAACATTAACTCGTGATGTCTCTTGGTACTTTCCCGGGCATACCAACTTGAAGAAAATATTTTTCCTCAGAATGACCCTAAAAACAACTACCCAGACATTCCATAAGATATGAATGCTCCTGTTCTTATCAACATAAGTCTTCCATGCATGGATTAATCCAAAATCAAGGTTCATTTACCATGATAAATTGACTTGTTTCCTAATACTGCCTTGAGCTTGGACTTCTTTCCTGAGTGCAAAGACCAAATACCCAAATGGTTTTTAGATGTCTCACCACTAGAGAGCCAAATGAATCTACAAACTCAACCTGCCCATAACACTAGCTTTTTCTGTCTCCACACTGGTAAGAGTACTTGGGTTACTCTGAATTAATGCAGCATTGAATTTCTCCCAAGAGCCTCCTTCTTTTTTTACCTTTGCGAAAACTCTTCCATGGACCTGAATTATATTCTTCCTTACTTCCCAGCTAACTCTTAAACTTTCAAAATAATTCAAGTGTCAGTTTTGTGGGGGACCCTATTCTGACTATCTACTCCTTATCTGAGGGTGGGTGACAGCAATTTCTCAGGGCCCCCAAACACTCTGTACCATGACACACAAATCTCACCACACTGTGATTGTCTACTTCTGCTTAAAGGTAAGAGCTCTGTCTTTCATCTCTGTGGTTGCTCCATGTTCACTATAAGAACAACCACTCTTCTCATATTTAAGGGAAACTTGTTTAATATCCTATATAAAACAGGTGTTCAATGAAATATCGTTTAACTGAGGAGAAAATTAAGTACCATCACCCTAAAAATATTTTTTACTCAAAATAGCTTACTACATGAAGAATTTATCAATCAAAATTTTCTCATCTAAACGTATTATTGTCAACTCTGAAGTAAAATCACACCTGGTCTTTGTCTTCTTTTATTTTTACGATACATTAAAAAAAAATTTATTTAAGAGAGAGCACTCTGCTAAGCAGAGAGTTAAGGACTGGGCTCTATCCCAGGACCCCCAGGACCCTCAGGACCCCGGGATCACGACTGACGTGAAGGCAGATGCTTAACCAACTGGGCCAGCCAGGTGCCCCTTAATACATTTTTACTTAGTTTTCCTTCAGCAGGTTTCACAAATTCACTTAAGTTCATGTACAGCACTAAATGAATATCTATACAATAATGCCAATGGCGAAAGCATTTAAATAACAAGACTATGCTTAAAAAAAATAAATCAAGAAACTGTAAAATTGAGGCATTTCCTATACCCTA
The DNA here is from genome assembly GCF_009829155.1 of Mustela erminea. Classification (NCBI taxonomy): domain Eukaryota; kingdom Metazoa; phylum Chordata; class Mammalia; order Carnivora; family Mustelidae; genus Mustela; species Mustela erminea. The sequence continues at coordinate 143,523,237 of NC_045614.1, forward strand.
CAGGAAGACAAGAAAATATATACAAGAAACAAACATTTACTCTTGCCTGTTTTTTATCTATAGAGTCGAATCCAGCAATTTTGTTTCCCTTTGTGTCAATCAAGGAACCCATAGGTTCACAAGTGATGACATCACATGTCTGTTTTGGCAAAGGTAGCAACTGTCGAACTTTGTCAATACTTTCTGATCTCTTGTCTCCTAGCTCTTTCTAAAAACAAACAAACAAACAAACAAAACAAAAAGAGAGAGAAGTGGGACAGAAATTACAACGAAGGCAAAAGTTAGTGAGAAGGAAGTTTCTCTATGAAACATTTCCTTTTTTATAGCCAGAATGTTCCTTAACCTCGAACATGGTCTATGATGCTGCTTTCAATTAGAGTAGTGAGTATGTTTCATTTCTTCTATTTAAGTAGAAAATAGAACACATACAGTGGGACCCTGGTTACACAACAAGTATCGCAGTGCTGAAATGACAAAAATCCCGTGTAGTAGTTGCCAGCAGAAGGCAGAAGCTGCAGCACAGAACACGTTCTCAAATCCAGGGTCAGACCTCAAGGTAATCATTGGTTATTTTATTGCTATGGTCGTCAGACATATCGATTTTTTTTCTTTTCTGCATCATTTGTTTACAGTTTACTTCAAAGATTGAATTACTGGTTTTTCAAATGAATTGGGTTTAGAAATATCAATGTAAATGGTTACTTTTCAATTATACGAGCCAGTCCAAGCATGGATTTATCCTAAATCCAATGTGGGCATCTTTGTTATACATTTGATAACAGATTTCTAGAGTTCCTTGAAACTTAAATATTTTGTGAATATCATTTTTTAAAGAAGTATCTTCAAGCTATATGCTTATAACTTTTGAGTACTAGTAAGCTGAGGCAAGGCAAATAGCAAAATAACCATATAACATCTAACTTAACACAGTAAATTAAGGTAAAATGCAGTAAAAAAAACAATGCATAAACTACTTGAGATCATAATATATAAGCAGGTCACAAACTTACTTTCAGTTTCTTTACTAAATTCATGTATGCACGTTTGTTCTCTTCAGATCCTCCTGGGGATGCATTTGATAGGTCTGAGGCTAAAGTTCCATTGATTAAAACACCCAGCATGTCAAGAACTGTTGTGAATAATTCACTAAGAGGGGGAAAAAAATAATTTATTTTCACCTTAGAGCAAAACCAAGATACCCTTAACTAAAAATCATTTTTATTAAAGGCACTGAACTTTGATGGTAACTAAGAGAGTAAGAGGTGATTTGTAGTCGGCCCATCAAAGTTTCTACTAGGCATGTATGCGGCGTGCTAAATGTGAAGTAAGAACATACTTGTTAGTGTGCATGTCAACAGTTCCAGAAGTAATGATCTGGAGGAGGAGGAGGGCCCAATCTGTCGTCCATTGGGTGCTCCTCTGCACAGTGTCAAACATTCCGCCCACCTGGCATGAGAAAAAATACAATAAAAATCTATTACAATGAAAATACCATCCCCATCACTTTATGTAGCCAATTTTGATTTGTTAAAAAAACAAACAGACAGACAGAAAACAATAACAAGACTCTAATTTATAGGTTATCATACCTTCTCTCTTACCTAGCTACCTATTTGTCACTGTTTTTTGGTTCCTTCAGCACAGGTATTTGGTCCTTCAAAAAAAGGGGGTGGGATAGGAGGAGAAGAGGGACCTGAGTGTGGGCACAACATCAATATGAATTAAATAATAGGAAAATTAACTTTCTTTTGTCCTAATCTTTCATAACACCCAGTTTTACCATATAACTTTAGTCCAATCTGAAGAGATCAAAACCAGGTGAGTTGATTATCTATGACTTTGTGTTATTCAATTACTACTGCATCTAAGCCTGTTATCATACTAACACTTGGAAATATCCAGCAACACAGACGACTGACGAGCAGGAGACCTGGACCCAGGTCTACTCACTCATGTATGGGAATTAAGTTAACGACAACTGCCAAATAACAGGCAAGTCCTCCTCCTCCAGAGTAGACTTCACTGAGACTTGTTCAATGGGAAAAGAAAAATTCAAAGAAATGTGCAATGTGTGAGAAATTTTCAATGTTTGTATAGCCTCCGTGTCGAATTTGTTTTAATGACCAATCTGATGGACAGTCTGACAAATTTTGACTGATGGCACATTTTTATATATAGGTTTTTAAATGAGTATAATAAAAGCTAATTCATCTCAAAGCAGTAACCTTCTCAGACCTACTCTTAGCACAAACTGAAAAGAACGAGAGGTTCCCTGGGGTGGGAGGTACAGAAAGCAAACCAATGCCCCAAATTCCTACACCCTCTAGAAGTCAGACCAGACACGAAAGTCAGCACCAAGGAGGACAGACACGTGAGAGACAGGGGAGTTGTCAAAGCAAAGAGTGGAAGGCCTCACACCTTGTAACGAAGGGGGTGACCAGAGAAGAAGTGGAGACCTAAAGGTTATTTTCACATTTAGGTTAAGTGTAATGGAGAGAAAGCACTAGGAATGCCCCTTACCAAATTTAGGCGAAGTTGCAATGCTTCATGCATCATCTGCCGCGCTTTTATGTCGTCCTGGTATCGTTCTTCTCTCCAATTACTCAAAATCTAAACCAGCAAATAAATGGGAGAACCCAAAACTTATTTTCCCTATTAAAATAGATTGTTTTTCTTACATTCAAAGTTACACTGAGCTTCCTACTGACAGTCAAAAATAACTTCTTCCTTTAACGAATAACAAAGCAAAATTTTAGCTTCCTTCCTTCCTTCCACGCAGACAGAAATCTGGCTATTTCTGGCTCGTTGCCTTTCTAGGTGGAAGAAGAAAACTCTCATCTATTTACAATCCTGTTAAGTAAGTCTTAAAGAAAATGCTTTAAAGGAAGATGAAGTTAAGATTAACAAACAAAAAAGATTATTTTTTCAATATGTTATTTCACTGGTCTTACTAAGATAAATACCGAACAAACAGAATTACATCTTATATCAGTTCTGTGTTACATTTCTAGGGACCTCCTATGAACCCTAGCAAATGTATTATTTTGATGTTTTATTGAAGGGGGGACTTGCTGTCTTCCATGTCTGTCTTCATTGATAAAGAAGTATGTACTATTTTGAAAAATATGACAACTTTGACATCAGTCAAGTGGTGTATTGTTCTACAAAGTGAGTGCTTTCACTGATTCAGACTAATGTTAGAAAAGGGAAGGTCTGCTTAGGAAAAGCAAACCACAAGTGGGCAACACCCTAGAATCAGATGACGAGGGCAAATTCCCTCTCCTTCTGCCATGCTCTGAAATACGGTAACAACTGAGAATCATCTTATTAGTTAAAATGAGTCACATGTGGAAGTAACCTGACCAGCAGATGAGCTGTAAGTATATATGGCATGATGGGAGGACAGCATTTCTCCAATCTCATCAATATAGAGTCCTCTCCCAAGTCAGACGTGAGGGTCCAAGACAGTAAACACAAACCTATATCACAGCTTTCATTCTATCAGCAGGAAAAATAAAAATAAGTTGCATGAACCAGAGCAAGGGAATACCTAATGACCATGGTCCAATTTTTGGAAAGTAATCAAGGAGGGCTTCCATGAGGAGGTGACACCTGAGACCACAGTTGATGAAATGAGGAAGCAATCCTCCTATTATCTAGGAAGTAAGCCTTCCATGTGAAAGGAAAAAGAGATATAAAGGCGTTGCAACGAGAATCTGCTTGCCAAGTTCAAAGGATAGCGGGGAGCCTGGTGGCTCAGTCAGTTAAGTGTCTAGCTCTTGATCTCAGCTGAGGTCATGATCTCAGGGTCGTGGGGTAGAGGCCCACCTTCGGCTCCATGCTCGGTGAGGAGTCCACTTCTCTCCCTCTTTCCGTCCCTCTGCCTTCCCCCCAACCATGCCTGCTTGTTCTCTAAAACAAATTAATTTTTAAAACATAGCAATGGGGTCAGTGTGAAAAGTGGAGTGAGCAAGGTATGACTAGTAGGAAACAAGGCAGAAGTGGGAGCCAGGGCAAAATCATGCAGGCCTCAATAAGCCCAGACTTTGAATTTTTATTCTAGACATAGTAAGAAACACTGGAGTATCTTGGGCACCAGAGTAACAGCTGATTTACATTTTAGAAGGACCACTTTGGCTGCTGTGCGAAGGACAGATCTCTTAGATCTTAAAGGCGAGAGATGATGAGAGGCCCAAATGAGCTAAGTATCCTTGTTCACATTCATCTAGTATCATCTACGAGAAAGACAAGATGTCATAGAAACAGAGGGCCACATGAGGGCTCCATTTGGCTCTGTAGCAGGATAAAACATTCTACATGACCAATCTACCTACTTTGCTCAATTCCACACTTTCCAATTTCTGGTTTCATCACGCCACTTCCACTGTGGTTGGTAGAAAGCCAAAATTTAAATTCTTTGTACATGAATCAATATGCCTTCTGATTTTGAAATTAGCACTCAAGCTGAGACCTTCCAGATAGGTGGGGGCTGAGCTGGAGAAGCTGGAGAGAGGTTTCTCTGTCTTAACACCATACATGCAACACACATTGCTCCAGGACCTCTCCCACAACACAGGGTCAGGAGAGGAGCAGATGTGAAAGTTGCATGCAATGTACAAAATGTTATTTTTATAGGACACAGACATTTATTCCATGCATAATTACTCTTACAAAACTGTGAATCCTGTGATGCCTAGAACACCAGGTAGGAGAACAGGGCATGGATTGTGTCTCCCTGCATCTAACCAAAATATGCGGTTATCTTATTAATTTAATCTCAGTATTTGAAAGGAAAAAAAAAAAAAAAAAGAATGCCATTAGAAAAATACTTGCCTGCCTTAATAGTCTAGTATACTTTACCTGATTAACTTGATTCTGAAGAGATGTTAAGAGGCCTTCCCGTTGTTCATCTTGTCCCTTAAGGCAGGTAAGGACCAGTGAAAGGAAAGGTTGTTGACTCAAAAGAGACATACTACAAAGGAAGTAGTAACAGCAGATTTAGTTAGAAAGGATGGATTACTTCCTGTGCAACATAGATCTCCTGCCCTTTGGTTATTGGCCCTTATTTATTTTACTATTAGCAAAGGGAAAGGAGTAGTAAATAGCCAAAGCCTACCTGAAAAGTTAAATCATAGCTCTACTAACAAGATTAAAAGCCACTGTGATGCTTCTAAATAATTTAATATGCTCTCTTATCCTTGAAGGCATACCCAAACTAGCATAAATTCATACTGCAGGAGCGTGTTGGGGGAGTGCAGTGAGAAGAGTGTTTCTATTTCATATCAGTAAACTGAATTTGAAAGACACACATCAGCAGGAATATGACATTATACACAGAACAAAATGAAAAACTTTTAAATTTGTCACACCAAGCTATTGTCGAAGAGCCAAGGAATCAGGCCTGTATGATTCTTGTGCTTGTGTTACTTTGTAGCAAGTTTCTTAAGATCAAACAGGGTAGGTACTGATAGAAGTAAGATCAGCACCTAGGTCCTGAGGACCCAAAGGCAGTAAGCTTATTAGTGACCCACCATATCTCAAAGCCTCATCGTAAGAGGTGTGAAGGCATCTGAATTTAAAAAAAAAAAAAAAATCTATTTTCGGTTGTCATTTTATTAGCATTTCTTCAATTATTGGAGTACAAATCATATTGACAAACTAAGTGCTATGTTGGAAAAAAAATTCTTAGAAGGAGATCGAGACCCAATTATTTCAACGTGCGTCCTCCCTTTACCAGCAGAGCTGGGAGAAACTGACTTGGGACAAGTCATCCTCAAACTTTGTAATACCATCTGTACTGCTGTGGGGATAATGTACATACAATGTACATGCAACCATGCATTAGAAATTAGATTTCAGAATTAAAACTGAGTCATCTGGTGGATTGACTGACCTTTGCAAAGGTGATGCCAAACAACCAGGTAACAAACAAAATACATGTAAATCTAGGTCGTTACCAAGATGCACTTCAGTTAAAGAGCATGGTCTCGGGAATCAGATGACCTGGGTTTAAACTCCAGTTTTACAACTCCTTAGCAGTGTGTCCGTACCAAATTAACTTTTTGGTGCTTCCCTTCCTTCAACTTAAGAAAGGTATAACGACAGCACCCACAACACATGACTGCTATGAGAATTTAAAAGTTCACGTATGTATGCAATGAGTTTTATACAATGGCATTTCTTAAGGGCTCAAATAAATGGTAGCTACTAAAATATTATTCATTAGGGGATATGAACTATACATGTTCAGAGTTTTTTTGTTTTTTGGGGTTTTTTTTTAATGGAAGAAATCTTCATTATTTCCCTTTACTCCTGAGATGCTAAATTCATATTTTCACATTAGAGAGCAGGTCTATTCTTTCTCAGAACCAGAGTCAGTTTGCAAATTTAATTATTTGGAACCTTTTCTAGGGCCTAAAATAAATGAAGAAAAGATTAAATTTAGTGGTTGGTATATTTTAGTATTTAGTCTAGAACAAGAGCCCTAAGTGTTACAAATATTATCTTAGTGTCCAATAGGACAAAATGATATAATTCTATGTATTTTAAACATAGATAATTAAAAGAATAAAAAGTAATTAAATGGAGACTATAGAGACTAAGTGGATATCCAGATTTGATTCAACAGGTCTGAAGTGAGGCTAAGAAGTCGGTGTCCTTAATGGCTCAGCAGTAATTTGGGTACACGAATTACGTTCAAATCAGAACGAACTGGTGTACTAATTATTTTTAACCTGGAACTTTCTAGGATCAGAGAGTTACCTAACAGAGTATTGCCATTTTCATTTAAAAACAATTTCAGTGCACTCTGGGTATAGTGACCATGTATGTCTGCAAAATGTTAGTTCTCAGTTATTCCTTAAGCCCTCACACAAAGACACACCTTGCAGCCATACCTTTTCTGCTTTTGTCTGTCTCTTTCCTTTTTTGAAGAGGAGCCCAAGTGCTGTCCCTTCTCCAGCTCCTCTCCGGCAGCTTTTAGTACCCGTCCTTGCACAGAGGTTGGCAGCCGGGCAATTAGGGGGGCCACCAGCCACACACCCCTGCGTTCAGAGGAACTAAAATCAGAAATAGGTGTTATACCCAAGGAGGTGTTCTTTTCCTCTCCTCTCACAGTTGTAACAGAAACTCCAGGGCAAAACGTTGATGAATAAGAAACAACAATTATCAAAAAGCTTCCCTTTTATCTCTGTACCATCTTTCCTCTTGCCAAATATCAGATACTTGAACATACTTTTCCACTCTCACTATGGAAAGCAATAAAATGTGGGGTTCTGGGAGAACACTGTCACTAAGCTTTTTAAATCTGTGCAAGTCTTCTATGATTCTAGCTCTCTGATTAGCAGTCCTTTTGCACAATAAACAACACAATTTACTGTCATGGTTAAGATATGAAATGATCTGATGATGTTTAAGCATATTAATAACCAATATTTGAGGTTTTAAAATTCACTAGTTATACTTTAAACCCAAATGATGAAATACAAATCAACCTGCTTATCATGATTATTATTTGTACAACACTGCCAATTAATAAAAATGGCAAAATGAATGTTTCCTATATAATGAATTCTATGGAACAGAGTAGCCTTAAGGAGAAAATAAAGAAATTAATCCCTTCTGCGCGTCATATGTAGTTCCAAGGAGTCTGGACGTGTTAAACACTGAGACATGATCCATCACCATGCCCTTTAAAAAATTATTAAATAATGATAAATGACACAAATAATTTCACATTCCTGCACCTTTATGAAAAGTAACTGCATCATGCAAATAAAAACATACCATTACATGTGAAAAAGTAATCACAGTCCAATCGAACTACAGAAAAAAATACCTCAGAAACGTCTTTATTCCATTCTGCCTCGTGCTACTTGTATCAGTATTTCCAATTCCATTTGGGTTGAAGAGGCCCATGCCAGAATTAGAAGAATTATTATTCAAATCAGCAGACTGCTGGAATACCTCTATTGTTGCCTTTGCAATATTGTCCAGTAAGTTGTTCATTTCAGCCACTGAACCAGAGCCCTGGAGTTACACATAAGAAAACTAGCATGCATATGTTTTACTCCATCCTCCAACATCAACGTGTTCTTGCTGTTCTTAATTTTTGTATACATAACACATGCTTCCAATATATACTCACAGGGTCCTTCAAGCACTGTTTGATCATTAACTGAAGTTCTAGCCAGGACTGCCTTAGCGTCCACTGCTCAAGATTCTGGGGAAAATGGAAAGAATTAATGCATTAAGGATACTGAAATGTGTCTTAAAATATAATAATTCCTTGCAGTATTCCCTCTCTCAAGAAAAGAACAGAATAACCATACAGAATAAAGGAATCTGTAGGGATCAAAAGGCTCCATTATGTACATTCACTGTAGACACAAATTTAAAAAAATTCTTTTTTTAAATAATGGACATCTGTGGCGCATGGGTGGCTGAGTCAGTTAAGCATCTGCTTTGGGCTCAGGTCATGATCATGGAGTGCCAGGACCAAGCCCCACATTGGGCTCCCTGCTTGGTGGAGAGTTCTGTTTCTCCTTCTCCTTTTGCCCCTCCCCCTGCTCGTGTGCTCTCTCTTGCTCACTCATACTCTCTTATCTCTCTCAAATAAAATCTTTAAAATAAATGAAATGAAATGAAGTGAAATAAAAATAATGCACATTCAGCCAGGCACTAAAAATAAAACAAGGATTTCTTCTCTCCATATCTATTCACCTAAGCAATCCATTCCAAAATAATTTCAATACTTTTTGACTAATATATTTAAGGCTATCCCTCCAGAAAGGTTGTCTCATCTAAATACAGCAGACTTAAAATATCAGTGTTAATACTATGATTGTATAGCTCCTCCAGTATCTATATTTACCTAGCAATGAGGTGCAACAATTTCACAGAAGAGAAAATTAGGAGAATAAAAATCAGATTTGAAGTCAAGAATTAGCATTGAGCAAGAAAAAAAAAAGAAAAAGAGAAAGTGTTACATGACAGAAACACAATCGTTAGACTCTAATCACTCACCTGAAGAATACGCTTAATGTGCTGTCTTTGCAAGTTGTCGCCCTCAGTACATTCTTTAATACCATGAGGATAACAGATAAGCTGCAGTAATTTCTGTGCTTGCATATTTGAAAGCACAGGGTCCAAAATAAGCTCTTTGTCTGTGCATAACCTTTCAGGTTCTTTTAAGCAATGTTCTCCTACCCATTCCTTTAAAAAAAAAAATCGGCTATTAGATTGAGAGGCAGAGGCTTTCTACACGTGAATGTAATATGCACTGAATCATGGTGAACAATGGAATACAAAGCAGACAGAAATCTTCCAATAAAATAAAAATTGCATGAAAAAAATAGGTGGGAAAAATTTTGAAAACAAAATTCCTGGCATTTTGACTTCCTAAAAATACAAAGTGGGACCTTGGTTTTAAAAAGTTTGAAAAAGAAATACGCAAAAAGGAAAGAAAAAAAAAGCTAAAGAAACTGAAGAAAATATTTGCGTATAATGGTAATGATTCTGTATTAGTACATGTCTTCATTTTTACGTAATGCTTACTATACTAAATAGAAAGAACAGAGTAAAACATTTAGAAAGCTGTCATTTTTTTTATATTATACATGATACTATTATAAATATTTGTGCACATCTACTTTCTAAACAATTATTTTCTTAGGAAAACTTCATAAAAGCACAACTGTTGAGTCAAGAAGTATACCAAATTTAAGACTATTGATACATATGGTCAACTGTCCTCCAGAGAGTTTTTAGCAGTTTAAATCCCTTTTGCCTTTCATCATGCAAACTCTTATACTATAGAAGAAACTATCAACAGAGCCGATTTCAAATCCAAATCTGTTTCAGATGTAGCCTGTTTCTTAACTACACTAGTAGCCCAATGCTGAGTTACTATTAAAGTCACCTGTGGAGCTTGCTAAAATACCAGTGCTCAGGGCCCACCAAATACATATCTGATGGTGGGACCCAGATATCAGAAATATTTTTCAGGGATTAAAACTGTTTGACCCTTGGTATTTCTGGTAGGGAAATAATACACAACTGCCTCTCATTATCTATATGACCATTTCATGAACTTCTACCCAAGTTACAACATGCTCTAATAAAAACATGTCCCTGTTAACATAATGTCTCCATCGAAATAGAAAACTGTATGTATGGTATGCCATGTTTTCTTTTTTTATAAGAGAAATTAAAAGGAAAAAAAGGAAGATAATTCAAAAAATAATGAAACTGATCACCAAGGGCAGGAAAAAACATAGGATGAAAGAGACAAGGGACAGAGAACACATCTCTCAGTACACCTGTTTGTGCAGCTAACTTGTAGAAGCATGGTAATCTGAAGCAGTGGAGAGGAAGAAAAAGGGAATCTCAACTGAATGCAAATAAAAACCAACAAAATCAATTCTATTTCAAATGAATAACATCCATACTGAAGGAGAAAGTTCAAAAAGATTTTTTAATACAATACTAGAAGTCTTTAGGGCAAAAAGAATTATAAACAAATCTTCAACTTCTTTCCATATTTTCCCTAGTGGTATAGGTGCAGCAATTCTGAAAACTATTTCAGGTGTAGTACAGAATTAAATAAATGAGTAAATGGCTGATGTTACTGGGAGCCAGGGTTCTTACTGTGGAAGACAATATTAATATGAAATTATTAGGGGAATGCAAAGAAGAACTAAGTGATGTTAATAGAAGTGGATGAATCAGTATAAACTCATGAATATACACACACACTTATGTATATGGATGTATTTTTAACTACCTCTATATGATGAAAAGGCTTAGAGGCAATGAAACCCCATCGGCACAGTAATGAGCACCACAGGGCCCATATCTTGGTTTCTAAATACCATCCTCTACTAACTAGAACCAGAGTTCCTTGGAGGAATGACTAATTCCAGGTTTGGAATAGGGAAAGCACAAGGTGGGCCAGGAATTAAAAATACTTGTGGTTAAAAAAAAAAAGAGAGAGAGAAAGAGAGAGAGAGACATGTCAAAACTTAAAAGCTATAATGAAAAGGTTCACACTGGACAAATCTGGGAAAATCTGAACATGAAAATAAGGATTGTATACTATAATCCACATGGATAACTAAATAAGAATAAGGTGAAAAATATTAATAGTGATAGGCTCTCCTGAGAATGCAATTCAAATTACTAACTATAGAGGAGTTGTGGGGAAGAAACAATCACCATTTTGCAACTCTCATACAAAGACTAGTTTGGACAAGAATCAAAATGAATACTCTATGGGTGGTGACATTTGATGAGGAGCAGGATATCTGCATTGTCTCAAAATGTCTCTCCAAAGGCTGCTTACTGATTACAAGGGGTAAAAATGATAATGATACAGCAGCAAAACCTGAAACCATACACTTTCATCAAAATGATCACCGCCAGGGAGGTGAGAATGGACATGTGACTTCTGGTGTGACTACCCTAGAAGAACATAGTATTACTTCCGTAGCATCCTGGCTAAGATTGCATAGCCTGAAGCTAATCTATAGGAAATCTCAGACAAAACCAACATTATTGGGACAACTGAAAAAACTGAATGTAGCTGCAGGTGAGAAAAAAATTAGAGTACCAAGGCTAAATTTCTTGATTTTTGATAACTGCATTTGGTTATGTTAAAAAGTGAACACTAAGGTATTAAAAAGTAAAAATTCATAATGTATACCATCTACTCTCAAAAGTGTTAGCAAAAAATTAAAAAGTATATGCATCCATATTCACACACAAATAGAATCATAAAGCAATGTGGCAAAATATAAAAAATTGGTGAATCTGCATAAAGGGCATATACACTATAGCTCTTATTATTGCAACTTTTCAACAAATTCCAATTTATTTTCAAATAAAGTTAGCAAGAAGAAAAGGAACCCTGATGTGCAAGTTTCCTACAACAGAGAACATTTCCTCATAACAATTATATAGTCAAAGTTAAAGGTAAATTAAATCTGAAAAATACCTGTTGACAGATAGTCCTCAGTACATATCTGGCATATTCTCTTAAATTGGCAGTTTCTATGGAAATGCTTTTCCCACAGGATTTTGGATTTTGTGAGGCACTCCAGATATCATCAGTATTCCCATCACGTCGTAAACCCCTCATGGTGAAGTCATCATTCTTTAAAGAGCTGACATTGTTATTGCCAATTTTGGCATCTCCTAAATAATAGAACCACAAAAGCAAAATCACAGAAGTTCAAAATATTGCCGTAAGTGAAGTAAAGCCTTGAGAAGTAAATGAAGCAAGACTTCAAGGAGTTAAAATATGTGAATGGCATCATTATGGCATAGCCTGTTGTTCAGCAAGAGAGAATGGATCAAGAGGATAATCGAAAGAACCCAAAGAAGTTTCACTGGACATGGGGGGAAAAAAGCATATCCAAGACTTATTCCTTATTTTGTTTACAGAATTAAGTATGTATTCACTGAACTTGGAAAGGCCATTACGAGTCATACTTAATAATCAGAGAACATTGATTTCACCAATATTTCAAGCACAAATGTATTCAATATTCAAATTCATTTCACTTATAGACAAGGAAAAAATGGGTTACTCACCCTTCTAGATGTCCCTTTTCCATTTCTTCTCTTACAATGACTTATTTTCTATCCATAGGTCAAGAGAAAACTTTTGCCTTAGCCCACCTTACTATCAACTTCTTGACAAGAGAGATTTATTTCCCTGGGAATGGAAAAGGGCAATGCATACTAAGGAAGCCCTAAAACATTAGGGCATTCATTGAATAACCCAAGTCTCTCACTCTCCTCTCTGTAAACATCCAAATTAGAAAACCTCACCAGATCAACCTCTAATATACTGAGTCAAATTAAACTAAGGAAAGGATTTCCCTCACAATCAAGTTCTTGGGAGCAGAATGTCTGAATAGCTGTAAATAAGAAACCCTCTCCAGCTGTGAAAGACAAATCACTATCATATTTTAAAAGTGAGAGAATATAATTTGATAATAAAGACTGCCAAATGACAACAGAGCCTCTAAACTTTTGCCTGTCCACCTACAGGATTATAAGCCTTGAACAAGAAAGTTTCTTGGAACCAGCAAATGAGTTTAAACGAGGCCCCTTACTGCCCACTATGAGTAAAACAAAGCCTAGATCAGTGCAAAAGCCTTTTAAAACCCACAGGTCAACCAAAAAAAGTTTTGACTCTGCTGGAAAACTTGAAAAATCAGAACGGCTTAGTGAACATTTATTCATAAAATTGCAAGAGGAGGGGAGGAATATATAATACTTTTCAGGTCATCAGTATCTTACTCTATATTATCATATACTCCTCACTAAAATACACAAGAGAAAAAAGTAAAAATTTCACTTCACCCATAAGAGTTTATTTAATTCAAAAGAGCTCCTTGGGGGCTGAAAGATATGTACCAAAATTTAGCATACTTTCTCCCCACCTCTGGGGATATAAACAACTATTTCTACACCTTAAGTTAAAACTACTACATAAATTAAAAACCAATTTCTATAGAACAATTTTGTCACCCAAATTCAAAATAGATCCTGGTAGACAGGACTTGAGAAAACATTGGTAAGAACAGGGTGAGGTAGAGAAATCAAAACTTATATAAAAACAAAATCAGAGAAATAAACACCTCCGCCTAAGAAATCCTCATTCAGGTTCTCATTTAGTTTAGATGGTAGGACAACAGAGAAGGTAAAGGAGACTGTGCCAGATCCTTCTGGAACTGCACAAATAATAGAACAAATAGAAAAGAGTGTTCAGCGATTACCTAGTCCAAGGCTCTGCTGACATCCAAATGACCTGATTCTGACATCTCAGACTTGAAGCCTTCTCTATCTACCAAGAACTGAGGTGAATTAAAAAGGCCAAGGAAAGCCAACCAAAGATAAATGAACTGGTTATTACACATGGATATTAAAATACAATTCTATGACGCTTTAAAGAGCCTGGCAAATTTTAATTGGAACTGGACCAATCCTCCAAATGAAGGGTTAAGCGCCTAGATAGCACTCATTTTGTTTTCTGCCAGTCAATGTCTGTATCCCCTTCTGTAGTCACACTTTCAACATTTGTTTGTTGAAAAGCTACTATTTCAAAATCTACTATCTAGTTTATCCGATGGGCATTAGAGATACCACAGTAAAAAAAAAAAAGGCAAGTCCTGGACTTTATGGTCCCTACACTTAATTATTAAGTAGATTGACCAACCATTTTCTTTTCAAACATCATCAGAAAGGAGAAATTTTACTTACGGAAATGAGCATTTAATGTTGGTTATATAATAATACAAGCTCCTAAGCTCAGAACAGAGGCTATGACCATCCACGTGGTTCTACCTTTGTTTTTTACTATAAATTCATTGGCATTTCTATATATAATGAATGTATACATACGTTTTCTCCAACCTTTACCCTTACACTACTGCATAACCTAGAAACCATATGTAAATATGTATGTGTCTATATATAACTCTTTTCTTAAGGTGAACTTTTAGTAATTTTTTTAATGAAAATCTTATTATCCTTCATTGCCAACAAACAATATTCAAACAGGAGTATGAAGTACAATGTTCTTGAAGAGTCCTCTAAAACATTTCCTACCTTCTCAGTAGCTTCTTTTCTAATCAAAGAGAGCTCCTTCAGAATATAAGACAGAACATTTATTCAGTCAAGGCCAAAAAAGGTTTCCCATAGTGGGAATTAGGCAGTCTGGACTCAAGACTTCCTACTCAACAATTTATAGAATAAATTTATAGAATAAAAATGTCTTAAAGGATTATATTGTCAATGAACAGAAAATGCAGTACTACTACTCCAGGAATATATATACTAACAGGAGTATAAAGGATATCTTGGACATGATGGATTAAATTAACTAATATTGATTTATCAATAATATCAACATCATTGCAATTATGACCTAATTCATGAAAAACCTAAGGCAGAAGCTTATATACCTGTTCAGGGTCACAACAGAAGCAAAACACTAAGATTAAAACCCAAGTTTTCTGGTGTTGTGCTGTTATAATATATAATATGAACGTTAAACCTTTGGTTAGATCACTACGTCATCTGTGTCCATCACAAAGTGTGACTTATGCCAACAAATAAAAACAAAACCACCCTGTAGGTCTGAGAATCTATATTGTAACAAAATGAAATATCCTGTAGTAAAAATGCCATTGGGGAAAAAAAAAATACAATATCTAAATTCCCTAGAATTGTAGGTAAGGAGCAGACACCTCAAGTCCAACTGATCTTGGACTTGAAGAAAGCCAACTAATTTTGCCAGGATAAAACCAAACTAAACCATGTTTTACCAGTAATACGAATTAGAGTTGAACCTGAATACAAATGATTTTCCTCTATTTCTGGTTATTAACCAAGTTTAGTGTCAGGATAATCTTACCAAGCATCATAATTGCCTTTAAGACAGCAAACACGGCTCCCACTTCAATGCTGTTGTGGGCAGCAGCTAAGAGGTGTCTATCACAAGATGATCTTATTCCAGGGAAAGGTTTGCCTATGAGAAAAACAGCAGACCTTTAATGGTCTCATCACCATCATTAACAATCTCTTCTAACCATTTACAACTGGCAGAGCCTTTCACTGTTAGACTAGGGGTCCTTAAATGGCATCAGCAAGCTTTAATCAAAGCTTTGTGGATCCACTAAGAAATACTGTCAGTATTCCTTTCTTAACCTTTTCTTTCTAATTATTAAAACAATGTCTTTGCTTCTTAGAGAAATGGATCAAAAAAATAAGAACCTTCATCCACATACGCTGATTCTCACACACACATACACTGTACGGAAATGATCTTTAGAAACACACTTCAGTAACACCCCCAGAATCCTTCCTTATTCCTTTTATCTTAGTAAAGAGTAAATGAATCGTCATTGCCCTAAGCTGCTATGATGTGGTTCATAACCAACATACATAGTAGGTGTGAAAGGATCAAGCTGCCCACCAGCATAGCTTGGACTAAGAGCAAAAATATTTTTATTGTTTATTAAGTCCTGATTTGAGTTTCTCAACACATCCTGATATTGCGTAAATAGAAGGTGCTAACAGCCCACTCAATGGCATTACTGCACTCCTTCCTCACCTGCACAGCAAGCTCACCAAAATCAGGAAGGAAATGACAGAATGGACAGCCTACTTGCTCATTTTAGCATCTCTACCTCCAAAGGAAAATGTCTTCAGGGGTTTTTCAGCTGTCAGCTCACCAGTTGCTTGAGGTAATAAGCAGGCCTGGGGAGCTCGGAAGAGATGAAGCAGGAGTCGGCATGTCATCCTTGCCCCAGGCTCAGCATCTGCATCTCCACAAGCTAAGAGAGATTATAGAAGCATATTTTCTCATGTACTCAAGGACACGTCTTCAGCTTTTCTATTAAGCTAACTTTTCCAGAATAACTTAAATATAAATGCTCCTTACAGTAAGAAGGAAGACAGTAAGCTATGCTTTTTCAGGAAACCAGAGGGCCTCCTTAAAAAACACCTTTACGTAGGGATCCACCTGACTTTGTATTGTACAACACGGCCAGTTCTACGATCTTTACCTCAACACCACACGACCACCCGATGCATGGACCCTTCAAAAGTAGTTCTACCATCCAGAAACCACCCCAAGACAGCCATCAAATAATCAGGGCAACTCTGGATGTGCCATACCTGCTGCTAGGAGAGAGGGAAGTGCCACGTGCTGCACGACGTCCTCCAGGGAGAAACACTGTCGTGCTATCAGAATAGCAATGAAAGTAGCTAATGAATCATGGAATGAAAGGTCACTCACCTTCAAGAAAAACATTGACATGTTTTAATACCTAACACCCCTTCAGGTATTATCAAAGATTAATATCTAAGAGAATGTAGGCAATACCAGTTAGATCTCAAGTCCCAAAATGACCCAATAGAGCGAAATGATAACAGAGTAGGTTTGTTATCCTCTAAGGACTATTTCTACTTTATAAGACAAAGAATGAGGTTTCCATATATCCCAATGCTATCAGGGGATACTGAGTTTTATCTAGAGTACATGTGACTGAATAAAACAAAAACAAAATCAAGAAATTCCTAATAGATATAGCATAAATAAAAAAATTTTAGCA
The DNA here is from genome assembly GCF_009829155.1 of Mustela erminea. NCBI lineage: Eukaryota > Metazoa > Chordata > Mammalia > Carnivora > Mustelidae > Mustela > Mustela erminea. The sequence goes on from NC_045614.1 coordinate 143,540,363, forward strand.
GAATGTCGCATCATTTGTCATTTAAGGGTAAGATCATTAGGAAGCAAGGGAAAAAGAAGTTCCTCTAATTGAAAAATAAGCCCTGTTAATGTTTTAGAGTTCTTTTCAGGGATAACTATGAATGATTCTATAACATAATTAGTTTGGAAAACAAACAAAATTTCCATCTGGCTCCTAAATGTGAAGAGTGAAAGAGAGAGGAGGAGAAAGAGAGACTGTGAAAAAAGGAAGAGAAGGAAAATTAATGCATTCAGAACAAAACCTCTACTTATACAGACCTTAAGACTTTGGAAAAGAACAATAACAAAAACAAATTTAATAGGAGCCTTCATATTAACCTGTACCAATAACTATGGTTAGTGATTTACAAAAATCAGCTCATTTAATAGCACACCACCATGGGGCTCATAACTATTATTAATCCCAATTCTGCAGATGAAGGAGAAAAGCAGATTTAACGTTTAACAGAAAACAACCAAGAGGTTAAGGAATTATGTTAAAGATAAAAATTGGGATCTCTTCTGTCTGGAAAAGCAGGTAACACATACCTATCTATCTATCTTTCAGTAACTAACAGAATGGAGTAGAATTATCTACCTAGTCCTGAGATACCAGAACTAGAAAGTAAACCTCAAACTGTAAAGTGGGAAGGTGGTTTGTAAAATACATAAATGTCTTCTACACAGAAGACACACCCAGGTATAACATGATAACTTCAAGAAGTGATAGGAAAAACAGAGGCTCATGACAGATTAAAAAAAAAAAAAATTACACATCATAGATACAACCAGACATGCAAAGGAAATCAGTGATATATACTGGTTATCTCTTCATCAACTTCCAGACACAATCACTAAGAAAGACTGAACACACTAGTGAATCTGGGCCTAGACAAAAATAATTTATGTTTTAGGTAAGGGTTAAATCAATTAAAAAGAATTACTAACTAAATATTTAATTGCACAGATGAGTTTTTAAATGAAAAAGAAAACTTACATCTACAGTGCAAAGTACATCATTAAACCCCCACACATGATTTGAAGAACAACAAAGAGCCTTCAGAACTCCCAGCCATTCTGAACTAAGAACAGTGCAGCAAGCAGTCAGCTCGGAGGAGAAATTGGCAATGTCATTAATCCTGGGAAGAGGAAACAGAACACGTAGAAAGTAAGAAAGAAACAGGCACAAGTGATATACTTAATGAACACATATGTTTCACTACCATCAAAGTCATTCATTTCTTTTTTTTTTAAGATTTTATTTATTTATTTGACAGACAGAGATCACAAGTAGGCAGAGAGGCAGGCAGAGAGAGAGAGAGAGAGAGAGAGAGGGAAGCAGGCTTCCTGCGGAGCAGAGAGCCTGATGTGGGGCTCGATCCCAGGACCCTGAGATCATGACCCGAGCCGAAGGCAGCAGCCCAAACCACTGAGCAACCCAGGCGCCCCTAAAGTCATTCATTTCTAAGATGCAAAGATTTATTAAATACCCACTTGTTAAATAACCTGGTAGAACCTGGAACCCAAAATAAAAGCAAGTGGCTTCAAACGTTTTCTAATATTTAATGTTGTTGCCTAAATCAGTACAGATGCCAATTAACTTATTTTTGTTCTTAGAACAAATCAGACTTACAGATTTACATTTTTAGGGCCATCAAAAAAATTAAAGACCTGACACAGTGTTTTAAATAGGTAGGTAGGCCAAAATACAGTGTTTTAAAATAGATTTATTTTTAGGAGACTTCCTTCCTCCCTCCCTTTCTTCCTTCCTTTCAAGAGAAAGCAGGAGCAGGGGGAGGGTCAGAAAGAGGGGAAGAGAAAGATTCTCAAGCAGGCTCCACACTGAGCAGGGACCTGACGTGGGGGTCAATCCCACTACCCTGAGATGACTCTAGGGGAAATCAAGAGTCAGAGGCCAAACCCAATGAGCCACCCAGGTGCCCCTGATAGAGGTCTTTTTCATTTGCATTTTTATTATACGCTTTTTTTAAGTGGATAGTTAACTTATAATTTATATCCAAAGCATCTCATGCCAGAGCATTCAGCCAGAATAGCTTGTCAGTCTAAGGAAATCAGAGTATAACGCAGAGATAGATTCAGGAATAAGTGGGGGAAACAAAAAGCAAACAACATCCAAATGTCACCCCAGGCAATTACTAACAAAGTTAGTTTAAAAGTAACACCAAGGCAATGACTATGTTGTTAGATGTGAATTCCAGGGTAACCCAGCTCACCTTCCTGCATCCTGATGGCCCATACATACATTCATGAGCGTATTACAGACGAAGCTGTAGCGATTGGCCGCATTGTCACTAAGGATCTTGCCCAGCATTGAGTAATTGATGCTACGAGCTGAAGGATTCTCAATAAAATCCATCATGAAGTCCGGATCCCATCGCAAGTTAGAATTCGCAGGCATCACATTATTATATATGGTTTGTTTAACTTTTGAACAGGCACTACTGGGGTTACAAGGAGAAAAGTGTTAAAAAAATTTTAAAAAACCACACAAACAAACAAAAAAAAACCCACAAAACCCTAGAATAACTAGAAAGCTATTCAAGGATAGATTGAATGGCAACTATAACATATTCCTAGAGCAGGATCAAATCAGGAGGTCTTCATTCCAATTCCTAGCAGTCTAGGAAATACTGGTCTAACAGACAGGACTAAAGCCACCCACTAAATGACAGTAATTATAGTCTTCTCAGCTCTCTTTCTGGGCAGACAACTTATATAAAAAGTGTCAGCTGTCCCTAAAGGATTCAAGCTTACAATCTGGAGCATGATCTGTTCAAAAGGATGAACATTTATTTCACTCTCCAGGACTTTTAAACAACTCCCGTTTTTCCCTGCCTTAACCCTTACCATCCTTTCTACTCAACTTTTCATTCATTCTCACTTAGTAATAGACTTAATTTTTCACTTTCCCACTAAAAATGAAACAAAAACTTGGTTTTTTGCAGGTTCCTTCCACCTCTCCATATGCTGAGTGTCATTTTAGTGAAATGGACTTCAGCAAATAGTATAGCATTACCTCTTTTATGACTTCATTCTACCAATCTATTCATACCTATCTTAGAAACCTGAAGAATTCTGCTTTATGCTCTCGATTTTTATAAGATTCAGCCCCCACTTTTCTTTCAGTCTAGAGACTTCTCTGGAGTTCACTCTCGGCTACCTCTAGTCTGCATTGCATAATTTTTCTAATATCTGTGGCTCGTGGTGAAGTCTCCTTACTCGTCATTTATAGGCTTCCTGTTTCATTTACTACACTCTTTCCAGATGAGCATCCATGCTTTAATAAAACATTAGCTGCTTTCCAGGTCACTCGAAAATTCTTACCACTCTCTGTTACAGACATATATGGAACTAAGAAAATAACAGAGAGACATTTTCTTTCTGAAATTGCATGTTCCTGAAAAACCTGATTACCAGAGTAATAAAAGCAATACAGGCTTTGAGGCCAAAATGACTTGTGTGTAACCTAGGCTTCATCATTTATTAGCTTATGATGAGGAATAATCAGTTGTTGATAGGAACAGTCATTTCCACTTCCTGGGAGTATGAAGAGATTAAAGAACCCAGCACAGTGCTTGGTACACAGCACAGCACACTCAGGGCAAGACATATGCCCCCCCAACAGTCTACTCACACAGATTTAGAGATGCTCCTTCTGATTTAATCATTAAAACTACCTTATTAGCATCCTAATCGAAATCTCTCTGAGTCACTAGCTTTGGTTTGACCATTATTCTTAATCCTGATTGACAAAAATGCCTGACTTCAACGTTTCCTGAGAGCTGTGCTGGTCTTCCAGGTGTTTAATCAGGAAAATGTGAACCAGGGCCTCTCCCTGTGAAGTGACACCACACTGACCCTCAGCTCATTGTTGGTCTCCTAAACCTCCACATACCCAAGGTGCAATACTTGAATTCATTTCCTGAACACACTTGCACTACCCGGAGGGAGCACTAGGGGTCAAACAGGCTATTGGGGCTTCCTCGGGAAGTTCACTACTTGGTTTCAAGAACCAAATCCTGTATGAGAAAGCTCTCTGAAAACCAGAAACTGAAAATGAAAGCAGTCTGTAAAGTAAGAGTATACGGTATTTTTCTTATTACATCATTTCTGCAGAAAGATGTTTCCTAAGACCCACACAAATGTTCTACAAGGAATTGTTTGAAAACCTAGCTCATTTCAGGATGACATACTCTTCCATTTTTTCCCCTATCAATACCATAAAAAATGTCATAGGGGGGTGGAGTTTTCATTCAGCATGTTTTTTGCAGTGCCTATTAGGAGCCAAACACTCTTCAAGGTACCAGGATACGGCAGGGAAGAAAATCAAAGTTACTCTTTTCACAAAGCTTACTTCTAGGAGGAAGCCAGACCATAAATACATATATAATTCACCCAGTGGTAGCAAGTGCTAAGGTTCAGAGGATGACAGAGGGTAGGGGGAAGAGGCTACTATTTAAAACAAAATGGGCAGGGAGGCAGAGCCGTGAATGCACTTTGGGGAAGAACATGTAAGAGAGGAGATGGATCACATAAATGGGAGCAGCAAGTGCCAAAGCCCCAAGACAGGAGTGTGCTTAGAGTAGGTGTGAAGACCAGGAAAGAGGTCTGCGTGGTTAGCATAGAGTACACAGTGGGGAAGAGGGAGAAGAGTAGGCTGGATTCTGCAGATCCTGAAGGCTAGGTTAGGACTTTGAATTCTATTCTGTGTAGATAAGAAGCTGCTAGAAAACTTCGAGTTAATCTTGTTTTAAAAGGATGACTTCGATAGGTATGCTGACAGTATGCTAAAGAGAGTCAGGGTGCGAGCTGAGAAACGAGTTAGAGTTAGGACTCTGCAGTAGCCCAACCAAGAGATGGTGGGGGTAAAAAAGCAAAGATGAGCAGTCACATTCTACACAAACCTGTAACACAAATCTCACAGAATTTACAAAGAACTGTAATTGATGGTTCTTTCCTTACTTTCTTCTAGATGACAAATTTACTTTGCCACTATTATCATTCCCTTTGTACCCCCGCCTACAATTAATAATCAAAATTTCCTCAAAATAACATTAAGTAAGTATTTTCTAGCACCTGTCTACTTGCGGAGCTATGAGCAAGCGCTAAGATGGCACAGAATGACACCCACTAAGGAACACCATCTGAAATAGTTCAGTGGAGGAAGCAGAGAAGCAAAGGCGCTGAGAAAGTAAGCATGCAAACAGCAGGCAAACAATGTTCCAAGTGAGGTACTATCAAGTGCAAAATACAGAATATTTCCTCTCAAGTTTATCTCAGAATTACAATCATAACTAAACATGCATAGAAATTGGTAATAGGAGGTGAAAGTGACAATGAAAGATAATTCAACATGAATTCTGGCAGATACAATTATTATTAATTTTCATTATTAAAAAGTACAACAGTATCAGTTGGGTCACTACCAAATACAGGCATAATCCTATTCCTGTTGATTTTCTTCTACCCACCTGAAGAGGTCTCCAAATTTACTTCTGAGGTGGCTACATGACACATAGAGATCATAGAGGTAGGCTAAGATGCATCTCTCGGGGGAGGAACATTCTGAGGGGTTCACAACATGCTTTACCACACCACATAACCTGAGGGGAAGAATATATGATGAAATGAAACACATATTTTGCTAATATATATCTTATTGTTTGAATTCGTCGGAGTGAAAATATAAGAAAAAAGTATCAGTTTTCTGATACTAATAGCAAAAGTCCACAATTGCATAAAATGTCACTTTTCTATTAAGATACTAAAATACTAGATGATTTTTTTGAAAATTTGGGAAATATCATTAACACCAAGAAATGAAAGAAATTCCTCCATACAGAAGGTATGTATGGAGTAATTCATCAAATATGCTATGACTAGAACACTAGACGAAAGCTGTTAACAGAGAATCTTCTTCACTAAAAAGATTAATAAATTCAGGTCGTTTGCTAAGATTCTTAAGTCCACTCCTTTGGAAAAGAGCAAGTCTCTAAATCAGTAAATCTGGGGAAATTCATATTCAGTACCATGAGCTGGTTCTGGCAAAAACCTGATGAATTCATGATATGAGGTCACATTCTCCTTATTTATCCAAACTACACACAATTTTACTTTACCTTTATGTAATAAATTAGCCCCTCCCCCTTTTAGTGACATTCTCTATAAGTACTGTTACTATTCCTTTTCTGTGCCCTTTTCCCCATATCAGAAGGATGGTCGCTTTGGCCACAATTCATTCAACACAAAGCTCCATATAACAGACAAGTAAACACTGGTGGTCAATCCACCTCTTTGTAAGTCTGATTCCACTATTACCATCTTGTATTTTTTTTTTTTTAAAGATTTTATTTATTTATTTGACAGAGAACACAAGTAGGCAGAGAGGCAGGCAGAGAGAGAGGAGGAAGCAGGCTCCCTGCTGAGCAGAGAGCCCGATGCGGGACTCGATCCCAGGACCCTGAGATCATGACCTGAGCCGAAGGCAGCAGCTTAACCCACTGAACCACCCAGGCGCCCTACCATCTTGTATTCTGTTATAAGGTTCAGTAATATCACAATAGTGTCATCGGTGACTCAGATTATTAAAGCTGAAAAGGGCTTTCAAAATCTTCTGATTCAGCTTCCTCATTTTATAAAGAGGGAGCTGAGGCTCAGACAGGTGAAATAACTAGCCCACAGGCAAAAAGTTAGTTCACAGATCATCCAAGAGGAGAGCTGAGGTCTCCGGACTCCCAATCCTCAGCTCTCTCCAGGGGCTGGGGGGAGCCAGAGTGAGCCTAGACGGTCAAGGCCAAGAACGACACTACAATCACAAATCCCAGACCACTGATAAAAGCTATCAATTACAGCCAAGGTATCCTAAAATTAAGCAGAGAATTCAATCTGTTAAATATACTAACAATAATTTCAGACATACTCTAAAAAGCAGGAATTACATTGTGATAAAAGTAAACAAACATTTACTGAGATTTTGATAGATATCCATACCAGAGTAGCCAGGGCTTCCTGGATTTTTTTTCACTCATTAGAGGTAAGAAAAACGTTTTACACTAAGATCCAGTATATGCATATCAGCACAAAATAAGCTTTGGGGATAACATTTACCTTTAGTATGAATGACAAAATAAAAATATAATATCAAATATAATTTTATGAATATTTACTAGATAATACATTTAACATGTCAAAATAAGTGATACTGAACTAAATTTCAAAATAACAAAAATAACACTTGTCAAAACATATCATAATATTCATTTCATGACTAATGGGTTTCTAAAAACAGTTTAGAAAGCACAGTATAAATCAAGGAGCACAAATGTGCTCTGACTTAGCAATCTGGGAGATCTATGAGCTATGCAATGTTAAGTGTATCACTTCACCAAAAACTTCATTTAAAAGCCCTGCTTCTCAGTTTCTTAATTTGTGAATGGTTCTAATTATGCAATTTCACAGGGTAGTTCAGGGCTATTAGATAGTCCTATGTTTTCTGAATTCTAAAATATTTATTTTCAAACATTTTAAAAATATCTGGAATGTTTGAGATTTCATTTATTAGTCTATGTGTACTATTAACGTGATAGCATCTCATTTTCCCAAAAAAGCTTCTGTTAAATGGATGGCACTCTAGAATAGATTATAAATTGATTGCATGTGCTAGATTATTTAAAAAAAAAAAAAAGTACTGTAGAACCAAAGAACCCCATGCTTCTTTTAAATCCAGGAAGAAAAATGTCAGAAAAAGAAAACGAGGGGTTTTGGTTTTGTTTTAATATATATAAATATATATTATATATAATACAAAATGTATTAATACATACATACATATATATATATATATACACACACACACATATATATATATAAAAATGTTTAAAACCAAAAAATGTTCTGACATGAGCACATGACAGGAACCACTGCTTATGTAAAGTGACATACACTGCTCCCGAGAACAATGATATTTTTAGAAGATAATTCACTTTAACACATGTGCAAGGACACATCTGTAGTCAAAGGCTGGAAGAAATATATATTAGTGCCTGCTTTTTAAAAGTTTATTTTACATTTTATATATATATATATATATATATATATATATATATATATATTTTTAAAGAGAGAGAAAGATGTCTTCGGTAGACAAAAAGGAGCTCCAAAGAGGTGTTTTGTCATTATATTTCTCTTGTCCCTGTCACCTCAACGTCTAATGGGGATGATATTAGGACTTGGTCCAATGGCACAGTAGAGAAAACTTCACCCTATAGTTCGAACAAACCAGAAACAGACTAAGAAAGTCATGTGTTCTAGATTAACTTTTGTCAAGATGGATTTAGTTTCTAAAAGAAATGAAATTGAAGAAGCAAATATCAATAACAATGCATACAAAGCTCATTTGGTCTTGAATATAAACTGAAATTACATCAACAAAGCAACTGTCACTTATTCATCATTCATAATAAGCCATGGTTCAGGATAGCAAATGACAGTGTTGTAAATGACTGGTTTATACTGATAGAAGCTAGGGGCAGGAAAGGAAGGCCTATTAAGAGAACAGACTTTTCATGCTTACATCTTCTTCTCTGATCAATGTTTTCTGGCAAAAGTGGTCTTTACCGCTATCTTTTAAAGTGAAACAAACACCTGTACTCGTTTTCCTCTTAAAACCACTACAATATTCCATCACAAATTATGCACAGAAAATAAGAATGTGAAAAACCATTATGATGTTCTGTATACCAACCCTTCAAACACCTGGGCTGTCTGATCAGGATTCAGGATGAGACAGCTGTGGTACCGCCTGAGAACAGCCACGATGCACACACACAGTCCCGTTGTGTAACTTCCTGCCAGGCTGGAGGATTTCAGGAGCAGTTCGGCTTCCACAACACTCAGTTCATTTAGCAGCTGCAATGGGAGAAAAGACCAAATGAAAATGTAGCTGCCAAAATGAACTAGGAAAACACTTCCTTTCACAAGCCGCAGACACACCAAGTCATCCCAATACCATCTTATCACACCCATTATCCTGTTGCAGAACCATACGGACACACAACTACAGTGTGAGAAAACAACCCCAGTGAACTAAGCTGGTTTTTATTTTTAATCCTTTACCAAATTCTATGATTTTTCCTCTGTCTAGACATCATGGTACATAGAATCAGAAAGTATCCAGAGCTGAAACAGCTACCAAAACTTAATGGCAGCCCAAAGTTCTAGACCAGATGATTTCAGAGAACATCCCCACCTCTCACTTTTTCCTGTCTTTTCCCTTCTTTTCAAGAAAACAGAAATTATTTATCATTACTTTCTTGTTATTAATAAAACACATCCAATAAGAAACAGAAAATGAGTTTTATTTCTATTCACTAAAAGCAAGATAATAAATGAACTCAAGTATGCATATAAGAAATTTAATGGGACAAATTGAAAGGTTTTAATTTTTTTTGCTCTTAACTTAAAATATACTCTATAATAAATAGTAAATAAATTTTCACCTGTCCTTGAACAAACCAACAAAGGACAAAAATAAATCCTCAAGACCCTCACATTTTTAAATGACTTTTATATATTTTAGTGCCAGTTATAATTATTTAATTGAAAACTATGAACACAGCTACAATAAAAAACTAGTTGAATACTATTGATTCAGAATGTCTCTGTGATTCAAAAATGCACTGGGTTGCTCATTTTAAGTTATATGATGCCTAGCAGGTTGGCTTTCCTAAAAATGAGAGAAACAGGGTCTCTCTGACACCTGTATTGCGAAGTCAATCAGTCCATTGATGTTCAGCGCTGGCTCCATAAGATCAAAGATAAGCTGAATATGGTGTGCCAAAGGAAGATGATAGGATGTTCCTGAAGCAAAGCTCGTGATTTGTTCCAGCACATTGTTAGAGATCTGGGCACCAAAAACAAAAACAAAAAAATTGAAAATAACTGTAAGATCAATATTCAAAATTATTTTAATTTTTAAGCAAAAAACTTGAATTTATATAATCTACTTAGAAGAAAGTTAAAACATATTCCCACAGAAACCAAAACTATGTACAAATCCGTAACTTCCTTATTACAACTCTAACTTGAAGAAATAAGCCAAGTGCGCATTAAGATCTTAATCTATCTTAATGGTAAAACAACTACAAATGCTAATTAATTTCCAGATAACATCTATCTGAGTATCAGTGGATCCATAAAACAACACAGATCTGGTTTTTGCTCATTTAGATAGTATTTTATTTTAGTCATCAACAAATTTCGTCCTCACCATAGCAATGTAGAACCAAAATGTGGTAACGTAAGTATTGGATTAGGGAATATTTGATACAGTGTTGACTATTATCATAAGGCAAAAGTATTCGTAATAAAAATTCATTTCTCTGAAGAAGGCAACCTGACACTTAAAACTGAACTACTCAATAATTTGAGATGATTCCAAATTATGTTTTTAAAACATATCTCTACAACCAAGTAAGGCCAAAAACATATACTGCATGAAAGAAATTTTGAAGTAAATATGAATATCCCCAATGCATAACACATAGTTTTAAACAGGTACCTGAGACGTCACTTGATGCTGATCAAAATACGAAAGGAGCTGAAGTTTTGTGAACACAGTCTCCAGGGTCGGAAATGCTTCCTGTTTGTTCTTCCTGGCTTTTGGTCCTTCATCTCCAACTAAACATACAGTGGATACATTATTTTCCATTTAACAGAAGCTCTTGATTTTCTCAGTCGATAATTTCTATTAAAGTATAACATACATGGGGAAGTGCACAAACTATGAATTTCTACAAAGTAAATAAACTCAGGTAATGAGACTCAAATCACAAAATCATATACCAGAAACTTGGATACCCCCTTCAGGCTCCTTCTAGTCACCTCTCCGCCCAAGGAGATCAAGATCCTGACCTTTAAAGGCTTGGATAAGGAGTGCCCACTTTGGAACCATAGGAGAAATAATTTTTACATCCAGCAGCTTTCACTCAACAATGTGATTCTGAGAAATGATCCACATTGTTGAGGCAATTTTAACTTGTTCTAAAAATTAGTAATTCCCACTCATGGATAGTACACTAATGTGAGATATACTGCCATTTATTTATTCATTCTAGTGAGTAGTTTCCAGATTTTGGCTATTAAGGGAAAGTACCTCTATAAACATTTCTCACTACTCTTAATATACAAAGACAACAATGAAAGAGAGAAAAAAATTCACCGAGGTCACACGGACAGAACAGAAAGTTCACAAGCATCTTGTTAGAGGACATTCACCATGATATTTTTCCCAAACAATTTAATATATTAAAAAAGAAATTTACCCAATTTTAAGTGTTTTTAGGGGTAGCAAGGAATTAAAACTCTCCACATAATGGGAAAGTGCCACATTTATCAATTTAGCATAAAGAAGTTCAAAGAAAATTCCAGAAAAAAATATATAAATAATATATATATAAAAATATAAAAAAATATGTATATAAACACTACTTATCCCAGGGGGACTCCTGTTCTTCTCAACAGTTCTAAGGATAAGATCCAAAAAGAATCAGATCCTGTCTTAAATATCTTTAAACATATGCATTTATAAAGACAAATCTAAAACAAACAAACAAACAAAAACAGAAAGTTTGGATTATATGATCTGTAAGATCATTTCTAACACTATGATTCTAAGTAGTCTAAGGCTACTGAGATGGGAGCTTCATCGCTCACATCTTATCTTGGAAAGTTTACTTTCAGAGAACAAAGGTCACCTTACAGATTTTTTTTTCTATTAAAGACACAAATATTTCACTGAATGCAAAAAGATTTTGCTAAAGGCAAACGTAATTATTTTAGAAAAGAACATTAGAAGAGATTTTCTTTCAAATACAAGCAAGTGTTGTCTATAGGTGAAGGCGCAGGCTTGCATACACCAGGATGTTTTCTTTCCTAAAGCAAACCAACCCTGATCCAGAGTACACAGAACTAAAAGGGGACGAGCAACAGAAGGTACAAGAATGCCAGCTCTGTTAAACACCACCAAATCTAAGGCAAAGAGTAAGAACTAAGAAGTTCATTAAACCTACTTGATCTTCAATATCTATTCTCAAATTAAGTGTGGTCATTTGCCTTCTATATAGCTGCTCACATGTAATAAGCATGCTTAAAATATCCAAGTTTTTAATTTCTCATGAGCTAAAATCATTAATCCAAGGCTGAAAACTCACATCAATGGTCTTGGGTATAATATGCTGGAAAAGCGAAGTTAACATACTTAATCAGTTCTTCCTGGGACCAAAACAAATAAACAAGCAAAAATAACACACTTGAAGAAGTATAGCCAGCATGAGAATTCACAAATGCACCCTTCTTGGTTTATGCTAAATAGGCTCTATTTTACTTTCATGTAGTTAACTTCGTAAAACCTCATACAATTGATTCTTGGCAATTTACATTCACTTTTTTTTTTTAAAAAAAGCATTATGAAATTAGTGGTGGTTCTCAATGGACTAATTTATTTTAATGATATTTACATAAATAACAATGTAGTTGTAATCCATGGATTTTCCTCATCTGTTTTATGTTAATTTGCTTCTATAATACATTTTATTGCTCTTGCTTAATTTTGGTTTTCCTTTAAAAAAAAAAACAAAACTTTAAATCCTGGAAATTTTGGCCTTTGTCATGGTAAACTTCATCAACGTTAAAAAAAGAAAAAGACAAAAGAAACCAATAACAACCAAAGAGGACTGGCCAATGTAAACAGAAAATGAAGACTGACCATGAACTGGAACTGTTACTTGAACTCTGACACTTACGGCTGATGGAGAACACTTATAATCAGTTCCTCAAAACCATACTTTTATATGTAGCTAGAAATCAAAGACACATTAACACAAGCTGTTTTCCTGCCTTACCCGTTCTCTTTGCTGCAACAGTGAGCAAATTACCATAAATCAAAAGTACAGCCAGTTAGCTTCTAGCGAGCATACTGTTTTAAGTAGTGATTTAAACTCTGACTATTTATCAGAAGAAAGCTAACTACGGTCAAAATTTAAAAATTTCTGATTGAGGAATTGTTTCCAAAATGAAGGAAAGACAGGGGGAGCCTGAGTGACTCAGTCAGCTGAGCACTGGACTCTTGGTTTTGGCTCAGGTCATGATCTTCGGGTTGTGGGATCGAGCCCCTGGGTGGGATTCCTGTTCAGGGTAGAGACAGCTTGACTTTCTCTCCTTCAGTCCCTCCCCACACTTACGCACATTCTCTTTCCGAAAAACAAATAAATCTTTAAAAAATAAAATAAAATAAGGTAAAGACAAAAATTCCCACTGCAAATATCTCTCCACAGTGATGGTTTCACTGCTGATATCTCAAAAAGCAGCATGAAACAACAATGATGTTCTCTTTGTGGAGCTCAAAAGTGAGAACTGCCTATTTAAGAGACTGTACAAAGATAGGATAGACTGCATGTAATCTGGCATTAAACACTCACTGTGAAGGAAGGAAGTAGGCTCAACCAAAAAGGACACCACATTGTTTCCTTCCCCTTCCCATCCCTAGAAGTCTCCCAAACCCAAAAATTCCGTAACATTGGGAAAGACTCTAAAATTTAATTTCGATGAGACATGTATTACTGACCCTTCTAAAGAAGACAGTGGCCACTCGAATACGAAGTACACAAAAAGAAAGTTTCAAATCTCTTTGCTAGCTAGTTATAGGGATTCTAAATTCAACCTTCTCCATGCAATCCATTTCCTCTTTTCTCTTACAGAGAGAAACAGCAAAACAACAGATCAACAGTTTTTCTCAGAGCAGGTTCTTTGTTTCTGGATTTTTGTTTTGTGTTTTTTTAAACCAAGCTCAAGAATGACAGGGCAACAACAACAAGGTTTCATTTCCCATCCACAACTACTGGTTGTTCCCTCACGGGGCCAGCGTGGTACAAGGTCCTTCAGTGACCATGGAAGGGAGGAGTCAGGGAACTGCTGTAAATCATCTGAAGTAATTCTTCCAGTATGTTCTAAAGATGATTGCCTCAGACATCAGATACCTGCACCATCACATTCACACTCAGAAGCATGCTGCCCTTATACCTTGTTTCTGCATGTGCTCCCCTACTGGTGGAGAGGACATAGAGCCATTTATATTATTTCTCTCTATAGTTTTCTCTGGGAAAGATCTAGTGTGGGCAAGTTCTAAGTAAATCACCTAGTTAAAAACTAAAGACTAGAGGCCTTGTGAAGAGGTTCATAAAAACGTCTGTATTTTGTACTGGCCAACAAAGCAGGGTTCCTTGAGTGGTTTATGCCATGTGTAGGAAGAACATTGTTTGCATAGAGGAAATTCAAACTTTTTTTCTTTGATTACTTATATAACAAATAAATAAACACCAGTAATGAGAGTGAAATATATATAATGATATATTTTACATCTTATGACAGCCTGATAAAATAAACAATCCTTAGAAAAGAGTAATTAGGCAAATGTGAAGTGGATAATTACAGAATTCCAATTATGCAATGTGGTGACATAATATAAAGGCATAGCTTCACTGTAAAAAATCTATGTCAAGAGCATGGGAAAAGACTATTCCAAATAAAAAAGGCATTATAGAGCAAAGACCAAATTTTCCTTTTTTAGTTGAAATCATTAGGTGTTACGGGTACTCACCATTACTTATTACAATTATTCTTCTGAATAATGAAAGACAAGATCAGCCACTATACTATCCTGAGTTTCGATTATCATGCAAATGTTAGTAGAAAGAGCAAATTAAAAGCTTAAAAAAAGGGATGGTAAAGAATTGAAGAAATGGAACTTTCCAGACTAAGGAAAGACTAAGGAAAGACTAAGACTAATTCCTTCTTCAGTACTTCATTTATGTCTACTGTAGAAAATTTGAGAAGAATTTTTTAAAAAGGAAGTAGAAAATTAAAATTACCTTTATGTATCTATAGAGCATGGTATTTTAATATAAGGATTACTATAAATGGAACCAAGGTCTTCAAATTTCAACATGCTTATTCATATTTCAATATGAGAGTCACTCAGGAGAGGAAGCACTCTGGTGACAGTGCCCTGTATGACTTTGATAAAGACCATGCTAAGAGGAAAGGCAAAAGACGGCACGATGGGAACAAATGCATTAAGGCTCTTTACCCCCTGTCTCTGTGGTGCTCTTCTTATTTAGGATTTTCAAAATGTCTTTGGTAATCTTCTTCAACTGATGCCTCGCTTCGTCACGCTCCTTGCCCACTCCATAAAGAAGGATTGTGCGCTGGTTACATTCATGACTTGAAGATTCATCCTGAAAAACAGAAAATACATTTTGAAACCCTTGTTTGCAGGGGTGGGGTTGCATTTCACATCCATGAAATGCACTAACCACAGCATCTCCATGCTGGCTTGCGCTGATGGCAGCCCGCCCACCTTTCAATTCACCTCAACCTCCACTGGCAACACCCTTGTTTTTCCAGTTTGGAACTTGCTAAAGTTAAAAAAAAAAAAGTGTCAACTGACCTGAAGTCTTAATAGAAGCATTTGATGTGGGCGTACCCTACAGAGTAAGTTTTGACTCTTGAAAATTTTTTCATTGCTTAAAATTTGACATGGTAATAATTTCACATATTACAGATTATCTAGTCATACTTCTTCCTTAAGGAAAATGTTATTTCTTAGCAAGCTTGGTTTTCTATATATGGCATCATTAAATATTTTATATTTTTTTAAAAAATGAACATGCTAGGATCCTCAAGTACTTCGAGGAGAAAAATGTTCCATTGGCTTCCAACATGACTGTGTGAGGTGTATGTGTATTTATTTCCACATGACAAAACAATAAAGAGGGCAGGTCTCATTAGGTTTGAGGCAAGCAGCTAGAAATGCAAACATGCTCTACACCTCTGCTGGACCACCTCTGCCCCTGTTTCACAGACACAGTAAATTCAGGCACTGTTTCTAGCACAAGGGAAAAGAAAGTACTTAAGTGACAGCACAAGAAATACATACACATATCACTAAACACATCTACACTCTTGCACTTTCTTGGTAAGATTCCAAGCTCTCTGCCTCAGTCCATCGCCTTTTCTTAGCTTTTTGTACATGCTTGCCCGTGTCAGGCACTTCCTAACAGTATCTAATTCTGAGGAGCTTGCATGAGCAAAGACTCTCCCATGGAAGACTAACTGCACTGTGTTCTTCGTGGCTGCAAAAAAGAGAAAGCCTTGAGACTTGGAGAATTCCAATGCTTAATTTGACTTCTTTAAAAAACAAAGCAAAGACTCTGCCCAAACTCTGCCCTCTGTGCAAAGCTGCATTTTGTTTCTGCCCTCGAAATAAGAGCCTGTTTTCTCTCTCAGCTTCTGTCACTTCCCATCACTCGGTCTTTCGCACACACTTGCACTCAGGTCATCACTTTTCTTTGCATGGATTCCTTTTTATTAAACTCTCCCAGAAATATACATTTGTATACCCATTTGTGATCCATTTTGCTAAATATTTAATAATATTTCAGGTGCTTAAGTTTGCCTCCTTAAAAAAAAAAGAAAAGCTAGGAGCAGGTCTCTTCTAGAAGTTGTTATTATCTTGTATTCTTTGCATTCTGAATATCAGCACAGGCAGTGATCCCTACATTTTGCTGCACACCTGAATGATCTGAGCTGATTATTAATCTCCAGTTTTTGTTGCCATTGCAGGCATTATTGATATATTTCTTTTTTCTCTGGTGGGATATATACATATGAACCCTGGAAGAGAACAGGAGGACACTGAGAAAACTGTACAAAACTCAGGCAGGGGGAGCCTAGGTGGCTCAGTTCATTGAGTATCTGCCTTCGGCTCAAGTCATGATCTCAGGGTCCAGGGATCTGGCCCCATATCTGGCTCCCTGCTCAGTGGGGTGCCTGCTTCCTCTTGCCCTACGCCTCTGCCCTTTATCCCGCTAGAGTTTTCCCTCTCTCCATGCCCCTAGATAAATAAATAAGATCTAAAACAAAAACAAACCTCAGGCAGTACCTGTCATGTGTCCTGGCAATTATTTTCAGCTAAGGTACCTATCAACAGTTTTAATGTAAACTTCTGTGTCACAAGTGATAGAAAGGGGTCAAAGTTACTGAACATCTGCTTTTAGAGTATCTACCTGTGCGAAGACAAGATGCTAGGAATCCTGAGACAATGCAAGGATGAATGTTCCCTGTCCTCAAGGAACACAGATTCAGGATCATTAAAGTATTTGCAGAGCTCGTCACAAATGCATAGATACTATGGCTCCCCCATACCAGTAACAGCCCAAGCTCAGGATAAGAGAGCGCTGTCACTGAATTCAGGTTGTGCTGACCTGAATTCACATGGTCCTTTGAGTCTTTCTGTCCTAATGAGACTTTCTGGACCTCAGATTCTTCCCCTGAGAAAATGGGCTAATACCACCTTCCTTTTGAGTGTTTTTTTTTGTTTTTTTTTTTTTTTTTAAGAATAACTGAGAAGAATAGACGAGAATGAGAATACGTGAAGCATGTAAATGTTTTGCAGCATATTAGACACAGAACCCCCTGCTGTCCATTCAGATTTCTACAGTTCCACTTCTCACTTTCATGCACCTCGGATTCACACTGTCCTGCATTACTCAATATTTCCTCAAGATGCAAGGGTACTTCCTTCCTTTGCTGTTGCTCCTCCTGCCACCTAAAATACTTTCAACAGGCTGCCCCTCTCGCATGTAAGTGCTGTACACAATTACAGCAGCAGGTCCCTCACTGTCACCTCAGTTGGTGAAAGCCCACAGCACAGGAGCAGTAGGGAGGGGAGGGGAGCACTTGCCAGAGTGCAATCCACTCATTTTTGAGCTATTTGTTTAATGTCTGTTGTCCCTGCTAGACAGTTTTGTGAGGGAGAACCCACAGGTCTGTCATATTCACAGTTATACTCTTCTTAGATGCCACTAATTAGGTACTAAATATACGCTGTTAGGAAGAAGAGCAATATGTTCTCCTTGGGAGGGAGGGGCGAACCAACAGAGCAGAGATATAAAGGAGATAAACAAGCCATCGAATGATACAAACACAGTCTCTATAATTAATAGGATGAATGGACGAGTAAAGGACACTGAAGTCAGAAAGGAGACATTAACAACTGGGGCCATCGATAGCATCAAATGCATTAAGAAATTACAATAGATGTTGCCTCTCTGACTTACATATTTTTTAAAAACTACTTACGAACCTCAAAGGAGAAGTTTCTCTAGAGTAGTGGAGCAGAAAACCGGAAACAGGGTTGTAGTAAGAGTAGACGGTGAAATGGTAAATGTGAGGGACTTACTGGTAGTTGGGCATGAAGCTTGAAAATTAAGGGAGGAGAACTACATTAGGACAACCAAAGGCAAACTCCTGTGCCAAAGATATGTTTCAAATAAATGAGTCTCTGTGAAGGACATCCAGATGGGGGTAGGGACTTGGAAGGAAAGACAGGGACAACTTTCTACTTAAACGGGTTGGGGGAGGCTGGTGAAAATACTACAGGGAAATTTGGAGATTAAAAAATTAGGAACTGGAAGAATCTTGTATCAGTTCATTGGATCTGATTTGCTCAGGGAGTTGGGCCAGAAGGAAAGTGAAGAGTTGAGAGTGAAGGAATGAAATTAAAAAGCAAGAGCAACATGGCCTTTAGCTGTTAAAGAACCACCCATCAGCCTTTGCATGGGGCCTCAAGACCAGATTTGTATCTGTTAATTAATATCTTTTAGGTAAATCGTGAAAGCTGTTACAGGTCTTCAAAGAGGAAATGCAGAGATAGTTTAAAAGGAATGGTTTTTCATTAGCCTACAAGATTAATTCATATCAACTTTTTGTACTTGTGAAAAATATGTCTTCAAATAGCAATTCATACTATATGAGAACAAGGTCAAACTTGGAAAATGGACCAAATATATCGAAAGTTCTGCTCTTTCAACTAGGTATTAAAAACCCTCAAGTTGCATAGTTATAAGGAATATCAATGACTAGAGATCGGTACCAAAGAATTACTCTATTTATACCCTGAAGGACACACATGTTGGTTAGGAAAAAAAAAAAGTCAACTGGAGAGTCGAGAAGTCTAGCAACCCCTCTCATGCCAGCCAACTGTTGTGCTTAAGTTGGACAGGTCATCTAACCTATAAACTAATTCCTGAAAATCTCAAGCTCAGGATCAATTTCTCTTTTTCTCCAGATAATATCTGATATTTACAAAGACTTAAGTGCTAAGAGACTAAGAGGGTATGTGTCCAAAAGCTCTAGAAGGCCTGTAGGACTACAGAAATTAAAATAAATCTCTTGAACCAAATACCCTTAAGAAGGAAGAACTGGAGTTAAATTAATGAAATGAAATCTCCTCTAAGTCATCATCAAATCATAAGTGATTAGAAATGTTGCCAAAACATGTGTGTGTTCCTAAGATGTGATAATAGAGGTGAGATGATCAGAGATGCATATTCTCCTTTTACTTCTTTAGTACTTCCTGGTATTTCTATATTGCCCCAATAATTGTAGAATAATTGTATTATTAAAATTAATGAATTAATGTTCTTTTAAAAAAGAGATAAAAAAAGAATCTCACTCTAGATGTGCTTCCTTTTCTTCCAAACACTAAGACAAAATAGGTGAAGTAAATGCAATAGTCCTTCTAATAAAACAAATTACAGCATTTCATACTTCCCCAACACTCTGTAATTGCGTATGTTTCAATATTCAGTGCAAACTTAGCACACATCACGAAATAAATTGCACAGAGCACCCTACCCCAACTACCGGAAAAGTAATAAAAAAAAAAACACATTTTAAGACGTCCCTGGGAGGTGCAGTCCGTTAAGCATTGAATTCTTGGATTTCAGTTCAGATTGTATTCTCAAGGTCATGAGATGGAGCCCCATGTCTGGCTCCACACTCAACACAGAGTCTGCTTAAAACTCATTCCCCCCTCTCCCTCTACCCCTCCCCATCTTCAGGATGTGCAGGTTCTCTCTCTTAAAAAAAAAAAAAAAAACAAAACAGATCTTTGAAAAAAAATACTTTTTAAAAACCATGGAGCTATTTACAATAAAATTGTACGTTAATCTATTAAAATGGAAAAAAAAACTGTTAAAAGAAGCCCTCAAATTATTTCTTTTAGCTGAGTTTTCCAAAATGCCACTTTTTTCTCTTTAGAATAAATTAACTTCAAGTAGATGTTACATGAGTGATAAGCCTCAGGGAGGTGTGTCAAAAGGGAGTGACATGCATGGGGAGGTCAGGTCGAGGGAACAAGAAATGAGCATCGTCTTTTCATTCATTACTCTACCTGAAATGGAGTAACTTCTTTAAATCCAGAAAATAGGAGATTCCTTTCATTAGATTTATGTAGGAAATGTTTGTTCTACAATAGCTTATAGCCCATGGTATGGCTGAAATGACAGCTTTATCCAACAGGCTCAATGCATCCTAGGAGCACAATGCAATGAGGGTCAGAGGGGTTGACTATATATAAAACACACACACAAGTTCTCCACTTTCAAAAGCAAAACAATCAAGCCAGGGAGGACAAATAATTGGATCAACATAGCATTCTCTTTTGCTAAATATCCCAAACCCAAGACTCCTCACTCGTGGAGTCTAATATGTCTCCAAATAAGTATGAAAATGGGTTAACTTCAATAAATTTCAAAACAAAAATAACGGAAGAGTACCCACTTTTCCAGGGCACCCGGTGGCTCACTCAGTTGAGCAGCCTACTCGGGTAGAGGCTGCAACCTACCCAGAGTTTCTGGTCCACCGGAGTTAGGTTTGTGCCCAAAAATGTATATTTGTCACAGCTTTTAGGTGATGCTGAGCTGCAGTTCTGCACTTTAAAAATGGGGATCAGAGATGATTTAACATGCAGCGATAGACACACTCAAAACTCAGAAGAAACAAGTAACCAAAACATGTGTTCATAGCAAAGGCACCTAGTCAAGGAGATCTACTGGGAAATAGAACATTATAGTTTGAAATACTGTATGTATCTGTGTGTAAGCAAAAATAGTATTTATATAAAGGTATTAGTGAAACAGGGATCTCTTAATTTAATGATATATTTCCCCCCAAACAAAAAGCAAGGTTACAAAAATTGTTTATATTTAAATTCTATTTAAGAAAAGAAAAAAGACACTTTATATAATAAGTCTGCCAAAGGATACTACTGTTTTTCCTTTATAATGTAATTTTGGAATCTTAAAATTTATAATGAGAGGAAACTGTTTCACGTACAAAGACTTGATCAAACACAGATTTAAAATAATGACATTATTAACCAGGAAAAAAACAAGGAACAAGAGACTTAACATCTATAACAAGCACACATTTTGAGTTAATGTAATTACTTGTTAAAAGGCAATATATCACCCAGCTTGAGCACAGTATGTTTTCACGTAAATAATTATCTGAGAAAGCAAGCCTGCAACCTTCTCCAGGAAGCCAACTTCAAAAGCTTGATCTCAACATGGATCTATCATGTGCATGGAAAATAATCAAAAGAACTCATAAAGCATCAAACTCTATGGCAGGTTTCAGCAAAAAGCAGCAAGATTTTAAAACTGCTTCTTAAAAGATGAATTCTTACCCACCCTACCCCACATTTCCCAGGGAAATAAAAGCAGAAGTCCTAAAAGGGGCCAGACAGAAACACTGTGTCTGCACAGCTTTGAGTCCAGGGTGTTGGAAGGTAATTTCTGACTGTGAAGTCCTCTCTTCCTCTCTTCATTTCTCTCTAGAACACTCAAGGTTTACTGATGAAAGCTCAGCAGATACTTGATCATAAAGAGTAATAACAACTAAACGAAGACACTAAAAGGAAAATACCAGATGCCATTCTGCAGGATGTACTAAATGCCACTTAATGGATACATTTAAATCCTCCTGAACCAACAGAGTAACCAGGTAATTTTATATATAAAGTATTGGACAAATGTATGTGTTTACAAGATGATGGGTGTGTACATGTTTGTCAAGTTTTCTTAAAATTGGAAAACTTCAACAATAATCGATATTGATTCAGGTAGTTATTTGGAATAAAATTTCAAATACAAGCTGTATTGATGCTGTTAGAGACAACCACTAACTGCTTCATTAAATACACACACACACACACACACACACACACACACAGTGCATGGAAACAAAACACAAATGGTCTTATTTTACCTCGAGTAGAAAGTGAGACTTATATATAAGTAAATGGAGGTGATATCCTGTTATCAAGATTACTCATTAAATAAGGTGACATTCTATGCAAAATGACAATTCCCAACAGATAATTTTTGAAACGATCAGAGAATGCACGAATTAGAGTAAATAGCAGTAGCAAGGAAGCTTAGAATCTACCATCTTACCTCAATTTAATACTGAATGTTGTTTAGTATTTTCATGTTAAACTGGGAAGGAGGTGTCAAAAATTAAGCCCTAATTGTGACACGAATCTTTTTTTCATGACATGAATCTTTTATTCAGTAATTAGACAGTGAAATACTACATTTGTGGGAATTTAGTATTTTCTCTATTTGTTATACTTAAGTTTTAAACATGGAATCTTTTTTTGTTTTGTTTTAATTTGGATATGTATGCTTTGAACAACACCATGTCTTATACTTTAGAATAACATTGATATAGAATCAAATTCCATTTGCCTTTGATGAAATAAAAACGTTAATTAGACGCCCGATAATGTATTCAAGTCAAGTTTAGTTTTCTTTTATAGCCCCCTGTTGTGGTATAATAACCTAGGGAACCAGACAAGGACGTGCTTTAATACTTTATTTTAGCCATCATTATATACTCTATAGACTGGAAAGTATTCCCTGGCTGTTTTGAAGAACAGCATTTGATGACCATTTCTTTTTGTGTGCTTTTTTTTTTTTTTAAATGAAGGATATTCAAGAGAATGTATGTAAAAATTTCAAATATATTGTGCAAAGTCAGAAATAAGATATATGTAGGTTAAAATATTTGGAGCTAAAAAATTAGTCTGAGGCTGATTTCTGAATGGGTGACTGAGCAATATACAGGCAGAAATATCTTCCAATTATAAAGTTTTATATCTGATTTAATATTTAACAATAAATTTCCTTCAAGTGATTTTATACAAATTTCTTGCCCCTTTCTACTTTTAAATTCTAAGAGCCAATTATCCGTCATTTCTCCTTGGAACCCTTTGATGGTTATCAGAGTAAATGAAGCCCAGGAATAATGAGAATACAGAAAAAGTGACTGTGAATAGAAATTTAAAAAGCTAAATGGCATGGAAATGAAGCTGTAAAGGAACAAAGCACAGTCCATGTTTCCCTTCCCATTTCTATATACTGTCTGCATGTGCCTAACAAAAACGTCCTTTAAGAGGCAAACATTTCACAATTGAGAAATCCAAAGTATCTCTACCTTCACATAACGTACTTCAGATCATTTTATTTCTTATTTGCCACAATTAAGTATTCCGAGATTCAATTTTCTGTATTCTTACTGTCACAATAATTTCCGTTTCTAGTAACGGAAAGCTCCGTTTTTAGAAAAAGCTGTCCAGAGGGCGCCTGGGTGGCTCAGTCAGATAAGCATCTGCCTTCCGCTAAAGTCATAATCCCAGGATCCTGGGATTGAGCCCACATGGACCCCCAGTTTGGGCTTCCTGCTCAGCGGTAAACCTTCTCCTTCTCCCTCTGCACCCCCTCCTGTTGTTATGCTTGTGTGCGCTCTCTTGCTCACTCTCCCCCAAATAAATAAACAAAATACTTTTTTTAAAAAGTTACACAGAGAGAAGACCAAAATCGACAGTCTGGGATTGAAAATAACCATCCCTACTCTCCTCTCCTAGGTAGTGAAGAAGAAACACGAGCCATGGACAACCTCACCTCTGTGGCTGCAAATGGCAGTTTATGCACCAGAGATTACAAGATCACACAGGTCCTCTTTCCGCTCCTTTACACTGTCCTGTTTTTTGTTGGACTCATCACAAACAGTCTGGCTATGAGGATTTTCTTTCAAATCCGCAATAAATCTAACTTTATCATTTTTCTTAAGAACACAGTCATTTCTGATCTTCTCATGATTCTGACTTTTCCATTCAAAATTCTCAGCGATGCCAAACTGGGAACAGGACCACTGAGAACCTTTGTGTGCCAAGTGACCTCTGTCATATTTTATTTCACAATGTACATCAGTATTTCATTCCTTGGACTGATAACCATTGATCGCTACCAGAAAACCACCAGGCCATTTAAGATGTCCAACCCCAGCAATCTCTTGGGGGCTAAAATTCTCTCTGTCATAATTTGGGCATTCATGTTCTTACTCTCTTTGCCCAACATGATTCTGACCAACAGGAGGCCAAAAGACAAGAATGTGAAGAAATGCTCTTTCCTCAAATCAGAGTTTGGTCTGGTCTGGCATGAAATAGTCAATTACATCTGTCAAGTCATTTTCTGGATTAATTTTTTAATTGTCATTGTATGTTATACACTCATTACAAAAGAACTATACAGGTCATATGTGAGAACAAGGGGCGTAGGCAAAGTCCCCAAGAAAAAGGTAAACATCAAAGTTTTCATTATCATTGCTGTATTTTTTATTTGTTTTGTTCCTTTCCATTTTGCTCGCATTCCCTACACCCTGAGCCAAACCCGGGATGTCTTTGACTGCTCCGCTGAGAATACTCTGTTTTATGTTAAAGAAAGCACACTTTGGTTGACTTCCTTAAATGCATGCCTGGATCCATTCATCTACTTTTTCCTCTGCAAGTCCTTCAAAAATTCCTTAATGAGTATGCTTAAGTGCTGCAATTCTGCAACGTCTCCATCCCAACAAAACAGGAAAAAAGAACAGGATGGTGGTGACCCAAGTGAAGAGACTCCAATGTAAAACACCTGAGGTAATATTCCAACCTATTAGCGTCTGGAATATCCAAAAGGAAAGCATTGTGTAAAAATACCGACTAATAGTAAGCTGAGTTGGTAACAATGAGTCTCTAAACAAGTAGTAGAAAACAATGGAAGTCATTTTCATTTACTTATCCAGTAGTAAAAGCTGTCTTAAAATGTAGAAAAAGAAACCTAACATGTAGATGTTTAGCAAAATGAACTGTATCTAATCAATCGTGGTTATAAGCCAAACTACATGGAAGTCATGATTTATAAAGTGTTAGCAATGTGGGTGACCATAGGATATCTGTTGTAATTTTTTTAATACGTTATTGAACACAGTGTAATTATCAAGTTATAATCAACTAAGGAAAAATGATAAAGCTGATAAAAAAAACTTCTGACTGAAAATTATACTGAGATCTGCATACACTCTAGTCCCTGACCAAATGCTGATCTATTGTGATACTCATTATAATATTTTAAGTGGGACACTTAACAAAGACTATAAAAACTACTAACTTCTAACTAACTATTAGCAAAAGCCTAAGAAATTTAAACTAATTGAAATGGTAACTGGACTGAACTTTTTAAATTTTCATTAAAAAGATAGGTTTTAAAATACTTGTCCAATAAAAAGAGCAGAAATAGCAAAATTTATTTTGCTATTTATTTAAAAGTTATTTCTATGACCTTGTAATACCAAAAAACTCTTTGAGTATTTCCTTAATCCTAGAGAAACCAGTTTTATTAATGGTAAAATACCATCATTGCCACTTACCTTTATTAACTAGCTTTCAGAAACTACCTGCTATTTGGGTTAGTGAATATTGCTTCAGTGAGAAAAACAAATGTGAATATGCGATTGCAAAGCATAACTATTAGCGGAAAAGTGGGTAAAATGTTTCTAATTACTGGTTTGTCACTTGTGTGAAATATAAAAAAAAAAAGTATATTAAACTCTAAAGCACACTTTGTTGGAATTACTTTGTTCAAAGACATTAGATATCACAGCTCACCTCTTATATACTCCTACATCAAACATCAAACCCTTGTAATAAAGGATAATTGCAAAAACTTTTATGACACATCATTGGACAAAGTCTTTAGTGAAAGTACCAAAACACATCAATTAGTACATAAGTAAATAATAATGAAATATGATTCTACACAAGCCGTAGTCACTATTTTTAGCACAAACAAAATATATAATAGACTTGGAAGCTGGTATTATTTATTTCAATTATTTATGATCCCCAGAGGTGATTCTCAAATATAAGGCATGAATACCAGTATCAAAATATGATGAGAGGGGGGAAAAACAGAGGGTGAGTTGCAGTATATGGAAGTTCACTGAACTTCAGTATTAATCAATTTTTATCTAAATCCTCCACAAATTCTGCTGAGCTAAATATCAGGGCAAAGTTGAACTCGCTCAACTTTCTAAATGAGATCTATTCTCAAGTGGTTCCATTTACTTCCTCGGCACTTCTACAGGCAAGCACTGCGTGTTAGAGGTGAAGCACAAAAAGAAATGCATCAAAAATGAGGCATGTTCTACATAGTGCTAGTCTACATTCTAGCCACGTAGACTAACACAATTCACTTTAACATCACATGTGTAAGTGTGCACATTCTGTAAGAACAGCAAGATAGTTAAAACGGAAGAAAACCAGAGGCCAACTCATCTGTCTTCTTACTTTGCATACAAGAAAAATGAAGGGCAAATCCACCCCTCAACTGATCCGAGTCAGGGGGTACAGAGTGGGTTAGAACTGACACCATGGTGCCATGACCACATGAACTGCTGAGAGACTGCAGAGTGGGCAAAGACTTTCCCAAATAATCTTTCCCTTTGTATGAAATTAACTCACTGAGAGGACAATTTCCCTAAAAGAAAGAAAAGAACAGAAAAACAGAAATGCCAATGGTATTACAGTATTCTTAAAAAAGAACTATAAAGTGTTCAGAATTACCTATGTTTTTATATATAAAATGAAAAAAATTACATTAAACTCTAAATCACACTTTTTTGGGAATTCCTTATTCAATGACACGACACAGCATACACTCCTATATCAAAAATCAAACTGAATCTACTCAAGACGGACCGAGAGATCAGTATTTACAGAGTACTCAGGACACACAGAACAGGTCACTATTTCCAGGTTTAAGAATTTTAATATACATATCAAATCCCAGATTTCATAATAACTTAAAAAAAGAAAAAAAAAGGAAGCCAAATTTTGTAGACTCAGATCCAGAAGTTGAAAAATTCAGATGAGACAAACAAAATGTAGCTTTGTTAATAGCCTTAGGAGCTAACAAGTCCGAAGGATGCTGGTTAGGGGCAGTTTGATATCACAGTGGTTTTTACAGAAACAGTCTAAACCAGGTGTGGCAAAGTATAGCCTGCAA
Source organism: Mustela erminea (assembly GCF_009829155.1). NCBI lineage: Eukaryota > Metazoa > Chordata > Mammalia > Carnivora > Mustelidae > Mustela > Mustela erminea. The sequence continues at coordinate 143,567,670 of NC_045614.1, forward strand.
GCCAAACCCAGTCAACTCCCCCTTTTTGGATCACCAACTTAAGAATGGTTTTTACATTTTCAAATATCAACAGAGAAAATACTATAATTAAAATTTCATGCTGTATTAAAGTTATATGAAATTCCAGTGTCAGGGGCCACAATGAGGTGTATTAGAACACGGCCACCACCCACAGGTTTTATCCGTGGTTGGTTATCAGCTCCAACAACAGGATTGAGTAGCTGGGTTGTGGTGAAGACTGCACGGCCATAAAACCAAAATATTTACTAGGTGGTTCTTTAGAAAAGATGATTGACAAACCCTGGACCAGAACTCTAAAAACAGGGAGAGAACAATCACAAGAAGAACCCACTATTCAGGAATCTAAGTGTTTCAGCAGCTTTACATTAAAAACAAAATAAAAACCGGGGGGTGGGAGGTTGGGGGAACCGGGGGAACCAGGTGGTGGGTATTAGAAAGGGCACGGATTGCATGGAGCACTGGGTGTGGGGCAAAAACAATGAATACTGTTACGCTGAAAAGAAATAAAATAAAAAATAAAAATTAAAAAAAAAAAAAAACTAAAAACTATAGATTCCGGTGCCTGATCTGGGTGATCACTGTTGACTGGAAATGCCCAAAGTGAGATTACAGTGATGCCAGTTGGAACTAAATATGTAGAAATGCACATACAAGTCAGTAAATAAAGAGAAACAGCCTGATCTTTTTAAATGGGAAAAGGACATAAAAAAATCAAATTCCAAGAGAAATACAAATGTATTAAATACATTAAAAATACAATGTATTGTATTTTAATGTATTAAATACATTAAAAATATGTATGTATGTAAAATATGTAAAAAATGTATTAAATACATTAAAAATACAAAAAAATATATACTCTCACTAATAAACAAGTATATTTACATTTAAATTGCATGGGGTTTTTTTTTTCACCTATAAGTTTAGAATTGCTTTAAGAGATTTTTACAACAGTGTTGAAAGGAAAAATCCCACTTAGTGAGAGTGTAAATTGGTATAATCTTTCTGGAAATCTATCCGAAAATACCATTCAACATTTTGTTGCACAGCTTTTGTCCAGCAATCCCACTTCCAGGAAATTTTCTACAAATATGTTGAAACAACTACACAAAAATATATGGACATACATGTAATCTACAGTACTGTTTTTAAGAGAGAAAAATTTGGAAAAAAGAAAAAACATGAAATGTCAATCGGTAATGGCTTAACCAAACTATGGTAACTTTCTATAGCATAACTTTAAAAAAAAAAAAAAAAACAGGTAAATCTTCACAGACTAACATGAAAGGAAATAAAGATCTAGTATGTCAATAAAGGTAAATATATATATTTGCACACACAGGTATACATATGTAAGGGGAGATTAACTTTCAGTTTCTACTATACATATGCTTATATTTGAATTCCTCAAACTTGCTTATCTTTTATAATAAAAGAAAACAGATATTAATATGTTTAAGGTAATATTAAGACTTCATTGTTTCTACTTATCTGTAGAGATTTTCTAATACTGATTTTACTTATAGACACTTCTACAGTTAATGTTAAACTACATAACTTATTTTAGCTTATTATTATTTCCACTTTCAGTTAATCCCATGTGGAATTTCTTAAACAATTTTATGTCATCTGAGAAAGTACCATGCTATGATCTGATGGGAAGTAAAAGGCTCTTTTTGTAGGAGTTCCCACTATGACTTTCATTCCAAATCAAAACAAATACTTCCTCATCTTTTCAGATATTATTTAGATGGTACGAGTTAACCACATCAACAGGAATCTTTAGACTATTAACTCTGATCCAAAGGAAAATCCCAAAAGAGACTACAAATGAGAAAAATAATTTATTGCCATTTGGCAGGCTTCTAATTTCTATGAACTTTAAATGTATCTTCTTTAATTCTATCCAGATCACACCACTTGGAACCATTTTATATTTTCAACCATGTAATTCACCATAAGGGAAAAAGTTTCACAAATTCATTAAACTTTAAATTTAAACTTTAAACTCTTCACTCATCAATAAGTAATACAAAGCCCAGAAAGTCTAGAATCTAGTAAACAATTCCAGTTCACACTGTGGTTTCTGACAGTTGGGAGTGTGAGGCGGGCTCTGAGCATGACCTCTGAACCAGACTGCGTGGGTCCGAAGTTGGCTTGAATGCATCATTGTTCAAACTGCTTAACTGTTTGCCTCAAAATGGGACCAATACCTGAGGATTTTTGTTGAAAAGTAAATAACATATTATCATTTAGAGCAGTATAACTACTAGCTATACAAATTTTATTGGTTTTGACTACATATAGGACTTAAAATTTGGTTTCTTCCCATTTGGCAAATTTCTAATTTTGGGAACCTTTCGTTTCATCTTTGATTTTTCCCTACCCGTCATTTGTGATCTTTCCCCAAACGTATACACGGTATCCCACTGTTAACTTTATTCAACAAGAAACATACTAACATCTTCTACATGACATACATTAGTCTGTGCACTTGGTGAATTTTCACTCATTTCATTTCCTGAACAACCCAACAAAGTAAATACTATTATTTATTTTCATTGTAAGGAGAAGGCAACTGTTTCATGGAAAACATAAATAATTTGCCCAAGGTCACAAGAAAATAAGAGCTCCAGTAAGAGATTGAACCCAGGCATTCCCACTCCTAAGACAGTGCTCCTAACATCTCTGCTGGGCAGGTTAAGCACATAGACCTATAGCAATGTGTGGTCTATTGGATATTTAGTATGGTCAAACATTTTGAAACGTGCCCCATTTGAAAGAACATATTCCCTAACTTCAGAAATGGGCACCGTTAAGTCAGTTCCTCTTTTGAAAGTTTCCCACACTTGGACATTTTGAAAGTTGACCAAAATGTGATTTCCAGTTTTCATATTATGAAATTTTCTTGTACAGCATTTCCTTATTTAAACTGAAACTATTCCAAACCTCCATCTAGATAATGGTTTTGGAGATTTAGGGAAATTTATACTTAATTATGTAGGTCAAATACTTCTACTTAGAAAGTAAAAATTTCTCCTCCACTGAAGCAAGCAAGAAGATGCATGTTTAAATTATGTTCCATCACAATAATGAAATCCAGAATCTGTATTTCCAAGAAACAATTTATTTGAGTCAAACATACATTTTTTAAACTGTGCCACAATTGGTAGTTCCCAAAAAATTATCAGGCATCCTATTGCCTCATGTTTTAAACATCCAGTGGAACATGAAATTTTTCTTCTCAGAATCCAGAACCAGGCGATCCCAAAATTCTCCACCAACACAACCACAGTCTGCTCAACCCTGTCATGAAATGTGCAGTAAAAACTATGATGTGAAACTCCATGGAGAACTCCACATTCCCCTCATAAGGTCTCTTAATTTTCCCCTTCCCTTTATCTACCTGGCAGGGAAACATTTCGATTCATGGACAAGTGTCTCTACATAAAGCAGCAATTACACCCTTTCAAACTTGGAAGAGATTTAAAGGATACATTTTATAGACTTTGACCCAAGGCTGACTGATGAAATTCCTGAGTCTTCAGCAGTTCACATACAGCATTAGATATAGAGAAATTTCCAAAAATGGTTTCTAATGAGTGAAATTATCTCTACTGAAATGTGCAGTTCACTCATCACTGCAGGAAGGGGTGAATGTTTCTTAGCGTTTCCTACATACCCGCCACAATTCTAGACAACTGACACTCATTTTCTCTTCTCATTAACACCATGAGGTATATAATCTCATTACATCCAGTATATAGATGAGGAAACTGAGGCAGAAAGTTCTTAAATCATTTGTCTATGATCTAGCACGCAATAATTGCTGGATCTTGGACTCTAACCCCCCAAATCTGTGTCTAACAGCCCTTAACTTTTGGAAAATATGTTTATCTCTCTGAGATAAAAGACCAAAAGACTGAGATAAATGTAAAAATAAGAGGTCATCCTACTGAACACAGATTTCTGGACAAAGCAGTCTACAAGAGTGCAGATGATGATTCTGATTTTAGAATCAGCACTTGCTCTCTCCTCCATGGCTGTAGTTTGGGACTAACTTATTTTTCTCCCACCTATTATTAGATACAAGAGGCACTCAAAAATTCCACTGACTGCTGTGTAGATAGAAAAGATAAATTGCCAAAAGGTATTAGATAAGAAAATATAAAGATATTCAAGTCACAGTAGACTAACAGCACCTAAGTTTCATATAAAAGAGGCTTATTAGAAAATCTGCAAAGGTTTAAATATGAAGACATTCTAATTGATCACATTACACACGTGAAAATGAGGAAGGAAACCCGGTATAAGAAAGCAGAACAACACTTGCTTCATATGCTCTCCATGGGCCAAACCAAACACTGCCTCAATCAGAAGAAACAGCTCAGGATTCTCCCAAACAAAGGTGAATTTCAACTTTTATTATAAGTGGGCTTGCTTATAAGAGAAAGAAAATGTTTGGGGCGGGGAGGGAACGCTTTAAGGTAGACATTCTAGAAACCATAGATTATGAGCATAAGGAAATATATAATATGCAACAATCTGACATGAATTATGCCTTCTTAAATGGGTTTTGCTTTACTGCATGTTAAAAGGAGCACTTACAAAGGAGGTAGAACCTGTTATTTGGGTTGCATAAGGATGTAAAAGTAATGGTACTATTGCAGGTCCCAAAAATGTAGTACATGTTTAAAAAACCCTAGCTAGAAACAATATGTTCCTTTTCAACTCCTCTACTGAATGCGATGAGTAAATGTAAGGTGTTAATATGCTACACACCTATGTTTAAAAGACTGCTTTTAAACATAGCACTCTGAAAATTATGAAATGCTTCTTTCCCTTTGTGTGTGTGGTTATCTGTGATAGCGGACACTGGCAACCATGAACACCACAGCGATCAAGAGCTTCAATGGGTCTGAGCGGTGCCCCAGAGACACACGGGTAGCGCAGTTGGTGTTCCCAGCCATCTACACGGTCGTGTTCGTCCTCGGCATCCTGCTGAACACTCTGGCCCTGTGGGTGTTCCTTCACATCCCCAGCTCCTCCACCTTCGTTGTCTACCTCAAAAATACTCTGGTGGCCGACTTGATAATGACGCTCACACTTCCATTCAAAATCCTCTCCGACTCACACCTCGGACCCTGGCAACTCCGGGCCTTTGTGTGTCGTTTCTCCGCGGTCATCTTTTATGAGACCATGTATGTAGGGATCATACTGCTAGGCTTTATAGCCTTTGACAGATTCCTCAAGATCATCAGGCCTTTTGGAAAATTCTTCGTCCAAAAACCTGATTTTGCAAAACTAGTCTCAATCCTCATTTGGCTCCTTTTGTTTCTCATCTCTCTGCCAAATATAATCTTGAGCAACAAGGAAGCAACGCCGTCATCCGTGAAAAAGTGTGCCTCCTTGAAGGGCCCGCTGGGGCTGAAATGGCATCAAGGGGTGAACAACGTATGCCAGTTCATTTTCTGGACTGTTTTTGTCCTAATGCTTCTGTTTTATGTGGTGATTGCAAAGAAAGTATACAACTCTTATCGAAAGTCCGGAAGTAAGGACCGCAAACACAACACAAAGCTGGAAGGTAAAGTATTTGTTGTTGTGGCTGTATTCTTTGTGTGTTTTGCTCCATTTCATTTTGCCCGAGTTCCATACACTCACAGTCAAACCAACAGCAAGACTGACTGCAGGTTGCAAAATCAATTGTTTATAGCTAAAGAAACAACTCTCTTTTTGGCAGCAACTAACATTTGTATGGATCCCTTAATATACATATTCCTGTGTAAAAAATTCACAGAACGCCTACCGTGTATGAGAGGGAAAAAGACCACAGGATCAACTCAAGAAAATCAAACCACTCAGACAGATAATATAACTCTAAGCTGATAAATTTCTCATGACTACTTTCTATTTACTTCAAAAGATAATTGATTTGGGAATCAAATTTAAGCAGTGAAAGAAAAACAGATGGGACAAATGCTTTCTTACATGTTATTACCCTGGTTTACAGAAAGGATTATACAAATTTTAATTCCACATAGACCGATTGATGAGCAGAATGAAGTACCATTCAGAGAAAACAACTAAAAGCAAAGTGGCCGCTAGAGGTCATCTTTTTGAAAGCATTCACTTGCATTTTAGAAAACATTATGGGTAAATGTAAATTACTAAGAAAGACCCTTCCAAAACACTTTCCCACATTCTCTGACATACATAAGTCAAACAACACTACTGCTTTTGTGTCCTACAGCTGCTGATACTTGCTGATTTAAAAACAAACAAACAAACAAACAAACAAACTTGAAAATCCTTGGATGAAAGCTGAAGCTAGTAGTTGAAAGGGATGCTGGATGGATATGGAGCATCTGGGGAGTTGAAACAGGGTCAGAAAACCCTAAGAAAGCCTGGATGAAGGAATTTCCCCTTATAAAGAGCCTCTTCCAGTATCAAGAGTACTGACATTTCAGTACTCCATAGGAGGCACAGGTGATTATTAAGCCACATAAAATATCATACTGTAGTGCTTTGCCTATGTCTTCAGTGTATACAATTTAAGGGCAAGAACACAGGACTGATACTCTCTGGAATTCTCCCTCTGCCTGGCAAATACTCTAATGGCAGTTGAATATGCCAGCCACTGAACAAACCCTGCCTAGGTCACAACCTCTACCCAGATGCTCACGCCTCTGGCGGAAACTAACTACTCCTCCCACTGTTTGGGCATGTGTTAGGGCCCCCGGGGCAGATTTCCCTTCACTAGTTAGCGATATCCCTAACTGCATCCCTGAAAGATGACTAGGATTCTTTAAGAAAGACAATATATTTTCAAGACTGAAACCATGTCATGTTTTCTAGGTACCTCCCACAATATTCCCCACAGACCATGAATTACAACTGTTTGAAATACAGTATGTCATTGTTGTGCCATTCTGGGCACATTTATGGAGGGAATGCTGACCCACAATCATTAGCATCCTTACTGGGGAAATTTAGCAAAGGATGGCCACCTGCTGGTACTTATTTACCTCTACATTTCTTCTTGAATTCCTGTGTGCTTCAAAAAAGCTAAAATGTGTTTATCTAGAATTGTGGACACGGACTTATCTCTCTAGAGAAAACGCACAGAGGAATAGTCATGCTCTGTAAATGTGCCTCTGGCTCTAACATGATCACCATAGCTGAAACCCAGGCCTCTTCCCATGTTCTCCAAGGCCCTGAAGGCCCTGGAACTTCCCGACCTTTCTGGCCTTATCTCCTAACTGCTCTTCCATCCCTGGAACATTACATACACTCTTATGGATGTTTGTAACTGCCAAAACATGCCTTGCTCCTTTTCGTCCCTGGGCCACTCACTGCAAAGGTAAATCTCCCTTTGACCCAATCATGAAACCCTAAGATGCCATCACTTGGCCCATGAAATCTCATCTGGTCAACCTCCCACCACCATCTCAAACCCAATCACCCCCTCATCGGACTGTTGTCACACCTCAATTATTGTACTTATCACGCTGCTTTGTAATTACTTGCCCACACACATACCTACTCTTTTAATAATCTATGTATATTTTTGAGAGCAGAGATTGTGTCTCATTGTGAAATCAATAAATATTTGATAAAATAATCCAAGGTGGTTTTATTTTCACATTCTAGAAGAGCAAAGAGGAAGCCAATTCTCATGATGCTGTTATTTTCAAAAAGGTGATATAAATTCATTGAAAACGCAAGCTCTTTATAGTTGCCTTCCTATAGCACGCACCCAGGGCCCTGGGAATTGGGAGTGTTCCTGGGTTTGCTAGTAAATGAACATGAAGAAAGCAGGATTACTAAACAGGACATGTATAGCTTTGGGGCTAATGTCTGTCAACACTTCAGTTTTAAAACTACAGACAAAATGCTTTAGTGACGTGCTGTTGGTTTTGGTTAAGTAAAATCTGTAACTGTAGCATATTACAATCTCCAAACCTCTTCTAGAAAATACTCTTAATGTCTTATCTTCATTCACTGAAATAAAAGAATTGTGGTAACTGCTAAAGATGCCACTAAATCCACACTGCCTTTAAGTACATTAAGGTTACATTAAACAGTCAAATGTAGACTCTAATAGTGTATTATAAATAACTGTATCTTGATAATATACAGAAATTTTTTTATAAAGATCTTTCAAGGGGCACCTCGGTGGCTCAGTCATTAAGCGTCCACCTTTGGCTCAGGTCATGATCTCAGTCCTGGGATCAAGCCTACCATCAGCCTCCCTGCTCAGTGGGAAGTCTGCTTCTCCCTCTCCTTCTGCCCCTCCCCCTGCTCATGCTTGCTCTCTCTCTCTCCCTTTCTCCAACAAATAAAATTTTTAAAAAGATACTGAAAGATAGAGTTCTAAAATTATGCCCACCCTAAATACAAATATTTAATTCTATTATAGTTAACATGATAGTTAAAAGCTGAGTACCTGATTTGCAGAGTGAAAAAATCTATGAAGAACTTAGGGGATGGGTATATTAGAGCCACCTTAAAAATCATGCTCACAGAATGCAAAGCAACCACTTGAAGAGAACTTTTCCAAACTAGCAATCACAAATACTAAATTCTACAATGCTTATAGAATGAGATGCTATACCATAGCCGTTAATGACTGAAACAAGAAAACAAAAGAGGAGGGAGACAATAGTTAGCTTTAATATAATCTGTGAGCTCCAAACACAAATAAGAGCTTTCGTAAAAAGTTAAATATAATTGTTTTTACTGGATGTAAGCAATATGAATATAGTACACACGTTAAATTGGTAGTTCGCAATGTGACACGGGGATCAGAACACAGACTGCTAAGCCCACCCCCAGAGTTTCTGATTCAGGAGGTCTGGGGTGAGGCCTGAGCTTGCACTAAATTCGCAGAGGTGACTGATGCTACTGTTCTGGACCACACGTTAAGAACTACTGTGCCGGGGCGCCTGGGTGGCTCAGTGGTTTAAGCCGCTGCCTTCGGCTCAGGTCATGATCTCAGGGTCCTGGGATCGGGTCCCGCATCGGGCTCTCTGCTCGGCAGAGAGCCTGCTTCCCTCTCTCTCTCTCTGCCTGTCTCTCCATCTACTTGTGATTTCTCTCTGTCAAATAAATAAATAAAATCTTTAAAAAAAAAAAAAAAAAAAAAAAAAGAACTACTGTGCTAACTGCTCCTTGATGTTCATTCTGTCTGAGAACTGTGCATACTGTTCCTTGAGATTTAGAGCTCAGCAGTCTTATTGGACATGAGTGCACAAGAGTGGAATCTGTTGGCAGGAGACAGACAAAACTGTTACTAAGAGAACACGGCAGATGTAAGGTGACAGGCAGTGGCGAGGACTTGGCTACCTGAAAAGTTCATGCCCAGCCTACAGGGGTTTCTACTACTCCGGGCCAACAGTTGGCACTGGAGGGATTTGGGGGCCCAGGGTTGCTGGCTATCAGCAAGAGGAGAAGAACTGACCGGGTGACAACAAACGCAGCACACACTACTTACTCTTCACTATGTATGAGGCAAGTCTACCAAGAGCTTTCAACAGACTGTCCCAGTGAATAATCCCAGGAAGTACTCAGAGACAAAGAAGTTGAGAAACAGAGAAGCTAAGCAACGTCATGGGGACCTCACAGCATAGACAAAGTGGAACTAGGACTGTAATTCAGACTCTGGCTTCAGAGCCCATCCTCATTACCACTATATTCACCACCTCAGATATCCTAATGTTCTCAAGAGAAATCATAAATCCTGTCTCCCATATTTCCGGCTCCTTTCAAAACTTCCGTAGCCACCTCCACACTCCTTGACCCCACAGAAACAATACGTTCATGTGTGGGCTCTGACTAGCCCAGGTGCTGCCAGGTAGTTGGCTCTGACCTAGAAGTGAGCAAGAGCTTCCCTGGGCCTTAATGCATGAAGCCTGCAGTCCTTCTGAGGGCTTGTTATATGCCAGGCACCATGCTGTGTGCTCTACAAGGTCAATCACCCTCTCTGTTTCTCACTTCAACCCTATGAGAGAGATACCACAGGGCTTCCTGTTGGAGGGCAACATAAAAACAAAACTGAGACACAAAGCAAAAAGATACATGGCCCACGGTCAGGCCTGACAGCAAGCAGAGGCAGAGCTGGGGCTAAAATCCAGGCAGGTGGCCTGGGACCCAATACCTCAATGGCTCTGCTACACCATTGGGACAAGTTCCTCAAGGCTTGACATTACACCCCAGCTGTGAGGATGATAAGGAGGTGGCTCCTGAACAGGAAGGGGGAGGTCTCAGTACAAACGAGATCCAAAACCTCAGGGGCTTGAGCGATTCAGCCCTACGAGTACCTCCAGCACTCGAGAGGTCTTGAGAGACATAAAATTCCAAAGAGCAGGTTCACAGATTCACTGAGTCAGTCATGCCTTCATTGCAGGGCCCTTTGCCTCCCTGGAAGCACACAGTGGTCAGGCACACATCCCACAACAGATCCAATTGTGGAAGCTGTATGAGAGACATAATTCACTCACCATTAACAACTGAAAGGAAAAGGTAGCTCACTCCAAATGGAGACAATGAGGAAGGGCTTGCAGGAGATGACAACGAGAGCTGGACCTTGAGGAAGGAGACAGAGCATGCGAAAGGGAATGCTGCCAGGCCATAAGCAGTGTGGAGGAAGGCTCAGCTAGGGGTGGGGAAAGTGCTATGGCCAGAGCACAAAGGGCTATGGGGGCCGGGGGCTACAGCACGTGGACGTAGAAGATGAGCCTGGGAATGCAGCATGGGAGCCTGCAGCAGAATGCTAGAGGTCTTGTGTTGGATTGTATAGACTTCTCGATGAACCATGGAAAGTTTCTGAAGAACTACACGCTCTTTGCTTGTGCTTTAGGAAAATCAATTTGCCACCAATAGGGCGAGTAAGGAAGAGCCACTGAGGACTGGAGATCAATTAAAGAAGTATTCCACAGATGCAGGCAAGAGCCAAGGAGGAAAACTGAAATAGAACTTTACAGACATTTTCAGAGACAGAGGTTTTGAGTCCAAGACCACCGGAGAGTAGGAGGTTATATGTAAAATGTATGTAATTAATAGGCAAAATGTATTTTCAATGGGGCCCATAATCCCCACCCTACCCTTACAATTGAGATTCATTGCTCTGAAGACCATTAGACTGAGTGATATATTAGACCATAAAGGCAAAGAAATAGATTCTGGGTATGATTAAAGTCTCAGAAATCTGGGTCAATAAATCTAGCCAGTGGAGACAAAATATGGATCCAGGGCTCTGAAGATAGTGCTAGATCAGATAGCTAGGGGAACATTTTTTCTGAGACATTAAGAGAAGAAATGAGCTGAGCATCCCAGAGTTCATGCCGTGCAAGTGTCCTGTACAGAACAGACATTAGAGATGTCTAGAATGGCAGAGTTTAGAGGGTGGAAGGTGGGGGCTGACTTAAAAGGAGGAGCAGGAGATCTCGTATACTGGAAACTAAGGAAGAAGTAATAGTCAACAAAATCAAACATTCTAGAAAGGTCAAATATGATGAATCTACAAATATGAGGTTAGTAGTAACACTGAGAAGGTGGGGTAGAGCCCCATATATAAGAGGAAGTGAGAGACTATGAGTAACTCTCATCTTGCCACAAAAGACAAGACAGTTTACGAGAGTTCCAAGGAGAAAAGACCAACTGTTGGTACATTACCTCAACTTTTTCCAAGGGTTTCTAAGAACAGAGTGGTCCCTTTCTACACCGTGCAGAGTGAAAGCGCTGCATGTGAAACAGCAAACAGAGCAGAAGTGCAAACACTCAGCAGGTCTAACCCGTGACCACGAAAATCCAGCTTCAGCCAGAAAAATGGGTATGCCAACGTTTCAGCCATGAATATTACCTGGGTTTCTGATACCTAGTCCAACCACTCAACCCCAGCATAAATTATTCGTAGGGAAAGCAGGGGTAGCACGGAGAAAGACACCAAGTGGTAGGGATGGGAGTTGAGAACATAGAAGAAAGTAACAAAAGAGAAAAAAAGAATAGAGAAGAGAAAGGAAAATGAATTTATGACTTACAGTAGTAGGTAAACTAATTTTTTAAAAAGATTTCTTTATTTATTTTTAGAGAGAGCATGTGTGTGAGCAACTTGGGGTGGGGGCACGCTCGATGCAGGGCTCATTCCCAAGACCCCAAGACCATGAGATCATGACCTGAGCTGAAACCAAGACCTGGATGCTCAATCAACTGAGCAACGTTTTTAGAAAAAATTCCATATCTCACTCAGCATGTGAATTCTTGCCACTTCTATAATAAAACACAAATTGATGAATGTAACATCTCGAGGCATAGTAATAAAAAATGTCTACCTTTATTTTTAAAAACAGCTTAAATACCAGATGCCTGTACATGACTGTATTTGATGGTGTCCATCTAGAACAATTTTACCTATCTGGTAAATAAGGTCTATCTGAATACTATAGCTTTTTAGGAACATTGGCTCTGTGCATTAAATTTTATCATATAGACATATCACTCAACACTTTTTTTTTCCTTTTTACTCTATTTAACTCTGTTTAACTGAAATTTCCTACACTCAAAAATGCCTGAACTACAAGAAAATGAAGCATTAACCTGAATGTGGTGAGCCTGCCGAGACCAACTCTCTCTTCCCTCTACAGATCCTGCTCTCAGGTTTATACTTCCCCACCATGTCAGATAGATTAGAAAAAGCCATTCTAATTTCCTCCTTTTCAGAAGGGAAAGCTGTCAAGAGAGAACATAAAAAGCATTTCAAGTAATCATCAGTTCATCACTGAAGGAAAACCAAGAGTTTTCTAAGGGCAACTAAAATATTATGGACTTACTCTGGCTTCGAAGTTGAGGAAAGTTTTCAATTTTTAGTGAGTCCAAATTCACGTTCAGACACCCCCACTCATTCCCTTGGTCACTTTGCCTTTGGTGGGGGATGGGGGTCTGAGAGGAAGGGAAGACAGAGAAGCTACTTTTCCCTAAGTATCAACCCCGTTTTAAAGCATTGAAGGAATTGTCCCATATATTATCTCATTTAATCTTCACAATATTATAAGGTAACTATCCCCAAGCTTATTTTCCAGAAGAACAGACCCAGCTCTATTAATGATTTTCCAAGGGGAGTGGGGGGGACTATGAATTGGAGGGGCTGAAATCCAGGTTGGAGTCTGTCTGTCTCCGGAGTTACTAGGCTCTTGTCATGGGCCGACAATGCCCGAAGCCAAAATTTCCCAAGTGAAGACATAGAGTAAGTAGCACAGCACAAGGCAGGGAATCAATAGGAGGTCAGGAGTCGTATGCAGGCATATCTCCAGGCTTAATCTCCAAACCATCCCTTCCCTCTAATCAACCATTACACACGAAGTTCTCATACCAGAAAAAGGTAAGTGCTTTATTTAAAGCAGACCTAATAGATACAAATCATTTCAAATGACAGATTAAACACAGTAATTCAAGCATAGGGACCTAAAGATACCAATCTCAGCAAGGGAACATTAAAGGGTTTGTAGTAATTATACTCAGCACAAATTCGCAGCCACTGGATGTGAGCCACAATTAGAGTGACTTTTGTATACAGAGAGATTGGACAGTAAGATGTGATGAAGATTTTACTACAGTCCTTGGTGCATGTTCTGGCTCCATGCAATAGGCATGGGCACTCAAGACAGATGGACTTGAGCTATGAGATCTCTGCTTGTCTTTGTTTTGTAGTGAGTTAGTGTATGACAAAAGACGAGTGCAGGGGGCCGGGTGACTCAGTCTGTGAAGTGTCTGCCTTCAGCTCAGGTCTTGATCCCAGAGTCTGGGATTGAGCCCCCCAATGGGGCTTCCCACTCAGTGGGGAGTCTGCTTCTCCTTCTGTCTTTCCCCCTGGCTTGTGCTCACTCTCTCTCTCTCTCTCAAATAAATAAAACCTTTACAAAAAAAAAAAAAATTAGCAAACCCTCTATGCAAAGGAAAATCATATGCAAGAGAGAAAGGACTAGAAGACCAAGACAAGCTTTGGTAATGCATTTGCCAATGTCTCACACTAAAAAGGTAGGAGGGTAGGAATAGGATAAAGGGTTCTTTCAAGGTTTTAGGAAGGCATCAATAATGATACCAAACTTTTATTCCAAGATCTTAGAAACACATTCTCTCCTTGAGTGCTTCAGTCTCTTCTAATACTATATTCTGAAAAATCAGTAAGGTTATGGGAATTCTGATCTAAAATTCTGTAATTAAATCAGAATCCTCCTTTTATAGAACAATAAAACCAAGAAAATTTGAGTAAGTTATCTAGTAATCCCAAAGAAAATGAGAGTTTGGATCTCCTGACTTTGTGATCCGTGATCCACAAACCAGGTCTTTTTTGAACAAGATTACAGACATTCCCATTTGACCTCAAAATCCCAAACTCTAATATAAATTTCAGGCTAATACAACCAAAGTGCCTTAGAAACATTCTGAGGCACCCCCTACTCCATATCCTACAGAATGGATCCTACCAAATATAGAGCAAACCAATTTTCAAAAGCCAAGGGGACGTTTTTATAAAAGTAAAAAAGGAGAGATTGTTCTAAACATTAAAAGCCTAAAATGACAGCTAAACCAAAAGCCGTGTGTAACCAATGGTTGAATGCCACATCAAAAAAATTAAAAGGGTATTATTGGGAAATTGCAAAATTTTAATACAGACAGAATATTTTAAAATGTTACTGCTTCAACATTAATCTTGACTGATAATAATATTGTGATTAGGTAAGAGAATATCCTTGTTTTTAGAAAGCACAAGCAGAAAAAGCTAAGGGCAAGGCATCTATCACAAGGACTGCAACTTCAAACAGGTCCCCCCAAAATACTGTGGGGGGGGGGGGGAGTGGGATAGAGTATGTGAAAATGTTAATAGTGTGTAAGCTGAGATGAAATTTAGTTGCACTATTAATTCAATTTGCCTGTGGACTTGACATCTTTAAAAATAACACTAGAAGAAAAAAGTCACCTTCAGTAAAAAATGAAAAAGGATTTTATTAAACATTGTGGTGGTCGAAAACCACAAACACATATCCCAGGACATTGTCTTGTACTCAAAATAAATTTGGGATTTGTAATGGCTAAAACTGTTATTAAAAGAGCTTCCCTTCATTTAATAGGATCTTCCAATGAAGCAGCAAGATAATTATTGTTATAAAGTCTCCTGTGGCTTTTATGAAATGTGAGACTTGCTATAAAAACCAGCCAAAATTTAAAAAAAAAAAAATTTAAGCAGGTTAACCTTTCAGTGATTTGAACAATAATAAAGTTATGAGCTGTTTTTCAGCTGATCTTTTCATCAAAGCATTACACTTTTTTCGTGACTAAACGTGTACTACTTCCCTTTTTGAATGTTCAGTAAGACCGGCTTGAACAAGTCCCAACTTGAGACTGGCATGATATGCTTCAAGACAAATGCATAAAGGCTGCCTCGTGCAAACTTTTTCATTCCTAGACTTAATTTGCATCACTGGCCAAAGCTTTTAAATACAACAATCTGACTATTATGTTCCCCAGAAAGGGAAAAAACTATTCCAACCCCAGCCCACCTCCAGGAAGAGAGCGAGCTACCTACTACACTGCATGGACAAGCAGAATGCAGCTCCTTCCCTCCTCCATGAGATCTTTTGAAAACACCAATAGGTACAAGGTCAAGGTGCTTCACTGTACAGGAAGAACTTGGTCCTTACACAGGACAGGGATTTTTTTTACATAAAAAATTAATATTGTTAGTTGGCCCTAACAGGACAAAGGCAACCCAGGTTAAAAAAAAAAAAAAAGTATTAAAATTTAAGATACGTAAATCAGATAATTTAAGTCTTCCTTCTCTGGGAGGCAACACATTCCTTATTCCTTCAACAGAAGCTTGTGAAGTATTTGTCCAAATAAGGTCCCTAATATGATTTCACACAGATAACTGGAAATTTGGGATGACAACCCTCAGAAGTTGCAGGGAAAGCCTTTGTCCACACAGTTTTAAGAAGGCTACAAGGAAGGCTCTCTTTGAACTGACACTTTTAAGACTTGGCAGTTGGTTATTTTGACAGGTTGATTTCACACATTTACTGCTTATGGATCACAGTGACAAATGGCAAAAAAGAACAAGTTTCAGACTAAGGTCTGCAAGGCACAGCCTTCCTCCTCAGGATGCAATAAACTGGCTTCAAATGTTAAAATCAAAATCCTTGGGGAAGAAGTATAAAATGGTACAAAGCAGAGTCAAATCTAAAGAACTGTTTGTAAATCTGGCAAATTCTTATAAGATTGAGCTACTATTAAGTTGCTTAATTTTTGTCCAGAGATGTTCCCTAGGGCTATCTACTTACCTATAACTTAATCTACCCTAAACAGAATGGAATGGAGAACCATTAGAATTGTAGTTGTGTCTCTATTTAGGAACAGGTAATAGAAGAAAAATAATTCTGATATTCAACTCTCAGTATTTAAATTAAATACATATTCGTTTTTCTGTAATAACACAGAAAGAAAACCAATTAAATGTGTATGTATGTTTGTATGCATATATATAATTTCCTTAAGGCATAAGTAAACACTAAGTAATTCTTATTATTGATCTACAACTTCAAAAAAGATTCTACCTTTATTATTTTCATTTATTTTCACCCATGATAGTAAAAGGTTTTGATTCTACTTGGTGAAATTTTTATTTTCCTGTTTGAATGTTGCAAAATCTCGCAAATCTTTTGGAGATTTTTATCTGAAAGTTCTAAAAGTAATTACAAATAAGAAAAAGTGATTTAAAAAATAAGTAATTTGATTATATAAATGTATCATTACAGGAAGATTTTTTGAAAAATAAAGTGGCTTCATCCTTTTTTTTTTTTAAGATTTTATTTATTTGAGAGAGAGAGAAAGCACAAGCAGGGGGAGGAGCAGCGGAGGAAGAGAGAGAGAGAGGCAAACTTGCCGCTGACCAAGGAGCCCAACACAGGGCTCAATCCCAGAACCCTGGGACCATGACCAGACCCAAAGGCAGATATTCAACAAACTGAACCACCCAGGTACCCACTACTTTATTTTTAAAAATGGAATTTAAGGGATTAGATGAGAACTCAACCCCACAATAAATTTATTTAAAATATTTTGAATACTGACATTTGTGTATATGTAAAAATAGGTCTACAGATCTCATCAGATTCTTGAGTAGGACAACAGGTTTCCAATGTTATCAATCACAAGTATAAGCACATTTCAATTTTAGTTTTTAAAAATAAGTAGAATAATATCTTAAAGGATTTATCTTTCATAAAATATATTCTGATTCCTTTTAATCCAACTTTAATCAGCAGGAAGGTTGCATGCATATTTTCTAATTAGCAACAGGAAGCTCCTCCACCTACATAAGAAAAAAAAAGAAAGGAAAGAAGAAAAAGAAAGGAAAGAAAAGAAAGGACAGAAAGAAGACAGATAGAAATGACCTAAACACTGGGACTGATTTAGCAGGGGCGAACCCCAACCTGACACTTGGTCTCCTCCTCCTTAAACAGTCCTCTGGCACTCTGAGCTCCAGCCCTCTGTGTTCCCTTCAGGTGAATCACCGTCAGATTCCTGCAAGTTCAGGAAATGCTCTTCCCCAGTCTACAAATCTCACCTACTCTCAGATGTGAGTCACTTACATTAGCAAGAGAGCAAGTTACTCAAGCTGTTCGGAGCAGGACAATCTCAAAGGACACCCTCAAGGGGCCCAGGGGAGAACCCACTTTCTCCGACGGGGGAGAAAAATGCTTATTTCTCATGCTGTGCGAGAAAATCCACTTCTCTGTCAACCATAGTTTCAAAGCTTATTCTTAATTAGAGTTGAGGATCCTGTTTCAACTTGAAGACACCGCATCAGGTGAATGGACACCCAGACACCGCAATGAAAGGTAAATAAAAAAAAATTTTTTTTTTTAATTTTCTTAAAAGCTGTGGCTGATAGGACACATCACTAGACTGTAATTATCCTTCTGCTTAAACCTGAGGTCTGAAGAAAATGTAGAAATGAGAATACTAACTGCATAAGATAATTTAAGTCTTCCCTCTCTGGGAGGCACCACGTTCCAAAACAGGGGCCATATGTTCTTCATGAAGCTTCACTGTTTCCAACTGGGGCGGGTGGAAAATGTAAATTATGCATTGTGCCTCCAAACATGGAAACGATGACTTGGAAATCACTTAAGTTTAAGTTAAATTTTTTTTTATCACATTTACTGTATTCAATGAGTAAAATTCATAGTGTCTTGTAATTGTTTCCCAAGACCCATAATGTACATTTGTTTCATTCACATTTTTTTAAAAAAGGAGAAACCAAAAGAAAAAAGATGATTTTCTGTCCAAATTGCTTCATTTTGATAAAAACATCTCAATCTTTTCATCGTGCCACAACGAACAGGGCAATCCTCATTCCAATTCCTTCAGAGATCATGTTAAAACACGTCCAGAAAGGCACTGAGAAAACCGCCCGGCTACCGACAAAGGGCTTCAACACCTTAGTCTGGCCTCACATTCAAACTGTAAGGTAGCTTTTGCTTCACTGAGAAAAACAAAAAACAAGCATGGAGATTTGAACTTGCTGAATTTATGACAAAGACATGAAAAGATAGGTGAGCTGCAAGTAGGGTGACTTTTGACTCACTATGTTAACATTTACCTACTAAGGAACTCAGTATTACTAAAACTGTATGGGGCAGGGAGGCCAGGCACTGATCATACTGTATACCATTATTATCTCTGCCATTCTGAAGTTAACAAAAATCTTTCCTTCTTGAAATTAGGAATCAAGGAGCTTCTCTTAGTCCTTCAGCAATACCCTTTGCTAAGACTATCATTTCCAACACCTACTTGAAGAGTGTTTTTGGTATACGTGGGTGAAGGCAGAGTGGCTGGAGGGATAGCTGGATTCCTGAATACCATATTTAAGGATGTAGGTCAGGGGTGGAGGAGAGGGGAGTAATTAGCAGAAAATCATAACTTTCGTGAAGAAGCTAAGGGGAAATTTCCTAACCAGAGACAGTGTGCTGTGAGGAATTACTGCACTCAGGGAAGGGAGTGGGTGAAGGGAGACCAAATGAGAATTGATGTTTTTCTTTAGGTTACCAGTGTGCATGCCCCCTTTTCTCTGTGCATGCCTGCTCTTCTTCTTTCCTTGATATCCCAGGGTTTTGCTTCCTTCAAGAACAAAAAATATTTCATACTTTGCCCTTGTACTCAGAAAATGCCACAGAAATTTAACATAGAGGAGACAAGAAGAGTCATTTGCTTTTTGTATGCCTCTAAACAGGAAAACTAGGAAAACACATAAAACTCCCCTCAAAGCCTGTCCTAGTGCGGGCAAGACAGAGTGAGGCAAAATCTAGGTAAAATCACGTGGGAGTAGTCTACAGTCTCTGGGACAGATGCTCTCTGCACAGGCAAGGGACAGTAGTTTGATTTAGGGCAGAAAATCCAGGACCCGCTGCAAAATGTGAAGGGTTTGAAAACTGTGCCAAAGTTATCAGAGTGAGCTGGGCAAGCCTCTTCTCCAAGAGCTCAATAACATCCGTCACAGTAAAATGTGGGGATCAGATCAGATGGTCATTAGAGGGCCCTTGCACCTCTCCAGTCCCACAGTGCCACATTATACACACACACACACACACACACACATATTAATTGGTTTTCTTTCTGTGTTATTACAGAAAAACAAATATATATTTAATTTAAATACTAATAGTTGAATATCAGAATTATTTTTCTTCTATTACCTGTTCCTAAACAGAGACACAACTACAATTTTAATGGTTCTCCATTCCATTCTGTTTGGGTAGATTAAGTTATAGGTAAGTATGCTGAGGTACTAGAATTGGTTACCAAGAACCAGGACATGGCTCAAACAAAGGAATACTTGGAGGGGAAACTGGGTGGAGCCAAACATGATAAGGAGAACTGATCCTTTCCAATTCTGTCCCAGCCAACTACATAATGCTAATCAAATCCCAACCTCTTTAGGTTCCAGATTCTCTCTCTCCAAGATGGAGATGAATACAGTTTGTTCCCACTTCCTCAGGTAGAAAGATGTGCACTAATACTATACACACCAGGGTCATCTGCAGTTCTTGTAGTTGTGACCATCAAAAGAGAGGAGAGAGCAGAGGCAACCATTCTTGTGATTAAAAAGTAGATGAGATGGGGGGAGGGGTTGGGGGAGGAAAGGGAAAACAAACCATAACAATAAAGGTTTTTTTTAAAGATTTTATTTACTTATTTGACAGACAGAGATCACAAGTAGGCAGAGAGGCAGGCAGAGAGGTAGGCAGAGAGGCAGGCAGAGAGAGAGGAAGGGAAGCAGGCTCCCTGCTGAGCAGAGAACCTGATGCGGGACTCCATCCCAAGACCCTGGGACCATGACCTGAGCCAAAGGTAGAGGCTTAACCCACTGAGCAACACAGGCGCAAGGAGAAGGCAGAGGCTTTAACCCACTGAGCCACCCAGATGCCCCAACAATAAAGTTTTAACAACAGAACCAATTGAGGGTTGATGGAGGGAGGTGGGTGGGGGGAGGGGCTAGATGGGGGATGGGCATAAAGGAGGGCACTTGTTATGGTGAGCACTGGGGGTTGTATGTAAGTGATAAATCACTGAATTCCACTCCTGAAACCAATATTGCACTATGTGTTAACTAGAATTTAAATAAAAATTTAAAAAAAAATTATTTTCCAACTGAAGAAAATAAAAACATTTTTTAAAAAATGTAGTTGAGGTGAACCACCTGGAAAACATCGGGGTGAAAAAGAAACAAGACTCAAAACATTCTGCTTCAGGGGCGCCTGGGTGGCTCTGTGGGTTAAAGCCTCTGCCTTCAGCTTGGGTCATGATCTCAGGGTCCTGGGATCGAGCCCCAAGTTGGGCTCTCTGCTCATCAGGGAGCCTTCCTCTTCCTCTCTCTTTCTGCCTGCCTCTCTGCCTACTTGTGATCTCTGTCTGTCAAATAAATAAATAAAATATTTAAAAAAAAAAAAATTCTGCTTCAGACCAAAGGTCAAAGCCAAACTCCTTCCTGACCTGGTGACAATTTACTTTTCTCTTTAAGTAGGCTCCACATTGGGCATGGAGTTCAACAGAGGGCCCAAACTCCTGACCCTGAAATCAAGACCTGAGCTGAGACCAAGAGTCAGATACTTAACTAATTGAACCACCCAGACGCCCCAACCTGGTGACAATTTATTTTTGTTTTGTTTTGTTTTTGTTTTTGTTTTAAGTTTTTTTTTTTAAGATTTTATCTATTTATTTGAGAGAGAGAGAGAGAGAGCATTAGAGGGGAGAGGTCAGAGGGAGAAGCAGACTCCCTGCTGAGAAGTAGCCTGATGTGGGACTCAATCCCACGGGGACTCCAGGATCATGACCTGAGCCCAAGGCTGATGCTTAACCAACTGAGCCATCCAGGCACTCCTCTGGTGACAATTTGTAAATACTCTTCCTCCTGATGTGGCAAAAATGGGCAAAATAGAGTTTGTTCTCCATCTTGTACCTAAGTAGCATATTTCATCTTTTATTAACATTCTTATTAACCGAAGATGAAAAAATTTACACTAAAATGCATTCGAAGAAGAGCACTGTTTCACTTGTTAAAAGACATCACATTAAGTCATTTGAATCAATGACTCTTTAATAATGCAATTTCTGAAAACAATTTCTATCATTTTGGAAAGAGAAGGTAATTCCTTAAATGACTTTCTCTAATGTATTAGATAAAACTCATGACACTGCCCTTCTAGCCTTAATACTAAAACAACAATCACAGGGCACCTGAGTGGCTCAGTTGGTTGCGCCACTGCCTTCGGCTTGGGTCGTGATCCCAAGAACGGAGTCCCCGGAACGAGTCCCACATTGGGTTCCCAGCTCTGCAGGGAATCTGCTTCTCCCGCTGACCTCTCTCCTCTCATCTCTCTCTCACTCTCTCAAATAAATAAATGAAATCTTAAAAAAAAATTCATAACACACGTCGGTAGCTTAATATATGCCCAAGAGCACTGTGGATTTTAATCCGTATTTTAAATGAAGAAAAAGCTTCACACATCTATAAGATGTATACTGCCATTACCTCCATTTTACAGCTGAGCAAACTGGAGTTGAAAAGGTACCCAAGTAAGCAGCAGAGCTGCGCCCCTGAATCATGTCTATCATCAGGCAGCCAGCCATACTGTGCAAGTTCGGAGTCTGCGCTGTTGACTATTAGTGACTTCTTTTTGATGCATAGTTTGTAAGCAAAATTATATAGACTTGTGATTTACTTCCTGTACTACTTGACTGTAGGAACTAAATGACCGTCTTGGGTACATGATAGCCCCCACTATGGAGCTACTTTACTTCCTAGTTTTTCCAAAAGAGGCATCACATTATAATCAGCACATGAACCCCCAATTTGTGTAGAAGAAGCAACAATGGGGCAGTTAAGAACACAACGCTCAGACTGACTTGTGTTCAAATCCAGACTCTTGTCTCTCACTAGATGTGTTAATCTAGGCTCTCACACTCAGCTGTCTGATGAAGGAACCTCTCTAAGATTCAGTTTATTTGAAAAATGGTGGGTGGGGGGATGGGGAGAGGAAGGAACTGCTCTTACAAATACCCAGGAAGCACTGAAATAGTTCTGACTATAAACCAAGCACCAATAAAATAATCTATAAGGATCAATGAGGTAATATTGTGGTAATACCCCATTCAATCATCCAATCAATCCAATGATGAATGTTTTACATTAGAAAAAACTCAGGCATAGGTAATCCGCCCAAGTAAATGAAAGATCTCCAACTTGAATCATATGTCTTTTACTAAATTAAAAGGTATCTAAATAATTCAGAACCATCCTATCTGCAAAATAGTATTAGCCAGCATTTGCCAAACCCTCACTCTTACTAATATTGTTGTTGTGCCTCACAAGATAGAAACACAAACACAGACTTCTTCTCTGTTAGCAGAGGAGCATTAGCCAATAGCCTGAACATAATCTCAGGTCAGAGATACTGGCCTTCAGCCACCAGAGCAACTCTCCAGAAGACAGACAGTAGGGTCAAACTCTGCAGAAGCCAGTATGAGAGGGCAGCTGAAATGAAATCATGGAAGGTCCCTGCACTAAAGATGCTTCTGATCTAGTTGAAGAAAAGTGGTAACAGAGACCACTTGGGCTGTCAGCACTCGGCAGCATGGCTTCAGGCAGGGAGATGGCAGAAGAGAGGCAAGAAAGGAACACATGGACATGAGCTGCCTCAATACTGCAGGCACCACAGGGCCTGCCACACACTCCATTAGGGATGGATGACCTCCCTGCTCAAGCCTCTTCCTCCTTCTACCTACCAGACACAAAGGTTATAAAGGAAACTGAAAAGAAATTATCAGTGGCCTTCTCAAACCGATTTAGATAGACTGGCTAAAAGAAAAATTGGAAAAACTACAAAATTATTTGTTTACTGGTTTACTGGATGCCCTTACTAAGATAGTCCTTCACATCATAACTAGGTCCCATGTGGCTACTCAGGGCCCAGAGCAACATATAAGACTTAACTTAACAGAGCTACAATTATTTTTTAGTTGTTGCAACCAAACATTTTAAAGGTCTACACAGCCGAAACTCAAACAAGATAGTCTTGCATTGTGTTGAAGTGCCTATGTAGTACTCACACCATATGCAGCAAAATGAATGAATAAAAGACCAGTGGATGCCGTCAAAACCTAACTACTATATGCAGGCAGCAGAGTATTATGATCACTGTTGAAGAGATATTTCCATTGTATGTATTCAACCCCAATATTCCCCTTTCCCTGAAACATTCTATGCAGTAATATATTCTAAGAACTGAAATTTCTCAAGTGGTAGGCATATTAGGTTGAACTATATGAAAATGCCATTTTGACCTATAAAAATAATATGTCCATGTGGTTCAACCTAATACATCAGCAATAAGGAAGAAGAAATTTTGGAGCTCTTTGAAGAGCATTCATCCCAAATTAAATACACTGCAATTCAATTCTGAAATCCTATAAACCATCCCACAGCTTGTCTTACAAACTCATCAATTTCAGTTAAAAAGGAATATACTAAGGTAAAATTGGTAAAAATGAGGAAAAGGTTTGGAGCAGGAATCCCATAACAAGGCTCTGGGTCCCCCTAAGGCATGAACAGAAACCCCAAGGAGAGGTCTGACATAGCCCCACCATGAATGAAGTTAGATTTCACAAACTGTAACCCACAGACAAATTTTATGTGGTCTGCCCAGTGGGTTAACAAAATTAATCCATAATTTAAAATTCATGTAATTTTATATAAAAATCCGTTTTTCTTATAAATCAGATAGTCTGGTAGCAACTGACCCGCATACTTATGTAACAACAATCCAGAGCCTAAGAGTGGGGCAGCACCCCACAGATCATGCAGTCCCCAGCCCTGCTGATTACCTCCACCGACGCTCCAGCTGTTAGCTGTGTTTTATCAGCCTACCGATACTGTTAATGATTTCGCCTTAGACTTGGCTTGCTTTTTCTCACTGACATGACCTATGGGGCTATATTTGAATTTGTAACTCTCCATTCTAGTCTTTTTTCTTAGTGAGCTACTCAGAAACATCAGAGGAGTGTTTGACCAGCCTTCCTCCTGGTCTCTGGCCATGTCTTTCATGAGATCAGCTGCCAGTTCCTATTCTCTCAGCCCTCCCTGGATTGTACTCTTTTCCTTCAGATGGTAAAAGAAGATACACATAAAGATAAAAATGGCAGAAATCCACTAAGATCAGATTAGGTCACAGGAGGCCACATTCCATGAGAGCCTAACATTAAAGCGAATGTCTCCTGAGCCTCACACTATGTTGTCAAGTACTATGCTGGAGATAGTAGGATTCAGAGATGTCCAGGCATTCAGGCAAACAGGAAAAATGCAAAGTAGCTAGAGACCTGAACAGCCAGGCTAAAAACCATAAACAGCTTGAAAACCTAGGGACTGAGGAGTGCTGACACAGTACAGGGGGAAACATGGAAGTCTTTGAGAAGAGGTGGCAGATCAGTGAGGCTCAAAAGCCTGCCCAGTGAACAAGGGAGAGACAGACAGGGAAGGTCTGGTGCAGGAGTGTGGGAGCTGCCAAGTGGGCAGGTAGACAAGATCATCAGGTCAGCAGGGTACCAAGAGAGTGGCTTGAGAGGTATTCTGTACAGGACAGAAAGCTTGTGAAGGTTATAATGAAAGGAAATATGACAGTCAGAGGAAAGAGAAAACATAGGTGACAAATATTATAATAGCACAAACAGATTACTTATTTCTCCTAGTTAAGCAACTTATCATCTTTATACATCAAACCAGAATTATTTTGATTCAAATATTCCCACTAGTTTGAGAATCACTGTTCTAAAAATAAGGTAATTAATGCCAGTGAGCTTGACAGTAGGAATTGCTTTAAAGAAAATGTTCTCTGTGTGTATGCATGTGTGCATATGTGCGTGTGTTTGCAAACACACATATGTAAAATTAATTATATGTGATGCCAGATCCTTTTATTACATATATATGGGGAGTGGGCAATTTATTTCTTCTTTTTATAAGAGGACAAAATAAGAAACAATGAGGGTTTGATGATAAAAATGTAAAATATCCACTAGCATTGAAGACCTCATTAAGGAGTTTTCAGATTGCTAATAAAGGTAAGGGAGGAATCTGAAAGAGGACTTGTCTCTTAGGAATCAGTCTTTTCTATTAATTTAATTTGTCTGATTAAACTGTGATCTGAAGAATTAGGGTAGCTGACCTAACACCCATTCTACTGATAGGTATTCTCTTGAGAATATTTACCCTTATCCATAGCTAGAAAACCATAATGATAACCCTACTGGAAAGGTGAAGATCACCTCCACCACCATCACCAGGAAGAATAACGTTAATTAACTCAAGTTTAATGCTTAAGCCATGGAATGACTTTTCTGAAATAAGGAATAGCATCTCATTAAGCTTGTGGAAAACACTCTTCCTTTCTTCAGGATGGTAGCCAAACTAAACTCTTTACCTGGGATCGTAAATTCGGAGAATTTTTTTTTTTAAGGAACCAGAAGTTCCTTGAAATATATTTGTCTCCACATACTCATCTGAAACCACTACTCTGGTTATTTAAACTACAGCCTGTAACCTCTCTAACCAGCCTCTTCTATATCAATAATGCAGAATCCAACTTTGCCAAAACAGAAAGTAAAAATATACACTTCAACTCCGTAAACTGTAAAATTTAACCATATGACTAATAAAAATTGTGTTACTGAGCAGAAAAAAACCTATTTGCCCTGCATTACACCCTTATATTATTGTAGTGCTTACAATATAAAATTGACTTTATATATATTATCACATGACATCTCAAAGTACCTTTGGGAGCTAGCCCAGGCATTCACTGCTTTCCTCGTTTCAGAGATGTGTAAGTTCAAGCTCTGAGAGGTAAAATGTTTTGTCCAGGATCACAGACTTAAATACTGAGTCAAAAACCCAATACCTGCCCAGGTCGAAGACACTGGCCAGGCTACTTCTGAGCTTCCAATAATAGAGACAAATGTCAGAACAGAGACCCTCTGGGGTCACTACAATGGAAGCTCATTTCCTGGCTTTGCCTCTCACTGTGGGTGATGTTGGGTAGGTTGTGGAATCTCCCTAATAAGATTCCCCTCCTGTAAAAAGGGAATAACCAGGTGTGGGAATAAGGTTATGAAGAAGAATTAGACTCAAGCCTTGACTTCATGGAGTTTACTACCCACTTTACATCACTCCCAAATAAATACTTGTAAAACAAGTGGTCAGGTCAAAAATATGCTAAATCTCAATGTAAACCAAAATACACATAATTTTAAGCTATAGATGTCAAGTGCAACTCTGGAAAGAGAACTTTAGAGTAGGACCTGAACAACCTGAAAGAACAACTGTGTACTTCGCATTCCAACACCTTTGGGATGGGACTCCAAGCAGGCATTAATGAAGTGCCCAATGATGACAGTGACCTCATTTTATTACAAAAACAAGTAAATTGTATCCAGTGAGATAACTTGTTTCTTTCCCAAGGCCTCCAGCAAAGCTGTTAACAGTGTTGGAAAACCCTCACTCCCTCCCTCTCTCTCAGATTTAAATTGGGAAAGCTTCTTGGGTTAGAGGCAATTCCAAAGGCAAGAGAAGCTGTACCTTTCATCAGAAACGTCCTATTAGATGTTTTTTATGAGTACTTCAGGCAACTGCAGCACTATTACCATTATGAGCTACTGGCTTAGCTAGAAAACGTAGTAGGAAAGTTTTCTTTTCTGTAAGATCTGAAATTCTCACAGTTTTGGATATGAGCCTTTGAAGAACAAACTGGAAGGTGGAAGACAAATAGAGGAGACAGATGACGCCACCAAATAATCACTCCACAAAACGATGAATAGCTGCGACCAGGGAGCGGGCACTTACTAGCATTCCCCTTTCATATCTTGGTTGGAAGGGCAATAAGGAGATCCGGCACAGCCAGAGAGAACGAAGGCCTGGCTGTGTCCTAGCAGGGACAGCTGCTGGCTCTTCCTGCTGCAGCAGGTTCCCCCCAGTTAGGTGCAAGGGGCTCGCCAAGCATGCTGAGGTGGAACACAGCAAATCTGAAGAAGGCGGCTATGTGCACAAGGTTAGCAATTCAGCCCTCCTGGATGCAGACCCCTCCCCCAATGCTCCCGTCACCCTTAAAGGGGGACAGCAGAGGGCTGGACGGACATCCAGTCTGAGTCTCGAGTCTCTATTCTACCACTTATAACCTGTCCTTCCCTGGGACCCAGAATCTCATTCTCCCACCAACAAAAGCAGTTTAAGAAGTAGTAAGGTTTTTGCTTAAAGACCCCAGCCCAGGCCTCAGCACAGTGAAAAGATCAACTGCGACAATAATTCTCAGGTGTGAGCTAAGTAAGTTCTCCCACCACTATTTTTCTGGGTTGCTAGGAGGTAAAAGGAAAATCATTTGGAGAGAATGCTAAGCTACGATCCCTAAAGCAAGAAAATTCAAGACTCGATAGGGAGGAGAACAGAGGAAAAAGAAGAAAAATATATTTATAATTTAAACAGAACATTTGATGATCCATATAGTTCAAATATAGCCACATAAGATTAAATGATAAATGGACCAAAGGTTACAAAATCAGGTATCTGCAGGATCAAACAGGTACTGCTCCCAAAGTGAGGAGGCCCAGGTATGTCAACAGAGAATGCTGCGGAGAGGTACACGGGAGTGCACTTCCCATCGGGAAGAGGCAGCAAATACCGCTAGAATGCTCATGCTCACTGTTTGCAGATCCCATTTTTCAGGAGATGATCCAAATCCGGGTTCTAATGTGAAATTTCCTGATATTTTCAACATTGCTCAGGTCGAACAAAACGAGATCTCCAGTTTAGAGGACTGGCAGTCCCTGCACCAGCTGGACTGGGGAAAACAAACCTCCCCCTCCCCCACCCCAACTCCTACCCTCCAAAAGTAAGCTCCATAAAATCATTCCTCACTTTTATTCCCGGGCAGTCTAATAGAACTGCAGCTTCAGTTTCAATCAGATCTGAGCTGAATGCTGACTCTACCCATTTCCTGCCATGTGAGTCAGGGCAAGGTAATTACATGTCTGAAACTCCGATCTTCCCACCTGGGGGAGAAAAGGGAATAAAGCACCTGGGTCACTGAACCGCTCTGAAGACTGTAGGAAAATTAGCAACTAGTCCAAGGTTTAAGATAAAGGAGACACTTGGAAGGCCTTGGTCCTTTCCCACTACCTGCATTTAAAAAGCCAGCATACAACCAACAACAGCAAAACAGTCAAAGGAGGGTATCAATGGGTGGCAGGAAAAAAAAGAAGAAAGGGAAAGAAAAGAAAAACAAAACAAAACAGGTCTCTAAGCCTCGATACCATCTAACCTCAGGAATGGCTGTGAGGCTTGGGCCTACCACAGACATCACATTCCGGAGTGCTTTCATCAGCTCTCAGCAGGGCACCCCCCACCGCCCCGCCCCGCAAGGCTGTAGGTGGCCCAACAGGATTCCCACCCATGAACGAGGTCCTGGAACCAAGCCATTACTGCCGCTGCAGGCATCCTCACTGGGACACCCTGCAGGAGCTGGGACATGCACAGGGCACACTGTTGCTCTGGAGTCAACCAACCACACGGGGAGCCCTGAAGCTGGAGAACACACAGCTGTCAGAGGAGGCTCGGAGACAACTGCAAGGAAGGGCAAGCTTGGAGAGCTGAGAGATCCGTCAAAGGGCTCCTAATAGGGTGGCTAAGACCACAAACCACATGACACTACCAGGGTGAACAAGGTGGCGAGAACTCGACTCCCCTTGTGGCCAACCTACCATTCCCCAAATGCTACTCGTTGTGTCCCTATGAGACGTAACAGGAATGAACAAGACAGCCCCTACCCTGTGCAGCTCTGCCAGCTGCCTCATAAACATCCTCACTTTAACCTTGCATACGAGGGACTTAACATCACACTCATGCTATACATGAGGAAATAGAGGGTCAGAAAGCTGGTAGCTAAGAGGGCTGGGCTTGAAAGCTAGCACTCCAGCACACTGCTGCCATACTCAACTAGGAGTAAGGACAAGGGCAAGGAAATATTTTAAATGCCAGGCATTCAGTGGGAAGCTTAACAGAATCTTCCACTGGTCGTATGCCTGTCACTCTACCTTCCACCCTTTTCTCTCCTTCCCATCACAGGCACACTTTCTTTGAAATTGTTCCCTCACTTCCTCACCTCACAAACATTACTCTACCCTCTGTCAACAGGCCTCTGCCTCTGCCCTACGCCACCCCCCCAAACCGACAAACACGCACAGTACAACACGTGCAGTCCTGGCAAAGATGAACAGTGACCTCTTTGTTAACTGAATCCTATCCAATGGCACTGTGCTCTCCTGTATTACTTGATTTCCCTGCAGGATAAAATGAAACCTAGCTTCTCATTTCTTGAACTTTCTTCTTGGTTCACATGGCATTACTTTCCTCTAAGAACTGGCCAGCTCTCTGACCCTCCTTCAGGCACTTCCCCTTCCCAAAGGATTCCCTTTAAAAGTATCAACATCAGCTCTGTCCCATTCTCACTCTACTGGATAGGTTCCTCCTGGGTAATCTCATTCCATTCCCACCGCTTATTCTACAATGGGTCCTCTGTTGACCTTAAATGTGTATCACCCCAGAAGCACTCCTCTGAGCTCCAGACCTGTACCTTCAATCACCTAGCAGATATCACATGAATATATGAGCATCCTCAAATCAAAAATTCCAAAACTGAATTCTATTGAACCTTTATGCAATTCTCCTCTCATTTTGGCCCTAACACCTCAAACACCTGGGAGGCCAATACCCCCTCCCCTCCCTATTCAGCAACATCGGGCTCCAGTTTCCTATCTCTCTATCATTCGATACCATCATCATCCACAGATTACTTCACCTTCTTTGGCCACATTCAGCCTTTCCACATGCTTCTTTCCCATTGGACTTACAGCAAACCTGCCACAATTACCAGCATCACCGCAGCCACAGAACCTCCCTGACTCCCATTTCCCCTCATCAGGATACATCTTTTTTCTGGGTCCTCCTTAAGGGCTTTCTGTGGTCTCTTGCTGCTGCTTGTGGTTCACCCACTTCTAGACACTGCTCCTCTTCCAGCTGGGTAAACTATATTGGAATTCTTATTATTTAGTAAGGTGTACATGAAGCCAAGAGGGGGTGGGGAGGAAAAACATGTAACTTGGGAAGAGAGAAATGTAAAAATCAAGATGTGTTTGTCAGGTAAACTTCAGGAAATGTTTCCATGAGATGCTTGATTGGGGGCGGGGGGGAGATTTACTGAACCCAAGGATCATTATGAAGATTAGAAAACTAAGTGAAAGAAAGAAAGAAAGGAAGGAAGAAAGGAAACTAAGTGCTTCAATCATCCTTCCTGGTAAATGTTGATAAGTAAAAACAAAGCAGAGTTTCACCTTCTTGTCTTGATTTTAAAAATCCTGCAACATTTGCACCCAAAAAGGAAAGATTCTTAAGAGCCCTTATCGTCTATGCTCTTTGAAATAAAAAAATACCTTTTTACCATACCTACGTACTACACACTGTAGCAACTGGACATGGTACCTAAATTATCAAAGACAGGATTTGGGTAGGGAGGGAAATCACTAAAAATTTGCGAGCCATTATTTTCCATCTACTACTAATCTAGCACCTAAAAGTCATGTGAAACTAGGGAACAGAAAAGAAAGGCAAAGTAACAGAAAAAGACATTTAAAAAAAATTTTTTAATTAAAAAAAAAGAAAGAAAGAAAGAAACAAGTGCCTCTCCATTTGCTGCCAAATTCTTCAATATACTTCTGCCTGCAAAGTACTCTTTCCCTGTTGACTCAGCCAATGTAACTGCTTACTCCAGCCAGAAATCTGTGTTGTACTTGAAGGAGATGAGGTTACTTGGGGTCTCTTTGCAGCTGTATAGTATATGAGCAATATCAGGAAAGAGATGAGCAATAGTGTGACTTCCCCTACAGCAAGTTACTAATTCCATAGAACTATCTGACTTTAGCAGCATCCTTACCAACACAGTTCTCAAGATTTCTTCTTTTATCAACACTTCAGAGAAGCCAGAAAACAGAATAGACAGGGCTGTTTGAAGGAGAAGTAGGGGAAATGTTCTAAAGCATTCAATGTTACAGGCATGTATGATCTCAGTTAATCTTCATATACGTGTGTGGAATCTGAAGCATGGAAAAGTTCAGGAATTTAGCCAAACGTACATGCCCATCACTCAAACCCAATTAAATTATTCACTCCTAATCATACTTTGAGACTGAATGGAACACAGTTATCACAGAGAAACAAAGGGACTTAACAAGACAAACATTCAAACAATATTAAATTGTTAAGGGAAATCTATGTTTGAGGAAAACACAGAAGCCGGCTCACCTAAATTAGAGTCCTGACTGGGATTTTCTAGGTTCTTCAGGGCAATTCCAGAAAGGTCAGGTGACTTGACAGAGATCACACAGCTGGTTAGTGTAAACCCAGAACTAGAACCCCAGAGATTATAAGAATAGGATACTAAAAGTATGTGAGCTTATAAAACACTCTTATTATCAGTGCTAGATTTTTTTTTTTAAAAAAAAGGCATTTTTTAAAATAATTTCCAATTGCATATAAGTTCCATCACAGACGCATGCTCAGGCTAGGGGAAAAATGGAATTCAGTAGAAGCAGGGATGGGACGATATAAGTTAACACATCCTGAGCACATTCCTAGACCCAGGTTCTGATAACTGTCTTTTGGACTATTTCACATAATCCTTATTGCAATCTTGAAATATGATGATTACGATTCTCATTTCAGAGAAGAGTCACAGAGTCACAGAGACATTAGGAACTTTCCCACAGCCATACACTGGCATTCAGACAGACAGCTTACACAGAAAGGGCCCTTGCTCCATGTCAGGCTGGAAAAGGACACAGAAGTATGCAACTCTCCTGTGGCACAGCTGTTTGTATCCAAAGAGCATGCCTTTTCTGAACTGTGAAAGCACATGCACGTATTTTTAGAGAAAAGATAGGGGTGTCTGGGTGGCTCAGTTGGTTGGGTATATGACTCTTGATTTCAACTCAGGTCAGGGTCGCATCCCACCCTGGGCTCAGAGGGGAGTCTGTCTGAGAATCTCTCTCTTCCTCTCCCTCCACCCACTCCCTGCCCAGCTCTCTAAAATAAATAAAGCTTAGGAAGGAAGAGAGGAAGGGAGGCAGGAAGGAGGGAAAGGAGAGTGTAAGGTAGGGAGGGAGGGAGCAAGGGGAGAAGAAAGGAAGGGAGGGAAGAAGGGAGAAAGAGAGGAAGGAAGAAAGGAGGCCAGCAGGCAGGTAGGCAGGCAGGCAGGGAGAGCGATTAAATTACTGTGTTCATATTCCTTCCAAATCCACTCTCACCCCCCCACCCCGCTTTTTTTTGCCCAGGACTCAAGCCAATAATAACCTATGCCGAACCCTGCCCTCAGTCATCCTCAAGTGTTTCCTGACACGTATTTTTGCTTCCAGTCCATCACAACTAAAGAATGGGGCTCAACCTGACACTTGCAAAACTACCAGGTAAGCCATAGGGAGAAAAAACGCACAGAAAAATCTTCCTTGATCAATAACTGTTATTTATACTGTATGAAAATTTGCGGTTTTATTGGCCACCAAACCAATTAGCAAAATACATCAGCATTTAGCCTGGTCTTTCATTAAATATAAAACAGGGTAGGACAGCATCACCGAGAGCAATTTAACTTGCTATTATGTAATAAATTCTAAGCTTTGTTCCATCTACAGACATCTCAAAAAGGGACAAGAAAGATTAACATTTGCGAAAGATTTTTATACCCAAACAACTAAAGTACCTACTACTTTCCAGGTATAATAATGTAAAAACTAAGGTTCACTGAGGTTTTCCAGGAGGCCAAAGACCACATCTTCCTCCTCTCCTGGGGAACTATTTCAACAATGACCACACAAGGGCAGCTGTGCCATGCTAGTGACACCCTGTAATTTGCACGACCCGTGTGTTTCATTCCTACCAGGCAGGTAGAGCAGTGACATATTGTTGATAATTTCGCATTTTGTGCCAAAGAGGGACACACCCCAATGAGCAATAATGTAGCTACACTGAAAGCAAAAGGACCAAGATTCTTCAACACTCTATCATTCCTACCGTGACTGCAATTGAGACAAATTGTAGTTAATGACATAAGTTACAGAGTGAACATCTACTAAGTACTAGAGACTGTGCTGGAAATAATGTTTGCAGAGAATTTAACTCTTGGGAGATCTGGCAAAATGGCTACAGTTTGTTCTCTTTTACAAAGCTATGAAGCTATGAAGTGACTAAACCAGCACGGTCAAATCGGACTTTCTGCTACATCCCACCGCCTCAATACCTGTACAATACTTCTCTCATACACGTGCTGCCACCAAATGTTAAGTTAATTTACTGTAGAACTAAAGTTCTATGTCATTGCCTTTGTTGATATAATTTAAAAGGAGTTGGTGGAGGAAGAGCAGGAGAGAAATCTGCACCCTCAACTGTCACTCTTTATCAAGCTCTGAGCTAAATAATCCAGGTAATAATAATGTCCTAGTAAACAAGGAGTGTGTGAGAAAATAGCCTTTCCACTGTAAAAACACCTTCTAATTTTTCTTAATTGGATCACCAAGCTACCTGTCATTAAAAACCTTCCCTAATTATGCCAAGTTTTTTTATTGACAGTGAAGACAACATGATAAAATCGGCCTGGGTGAAGAGAGCCACATACTTTTAATGGCCATTGTTCCTGAGCAGAATTCTGTGCACAGAAAGACTTCTGAGCACACCAACTAGCTCTGGAAAAACTGGGGGCAATGACACAGAAGAGAAGAAATAACAGGCGTGACTGGCAAAGAAGAAAATAACATAGACTTGCTTCTTTAAAAAATCAATTAGAGAAAATTCTCTATATGAAGTTTGGAGCCTTCCAGAGCAACTCACAGACAACAAACCAATATTTCCCTCTCTTCTACCATA
The DNA here is from genome assembly GCF_009829155.1 of Mustela erminea. NCBI lineage: Eukaryota > Metazoa > Chordata > Mammalia > Carnivora > Mustelidae > Mustela > Mustela erminea. The sequence continues at coordinate 143,602,255 of NC_045614.1, forward strand.
TTATTTCATAAAATAACCCATAACAAATTTAACCACTAATTTGCTTAAGCTGCAATATAAATGTGGAATTTGCGAATGAAGAAACAACCAAGCCAAGGCTTATCCTACTGAATTAGAAAGTCCTGTATTCCAATATGTTAATCCTATACATAAACTAAGGAAGCAAATACTAGGAGGTGACATAATCAACAAGCTGAACATCAGACTCGTAAAGCCACAGTAACCACACTGGAACAAGGTCACTCGTGTTTAATATTTACAAGTTAGGAGACAGAGTATTTGTTAAGTACTATTTTTGACATTCTGATTTAAGACTCCATCTATAATAATAATCATAAACGATCAATAAATCATCATTGAATAAGAGTGCTTCTTCAAACAATTAAAACTTTAAAACGGAATGACATACTGAGCAGACACACTAGCCTTAACAAACGCTGGGAAGTGTGGATCTTTCCACCCCACCATGGCTATGCACTGCTGTGAGGCAACATTGGGCTTAAAATAGTCCATGGTGAGCATGCTACAGTTGGTGAACCGTTCTATTCATACTTACAATGGCTTTGAAAACCATTTGTTAATTGCCGTTAAGCACAGCCATCGTTTCAGGATATGATGTGGCTGCCCCTTTCCAGTCTGTGTCCCTTGGCTGGACCATTGATCCTGATTAAAACTGACTTGTCCTCTCTCGATTTCCCACAGCGTTCTATCCTGGGTTAGAAGAAAGTGTCTGTTAATAGTTTAATTTAGGAAATTAATTCAAGCACTTTTTCAACCCAGGTAAAACTGCACATCTTGAAAAGCTTCTCATAACAGGATGTTGATGGGGATCTTGTGGCGCAGAAGCAGCCAAGAGTCCAACATTTCATTAATGAATGACACTGTTCAAGACAATATTTGAAACTGGCAACAGTAATGTAGATGGCAGCTGAATCAGGCATTTTAAACTTATAAAGCTCAATAATACTATGGGTCTCATCGTAACAGGCTAGTCCAGGTATAAATTACTAGCTTGTGTAAGGATATTTCTGCCAGGAAAACCAGTTTTTAAAAACACTTGTAGCGGCAAATAAAAGGAAAAGAATTAGAAAGAGTACAAGGTTATTTGGTAAGAGTCTACCCTTAAATTTTAGGCAGCAATTTAAGAACCTGCTTCTGAATTATAATCATCAAACTATCTCCCCTGTTTCGTTTCTTCAAAGAAGGTAACCAAAATAGATACTACACTGCCTGTTATATAAGGAAATGAGACAAAATTAGTGCTGTTACCTCTAAAATAATATCGTTCCAAAACATAACTGTCATTATCATAAACACGATTAATTAGTGACAAGTAAAACTTCAGTAATGATCTTCTTCCTAAACTTACACCCAAAAAAGTTCATTCGAAAATTGGGTTAGTCTAGGTTTAAAAGAAGAAGAAGAAAAAAAAAAGCTGATAACAAAATATAACTGGATGGCCACTGGATGGGGATATGCTTGCAAGAGATTGCAGACAGAAAAGCAAGTCCAGGGCGCCTGGGTGGCTCAGTGGGTTAAGCCGCTGCCTTCAGCTCAGGTCATGATCTCAGGGTCCTGGGATCGAGTCCCGCATCGGGCTCTCTGCTCAGCAGGGAGCCTGTTTCCTCCTCACTCTCTCTCCGCCTGCCTCTCTGCCAAATAAATAAATAAAATCTTTAAAAAAAAAAAAAGAAAAGAAAAAAGGAAAAGAAAAGAAAAGCAAGTCCAGCCCCTGTGCAGGAAAAAGGAGCAAGGAGTTCAAGTAGGAAGGTTCACACTAGAGTGCAATATGAAGGAAGTTTCACCAGCCTGAGGAGTCTTCTGGACAAAGTCATTTGTCAAAAGAAACTCTTATGCCCCAGGAAAGTCTTGTCTTAGTATCCTTCCTGTGTTCAGTTACTGACTTAGAGCAGCTCTTGGGAATAATCCATGAGCAAGAAAATGGTGGCAGACTCAGCCCTGAGCTAGAGCTGCCTGTGGATTTTGCTCTCCTCAGCAGGAGATGCACAAGACCCATTTTCATGGTTGCCACATAAATAAGAGGCTCACACACCATGTTCCTGATTATGTGATAGAGTGGTATGGCATGGGCCTTAAACAATATGAACTAAAAACTCAAAAAAAAAAAAAAGTAAAAGTAAAAGGTTTAAAATTCTTATCTAAGTTCAATAGATATAATGTAGGCTTGTAAACAAAAATAGGTATGAGCCTAGAACGGTTTTTGACAAATTGCTCTCCATGATAATAATCTTATATGTTAACAACTATTTTCTTTTGTTTCTATTCCTGACAACGGTCCCCACTAAAGGCTCTTACATTCTATAAGCAAGCCATGGGCAAAAACTTCAAAATCATCCAGTAGTTCTACTTTCTCAATCATTGATGATTAAGCAGCTTAAAACCAAGAACAGCCAGTGCTAGCCCTTTTATTTTCATTACAGGGAAATCCAATTTTCTGCCCCCAGATTTCTTTGATTCTATTTGTAATGATATCAAACACTAAATTAAAAATCGGGATAATTGGCACTGGAATATTAATCTTCATTTTCAAAAGACTGGCATGAAGAACCAGAAATACCACATTTTACACTCAAGGGACCTCAGCATGTATGTGTCTGGGGAAAGGGGATGAGAGGACTGGGGAGAGAGGCCACCAACACTGGGGCCACTCAAAACAGTAAAAATGCACTACAGTAACTATTTAAATTGCTAAGACGTTTTTTAATTTGCCCAAAATAGCGATGGCCTGTAAGGGAGGCTAGTAGACTGCACAGCACACATGAGGAGCTCTGACATCCCATCTCCCCACTTCTCTTACAGATAATGAGCTGCACAGCCAAGGGAGTCACGCTTCAAGTAACATGAGTGATGGACCCGGAAAGAACACCACTGTTAACAAGTTTGACACGATCGTCTTGCCTGTGCTTTACCTCATTATATTTGTGGCAAGCATCCTGCTGAACGGTCTAGCAGTGTGGATCTTCTTCCACATTAGGAATAAAACCAGCTTCATATTTTATCTCAAGAACATAGTGGTTGCTGACCTCATCATGACGCTGACATTTCCATTTCGAATAGTGCATGACGCAGGATTCGGACCTTGGTACTTCAAGTTTATCCTCTGCCGATACACTTCAGTTTTGTTTTACGCGAACATGTACACATCCATCGTATTTCTTGGGCTCATAAGCATCGATCGCTACCTGAAGGTGGTCAAGCCGTTTGGGGACTCTCGCATGTACAGCATAACTTTCACAAAGGTTTTATCTATTTGTGTTTGGGTGGTTATGGCTGTTCTGTCCTTGCCCAACATCATTCTAACAAATGGCCAACTAACCAAGGAAAACATTCACGACTGCATGAAACTCAAAAGTCCCTTGGGAGTCAAATGGCACGAAGCCGTCATTTACGTCAACAGCTGCCTGTTCGTGGCTGTGCTGGTGATCCTGATCGGATGTTACATAGCCATATCCAGGTACATCCATAAATCCAGCAGGCAATTTATAAGCCAGTCAAGCCGAAAGCGGAAGCATAACCAGAGCATACGGGTGGTGGTGGCGGTGTTCTTTACCTGCTTTCTACCCTATCACTTGTGTAGAATTCCTTTTACTTTCAGCCACTTAGACAGACATTTAGATGAATCTGCACACCAAATTCTGTATTACTGCAAAGAAATGACACTTTTCTTGTCTGCATGCAATGTGTGCCTGGATCCAATAATTTACTTTTTCATGTGTAGGTCATTTTCAAGAAGGCTATTCAAGAAATCAAATATCAGAACCAGGAGCGAAAGCATCAGGTCACTGCAAAGTGTCAGAAGATCGGAAGTCCGCATATATTATGATTATACAGACGTGTAGGAGTTACAAAGGCCATGAGGCCTCCTTATTAGTTGAAGTCCGAGTGTACAGAATGTAAATAAAGGTTTCTTTTGATTATCCTCGCGTCAGCCTATCAAAATACGGATAAAAGAGAACAAAAATGGTATGAAAGTTGGGGATGATGTGGAACTAGGAGAAACATAAAGGCGTGCCCAAAAAGCAAGCTAAGCTACAGGTGGTGTGTAGCCGAGGGGCAGGCTGATGACTAGGGTGTCAGGAGCAGACCGCAGAGGCGGAGCGTGGCAAGGCAATGTCAGTGCACTGCAGCCAACTGCCAGGAAATGCTGCTTTGAAGCCACATCAGAGAGAAGAGAAAATGGAGAGAAAATAACTGTGTAGCTATAAGGTTTAAGATTTGGGCTCATGTATTTCTGATATTACTAGGTACATACTAATTACTAGGCCTTCTGTCATTCCATCTGTGAATATGTACAACCTGTAGCCATCATCCCTTCACTGTATTTACCAATGTCTAAGACCATTAGAAAAGATTTGTGGTGTGGGTAAGAGGTAGGAGGGAGAAGATTCAACTGTATTTTTTGAGCAATGTGTTACAAAGACTGAATTCAATTAACTGATTTTAAAACTTCACGCTATTTCAGAGAGAAAAAAATGTGACTCTAAGGACAAATGTATCTTGGATAAAACACTACATTTGCCATTATTATCTTGTTATGCTGTTAAATCCTCATTAGGCAAGGGTAGAGAACATGGAGGCTTGGTTAATAATCAAATACATGTGGCTTATAGAAAACGGGTGGCTCATTTGGTTAAGCATCTGACTGCTGATCTCAGCTCGGGTCTTGATCTCAGCATTGTGAGTTCAAGTCCCACGTGGGACTCCACACTGGGCATAGTGCTTATATAAAGAAAAGAAAAGGGAAGGGGAGGGGAGGAGGAGGGAAGGGAAAGGAAAGGAAAGGAAAGAAAAGAAAAGAAAAGACTATTAGCAAAATAGTCTTTCCTTTAAGCTATTATCTGCCTTTAATAGTGTTCTCATTAGCTGAAAAATATTACCTTAAGTTGAAGGTAAGAGTGCCTCAGATTAAGTCAAAAAAGGACAAGAGTAATGTTTTAAATCTTAGAAGATTTACTTCTCCTTCAAGATAAATCCTTAAGCCTTCATTCTTCTCAAAGTCATCAGATGCTTGCGTACTAGGTGCCTGATTTGTTCCTCACATTGCTGGGCAAGCATTAAAGAAGAACTGAAGGTATCTTTGCCAATTGGCCAACAAAAAGAGGACAATGTGGTTACCAGAGACAACACACACACATACATAACACAGTGCCATACTTTATTAAACCCTTGTAAACTATCTGCACAATTTCAAAAGTTAAAGTGAACAGATATAAGGGCATGAGAATAACTTAGCCCAACAATGACTACCATCATATCGTACACAACAGAATTTGGGTCCTCCTAAGTTCCTAGTAGGTGAGGAGGGATGGTAGCAAAGTGGTTAAAAGAATGATCAGAGGATCTCTACCAGGATTCCCATCTGCTCATTAAGATTCCAATCCCATAAATTCCAGGGGCACTCTGGTACATGAATTAATACACACCTCATTTGGTCACTTACATTGCCAACCCCCATGGAGTGCCCCAGCTAGGTTAAGATTAACTATGTTTTAAAAAAGAAAAACAAAGATTAACTATGTTTTAGATCAGCTAATGTGAACAGGCACTTTGGAGGGCCAATTCCTTCCTCCATTCTCCCCATAATGCCCAAAATGAGTTACAGCTACACTATATAAAAAGACGGAGCAATGATGTGGCTGAGAAAATATTCTCAGAATAGTATGTCTTATCCTCTCCATCCCCTATTTCTCTCTACTACGTCACAGCTCCCAGTCAAAAATCTCAAACTGATACTACCCACTTCACTGTGTAGCTATAAGCTGTTAAATGCATGGTTATCACAGAACCTGACAAAAAACTAAGAACGTACAATCTTCAATAGCATCAAATGGTTCCACTTAGCACTCTGGGATTAACAAACACTTCCTCACCCCAGACCTCATTTTACCCTCTAATTCATACTTCAATTCTAAAAGGACTTTAAAATATTTTCAATCCTATTTTAATATTTACTATTAGACTGCTGTATAGTTAGTGGGGACATATAATGTGATGGTGGTTTTATTCCCTAAATGATATTAGTACATCAATGGGACATCTTAACACACTGGATTAGGGAAATATATTGGAAAAGGGCATTATCCCAATTTTTTAAAAAGTCATGTTACAAAAACCATCAAAATTATAGTGTTTATATTTTACACAAATCCCCACACTGGAGTCACAAAAACTACTTCTTCAGGACAACCAAGAATGAATCACCTACATTAGTAAGATAAACATCGTTAAGAATAAAACAAAATATTGTACTAGTATCAGAAGGTAATACAAAATACTACATTAATATTGAAGAAAAACAAGAATCTATTTGGCTATTTTTAAAAATCAATAATCTGGGGGTGCATAGTAGCTCAGTTGGTTGAGTGTCTGACTCGAGATTTCAGCTCAGGTCATGATCTCATGGGTGGTGAGACTGAGCCCTATGTTGGGTTCCATGCTCAACGGGGAGTTTTGGGGTTCTCTTTCTCTCTGCCCCTTCCTCAACTGCATGTGCCCTCTCTTCTCTCATTTTCTCTCTCTTGCTCATAATTAAAACTTTTAAAAAATATATTGACAATCTGGAAATTTGAAATGTAAAATTTCTTACATCAACTCTCTGGATTATATTCAGTATTTCACTATCCTACCATACAGCTATAAATAACAAGGTTATTCTTCCTTTTTTTTTTTTTTTTTTTTTTAAAGATTTTATTTATTTATTCGACAGACAGATCACAAGTAGGCAGAGAGGCAGGCAGATGGTAAACATTCAAAAGATTTTTGAAAACAAGTTTTTCTGTTTTTACTAAAACTTAAATTCAAAGAAACTGATCTTGTAGAAAATCTTTTGGTGTGTGTATTACTACTCTTTTTTATTCATTATACCATTTACACCACTCTATTCTCGTTTCCCCAGTATACCAGTATTTTGTTTTTCAACTAAAGCATCAAAGTAACAGTCGCTATGAAAATCCATAAATTTATATTAAATAGCTAACACAAAATTGTGTTTGTGTCTGTGCACACACACATTTGCTAAAAAGAACATAGTCTAAACAGAAAGAACTTTATGTTCACTATGAGGAAATGTGATCTACTAGGAAAAAAATAAATGTGATATATTACAGAAGGAAAAAAAGAAAACAAAGACAAAGTAAGGTTTGGGATCACTTAAAATTTTATAAAACCTGGTTTTCCCCCAGACTAACCACCATTAAGACAACAGCTAACAAATTAATAAATACTTACTAGGGACATACTATGTTTAAAAAAAAAAAATGTGTGCAAGAAGATATTTAAAATAATGTTTCAGGGCATGCAGGTGGCTCACTCTTTAAGTGTCTCCCTTCGACTCAAGTCATGGTCCCAGGGTCCTGGGATCGAGCCCCACGTCAGATTCCCTGCTCAGTGGGAAGCCTGATTCTCCCTCTCTCCCACTCCCTTTGCTTGTGTTTCCTCTTTCACTGTGTCTCTCTCTGTCAAACTAATAAATAAAATCTTTAAAAATAAATAAATAAAATAACATTTTAATTGAAAAGATGTTCCACATCACTCATCATCAGGGAAATGCAAGTCAAAATTGCATGAAATCACCTCACACATGTCAGAATGGTAAAAAAATAAAAAACGAAAGAAACAACAAGTATTGGTAAGGATGTGGAGAAAAAGGAACCCTCTTGCACTGTTGGTGGGAATACAAACTGGTGCAGACACTGTGCGAAACAGTATACAGGTTCCTTAAAAAATTAAAAATAGAACCACCCTATGATCTAGGAATTGCACTACTGAGTATTTACCCGAAGAATGCAAAAGACTAATTCAAAGGGATACATGCACCCCTATGTTTTTTGGCATTGTTTACCATAGCCAAACTATGGGAGCAGTCCAAATGTCCATTAACAGATGGATAAAGAAGATATGGTATATATACAGGATGAAATATTAATCAGGCACTAAATAGAATGAAATCTTGCCATTTGCAAAAAACATGGATTGAGATAGTTTAATGCCAAGTGAAATAAGTCAGAGAAAGACAAACACCATATGATCTCACTCATATATGGAACTAAAGAAACAAAACAAATGAAAAAAGGGGTAAAAAGAAAAAAAACAGGGAGAGACAGAGATATAAACGAAAAAACAGACTTAACTCTAGAGATCAGAGGGCTACCAGAGGGAAGGTGTGGGCAGGGAGTGGGGAGGGTGCAAATTGAGAAGAAAACAGGGAAGGGGGATTAAAGAGTACACTTTATCATGATGAAAAGTAAAATGATATTTCAATATCTGAAGTCAATTCTAAAAGCAAATATTTGTTAGGATAAACATTTTCAAATTTCAAATTTCAGCATAGTACAAGAATTTGGCAGATGCAGGATTACTTAACATACCCCCTAACCCTCTATCACCATCTAGTGGCAAAGTTCATGAAACAGCTGAAGAAAACCAGAGTCCTGTATACCGCATGTACAGGGCTTCCCCTTCCCTACAGCCATCTTCAGTGCTACACACACACACACACACACACACACACACACACACACGGGAAAACAAAAACAAAAACAAAGACAGTCCTGGAGCTGCCTAGAAAAATGTACAATGGAAATGTCTGAAAAGAGTAATTAAGACCTACAAGAATTTATCTTACAGAAGTAAAAAGGACAAAAGCTAAACAGGCCAAAATACATGAGATTTTATGGGAAAACATTACAAATATTATCTATTCTTTCCTAATTTTCATGCAGCAAAATTTTCAATTAAACATAATTTACCTGTGGTTTCAAAAGTACAAAAAATTGTATTAGAGTTCAAGAGGAAAAAAAACAAGACAGTGTTAAAATTTTTAATTTATTAAGAAACCCTGGGTATTAAAATGCCAACTGGTGTTCCAAATGTTAAGTTTCTCTTATAAATCATGATGAGATAAGAATCATATAAAATGACAAAATTGGTATAACAAAGCTGTTAAAGCACATACTTTTTTTTTTTCTCATTTGAAAACTCCAAATATGGGCTTAAATTGGAAATTCCTTTATTTCAAACAGTGTCACAGGCAAACATTCTTAATACAAGTAAAGTGGCCAACTTCTCTTTATAATGTTGGAGAATACCCAGTGGTTACAGTCTGGCCAATATCTGCAGCCTCTCTCAGAAACAAGCCTAACTTGTCTGATCAAATCAGCCTAACTTGTGAGCAAAGGTCCAAAATAGTCACCAGATTTCCCAGAACTTCCAACTCTATGTCTTGGTTTAGATATTATAAACAAGAATTTCCAACAACACTCTGGACTTATCTATATACATATGCAGACAAACACACTACATGTGTAACTAGAGCTAACAGACTTGGCATAATGTGACTCAGCCCCTTAAGCTGTGATGGTATTATTTCAAGATCACATTCACTGCTTAAGATCGTTATCACTAGCCTAAACCAAAATATCTTCAATAACATTGAAAGCACCTGTCAATTACCAACCATACCTCTAAGGGTTTTTCAAAAAGCCTAAACCATATTGTGTGTGTCTTCACATTTTTACATGTTGTTTTACGCAGCCAGAGAAATACCACCATTAAACACAATGGAAGAATGAATAAATATAAGAAAATGTGTATCAGGCTGAACATTTACATTATATAAATTTGAAATATCTAGATCAGAACTTCTAAACCTCATCAAACCTAATGTATTCCTTTTGCAAATACAACTCAACATATTTTTAGTACACAGATATAGAAGCCATAGATAATATGATCTATGTACACATACAATTGCAAACACACTCACACACACACACACACACACACACACACACAGACCTCACACTGCATGGTAGCGTGGGACCATAAAAATAACTGTGCAAAACTGAAACTGTCCAAAGCAATTTTAACAATCAACAGAAAAATTATGATTGATTTATAATATTTTTAAAAACATGTCAAAACATTAAAAATGTTCTTATTGATGGTTTTAAATATATAGGAAATGATAATACTAGTAAATTTAAAACATTGAAAATATTGAGAATTAAAGTATTTTATTTCATTGTTAAAAAAAAAAAACTTTAAGGGTAGTACTTGCCCTCTCACTATGTGATTTACAATACAGAGTAACCATCTTTTCCTATGCCTTGTAGAACTGTGACCTTCCTTTCTAAGTATGAGTAGCTTGCAACATTTTATCCTTTGAGCTTTTGAAATTATTAATTATAGGTATTCCTGCTTTTTTGAAAGTTTCCATTATAGCACTTCACTTTTATGAAAGACATCCATTAGTATCTATTCTTGCTTACCAAGGGAAATCCAAAGAGGATTTTCACTTTTAGGATAAAAAAGGTATATAGCAAAAAGAGCATTCAGAGTTCATTTTGCTTCAAGCCATTACAGAGGCAGCAAACCCCGAGCAGTGAGAATGGTCCCACCAAGCTCTTTCCCCCAGGAACTACACTCAGTGTCACGCCATGCTGGTTCCGAACAATGTCTGTGAGCATCTGTGCTTTATCTCAACTGATTTTGTGCACCCCTCAGCAAAATGTATCCTGAAGTATAAGAAAAGCCTCAAGAGACACCATTTTTTGAGTCTGGAAACACTCAAAAATTTTTCCATATACATTAATGGTAACTGCTTCTTCACTTTACATCATTTCAACATCTAAAAGGAACACTCTGGTGGGGGAAAGCCGTACTTCGGAGAGTTAGTTCCTTTCTGTGAAGTTTCTTGCCAGCCTCACTTGCTCTGGGACATCTCTTCATTTTTATCACCAACACTTTTTCTTTGATGTCAATAAGATCACCTGCACTAAGTTGCTCTAGCTGCATCCGAGAGGTTCCAAATTCCCAGTCAGCGATGGCATTTGGAACTATTCACATTTGATTTGATTTCATGTCCAGCTTTTCATTTCTTTGCTGCTCTTTCATCCGTGTTGGTCAATGCTCACTGGTGATTACCCAATTTTGTAGAATGTCATGAGGTTTATCTCAAACAAACAAGGAGGCAACAACACAACAGCACACTTTGCTGCCTGGGCATGAACCGAGTAAGACACATGCAATTACCAGTCAATGACAGGATTTCAAAGAAATGACATGACTGGCCACTGACTGGGAATGCATGTGTACTACTTATAGGAGAAACAGCGGATTGTAGAGCTAGCAGCCAAGTTTATAGCTCATGAAAGCACTCACGTTAATATACTTCTGTAATTGAAATTTGAAGAATGTGGCTGGGAAACTGGCATTAATTAAGTCGTGATAATTCAAATAAGTATATGTCAGAACTATCAAACCAAGGACTGCCTGCTCGTGTGTATATGTACGTGTGACGATAATCATAACCCTAAGGAAAAATAGAAAAAAAATAATAAAATCATGTGTAATTTAATATCAAATATTAATCCATTCAACACAGACGCTTGCTTGCATCTGTCTATATAATTATGTGAATTCAATAGCTATAAATGTTACTTGCAACCAAATGCCACCTACATTATTACCACTGGTGATGTGGCTTCTAAAATCATATATAATTTTTGAGCAGATTCCAAAAAAAACAGAGTATTTATGTTCTTGGGTAAGTGGGCAGTATATATTAAAGCAAAGATACTTTATATGAAAAACACATAAATTAAGGGCTCAGATCTTTTATAAGGTTTTATGAGGTTTCTCACTCATGGGGAAGTTTAATGGGCTATTCCACCAAGAAGCATGGAGCAACTCTTCGCTGTACAAAAGACTGCTTTATACTTTGTAAGATACCAAGCATTTACGGCCCTTCCACCAAATACTGAGACAAAAACAACTCCAAATTTGACAAAGTAGCCCCCTCTGTAATACTGTCTACACTGAGAACCCTGATCCATCATCCCTGAAATGGGATGGATCCATCCACCCCTGAAGCATCAGTGGACAGAAACAAGAATATGTCTAAGGTTTCATCAGTGTAAAAACCCAGGCCTCTAGATACCACTAAGGCCTAAGTAAATTTGGAAGGGATACAGTATTAGTCATAAATCAATAAATAATAAGACAATCTTTTTTATTCTCATTTCTTCATCATCAAAAAACAGTAAAAAGATTGATTCTTATGAAGTCTGCATGCAAGCTTCATGAAGGGCCTGCTTCGATGTTGAATGTATTCTCTGCAAATACTATGAAAGACAGTTATAAATACCACTGAGAGCCCAAAAACAACAGGTTAAAAATAGAGCAAGAAAGGGCATCTGGGTGGCTCAGTGAGTTACCTATCAAACTCTTGATTTCAGCTAAGGTCATGATCTCAGGGTTGTGAGATCGAGCCCCACGGGACTCCACTCTGGGTGCGGAGTCTGCTTATAAGATTCTCTCTCTTTCTGCCTTTCCTTCTGCCTCTACCTCCCCTCCTCCTCTCTTAAAAAAAAAAAAAATTGATAAAATAAAGCCTGATGATTCATAGACCTGTACCCCTGGGGCAAATAATACATTATATGTTAATAAAATATTTAAAAATAGATAAAATAATAATGATCAAAGCTTATAGAGTATTTCCCCAGTCACTGTCCCAAGTACCTGACATAAAATGTCTAGTCCCCACAACAAGAAGTAAATATTATCTCCATTTTACAGGTGACAAAACTGAGGCATACCACCTAAAGGAATATATGGCTGGGAAGTGAAGGGATGGTAGCTGGTTAGGAAGCCAGGGAATCCAAGCTGCTACCTAGACTGCATCCCTTTCTCTCCCCACCTCAAGAAGGCTCCTTACCCCTTGAACCGGTTAACAGTACCATCATGCACCCAGCACCTGAACTGTAAAAATGTGAGTCATCTCATGCACCCCTCCTTCCCTACACCCAATTCTGCCCATCTACCCTCAGATATGGACGGTCAAGGCCTCTGTCCCACCTGGCCCTGCGCTCAGCTTAGCTCAGACCCAGAGGGAGGCCCTGTGGTATTGGAGACAAGCAAGGATTTGGGAATCAGGACCTAGATCTCAACTGTGTGCCACGCTGAGGAAAGAAAATAAACAAACTGCAGGACTTTAAACTAAAGGCCCTACTGCTAGAGTTTCCTGCTCCTTCCCAGCCTCTTGCATACCATTTTCTAGTACTTTTAACACAGATTAATTATTAATGCAATAAAAATAGCAAACATTTATTGGGTACTCCCAATGCACTAGGCACTGTTCTTAGTAGCTGACCTGGAATCCACCCATTTCATCCTCTAGACAAATCTTTGAGGACGCACCTGCACTACCCCCTTGTTAGAAAGGAAGAGGGTCAGTAATGTTCCCAAGGTCAGAGAGTTCACCAAGGCTCTTTCTGGGGTCTAGACTCTCCCAGTGTGACTCCAGAAGCTCAGGATTTAACTATGGCTTGATAATGAAATGAAATACTTCAAGCTATTACTGATACTACTGAAAGCCTTGCTCATTATTATGCTACCAAATGCAATTAACAGAAATAAACTACATCAACGCTGCAAATAAGGCTGCGCTTTACATTGAAAAGTTCTCTCAACCAAAGACTCAATAATTTCTCTAATAAGCATGAACGATAATACCCACTATTAAGAGAACATTAAGGGAAGCCACCAACTATGCATATCTGATCATTTCATTCTCTTAGAGTTAAGATGAGCATATCACTCATGTCAAGACCGGGAAACTTTTGAGGGTGAAAGTATCACTGATGCGGCACAGCAGTGTGGGCAAACCAGGATATATGGCCCCCACGCTCATGACACAGAGGAAAACTGGTGTCTGTATCAGGATTGTGCTAGTAGTTGAACAAGCAGCTGAGGACAAGGAGAAAGAACTCGAGGAATCCAGCCATCTCATCTATGAGAAGCCCCACTGGGAAGCTCCTTCCACCCAGTTTACTAACACAAACTGAACCCCTGGATGCTGAATTCACAACTATTCAACAAAAAAATCCTTTAATGGATACTTCCTGGGAGTTTGGGTGGTGGTTTCTAGGTCAGTACTCTTGGCTAACAGTTTTGTGTAATACCACAAGAAAGAACCCAGCCCATTTTGCTTCCTGAAGGAACACATTATCTAATTCCAGTCTAAATTCTCTCTATCCTCCACAGCAAAACCACCATGGAGCTTTCCCAGCACTGTCAGCTACTAAGAACAAAATTTATGATTGGTAGGCTTTCGACAGATTGTAGAGATGGAAGAGGCCTTCACCCTTCTGAGGCACAGGCCTCCATGGAGACAATAAACAAACAGGCGGGGCAGGAGGCAGAACCATAAGAGGGCCCAGATGTGGGCTATCTTCCACAGCAGGACTAGATAAACTCCACCTGCAGGAAGTCTGGGACACTCCAGCAAAAGCACTGAAGCCCCACCCTGTTCAAACAGAAAATACGTGCCCAGTTAGCCTTCCAGTCACGATTAAGTTAAACCAGCGTAACCACATGTCCTCATTCAACCGGCCTCATGATCCTTGAGGATGATAAGGCAGCAGCAAGAACGAAACAGAAATTTGCCCTCACTGATTCTTTCTCCTGATTATGCCAACTGCTTCATACAAAACAGCCTAAGAATCACCGCTGTGCTCAAATTATTAACTAAGGAGAGATCCAACTCTCTACAGCATTAATTGCCTAAAACCACAAAGAATTTCTCAGTCTGGCTGCCAAAGAAATTAAATCGCCAGGGATAGCCACACAGCCTTCACCCAGTCCCAAGGCCCAAACCAGTGTGCTTAGCGAACATCAGCATGCGGGACAGAGAAGACTGACGCCACACAATTTCTGGCGCGGCCTGCTCTGGAGGAAAAATGGAAAAAAGAAACTGCACATGTGATCACCGGGAATACTTCCTCTGACTTCAGTTAACCTCAGCCAAATTCTCTGAAGATTGCCCACAAAACCTTCCCCTAAACTGGCTAGGACGAGCACCTCCCACACCCACCTCAGCCTGAACAAGTGGCATCTGTTTACTAGAACTCTGGGAAAGTTTATCTAGTAGAAATGAAGTAATTCTCTACATTCGCAAGCCTCATTCCTGCTCCGTGATTCCACTCTCAGTGATTTCTCAAGGCTCATTTTTCTAACTTGTTCTAACAATTTCCTAAAGAGCTGAGCAGTGAGAACCCTAAATCAAATACACAGTCTTATAAATCCTCTCAATTATCTGACCTGGGATGAATAAATAAGCAGATCAGGGGTTCAGAAACCTATTAAAAAAAAGAGCTCAAAAATGTATAAATACAAGTAATGACATAATGCCTCTGGAATAATATCATTTAAAAATGTTCACAGCCCTTGTTTATAGATTAATTATATCATCTCACTTATTTTTACCTACAGGATCAGAGCCTCCTATAGGGATATTCTCTGCCTCCCCATGTTTTAGTAACATAAATTCACTCAACACACACTTGTGAGTGCCTAATACAGTAGTGGGGACTGGGAATACCAAAACAAGCCAACAAAGACAGCCACCACTGCCCATTCTAGCCTGACGGGCTATAAAAACACAGACCACATGGGATGAATACTACCACTACCGAGGCATCAGGAACATTTCCGGAGACAGTGACAGTTGGGGCAAGTCTCAAGAGCAGACAGAAGTAGTATGATGATTATGAGAAATGGTGCTCTGCAGAGATGCAGAGATCTAAAAGAAAATGCCCTCTTCTACTTCCCCATTACCTTTCCAAGAAACTATACAGAGAAGAGGAAATATACGCACTGAAGTTTTTGTTTTTGTAACAGTTAAAGTTCTCAATTTTAATTCTTTGTTAATAACATCAACTGAAATTCATTCCTTTTGATTCTTAAGGTTAAACATAGTCTAACACTAGCAACACAGAAAATCTGTTTGAGCACTTCAACTAATTGGGATAAGGTATTCAACACATGACTCAACATAAGTGCCTACCCCAAAGTGTGGTTTTGTACAGTGTCTACAAAATATGTAAATATTGTGTATATCAATATACCTTATAAACTGTCACTTCTGTCATCCTACCAGAAGGTGGACATATTATACCAAAAGTTTGTCTTCATTATAATTCACAAAGATAAATACACAAGTACCAAAAATTCCTGTACCTATCACTCATTTTGAGAGGTTTAAAAAAAAAAAAAAACAAAATATTGTTTTAAAATAACACTAAGTATGTTTTAATGGCCTAATTCCTATCACTGTGCTACTCTCAATCGATGCATGGACCTTGGCAGGACTTAATACTTCACACAGAGAAACCCAAAAAAGGCATGTCTGTACTCAGGTTTCCTGACAGACTGTACTTTTTAAAACAATCATCAATTATTTTACTACAAAAGATTCACGGCATCTTCAATTAGGAACTCTTCAGCAGGACAGTTAGGATCCTCCACATTATGCTTAACCCCACCCTTGCTGACATTCCGTCCACAGTATCCTCCCCTGCACTGTTTTGTGGCTTTTTTTTTTAATCCCAGATTGAATTTCACTCCATTCTGTAAACAAAAGAGCCATATAGTAAGAACCAAACACCATCTCCTTCACAGATTCTTTTAGAGAGCCACTTCCAAACTCACTTCCTATAAATATCTCTGTAAATTCATTCATATTGAGCCTTGTACTAAAAATCTTCTTTTATTCTCATCTCCACATATTCCTCGATGTCCAGTAGACACCTGCATGGACTCACACACCCCAAACCCACACACAATCATGAATCACTTGCCAGCAAAATCTTTAACTTTTTTTTTTTTTTAATGATATGACCCAGTAAATAGCTGCTATGGTTAAAATGAACTCACTGAAAATGTTCATTATGATCTAAAGGCCCATCCAGAAGGAATAATTAAATAAATTATGGACTACTACAGAGCTATGAAAAAAGAATAAGAAATTTCTATACCAGGCTACCAAGACAGCAAGTCAAGAAAAAGCAAAGTACACAGTTTGTCTTACCATCCAATGACACAAATGAGGAAAATCTGGGATAAAGCAATAGCAATGAAGTCTTTTTCATACTTGCTTAAAAGATTTTGGGGTAAGGAACAAAATAGGACAATTATAGAACCAAGAAGTAAGAAAGTCAGCTTTTAAGGGCAGTTGACGACAGGCTGGATAGAAACCGACTGGAAACAATAACAGACATATCTGGGGATTACGTGTGTTAAGCCCACTCTATTTGTAGTACGAATACACAAGGGATGTTTATATATAACCAGTCTCTCAGCAGTGACCGGTCAGATTCCAGCCTGGAAGCAGTGCTGAAGAAAGGAAATGTATGTGCGTCTGTGAGCATGTGGAGTGGGTGGAGGTGGCCCTCGACTTCTGGGTATTTGAAGGTTCTGAGAAAAAGATCAATCAGGATGAAGTCCTATAGTACTTTAATCTTAGGGTTCCACAAAAGGAAATGGGAAGGGGTTGCAGAAACAGAATTATGTAACATAAGTCAAAACAGCACAGAAGAAAACACTATTTTATCTTTTCTTGTTTTATTAAAGATTTGAGACAGTACGTGGACACACACACACACATACACACACACACAGAAGCGGTGGGGGAAGGGGCAGAGGAAGAGAGAGAATCTCAAGCAGGCTCCATGCTGAGTTCTATCATGCCAAGCCCCTGTCCTGGGGCTTGAGCCCATGATCCTGAGATCACGACCTCAGCCGAAACCAAAAGGTGGATGCTCAGCTGAAGGAGCCACCCAAGCATCCTTCATTTCTCTTTTTGATAGTGAGTGCTGAAAGCAGGGAACATGACCTCTACCTATTTATTATATATTATTATTAATATGGTTATTTTACTTTAATTTTATATTGAGTCTGGTATCCAATGTTGAGTAAAGCTTATTATGTGTGTTGCTAAACATAACAAAACATTTAATGTTAAAATACGTGAAGATCTGATCAATAGTCTGTCAGGATAAAATGCTTTTGCAAACATTAATAAGACATTTATTTCCAACTGCAAGAGAAAAATGTGTACAAGGTAATCTTCACATTGAAAAAGAAAAAAAAGGATAATCTTCATATTTAAACATATCCACAAAATGCCCAGCATAGACCTCAAAGAAATACAAAATGGTGGCAGGGACAATTTGCAATCCTGCATTGAATGATCTGAGTCATCCACAAATAAGCTCCCTCCACACACTAGGACAGCTAAGGCCAATTTTTCAAAATGTGGGTGACACAGTGAGGGGCACAAAAAAGGGAAAATTCCGCTCCTAAGACTTCGCTGCTAAGAAGAGCGAGTAATGGCGGACAGTGTAAGAACAGATTTGCATCCAGTGGGGGAAAAAACTGATGAGAGAATTGATCTAAAATATAAAACTCAAGAGAAGTCAAACATCATTGTTTTTGTTGCATAAGCCCCTTTCAATCCTCTTCCTTCCTCTTTGGGTTTCACCTAATCTTTGGCTGCTCTAGTCTTACTCACTAGGTGTCTGAATTCTCTTTGTCACTACCATCACCCTACTGGTACTCTGATCCTTATTAAAATTCTGCTCTCAGGCCACAGGTCTGCATGGCTCTCTAAAACTAGAGCAGCTACTGAGGAGGCATCCCGGCAGTTGGAATGAGCTGAACAGACAAAACAGGCTGGGAGGTAAGGCATCTGCCCAGAAGAGGAAATGTTCCTCCAAATGTTATAAAATTGCAGCTCCTAAACAGAAAGGCAGGGAGGCACACACATGGCCATGTTTCAGAATTATGTGAACACATCTGGAAATACAGATTCCTGGGACACCTGGGTGGCTCAGTTGGTTAAGTGTCTGACTGTTGGTTTCAACTCAGATCATGATCTCAAGGTCACTAGATGGAACACCGCATAGTGTTATGCTCCCCAATGAGTGGGGAGTCTGCTTGAGATTCTGTCTCCCTCTAAGCACACCTTACCCCACCCCCATTTAAAAAAAAAAAAAGAAAGAAAAAAAGATTTCTGAGCCCAAAACACAAGGATTCAGATTTGGTTCCTCTGAAGCAGGGTCTTGGAATTTGCATTTTTAAAGCTCCCCAGGTGATGTTGATGGCCAGTCAGATATATAAACAAGGACTTCAAAAGAGTCAGAACTGCTCAGAGTTCCTAGGGAAGCAGAGGGTAGAGAGGCCCATCCAGAGGCCTGGGGGGGGGGGGGGGAGGAGAGGCAGCAGCTCTGCATGTCTCCTTTCAAAGTCTCTCCCAAGCAGGGAAAGAAGAAATCACAAGACCTGGCCTAACCACTCTCTCAGTAAGGTCCTATGGCCAAAAACCCTATGAAGGCAGATAATCTTGAGACATGCAATGTTAAGAACACAAGATGAGGGGCACCTGGGTGGCTCAGTTGGTTAAGCAACTGCCCTCGGCTCAGGTCAGGATCCTGGAGTCCCTGGATTGAGTCCGGCATCGGGCTCCCTGCTCGACAGGGAGTCTGCTTCTCCTGCTGACCTTTCTCCACTCATGGTCTCTCTCTCATTCTCTCCCTCTCAAATAAATAAAATCTTAAAAAAAAAAAAAAAAACTTTAAAAGAATGCAAGATGAACACATAATTTACTAAGTTCTTCTTGGAGACTTACATGTTCATCTTCCAGCAATTCCAAGGCAAGTACAGCCTTCACTACTGCCTCTACGACTTGGCCTGGCCCCTGCCGTCCTTACCACATGCACCACTTCATCTGGCTGCCATCACTGTCTGTACACTCCTCATCTCACACTAAAATTCTGGTACATACCATCAGCAATTTCTGATGAGAAAATATACTTTTCCTGGGTTCCCAGCACATAATGTCCCAGTATACCCGACTCTCAGATGCTTCATGGATTAACGAATTTGTGCTCAGTGTTCATCTGGTTCTAGGAAACACCTAGAGTACTGAAGAAGGAATCCTAAACTCGGGCTCTGAAGTCCAGTCCTGCCACCTCCTGGCTTGGACAACTTAAGTTTTTGGAGGCTATATTTTCTCATCTGTGAAAAGGCATAGTTAACCCTCAAAATGTTCCCTTGTAAATTGGCTGTAGAAGAATCTAAAAAGAAAGTGCTCCTTAGTTGAGCAAGTGTATCTGGGTTCCAATCCAATCCTTGACAATGAGTATTCATGGAGTCTCCAGCTTGTCACCTTTGCCCTGTCACCTGCCCCTATAATTACAAACAGATGGCCCAGACTGGCTTACCACGAGCCAAATACAGTGCGGTCAGGTTTTGTTTGTGCCCACCAGACACTGGGCTCACATTGATCTGGCCAAGTCTTTGATTTAGGAAGGGAGTGCAAAGTCAGGAGAGACGTGGAATTGCGGGCAGGAGCACTGCTCCGAGAGCTGCTCCATCAGCTTCCAAACCCCAGCTCTAAGAAGTCTGGACCTAACTCACTCTGTGCCTCAGTTTCCTCCTCTATTAAGAAAAAAGGTGAGGGGGATGTCTGGGTGGCTCGGTTGTTAAGTGATTGCCTTCAGCTCAGGCCATGATCGCAGAGTCCTGGGTTGAGTCCCACATTGGGCTCCTTGCTCAACAGGGAGCCTGCTTCTCCCTCTGCCTGTGCTCTTTCTCTGACTAATAAACAAAATCTGAAGGAAGGAAGGGAGAGAGAGAGGGAGGAACGGAAGGAGGAGGTGAGGGGGACAGTAGCTCACGGAGTTGTGAGAACTCAGGGACTTTAAACACATAAGGTGTTCAGAACAGTGCACACAATCAACACGGAAGTTTCTGATGATACTGGCTCATCCACTGGACCCTGACAAGCTCTGACCAAGTGGCAGCTGACCCTCTGGGTGGGCCATGAGCTCTCTACTTTACAATTCCTTAATATCTGGGGGTCTCAGACAGGATCTATGTCACTTATCTAGACTACCAGCCATCACATGACCACTTATATTGTACGATCTCTTTGGCCTTGGACTTAGCAAGAACTGGTACCAGGAAGAAATCAATAAGCTCCAGTGAATTTAAACTTCCTCCCAGTCATACTCAGTATCAGGTACGTGAGCACTCCATGGTGAATGCAAAAAGCTTGAAAAAGCTTGAAAGCACAAGGACAATTAATGGGTGCTTCTGAGACCATGAGGACATTTATACCTCCAGGTATAAATCAGAAGTCCTGAGAGCTGCAGCTAGGAGATTGTGAATGCCGAATCATCCATTAAATCAGCAGGTTTCCATCTGAAGGACACTGTACTGTGCCTGGTAATAACCAGCCTCTGAAGGCTAGTCCTTACCTACCTGTATTTCCCCACGATAGCCCACTTCAGCTGAAACCAACAAGCCTCGAGACTGTGCACACACAGGTGTTCAAAGCCCCAGCAGTCTGGACAACAGCAAGAACCCCATGGGCCCCCAGGGGACCAGAAGAATCAATTCCTCACACAGACCAAAGCTGGAAACCTAAAACCATCCGTGGGTCCCTTGGGGCCTCTGCTCAGAGTATTAAGGATCAATAGTGACTATTTGTGAGTGGGGCACAAAATAAGAAAATATGCTTCATGAGGAAAGAGACTTGGGTCTGAGAGGGTCACAGCTCCATTTCCAGAATCTGGAACACCACCTACCACATAGTAGGTACACACAAAGTATCTACAACAGGACCCGGTTTATCATAAGCACATAAATAAGTAAGAACAATTATTGTCTAACTGTTCATGTATATGTAATCCAGATTTTGTGAGTTAAACCATGAACCCGTGATGTGGCAATGGAACAACCCAAGTGAACACACCTGAACTGTAGCAGTCTTCTATAGAGCTCTAGGGCGCATGGTTTTCTTTCTTTATTAATCTGGTTCTAAGTCACACACTTTGTGATGTGGCCTTTGTAGCCCAATTCTGAGGCTTCCAAATCTAAATGCGCAATCTTACTCCCTAGGAGAGATACTGGAACACTCTTCAGGACATGACAAACTAGACGATATAACTTCGACTAAAAACTGGAAGCAGCGCCTGACTTTTGCTTTCAAAACAGTAACATAATAAGCAGCACACACTAAGCAAAAGGTGAACAAATGACTCCCGATCTGTCAGTAATGCTCAAACATGGAAAAACTAATGTGGGAAAAAAATGGCCAATAGCAGCACCTCTTATCTAAGAGATGTGGCCACTGATGTCGAAATGCTTATTTACTCAAATGTTAATTCTGCATTTCCAGGCAGCCCCAATACCCACTTGTTTGTGAACAGTGCATACCACTGGGTGGCTGCTGACTGCTTCCTCCTGGAAGGGGCTTTCAGACAGAACCACTTCTTACCTGCCTCACTTGCCCATTGTCCATTCTCCACCTTGTACTATATCACAAGTTGACGTGTAGTTTACAAGTTTACAAAGAAAACTACTTTAGATTGTCGTCTGACTATTCATTTGCCAAATGATGTGGGGACGTTGAAAAAAGTAGGAGAAAATTTCAAGGTGGTGGAGGAGGTGGGGGGAAGCCGAGGATTTTTGGACCACTGAAGGCAAAGAAGTAGCTAGCACAGAAGCCAGCCTGACGCCCACAGAGATCCAAACATCTCTCTGTTTCCATTTCCCAGGCTTGAGTAAGTTCTGACAGATCAACTGAGCAGTGAGAGCAGACCGATTATTCTGTGGTTTCTGTCAAGTTCCTGATTTTCATCTGTTCTAGAAGACGAGCAGGAACTTGAGCAGTCTTAATCTGGAGGGTACATGGACACATTCTCAAATGAACGCTGTTTAACCCACAGACGCAAGGCGACGGGCAGGTAAGGAGACAGCTTTGTTGTGAGAGCATGTGAGTATGTGTGAATGGCGTAGGAGAGCAGAAAGGATCTGTGAGCTGGGCAGCAACAGTGCCCGGCAACAATGGATCACCCCCATTCCCAGTAAGTCACTTTTTGTTTGAGAATGATAATTGGTTGCTATGGGATTCTATTTGCTCACACTGAGTCCAGGATCCAAATCTGAAATTTTATCATTGATGACTAATTAAGATTTCCAGTTGTGACTGTTACAATATATCTGTGAAGAAGAGATGTCAAAGAAAATGACAAAAAGGTGTTTATCTGGTACAAAAGTAAAA
This sequence comes from Mustela erminea, assembly GCF_009829155.1. Lineage (NCBI taxonomy): Eukaryota > Metazoa > Chordata > Mammalia > Carnivora > Mustelidae > Mustela > Mustela erminea. Next base: position 143,625,182 of record NC_045614.1, read on the forward strand.
GCTTCTACATGTGTATCGAAATTGCCCCCCAAAAACTGTAAAATCAATTATTACAATACTTAAAAGTTAGTGTGAATGCTTTTGTTTACAATTGCATATATGACTGGATATATAGTTATTACCTGTGTGTGTGTGTGTGTAATTATAAACTGCAAAAACATCTCTCTTATGCATAGCAAAAATTTGAGTTAATGTGCTACTTATTAGGGTCTATGACTAATCAGCCAAATTATTTCAAATACTCTAAATATTATGAATTTCAAGTTACACACAAGAGAATTAACACAGATCTACAGTGTGAGCATAGTCAACCAACCTCACGCAATCCATCTAGTCCAGAAACATATTTTTAAGAAAGCACACCTAATGCTATGGAGAAATGAATCAAAACAGTCACACTAAGTGGGGGTGGGGGAGAGACACCTGTAGGGCACAGCCAGCTAAGCACCCAACTCTTGATTTCAGCTCTATTCATGATCTCAGGATCTTAAGATCGAGCCCGGAATTGGACTCCATGGAGCCTGTTTAAGATTCTCTCTTCTCCTCTCCCTCTGCCCCTCCCCACTTCTTAAAAACAAAAAAACAAAATTTCACACTGGTAAAAAAATAAACTCCCCACACACATGTTGTAGTTTACATGTTCACCTTATTAAAACAGACTTGAAACAAAGTTTTTAGCATTAAAAAAAAAGAAACCACTGATAAGTTTTTAAAAATACATAATGTACTCATCAAATACCAAAATAATAGATTTTTATAATTTTTGAACATAAAAATTTTATACTTCCATAAAATCTGCATAAATACACATATAATAGTATGCACACACATCCACAACTGGTAACAGACACAAAAACTCCAAGTTAGCATGTCCATTATAGTGCAGTAAGGAAGAAATGAGGGGACACAAGATAGTCCAAGCATGAAAACCCAGTAACGGGAAGTAGATAGGGTGTGGGGAAAGAATTAGTGCTCGCTGAAATGTTATACTGTCCCTCTGCCACTTGAGGAAGCAGGTAGAGAGGATGTAACTATCCTGACCAAGGCCACCCAGCTGATCTCACCATGAGCCTGAGCCCTCTGAGCACATGGAAGGAGCCTGTACTCTATTCATGGAGCTCCTGAGGCCACGGGGTTTCAATCAATCCAGCCTTACCACACCACACCTGTTCCCTCCCTTTCCACCCTCCTCCACCAAATCACCCATCAGCAGGTCCTAAAATCCTCTTCAACTACTTTCATCTTCAATCATGTATTTGTAGGGTAGTATCTATAATATTCTGGCTGTAAAAATGCTCCATCCAGTATCAGACACATATATTAGGGGGCAAGTTATGCTTGAAACATAAATTACAATTATGCCTGACATCTTTAAACAATACAACTTGGGAAGAGGCAGCAATAGAAAAAGAAAGTCTCTCAAAGTCAGGAGAACTGGAGGGGGAGGGGAGGGAGAGGTGGACCAATTTAAAATAGTTAATGCATACACTAGGCAGCAAGGGACTTAGTAACTACCCTCTAAGAGGTCAGGCCACCAAGCTCCCTGAGTCCCAGTCCCTGACGTAATATTCCCAGCTGATGCTGCATCTCTGGAGGTCCCCACTTTGAGAATTACGCATCTGTAGCTGAACCCCACATTCACACTCACCTTACTAATAACACTGAGTACAATCTAGGCCAGTTAATGACGGGGCAAAATAAAGAATAAATGCTTAACAAGCAAAACCACCGTATTATCCCCACACAGTTAGGCATGACATTATTCTTGACTAGAGAAATTTTAAAAAGGAAGGGAGGGAGGGAGGGAGGGAGGGAGCGGGGTCAAGGTATTTCCCATTAAATCAAAGATGCTTTCTAGAGTCAGTGCTGGACAAAGGAATACTGTTGCCTCTAGAGTGAATTTAGGTGTTGAGGCTTCCTAAGCCTCCATCTCTATGGAAGTCTAGAAGTCACCTTTATCTCATTTGGTTTCAGCATTGCTTGAAAGTTAGGCTGGTATCAAGCGAGCTTTCTCAACGTCCCAGCATGAAGGGTCTCTGGAATACCAAGAGCACACCAGGCCAGAGAGGAGAGGTTGAAGCCACAAAAGCTTACTCTGCCATCCTCCTTACGGGTACCCTCACTTGCAGAAGGCTCTCTAATAAAGGACTATTGGACAATAAGGAAAGTCTCTTTCAAATGAAAATTACATCACTGGCATAAGAGTGCCAAGCCTTTTTAGGTAGAGCAGTGGTTCATAAAGTGTAGTCCCCCCAGACAAGATTCATCAACATCACCAGTGAACTTGTTAAACATGCAAATCTTTGACCCCAGAACTACTGAAGTATGAAACTTTGGGAGTGGAGCTTGGCAGTCTGTGTTTTAATAAGTCCTCTAGGTGATTTGCTGCACATTCAACTTTGAATTCCACTGGGTAAATGACACGTACACCCTGGGACAGGGTCAGGCATAACTATAAATAATACCCCTAACTTCAGAATATTCCTACTTCAGAAATATTCCTACTTCAGAAATGTCTTGCTTTGGACAGTAAGTTACACAGTCATTGTTACATTTAAGATTAAATACTACAAAGAGGATTCATTGGCCGGGCTCTATTTACTACTTGAGATTTCAGATTAGCTTTATTCTGTTGCTACATTCTAGTACTAAATTCACAAGAGTCCCTGAACGCTGAAAAATGCATTGCCTCATGAAAGCCAAGAGGACATGGCCAGAGAAATCAATTTTAGTAGAAGTATACTATCTTTACAAAAAAAATCACCCAAAACATTACATAAAAAGTCAAGCCTCCTGAGTACAGGATCAAGTCTCCTCCATCATATCTTTAAAAACCTTTTAGCTAAATACTCTGGCTCCTCTGCAGTCACTTTTCTTCCCCTAACTAGCACCATCGAAAACGACAAGCCTAGTAGGTTATTTACTAGCCTTATCTTTATAGTAATAATTCAGCTACCTTAATTCCCAGAAAAACCAAGTTTGCCACAAAGCTTCCCACTCCACTGTCCTTTTAAAGGCAAAGTAAAATGGTCATATGCTTTTGGATCTGATCAATTTTGATTCCTTTGAAATCCTTTGCCTTCACACAGCCTAACTTATATAGCTGGGTTTTTTTGTTCAACTCAGAAGTCTTCCATCTGCTGTTTCTGTAAAGCACTGAGGGCCGTGTTCTCACCCTTCATCTCTCAGATGAGAAAATAATCACAGAGGGATGATGGCTTCTACCGGATTACATACATCTGTCATTAAAGTCAAACTCTCAAAGAGAAAAAGATCAGCTATTTGGCTGCTCAGCTTGACCCACAGGAGATTGCACACTTTGGTGTGGTCACCAGGACAAAGAATTTGAGTCTTAGCTCTCTAGGATGACACACACTGATTTTTATCTCATCCCTGGACTATAGCGACAATTCACACCAAGCCGACTTGCAACATGTCAAGTTTTCTTTTACTGTGGGAGAGATATCTGGCCAGAAAGCAGGACTCACTCACTGCTTACAGGATCTTTCCAGTGAGTTCAGCCCTAAGGTCAATGGCTGATAGATGAGTTCATCTAAGGAATGCTTCCATTCTGCTACAGAGGGTAAATGAAATCTTTTCATTCTAGAAAAATTTCAGTCATCCATTCATTTAGCAAACAATGATTCCACATCATGTGCCCCGCTCCATAATTCTAGATGCTAGGGGTAACTTCACAGGCAGCAGACTCCCTGACCTCATGAGGCTTACATTCTAACAGGCACAAACACAAGCCTTGACAACTTCAGTTCTTTCACCAAAGAAATGATACTTACTCAGTTATGGCAACAATCTCTGGGCATATCTTAATGTACTAGATTTTTTTTATATATATATTCTTTATAGAGATTTGAAAGGGAGCTAATCTTATTAGAAGCCAAACAACATTTATGAACTTGATCTGAATCCCTGACCTAATCTTGTTAGAAGCTGATTGATAGCTCTACGTGTACTGATGACCCCCCCCCAAAAAAAAAAAAAAAAAAAAAAGGATATGGAAAACGATGCAAAATTCAGTTAAAAATCCCAGGATTTGGCCGTAATTAATATTCTCTCTTTCCTGCCCCTGAAACTGCCTACCTATGTTTCTGCACAAGGACCTCACTGCCTCTTTCCCTACTCCAAACATCTCTGCACCCACCATTTTTATAGAAGTGAAAAAAGGAAGAGAGAGGATATGTCCTGAGATAAAAAGAAAACTTAAACTGTAAAATTAGCTGTCTTGTTTTCACTGAATCTATGAAGAGTCAAAACACAGCAGCAGGCCCCTTCACCATGCCACTGAGACAGGTAGTTTGGTGAACAACAAAAAAGGGAAACAAAGAATTATTTTCAGAAAAGGAGCTCTCCCTTAAAACATCATTTTAGGTTAAAATACTTAATGCACCCTTACTGCCTACTCTTTTGGGGTTGTGGCAAGACTCTTTTATTTTTCTGAGTATGGGTCTCCAAATTTTCCTTCAAAAACCATAACATTAGCATATTGCCAGTAATGTCCAGTTTCTTCATTTATTTCAAGTAGTATGAGAATTTTTAAACACTTGGGAAGCCATGTGAGTAAAAACCAAACAAAACACAAAACAAAATAAGAAACCCAGACCTAGATTCTTATGTGTCTTTTCAGATTTTGTTCTGTGAAAATTTCATTTTACACGGGTAGAGCCCCATGCATGCGTTTGTCTCATTCTTTTTTCACGTTCATCATATAACATAAACATTCTTGCATAACACTAAAAATTCTGCAAAGTTATTGTCCTTAATAGCTGCCTAATATCCTTGTCCCAAACAAGCCTTTATTTATCTAAATAATCCACTAATTTGAGGGACACATTCAATGTTTCCATTGTTTTTGCTGTGATAAATAATGTTCTGATGAATTCAAACCTAGCTCTGCACTTTAGGTTTCTGTTTCTTCTTAGTAGTATCTTCTTAAACTAGAACCACAGGATCAATAGTGGTAAATAAGGGTCTCAATTCACCTTACCAAACTGCCCTATCATAAAAACTGCACATGGGGTACATGGGTAGCTTTGTCTGTTAAACATCCAACTGTTTATTTCAGCTCAGGTCATGATCTCGGGGTCATGGGATCAAGCCCTCCATCAAGCTCCACTCTTGAAGGGGAGTCCGCAACTCTTTCTCTCTCTCTCTCTCTCTCTCAAATAAATAATCTCTTTTTTTAAAACTACATAATTTACAGTTTTACTAGTTGAGAGTGATGGTCTCACTACATCTTTACCAGCACTGAGGTTTTTGTGTTCCATGGTTGATTTTAGGTCTTTTGCTAGTTTCATTGGTTTACACACATGGCGCATTGTTGAGATTTTGATATGTCTTTGAGTAAAGGTAAAGTCAAATATGACTACAGTTCATCATGTCCTTATTTCTGTGAATTTCTTGTTCAGGGCATATGGATGGAGAGATGGGAGGTATGCAGAGATCAATGATGATGCTTCCTCATGGTTTCATTTACCCAGCTGATATATTTGCAGACTTGGGTACAGATGCTTGAGTCATTGGATTGGCGACAAGGGAAAGTTCCCTAGAACACCAGGTCTTGCAGGGTACATTTGCACATCAGTGGTTCCCTTGAGTCACTGTTGCAGGAAATGGTCTTAGAGTTAGGGATGCCAGCATACAGCACAGACTTTCCCGGCAGGTCCTTGTAAACCCTCTTATAATCCTGGAAGGAGATAAGCCTGAAATCCTCACAAGAGGCTACAATGAAAGGTCATTCTGGAGGGTCTGTTTTGATCTCAACTCCAGACTCAGCTGGAAACCAAGCATGACACCTACATTCTTAAGCCTTCAAAAGAATGGAGTCTGTCTTAGCCTAGCAAGGACATAAAACAGTGAAGTTTGTCAACAAATGTTCAGTGGATGGACAGTGGTAAGGAGGATCTTAACGAACTATACCATGGAAACAACATTCTGCTTCACTAGTTATTATCTAAGTCCACTCCTAAGGACTTCTAAGTCCACTCCTGCCTAAGAAAAGATGCATGCTGTGCTTTCACTAAGGGAGACAGGTAGTCCTCAAACCCACAAAGCCAAGGAATGGAGCACAACAGGAAAGAGCAAAGAGCAGCATTCTGGAATCCAACTAATTTTATATATATATATATATATGTATATGTATATATATATAATATTCAACATATTGAAACTATGGTTTCAAATCTTAACTCCACACCACTTACTCTGATATCACCTTGATAAAGTTATTCAATGCCTCTATGACTCAGTTTCCTAACTGATCATGGAAATTAAATTAATTCATATGCATAAAGTACCCAAACAATGACTGTCATGACATCAGAGTACAATCAATGTTTATTGATATCTTCATCATCATATCTTCTCAGTAACACAGTACACTGGTTTGATGACTACAAGACAGTAGAAGCCAAAGGGACATATTCAGAGTCCAGCTTGCCACTTAAACTCTGTTTGCTCAGTTTTACTTATCTGTTAAAATACCTACCTAAGAAGCACTACTGTGGTTGTTATACTACCTGATATATAGTCAACAATCAAAATCTAGAGCCACTCATATATATAAAAACCTACAACACACACATAATCTACATTCCAGCCCATGTCCTCTGCTGCACAGCTATCAAACCTCCATCCAAAGAACCCTAACCGGCATTGGACTGTCGATTCAGCATTTCACTTGGGGCAGTGGAAGAAAAGCTACCTTCCCTCAGGAGGTAATTCCTGAGAAGATACCCACTTAACATGTAGGCTATAATCTGGGAAAAATGATGTGCTGCACTGTGGAGTTAAAATAGGAGCTCACAAAAAGGAAAGAGCACTGTGTACTGAAGCATCTGGTGGACTGAAGAAACAAAATTAGGCCTCGTCTTAAAAAAGGAAACTGACACACCAATTGAGGGATGGGAAGGGATATACTGAGTACGGAAACAACTTCCATTAATATGTCTACTGACCCTTAATTATGTCTTCCTTTATTCTTGCCTTGATCCCTTGACCAGAGAGATCTTGATTCTATTTGGAATTATTTCCCTCCGATGACCAATCTCTACATTTATCAATTTCCATCTTCAAAACATAACATAAACCATCTCTTGCCCACACAGCCTTTCCTGTTGACCTTTTTTCTGAGAGCTCTTGTGGTACACACTCCCTGCCATCTTTCCAATACTCTACACCATGTACCCACAGTTTACAACATGCATTTAACAGCCTTACTGCTCTAAGTGCAAGTTTCACACCTTTGATTTTTTTTTCCCCACTTAATTTAGGTTTGAGTGTAAGCTACATAGGAAAAAATGGAAAGCAGATCTGAAATGTAAATTCAGTGGGTTTTGACACCAAGTAAACACCCACCCCAATTACTGTATTTCCATCACAAAAGTTCCCTTACACTCTCCTTTCCACTCACAGGTGTCCACTTGCCCCATTTCTGCCACTAGAACTTAGTATTACCTGTAGTAGAATTGTATTTATATAGAATCACACATTACACACCCCTTTTGTATCTGACTTCTTTTGCTTAGTTTCACATTTTGAGATTATTGAGATCATACTGTTGGCACATATCACTCATCATGATCACTAAACAGTATTCTACAAGTATAACACAATTTCCTTATCCATTTTAATCCTCTGATGGACATTTGGCTCATTCCCAGTTTTTGCCTGTTACGAATAGAGTTGCTGTGAACATTCTTTTTAGGGACATATGCTTTCATTTTTCTTAGCTAAACAGGTAAGGAATTAAATTACTACCTCATTAGCTGAATGTTAACTTGATTACAAGTTACAAACTGCTTTCTAAAGCAGACTTTTTACTTTCCACTCCAACTAAAAATTATGGAAGTACTAATTGTTCCATTTCCTTGTAAATCAGTTTTCTTGGTATCTGTGGTTTTCTGTTGTTGTGGGGGTTCTGGGAGGTGGGTTTTTGTGGTTGTTGTTGTTGTTTGCCATTTTAATGGGTGTGAAGTATTACCTCATCATTTCAATTTGCACTTCCCTGATGACTCACTACGTTGAACATCTTTTCACATGTTGCCTGGTCAAGTATCTTCTTTTGTGAACTGCTTCAAGTCTTTTGGCCCTTTTTTTAAATAAGTTATGAAAATTACTTAAATATTCTGAGTCCTTTAACATAGATATGTATTGTGAATTTGTCCTCCCCATCTATGGCTTACCTTTCATTTTCTTAATGGTATCTAATGAAAAATGGAAGTCTAAAATTTTGATAAGGTACAACTTATTAACATTCTATTTTATGGTTAGTGCATTCTGTATCTTAATAAATTACTGCCTATCCAAGGTTGTGAGCATATTCTGTTTTCCTCTAGAAGTTGGGGTTTCAGTTTTACAATCAGATATATAATCCATCTTGAATTGCTCCTTTGATTCCTTATTTCATCTGGTAATAGAGCTCTGTAAAGTGGAAGCAACCTAAAAGCATTGCTGACTCATTTATAAATACCCACAGAGGTTGAGAGAAATGTATTTTGAAAGCCTGTTATAAAGGCCTATGCTCAGTCTCAGGGACATCCTGGATAAAAAAAAAAAAACCTACTAACAGGAATTGTGACCCAATAGAGCAAAACAGAATATCCAAAAGTTCTGGCCTTGCCTTATGATAAGCTTTTGACTAGGGCAGGGATAATCCAACGTTTCCATTTCTTTATGAACAGCAGTTTAATCCAGCATGGAAAACAGAGAACAGTTTACTTACGGTATTTTCTCCCTCTCTGAATATACATTAGAACAATTACAATGTCATTACTATAGACTGAACTCTTTTTAATGAACTGGGCTCCATAAAATCAGTCAATTGATTCCTAGCAGCCCTGTTGAAAACTGACTTTAAAAGGAATAATAAATGTCAAAAATATTACTCTCAGAAGACATATATTCTATAGCCTAAAACACATACATTATTTTGTAGGATTCAGATGACTTTTAGAAATGTTTTACTAGTATCTCTTCTAGAAAACATATCAACTCAAAACATAAAGAGAATAATTCCTGCTCTTCAGATAAAGGTTGTTACCTAATGCATCTTAAAATAAAGCATTTCAAGCTACTGCTTAAGACTTTAAAAAGAAAACACAAGATTAAGAAGAGTTCTTTTCCATGTGTTAGGGCTTGGAGAAGTTAACAGATTAACAAGGACCACAGAGCATTTTGTCAGTACTTAGCAATGCAGCCAATACAAGACCCTATGTGCTAAGATACGAAGAGACCACTTGGAAGAGCTGTACTGCGTGCGGCAGCTGCTTCCTTGGTAATATCGAGCGCAAACATGCTTGCTGCTCAGCAAGTCTCATTTCTTATCACCCGCCTTGGTGCTGAAGTTTCCACACTACAACTGAGGAACTGGCACAGGAAAACTCTGTGCATGTACACAAGAGCCTAGGCATTTATTTATAACTTGCACGTCCTCTATTTTTAATGACAGCCCAAGGTTCCCAAGCTAACATTGCTTAGAGAACTATCAGCAGGAGCGCATGGGCTGCTTGGTCATTGGGCGTCTGCCTTCGTTCGGCTCAGCTCATGATCCCAGAGTCCTGGGATCCAGCCCCTCACTGGGCTCCCTGCTCTGCAGGAAGCCTGCTTGTATTCCCTCTCTCGATGTCTCTCTCTAAAATCAATAAATAAAATCTTTAAAATAAATGGGAAAAAAAGAAAACTATCAACAATAGTTGCTTAGAATTTGGGGTGAAACGGAAGAAAGGAAAGTACCACGTAAACCTGGTATTGTTTCTTTTTGAACAGAAAAGGAGTTTTCATGTCTAGCTACTTGCATGTGGTGAAGTTATGCATTTAAATTCCCTTTCTCATCAAGTATTTCAATTACCGCCATTCCCTTAATAGCACTCAATTACTTCTATGCCTTCCTAAATGTAGACTCCTTTCCACAGCTGAAGGTCAGAAACAATGAAAGCAGCAAGAATACAATCAAAAAAACCAAAAAAACAAAAACACCTTCCCAGTAAGGAATATTATCTTAAGCCATATATTCCATGAAGTGTTTACTTAATGGCTCCAATAACAGCCAAAATAGACTTTTCATTTAAAGAATGTAAGAAACTCTAACACTCAAAAAATACACTCTAGAATGAACTGCCCAGACCATATTTAACTAGATGAGTTCTCTAGTACTTTACAGCACTGATATAATTCACTAATGCTAGCTATGAAGTAAATCTTAACTTTCCCTAAAATCCATTTTAAATCACACTGTGAGCACCACGTGAGAGACTGCACTGACTTCGAGTCAGAAGGAAGTTTACAGAACTTACAGAATCCTAAGGCACATAACGACTGAGCACACACCACTTCCTCCCTCGGAAGAGAGAGCTTTTCTTTCACAGAATGTCTACAGAATTCCTTCTCACTCTTGACTTTCTTCTTAACGAGCAGCCAATTCCCCCCGCATACATGCTTTATTTTTCTGGTGCTAACCCACCAAGTCCCAAAGCTTTTCTCCTAGGGCTGGAGCTCCTTTATACTTACTTGTTCATATCACTTACTCAGGCACTCCCTTCATTTATTTAACATCTTCAAGGTGTTAGAACATTAACAGAATAGTCCAAGAAAATAACATGCAGCACCCCACCCCACCCCATCTCCTACAGCTAAGATAATGTAAAAGTCAAAAAATATAACCTCTCAAAAAGGACTCTACTATTCTACAACTGTATTTTGCAAATATGATTTTAATAATGTCTAAAGTCTAGGCAAGCCGTGTTTAGTATTAAGTTCATTCACTCAACAACACACTGCTTTCCATTTGGGCTGCTAATGTGAATATGAGCCTAAAAGTTACTTCTGTTTGTGATTTCCAGACACATTCACAATTTGTTTGCATTTTAACTTTGATAAGTTCATGTTCTCATTTTAACAGAGGCCTCTGTGTGCCTCAAAAACTGAGACCATGAAAAGAAATCTAATTATTTAACAGAAATCAGATGAGGCTACCCCAAACTCACTGTGCCAGGAGCTGCCATTAGCATGAAGTTTCCACAGCTGTGTTTTACCACAAACAGAAGCACTAAGGAGAAAGAAGGAACTGAAAGAGAGCAACATAAGACGGCATCAAAGCCAAAGGCACCTGTGTATGCTGCCAAGTAAAACCCATGCCAGGGGCTCTAGAACTCCTGTAATGAAGTTCAAGGCACAGACCATCAAACGTCCCCTTGGACCAGAACCAGTCAGACTCATCCAGGACAGATGCTCCTGCCTTTGCCTGCGACTCAATTCTCAGGGACAGGAGGCCTTGTTCCAACCCCTCCCATAATCCTCTGGAAAGGTCAGAGACCCCTCCAGATCAGAGTTGTTAAGACTGTTACTTGTCAGAAGGAACTTCCAGTCAAACAAAATCTTTGAGGGAACACTAATACATCCAGTGCAGAAGCAGAAATGGTCTTGATGAGGCTGAGGGGAGCCTACCCTAAAACACTCCCCCTGGAAAGCTCTTGAGCCCCACCCAGAAGCCAGCCAGGAAGAGGTTTGAAACTACTGGCCACATTCATCCTCATCTGCCCCCCTAAAACACTCCCCCCTGGAAAGTTCTTGAGCCCCACCCAGAAGCCAGCCAGGAAGAGGTTTGAAACTACTGGCCACATTCGTCCTCATACAGAGTGATGTTCTTATGATGAGCCAGCCGTACACTTCCTACTTTCCTCAGGAGAGGGAATCCTGGGAATACGGTACAACTCCCATCACTGATTTGAAGGAGGATTCGGGACAGAAGGAAATCATCTGCAAGCAGGCATCTGAGGTGACAAAGAAGATTCAGAAGTGTTTTCATGATAAAAAAAGATATAAAACAGAAATGCAATTTAAAAATAGAAAATAGTGATGCTCACGGTAAGAAATCAATCCATGGTACATTTGGATTTTTGAAAAATTCTCAGAAACCACACCTCAGTGCTCTGAAAATTAGCTGAGTGAGAGTTTCTCTGAATTCTTTACAAAGTTCAATTAACTCTTGGTTTCTGTGATCAATATTCAGATTAAAGTCTCAAAACAGACCATCATACATTATACTCTACAAGCATCTTCCCTCCCTCTATTCCTTCCTTCCTTAGTTTAACAAATATTTATTGAGTAGCTCCCTTGTGCCAGGCACAAGTCCAGCCGTTGGAGACACAGCACTGAATGAGACAAAGAGCCTAACTTCAGGGGCTCATAATCCTGGGGAAAGACATACACTAAACAAATAACACAGCAAAGGAATCTTCCAGTAAAGGACCACTGAGAAGAACGGGGGCTGGCCATAAGGTAGAATGCCGAATGGATGGGGCAATCAGGAGTGATCACAATGATGATAAGAAATCAGAACACAGACCTGAATGAAATGAGGAAGACAAAAAGGGACGAAAAGCATATGCAAAGACTACAAGATGGGTTGACATGTTGGAGGAAGACCAGCAACAGCAAGATCAATGCAGCTCCAACAGGAGGAGGCAGGGAAGCCAGGAGGTACAGTCAAGGAACAGGGGCAAGGCAGGTGTCAGCCAGACAAAAGAGGCCCATTCGGGCTATGATCAAAGGCCTGGATTTTACTATGGTGGGAAACATTCTCACCCCACTTCCTTGGGTAGTTTGAGCAAAGGAGCACCAACACACAACTTGTGTTCTCAGAGGTCTCTCTTGCACTTAGCTGGAGAAGAGATCATGGGGGTGCTATGGGGAGAGCGGTATGGAGACCGCCATGTAAGAGACTCCTGCTTCCCAGCAGTGATTATGAATGGAAAAAAGTTTCTTTAAAAACATAAACAACAATTTGAGCAGGAACAATTTCAGGGAAAAGGCATTCCACTGAATATAAATGAGAAAACTCTCGATACTAGGTTATGAGCACTTTATACAATTACAAACCAACTAATGAATTTAGGTTTGAATTTCTGAGAGACTGGCCATAATAAGTTTTCAGTAAGAGTGCTTGGACAGCTTCTTTCTTCTCTAAAAAACACAACCCTCCTACCCTCATGAAGTGTTCAGTTCTTTAAAACATAGGACAGTGTGTGCAATGATTATTTAATTTTACACCAAGTGAACCCAAACCCTCCCTGATACCCCACCAAACAAATGTTAGCAAAATAATAGAAACAATTATAGTAGTGGAACTGAAGACAAACCTCAAAACACAACCTTCAAAGTTTTGAGGGGAAAGAAGGAGGGAGCAAGGAAATAAGGTATGAGATGTTTATAATCATGAGGAAAATATGAAATAATCCTAACACCCATCAATCAGGAAATGGTTACATGATTCTTTCCTTCAGTAGGATGGTGCGCAACTATTCTAAAGAAAAAGGTAGAGTTTTAAAAAACCGACATGGGGAGTGTCACCTAGATATATTGGAGTGGGTAGGGTTTGGGAGCAGTGACAAGAGATCTCAACTTCTGTCCATCGTTACCTGCCCTTCTAGTATCTAATAATTATTAACATTTATTGTTTCCCACAGATTAGGCTTTGAGAGTATTATACCTCACTGAATTCTTACAATAATCCAATGGGGTACAGAGATTTATTCTCATTTAATAAATCAGATAGAGTATTTTAACCAGACTCAGCTTGTAAGTGGGGGAGGCCAGATTTGAATCCAAGAATTCATACTCTGTAGTTCACAATCTTGGCCGCTGAATTATTTCTTAGACTTGAGTCCTTATTCACTGCATGTATTAAATCAACTCACTCATGGATTCTCTCTTTCAAATGACATCAAAAAAATAAAATTTCCACTTAGTGTTCTGGGAAATAATTTTAAGGAAAATTAAATAAATGATAAAACATGCAAAGTTTATGACATTTTGAAAAGTCAACATGACCCAAACTGGCAGTAAACTCAAGATCAAAGTACAAGGCAACTTTACAAACACGTATTATTTAAAGGCTCAGTGACCGATGATGCTGTTGGCCCTCACTATAGCAAATTGTGAAGGTTCAAGCTCTTTGTGAATGTTCACAGAGAATGTCATGTTTATTTTAAAAAAAAAAAAAGAAAAAGATTATTTGAGAGAGAAAGCGCACTCACAAAGGGGGTGGCACGAGGGGCACTGAGGGAGAGAAACTCAAGCAGAGTGAGGAGCCCAATGCAAGGCTCAATCTTACCACCCTGAGATCATGACCTGAGCTGCAATCAAGAGTCAGACACTCAACTGATTGAGCCACCCGAGCACCTCAAGAGAATGTACTGTTTAAACAGATGCCCATCATTTCAAGGCAAGCTGGGTTGGTTCCAATCCGCAGGCATTCTTTCAACAGCTCCATATGTTGATGACAATGGAATGGGAGGGATTTCCAGGTGAAGCTGATAATTACCCATCCAAATCTGCTAAAAGGTTATGGGGTTGTCCTAAAAGCCTAGGACCTATACACACTCTGGAGCTCCTGCTCTATCTCTGTGCCAACTTGACCCAGCAAAAATGCCCAACTCCTCATCCGTCAACCTAAAGCCTTTATGCCTGGGTCTTCTCTCAAACACCACCACCCACTAGTAGTCACGCAGTGTTTTCTGATTAGCCTAGATGACCAGAAGGGACATGTTTAATACTAAAACTATGGCATCAGCCTGCTGCAACTTAAATCTTTACCAGCTGTGTGACCTTGGGCACAATGCTTAACCACTCTGTGCCTCACTGTCCTTGTCTTATCAGGGAACATTAACAGAACTTACTTCACACACTACTTATCAGCTTTTAATGAGCTAACATAAATAAGGAATTTAGAAAAATATCTGGTGTGTCATAAAAACTCAATAAATATCAGGTATTATTAGTATTGCTACTATTATCATAGCACCGAAGTAGGAGACATAAACTCCCTTCTTGTGTCAGAGTCACCAACTGACACTTCTTTTCCTCTCATTTTACCATTTACAACAAAATAACTGGTTACCCAAGGATAAATTTCAACGATCTTTCTTTTATTCACTTTTGTGCATTTTCTAATTTGCCTCTGTATGCCTTAATAATTTTTTTAATTAAGCTGTTTAAAGCAAACAACTTGAAGAATTAGTCTTCACTGAATTCCCTTACTACCCTTCTGACTGGGTGGGGGGATTATCAGAACCTCTACCACATCAAGTCTCTGGCTAAGCCTGCAGGCGTCGGGATGCTGCAAGGACCATGCTGCCATTTACCACAGAGCCCAGAACTGACGTCTGGAAATTTCAGGCTGTGACATTTCCATGAAGAAAACTAAAGGGAAACCACAGACCAAGGCTACACATGCTACTGCAGACAAATTATCATCAAATTCTCAAAACAATCACTGGTGTAGGACTTAGAATGTAATAATTCTAGAAGGATATATTCTGAAAATTAAATCCCTTACTTCATATCAGAGTACTTAATCAGGGACTTCCCAATCTCCCACTCTTGTATAAAATGTGTTCGTACCTTTTGGCTTTTAACAAATTACGAAAGGTCCTCACAACTTCCAGCTACTACAAATTGTTGGTTTACTAATGATTCTCAAACTTCAGCATGCCTTCTAACACATGTACCCCTGGGTTTTAAGATGTGGGAGTCTGGGGTCATTCCTGTGAATTTCCATTTCTAGTGAGTTCCCAGACAATACTGATGCTGCCTGTCCAGGCCCAGGAATGATACTTTAAGAACCAGTAATTTAAGGAATTATGTGGACATTCAGGCTTTAACCTAAGGATAAGCAACCAACCTCCCTAACAGAAGTAATGTAAGAAAACTAACGGCCATTTCTCCATTATACCCCAGTGAGCTACCTACCAGGCAGTGGCCATTCTGTTTGGCTTCCTTACCACCAACCCATCCACCTCATATTTCTAGGTAAGCTATGGCTTGACTATCATTTTAATTCAATCTGGCAAGAATTTATCAAATTCCTTATATCCAATTAGGTAGATTAGAAACTAGTTTTGTTATTTGTATAAAAGGGTGGCTGCCAGTACCCTACCATCATCACTACTACCTCTGTCTTTTTTTTTTGTATCTTCAACATTCATACATGCAAAATATCTCCTTACTCTTTCTTATTATACACAAATATTTTCAAATGAGGATGAGAAAAAGTGTAACATGGTTTAGAAAATTTCACCTCTCTCATTTCAGAATCAAATGCATAAACAAACATGGCTCTGAAGACTCTATGATGCTCCCCCTAAAAGAATCAAAGCCAAGGTCATGCAGATCCCTATCAACATATAGGGAACTTGACCTGAAACACATAGAATGAAAGGACCGAGACACTTCCAACACCTCAAAGACCTCAGTCACGACAGAGATGAATAGCAGAAAGCCAGCATCATGGATGTGTTGCTGTCAGGATAAAGGTCAAGGTTGAGTATGCTGTAGATATCTTAGCTTTGAGTATAAGCTAATGTGAGTACAACCACAACAGAGATGGGAATGTGCATATGGAAAAATATCTACAGTCATTTACACAAATAAGAAGTTTATTACGTTTCTAGGATTAAAGATTTTTTTTTTTAAGATTTTATTTTATTTTATTTGACAGAGAGAGATCACAGGTAGGTAGAGAGGCTGGCAGAGAGAGAGAGAGGGAAGCAGGCTCCCTGCTGAGCAGAGAGCCCGATGTGGGACTCGATCCCAGGACTCTGAGATCATGACCTGAGCCGAAGGCAGCGGCTTAACCCACTGAGCCACCCAGGCGCCCCATACATTTCTAGGATTAGGTTCTAACCCCTACATACGCGGGACAGTGATCATCATGGAACAAAAGCCAGTATGAGTTGTACTTAGGTAAATAGTCATTAAAAGCTAGTTTTAAAAGCATTTGTAGAGGTCAGTGAAGAAGTAAATAAGAGGTAAACATAAGTTTATTTTAGGCAAGATGACCTTTTGGCTCCTCTTTCCATGTTCAAACACCATGTCCATTAAATATGAATGGCCCTCATTCTTTTTACGACTAAAGCGCACTCCTACTCTGCTACCCCAGCCCTGTCAATGACCTCCCTAGCCATAAGCCCTCATCAATATAGTGAGGATCCACTACATCCTTGGCAGTTAGCTAAATGTTATAGCTGGCCAAAAAGTAGAAAATGCCCCAAGGTCCCCTTCTAGAGTATATACAAATATGTAATGTTTATCACAACAAAAAAGGAATTTGATTCCAAATAATTTGGAATTAAAACATAGGGATTACAGAAGGGAGACAACAGGATGGATTAACGCTGTCAGAATCAGGAAGGAATCAGAACTAAAGAAAAAAATAGAGCTGAAAAAGAATGCAATGAGCCTAAACTGTAAGGCGAGACTCTTTAAACTTTTGTTTGGGAAAAACAATGTGTTCTTTTCAGTGGTTGGTGAAAGAATCCTCCTAAAGACTAGCGCAGAGTATTTATACATAGAAGATGATCAATTAGTTGGCTCAGAGCAGATGCCAATCCACTCCCACAGCAGCATCCTCTGCAAAGAAGGACAGGGTAGAACCTGTTTGTCTTGAGGCTCATTTTAAGATTTCAGGTAAGTCCCAGGCTTTCAAAGATTTTAGGTATTCAAAATTTCTATTCTGTCTAGGGGTACCAAGGTGCCTTATTTGGTTAAGTGACTCTTGATTTCAGCTCAGGTCTTTTTTTTTTTTTTTTAAAGATTTTATTTATTTATTTGACACAGAGAGAGAGATCATAAGTAGGCAGAGAGGCAGGCAGAGAGAGCGGGGGGCAGGCTCCCTGCTGAGCAGAGAGCCCAATGCAGGGCTCAATCCTAGGACCTGGGGATCATGACCTGAGCTGAAGGCAGAGGCTTAACCCACTGAGCCACCCAGGTACTCAGGTCTTGAGCGCAGTGTTGTGAGTTCAAGCCCCACGTCACTGGACTCCACATTGGGTGTGGAGCTTACATTAAAAATTAATTAATCGATTGATTGATTGATTGATTCTATTCTATCTGAAGTATGACTGTCTTAGGATAAACATATGTACTGGTTTGTCTAGGGCAGCCCTAGTTCACTCCCACAGACCCAATGTATTATAATTAACAGTTTCACTCTCAAAAGGGTCCCAACTTAAATAATGAATTATAAGATCACCATAACCAAATCTGTTTTGGCTAAGCCTGAGGTCTTTGGTAAATGAAACCACTTCAAAAGTATTTCCTGAAATGATATACTTCAGGTCAGAAAGTTTCTCCTTAAATCTTAAAGGTAATAAGAAAACCTTATCACAGGTCAAAAGGAGAACCTACTTCTGAAGGAAAGCCCGATGTTCATGGCACATCACCAAGTGCCCTGGCCTCAATTCACTGGTTCTGAATCACTAAAATATCTAGGAAACCCACAGTTGCAACTTATGGGTGGCCTTACTCTACAATAAATACATCTTCTAAAATTATATGGTTTTAAACTGCATTCCTTAACCACAGTGAATCACAGACATATTGTAGGGGCAATGGTAGAGAAGAAACAGGTAGGCTAACTCCGACCCCCATCTCTACATGCAGAGATATACTTCCATTTATTTTATCCACGAGGACTCTATTTAAGATTTCAAAAGAAAAAACTATAGTCAGTTGCTCAAAACAAAACAAAAAAGTACTCACGCATACACAGTTTTAGAACATGTTGCTAGAAACTAAGTCTGCACAAACATTTTAGAAAGACACTACAAGAACCGCCCAAAAAAAAAAAAAAAAGTGAAAATTTTAAGGAGGAAAGGATCCTAGATAACCCAATATGCTCATTAAAATTGAGGCAATGGGGAGGGGAGAGGCACCTGGCTGGCTCAGTCAGTGGAACACGGGACTCTTCATCTCATGGTCCTGAGTTCGAATCCTTCCTTGAGTGCAGAGCCCACTTAAAAAGGAAAAAAAAAACAAAAACCAACCAAACAAAAAATGCTGAGGCATTAACTGAGCCATTGAGTATATGAGTAAAAAGCTTATCATCACAGCATCATCTCTACCCTCACTTTCTGCCCACTTTTGTCCACCCTTCCCCCAAAACCCAAAACCCCCCAATCCTTACCACAGACATGAAGTGTTCAGGTCCTTTTTGCACAATCTCTAAATGATAACGCAACTACAGAACACAGATAGATGCCCCAGGAATCAAAATGCTAGTATCTGTTTCTAAAATATGCCTACTAAGGATGGGTGGGCTTGAGGAGAACACAATTACCTCAATTTGAAAAAAAAAATCAGCAAAAATACTACTAGACTTTATTAGCTATACCTAGCGACACACACTGTGCATTCCATATGTACTATTTCGCACCAAGT
This sequence comes from Mustela erminea, assembly GCF_009829155.1. Classification (NCBI taxonomy): domain Eukaryota; kingdom Metazoa; phylum Chordata; class Mammalia; order Carnivora; family Mustelidae; genus Mustela; species Mustela erminea. The sequence goes on from NC_045614.1 coordinate 143,644,412, forward strand.
CACTCAGCAACCTTGTCAGGGAGGTGCCATTATCAGCAGCATCTCACCGGTGGCAAAGGGGAAGAACAGCACACACCTACCTGACTCCAGAGCTCCATGGCCACGCCTTCTCTACCTTGCAGGGGGCAGATCCAAACACTTGTCCCAAAAGACTCTAAAAACACCAAAGCTCATCAGTTTTTAATGTTAGATGTCAAGTGAACAAAGGTGGAAATAAAAATTTCCCCAAGTTCCTCAGGAAGTGTCACAACTCTGAAGATGACTAGTCACTCCTCCAGCAACATCTCAGAAAATGAAAATTCTCATTCTCCTGCTTCAAGGGGCACCTTGGAACTTGAACCAGGGCCAATCCAGACTGTGCGGCATTAATCAATCTTTCATTTCTCCTTCAAGAAGGCAACAAGAAATTTCCTTCACCTGGTTTATAAACAGCACACATAATGGAACACACTAAAAATATTTGTGTCAGCAAAGCCAACCAACAAAACTAAAGAAAGTGGTAACATTATTTCACCAATAATGATTGTGAGGCTCTGGAGTATTTGATTATATGTCCAAGCTAGGTACCTTGAAACTTCCAGGTCTTTCTCACCCACCTCAGGGTGGTCTCAAGCAGTATAGGAACTCCCACTTTGTGCCTCTAAGTGATAATGCCTCCCAAAAAGTTGGCCTATAAATGCCTCAGAGTACCACAAAGACCCACAAATTGAAACAGTATAGATAATCAGTCTGCACCTTCACTAACTTTGATCTATAAAAAAAATAAATAGAGTTGACTTCATGGCAGAAAAACTGTGAACTTCAGGCCAAAACATGTGTCTGCATACAAAATGCTTAAAGCAAATTGGAGAGGAAAGGTGGGAAAGGAAGCAGCAAATATTAGTTATCATTAAAATGTCACAGCATAGGAAAGAAAGTTGGCATTTGAAATTTGTGTTAATCTCATTTATGCCAAATGGTTCAGATGACACAACAGACTGAACACAGGCCAGAGGAAAATTATGATAAGACACAGAACCAAAAATATTATAGTTAAGTTCTACTTCAAAATCATGCGTTCTTTAAGCAATCATTACATTTTAGATATAATAAGAAATTCCCTCAAATCAAGTCTCCTTCAAGATTTTTTTTTTTTCCAATTCTCCCTCAAGGAAATAATACTTATGGAAGGCAACATTAATTCTACTCTTCTATGTGCCAGACATACAACAAATATTTTGAAATAAGTATTATTATTGCCTTTGTATATAGATCATTCGAAGGAAGAGAATTCTGAGACCCAGAGAGGTGAAGTAATATGTGCCCAAGCTACACAGCTAGTATGTACCCAAACCAGTGTTCTAAATAAGGCCATCTCAGCCTCAACTGATCAGACAGGCTGGCTCTCGTATTCCCAGACTACAAGTCAAAAAATGTTCCAACTGCCTAAAAGAAAACTTTACAGTGGCAAGATCCTATAAATATTTAAACTAAATACAACTTTGCAATTGGCATAGAGTAGAAAAAGGCTTAAAGTTGTAGAATAAAAGCTACAGAGAAAGAAGCTACGTAAACATGCCGCCAAAGCAAGGTCACTTAGAAACCACTCCAAACTTAACAGATCAAAAGGGTCTACAATCTCTCAATCATTTTCTTTTTAAAACACACTATTTCTCCTATTTCAGAAGTAGTTTTATCATGTGCGGTCTTACTTTGTTTTTTGAAACTAAGTGCCTTCAATAGAGTGCTAAGCATCCTAACTCCTGGTAAACAGCACAGACTTCATACAAGGAGTTGATAAATAATATTTGGTTTGGCAAATGACAAGAAATCATTTAGTAAATTCAAACATTATGTTCCTGCGCTATGGCCAGCCCATTTAAAACAAAACAAAACAAAACAAACAACACCTAAGCCATTTCCCACAAAAGCCAGAATGGATTAATAACCAGTCAGCTGAACTAACAAAATAATTACAAAATACTCACCCATAAGAGCTCTTGTTTTCCTTACCTAAGGAAAAATGTTTCCTGCCTCTCCTCTTACTTAGCCTGTCCTAGGCTTTACAATGAGAGAGACTCATCTGGACATGAAGAAATAACCATTAGCATAATAAGTGTTATAGTCTTTCCTGCAGGGCAGCAATTTGATGGGATTCCTGGCAAGGGAGAGGCTTTAGGACCACACATTTTGTTTACCTTAACTAAAAACAGTGAACACTAAGAATTTCTGGAGTTGAAAAGGGTGAAGAGCAAGGAGATGAAGGGGATTAAGAGATGAAAACCTGCAGTTATAAAATAAGTCACAGAGGGGCGCCTGGGTGGCTTAGTTGGTTAAGTGTCTGCCTTCTGCTCGGGTTATGATCCCAGGGTCCTGGGACAGAGTCCTGGGTTGTAGGGCTCCCTGCTCAAGAGGGCGAGGGGGAAAGCCTGCAGCTTCTCCCTCTCCTTTGCCCCTCCCCCTGCTTGTGCTCTGTCTCTGTCAAATAAATTTTTAAAATCTTCAAAAATAAATAAGTAAAAATAAAATAAGTCATGAAAAATAGGGCAACAGGAATACAGTCAATATTATAACAACATCTGTATGGAGACAAAAGGGGACGACACTTAACATGGTGAGCACTGAGAAATGCATAGCATTGTTGAATCACTATGTTGTTCACTGAAATTAATATAACATCATATGTTAACTAAACTTCAATTAAGAAAAAAGAAAGAAACAAAGAGACTGGGTGAGCTTCCTTGCCAAGGGCTTCAGGGAAGCCAGGCCACAGACGAGCCCACTCAGGAGGCATTCTATCAGCTGTGCCTGTCTTAGATGTACGCTCACCAGGCTCCTGCTTCTTTCCTCTCGAGAATATGTTTATAATTCAGCACTACCTCCCCCAAGGTTATGTGTGGTCATGTCATCTGAGAGAGCTTTCCTAGTCACACCCAATCAGTTGAATCAAAAGCCCACTCTCAAATTTGGATCTTTCCTTAGAAATGAATATTCATTAAAGCTTGAAAGTATTGCATTCCATATCTAACATACATTGAATGACCGTACATTTTCAAGAAAACTGTAAAATGGCAAATAGCCTACGATTATATTACTAAAAGCCCCTGCCACTTACAGACCACCTATTTTGGCTGGGCACTACAGTAAGAAATACATACTTCATTTAAACTTTACAACAACTTTATTGAGGTAAGGGACACTAGACTCTTTTTCTCTAGATTGAGAGAGATTACAGAACTAGCCCAAGGTCTCTTAGCTGTTCAGAAGCAGACCTCTCAAGTATACTCAAATTTAACTTTCTAAATATGTTATGTGGGAAAGCACAAAGAATCACAGATTAACCTAACTCTGACTCTGTCTTCATGCTGGACAAATTTGCTGTAATTTCTATCTTATTTTGATGGAACGCTAGCCAAAGATGGTCAAAGGTTTCACAACAAGGGCCAGCTCTGATGGACTGAAACCCCCTAGGGAAGGACTGGAAGGCTCCAGGAAAAGGAGATGTGTTCAGTTACAGACATCTGTGAAAGGCACCGAGCCAGAGATGCTCAGCCCCCGGGCACTCACACCCCACATCCTTACGTGAAGCACTATGTAACCACCATGGACGTTCTACTGGGTGCTCATTATTTAGACACCCGTCCCTTTCGAACACAAGTTTAGGTAGATATTTAAGTCATACTGCCACACATGAGGGTTATAAATTAGTATGATAGAGTAGGATACTACCCAAGATAGCATTTTTACCAACAAATAAGAGCCACTGCCTTCCTCCCACATCCCATCAATTGTCTGTTAGTTTTCTCCTCAGACAGTGTCTTCTTACATGAACTTGGTCTCCCAACAATCTCTTCAGCTCCACAAGCCAAACCCCAGGCTTCCTATTTAGGAATCAGAAGTTTTTACGTTCTAAATGTCTATTTTTAAATGAATAAAACCAAGAGCCTTGCCTATCAAATATAAAATAAGCCTTCTAGGAAACACTACCAAAAAACTACAGCAAAGTAAAGGAAAAGAACTTGATTAAGGCTTTCCACAGCAGATAAGTTTCAACTAGAAAATAAAAACATAGTTTTGGAAGTATGTATATATTCTGTATGTGACTTTTCCAAGATAGCAGTAATTACTATTAAATAAGTTGCCAAAGGGCACCTGAGTGGCTTGGACGGTTAAGAACCCAGTTCTTGGTTTTGGCTCAGGTCATGATCTCAGGGTCATGAGATCAAGCCATGCACCAGGCTCCACACTTGGCGAGGAATCTGCTCGAGACTCTCTCTACTTCTGCCCCTCCTGTTATGCTCCCTCACTCTCTCTAATTTTTAAAAAAATGTTGCCAAGAGCGAAATGCCCAAAACAGATAAAGGTCTTTATCTTTAGTAAAATGTCTTTCCAGTGCAATGTAACAGAAAATTATTAAGAACAAGCATTTGTCCACAGACATTTCCCCTCTGTTGAGCTACAATGCTACTAAGTATCTCCCCAGCAAAAGCTTATACATTCATGCACACCTGGACTTTACATATTTCTCTAAATGCATCTGTTGGCAAAAATACATTTTTTTTAAAGATTTTATTCATTTATTTGACAGAGAGAGAAAAAGAGCACAAGGCAGGCAGAGGGAGAGGGAGGAACAGGCTCCCCGCTGGACAGAAAGCCCACAACAGGGCTCAATCTCAGGACCCTGGGATCATGACCTGAGCTGAAGGCAGACGCTGAACCAACTGAGCCACCCAGGCACCCCAGCAAAAATACTTTTAAATGTATTCATACACATACAGCTAAGAACTAGACTGAATAAAGTTTGGCTCAAATTTTAACATTCAAGTGATGAGAACTAACATTTCTATAGCATGTTTACATATCTTAATTAACTGAAAATGGGAACATGGGCAGTCTGAACCATGAGGCCCTCATTAGACCAACAGGGCACGGTTTCTCCTGGTCACTAGAGCAAGCTGGGGAATTGTAACCCCTTTCAAAGCATGTGATGAGCCTCAGCCATAAATGATATTTACATAACTCTCATTATATGAGTAAGTGATACTGATTTATCCAGAGATTGTAAACATAATACCTAGGTGAGGAGAAGTGCTGAAGAATAAGGGAGCTGAAACTTCATCTTCCACCCAAAGAAGTCAACAGATGCTACTAAGAGCCAAGACCTGTCATTTATGTAAAAATTCAAGGGTTAATACCTAAAAATAATAGCTACAATGTGAAAAAGGTAGCCACTAGGACACAGGGAAACAGCAGGAACTGTTATTTTCCATTATAAGATGTATAAAATTATTTGATTTATTAAAGTACATAAATGCATTACTTGAATAAAAATTTTTCCCTTGCTTCAGCTAAGGGAAAACAAACGAAAATAATGGAGGTCTTCATTGATTACATACAGTCCCCTCTTTGTACCTACAAGACCTTCCGCTTTCAATGAGCTAGAGTTTTAGAAAGCAAGGTGTCTATGGATTGCTAAGCAAAAGGGTAATAATGCACCAAGCACAGCCTGGACAGTCTTGGCAATATGAGGTGACAAAAGCTGCAGAAACATCATCTGCCCTCCTGGCTGACAGATCTGGTGACTCCACAAATAACAGACCCAGGGAATATCAGCAAAAACTCACCTTCCCCCAAAACCAGATGAAACAACCACTACCATCTGTGACACAGTACAGGGTCTAAGAAGTGGCCTAATCAGAATTCAGATTAAGCCATATAGTGGTAAGATAAGGAAAAGCTCCATGAACAGTGGATCTGAGCTATATTTTAAGGGATACACAATGGTTCAACAGGTAGAAATGGACGATAGGATCTATTTCAGGATGAGGAAATACTAGCCTGACAAAAGCCAGAGGTAAAAAATAAAATAAAATAAAATAAAATAAAATAAAATAAAATAAAATAAAATAAAATAAAATAAAATAAAATAAAATAAATAGATAGTGTGTTTGGCAACAGGACCTGGTCTAAACCACATCAACATGCACATTACATGCTGTCATTGCCTCAAGTGGAGAACGTGTGTGGCAACGGCTAGGGGACTCTTGGGACAGTTAGTACAGTGATTTCTGGCAGAGTACAAAACTATAGACATGATCAACTTAAATAAAATAAAAAGGGGTATGTTTCCAAAATTAACTAGTTGATGAGAATATGCCCCCCATGTCTCCTTAGAACAGACTGATATTTAGCTCATTACTCATTTCATGCCTGTCATGACCCCAAGTTTCCCTAAGGCCTTAGTTTTGTGCTAATGAATTCCATCAATACTTTTTCCTTGTAACTCCCCAAGAGTATGGAAATCATAGACTTAGAGATTCGGGTTTAAAGTGCCTTCAGTTCTTCCTTCAACTTACAAATGGAATACTGTTACAAATAAACAAGTTCCTTAAAAAAATATATTTTTTTTACCCTTGGGCATTTTCACATAGTAGACATTCCTTTCAAAACTGCAATCATGGGGTACCTGAGTGACTTAGTTGGTTAAGCCTCCAACTCTTGATTTCCGCTTGGTTCATGACCTCAGGGTTTGAGATTGGGGGTCAGGGGTCTGGATTCATGCTCAGTGGGGAGCCTCTCTGAGGATCTCTCCCTCTGCCCCCCACCGCCCGCCCCAACTCATGCGAGCAGACATTCACATACTCACAATCATCAGCACTCTCTCTTTCAAATAAATCAATCTTGGAGCGCCTGGGTGGCTTAGTCGGTTAAGCGTCCAATTTGTGATTTCAGCTCAGGCCATGATCTCAGGGTCATGGGATCAAGCCCTGCATCAGGCTGTCGCTCAGGGCAGAGTCTGCTTGAGATTCTCTCTCCCTCCCCCCACCCCAGACTCCACTCACACTCTAAATAAGTAAGTAGAGAATCTCTCTCCCTCTTCCTCCCACAAAAAATAAATAAAAATCTTTTTTAAGATCAATATTTTTTTTTAAATTACCATCATAAATTGAACCAAACATGATCCACATAGCCCTAAGTACTGGTTTTGGTTAAAATATACATATCTGACTTAAGGTATCTGAGCAAGTTATAGCAGTTACCAGACTACAAACTTACTCCTGGCAATCAAACTGAGTATTTATAGAATCAGTTCATTTTTACATACAAATCATAAGCCTTCAAAAATAAAACAAAAAAAGAAAGAAAGAAACTAAGCCTATTAACTTTTATTCTGCCCCTTACCAATATTTACAAGTCTCATTTATGAAACTCAAGTGTTACAAGAAAATCTTAGAAGAAAAAGAAAATTTAGAAACCAACACATCTTTATTTTTGTGTTCTTTTAATTCCATGAGTAAAAATGGTAGGTGCTAAAGATACGAAATTGTCAAGATATTGCTTTGCCTTCATCAGCTCCCAATCTAACTGGGAGAAACAAAGAGAAGAAAATTAAAGAGCACAGGTAAAGAACTCAGTTACACCCCAGGGCCCTCTCAGTACCCAGCCTGCAGAAGGCAACAGCAGCTGACTGAAGAGATGAACAGACGAATGTCAGAATAGGTTGGTGGAAGTATCAATCAATACCATTTTTGGCTAACAGAAAAGAGGATGAGTGGGTTTCTGCAGGTATAAGAAATAAAATAAACTAAACTCAGACAAACTTACTAAAGAGTTATGCCATCATTTTAGCACATTTTTTTTTTAAATACAGATGTTCTTTTTATTTATTTTTTTTTAATTTTTTTATTTATTTATTTCCAGCATAACAGTATTCATTATTTTTGCACCACACCCCGTGCTCCATGCAATCCGTGCCCTCTATAATACCCACCACCTGGTACCCCAACCTCCCACCCCCCGTCCCTTCAAAACCCTCAGATTGTTTTTCAGAGTCCATAGTCTCTCATGGTTCACCTCCCCTTCCAATTTCCCCCAACTCCCTTCTCCACTCTAAGTCCCCATGTCCTCCATGCTATTTGTTATGCTCCACAAATAAGTGAAACCATATGATAATTGACTCTCTCTGCTTGACTTATTTCACTCAGCATAATCTCTTCCAGTCCCGTCCATGTTGCTACAAAAGTTGGGTATTCATCCTTTCTGATGGAGGCATAATACTCTATCCCCAGGGGTACAGGTCTGTGAATCACCAGGTTTACACACTTCACAGCACTCACCAAAGCACATACCCTCCCCAATGTCCATAATCCCACCCCCTTCTCCCAAACCCACTCCCCCCAGCAACCCTCAGTTTGTTTTGTGAGATTAAAAGTCACTTATGGTTTGTCTCCCTCCCAATCCCATCTTGTTTCCTTTATTCTTCTCCTACCCACTTAAGCCCCCATGTTGCATCACCACTTCCTCATATCAAGGAGATCATATGATAGTTGTCTTTCTCTGCTTGACTTATTTCGCTAAGCATGATACGCTCTAGTTCCATCCATGTTGTCGCAAATGGCAAGATTTCATTTCTTTTGATGGCTGCATAGTATTCCATTGTGGTATACATTTTAGCACATTTTAAACAATAAGCACATGAAATCTAGAATTTCAAAGATATTTTTCTATAGGATGAAACTAAACATTTAGTTTTTAAGATGACTCCATGAAATTTTTAAAGCAGTTCAAATCCAGGATGACCCAGGAAAAAGGAGAAAGAAGATATTCCAGAGAGAGGCAAAGGCATAAGCTCAAGCCAGGAAGCAAGAACTGCAGGGAGTTAAAACCAATGGACAGGCTGCAGGCAAGCAGTGGTAGATGAGGACCATCAAATCACAAAGCACTATGTCTGTCAGATTCAATAGGATGAACTTCCCTTGTACAGTGACAGGGACCCACGTAAAGGACATGGCTATGCTTGTATTTTAGAAGGATCCCTCTCAGGAATAAGTGAAGGGTAGACACTGGGGAGTCAGCTAGGGTAGGGAATACAGGTTTAGTGGGAATCATAAATAAGAAATATTTAGGTGTTTAAAAAATTCATCAAGCTTTGCTGATTCCTATGAGCAGAGGAAATCACGAAGGATAATTTGACAGTTTACAGTTTGGGTGACTAATAGACAGTAGTACCTAATAAAAGGGCATTAAGTCAAGGGATGGCTTTCAGGGGGTTTGTTTCGTGTGATAATGATAATAAGCAAGACTGATAATGAGCAGGCTATCCTAAGAGAAAGGGAAAGAAAGTGGTAAAGTGAGTAAAGTTGATGATACAGGTCCAAACCAGATGAGTTTAAAGTAGAGTTTAGGAGACTCAGGCCCCCTTCCTCCTGAGAGAGGTACTATGATTACATTAATCCAGAACACTGTGTAAGAACAATGAGTCCCAGCAACAGTTTGTTAAATGAGGAAGGAATCCAAAAGTGTGGCTCGAACAGGGTGTTCAGAAACCAAATTGAAGAGGAGAGGTAACCCGAAGAAAGATTAGAGTCACAGTTTAAGGTTGGGAATATGTCAACATTAACAGCTTGAGTAGATCAGGCACCATCAGTATACCCTTAGAACCAGGTCAGTGTGTTACAGAGACAGCTAGGTCTTTCAATAAAGACTGATCGAGACTCATAGGTGATCAGCCTACCTGCATAGCCTTCCCCCTTCTTCCCCTGCAACTGAAAGTGGCAATTTGTTCTGGTCTCATTTGTTCCAAATATTTCTCCATTTTCCAACAAGTTTCAAGGAGTCAGTTGAAGCCATGTGAAGTACAATTTGAAAATACTTCCCAATAAACACAGAAGCTATTCTTACAACAGCTTCACAGGAAGAGGTCACGGCTAGGCATGGGAAAGATCTAGCCTCCTGCTGGCTGGAGCTCTCATTTGCTCTGTTGTTCTCCCCTTTCTCGCTCTACCCAGTTTCACACCAGTCACTGTTTGGTCGGGCCTTGATAATCTGTAACCTTAAGCATAAATCACATCTGACTTATACAAGCACATAGTAGAGCTGGGCTCCGAAGAGCACTGGACATCTGGAGTATTTGACATCCAAGCCGTTGGCAAGATGTCAACATTTCATAGAGTACTTTATGTGTTTTGGTCTGAGAGCTAATGCAGCATTTCCCACTGGTCAACACGCGCAGCCCAAGCAGAGAGCAAAGTCTATTTCCCTCAACATCAGATGTTACACTCAGCTGCTGATCCAATCTTGCCAACAGAGAGGAAGAGAGGCTGGAAAAACTGGTAAGTAAAAAAAGGTCCTCCCGATGCAGAGTATATTTAAAGAGTATTTGTGATTCCAATGTGAAATGGCTGTTTATACTCGTGTTGTACTAAATTCTTTTTTTAATGGATTAAATGATAAGAGACAGATTTATAGATGAGACTTGATTTCCAAATTCAAAAACTAAACTAAGTCCAATTAACTGTTCCCCATCAATGTTCCTTTTAACTGCCTGGGGCAGGAATTTCTTCCATGGGCTCATGCATTAAGCTTTAAGAAATCACTACTTTTTAAAAAATTCATAAACTTATTGCTTGTAGACAATGTAAGACAGTGCTCTGTGTGTGTGTGAAAAGTGGGTTAAAATCAGCTTGGGATACGGTAAGAAGCACCGATAGAGCTGGGCTATGATGTAATCCTCAGAGCTGAGGTTGGCCAATAAAGAAAGGAAAAGCTGCAGACAGACAGACAAAATAGGTTTGGTTTAAGAGCACAAATGCCCCAACTCCGCAAAGCCTGAAACCAAAGGCAAAACACTTCATGCAAGGAAGCATTTAAAGTCTTCTCTGAAACCTAAATGCCTGAGCTACTTGTGTGGAACTAATGGTGAGTCACAACTGATTTTTAAAGGAAAGACACAGAAATTAAATAAGCCTCATGGTTGCTATTTTAGGTTTTTTTTTTAACATCTTGGGCTTGGCTTTTCGTATCTTTTATTCTTCTGATTTCTTTCTCTGGGACTTCACTAACATTTAAATATCAAGTAATCAGTGGTTTTTTTGTGGGGGGGGGAAGTTTGGGGGGTTTTTTAAATTTTAATTTGTGGGTGGCAAGAACAAAGAACAACTTGTGGAACTTATTTTTGTTTTTTTCTAAAAATTGTATAGACTTTCATAAAGTCTAGACTAACAGATAATTTTTAATTTCATTTAAAATTAGAATCCACTCTAGTATGTTTCCTAGCAAAAACAGTTATTTAAGAGCCCTATTGGGGAAACGGTAAGAACATTGTGACCGGTAGAGGGCAGAGAGATAGGATCATTTATCAACCATGAGGGCCTCCCAGCTCTGCTGGGAAAAATGTTTTAAAAGTCACAAACTTTAATATTTTTTAAAAAGCTATGAATCTTCTTAACCAGTGATTTTCTAAACATCGAAAATGTAATCTTTTAAGTCTCTTCTTAATTCATTTTTATATTTACCCATTTTTTTTAAGATTTTATTTGACACAGAAGAGAGTGAGCACAAACAGGGAGAGGGAGAAGCAGACTCCCTGCTGAGCAACGAGTCCAATGTGGGATATGATCCCAGCACCTGAGCTGAAGACAGATGTTTAACTGACTGAGCCACCCAGGCACCCCACTTACCAACTTTCTTGCCAGTTTTCCCCACTGAAAGATAGCATTCGTGGGAGAAAATCTATATACATCTATAGTCCTCTTTCCATTCTAGAGGGCTTTCTGTATCAGCCCCACCCATTATAGGGGAAGACTGTTTCACCTTTAGTGCTTCTTCAACACAAAACATTTCACAACTGGTAGGGATTATAGTTGGTTAAGCCTTGCCTTTGGCTCAGGTCATGATCCCAGAGTCCCAGATCAAGCCCCACACTGGGCTACTTATTCAGTGGGGAGTCTGCTTCTCCCTCCCTGCCCTTTACACCACTTGTGCACTCTCTCTCGCTTGTTCGCTCTTTCTCCTGCTCTCTCCAAATACATAAAATCTTAAAAAAAAAAAAAAAAAAAACAACTTGGAACTTAAAAAAGAAAAAGAAAAAGGAAAGAAAAACAAGACCAACATGTAGGCTTACTTCTTGCCATATGCTTTACTATACAGACTTTGTTAACCATTCATGTGTAATTTCACTAATAACTATTAAGTGTATTAGTATACTAATCATATGAAATTTCCCCATTTGTAGGTTAAAAAAAAACAGCCAAATATTAGCAATTTTATATGACTCACTCTAATAGGAAAGAAAGAGAAACGGTCTTAAAAGGCAGCCCCAAAAGTCAAGGGGTGAGGAAAAAACTATTAATCGTATTTTACATAATTGTAGTATGACAGCAAGATCCAGGACTTCTAATTAACAATTCCAAGTAACAAATCTCCACAGATACAGCCCTCTGTTTTTAAAGCATTTGCACAGATATTATCAAAACTGGACGTTTCCTGCAGCCAAATTACAATGGGAAACGCCTTCTGTTTTGGGCTCTGTTTTACCAGTTAGGAAGCTAGGGTCCAGGGAGGTTCGTTGACTTGAACACAGTAACACAGCTAATAAAGGCCAACAACGGGACTTCAAGAAAAAGCCATCTGGCTTCAAATCCGGTACCCTCTCACCTATCCCATCTCTCTCTGATCTAAAGAGATGAATGTGCCCAATAAAAACTGTAATTTATACATAAACACAAGTTTGGAGATGCAAAAGTGTACAGGACTGCTCTGCCTCTTAACTTGTTTGCACAACAGTGACAATAATTACATTGCATAAAACGGGCAATATTACGGGCACTCAGATTTTTACAGAGGCAATTTTATATGGTAGAAAAAGCAGACCTTTGCAGATAAAGAGCTGAATTTGAATCTACTGTGACCTTGAGCTACATTTGTTTCTTAGCTCTTCTGCCTCTATGATCTTCCTCCATTCCCTAACCCATAAAACATCATAATAAAGCTATCACCACAAAGAGCCGCTAAGATACTAATGCGGCACGTTAGTATCTGACATGTAGCAGCTATTCAATAAAAATAGAATTTTCTCCCCCATCCTTGCTAATAACTTATTAGGTCCGAGATAGTATTAGCAAGATTAAAAACCTCACAGGGAACTTTTAATATTTTATTTATTTATTTGACAGACAGAGAGAGAGAGAGATATCACAAGCAGGCAGAGAGGCAGGCAGAGAGAGAGGGGGGAAGCAGGCTCCCTGCTGAGCAGAGAGCCCCATGTGGGGCTCGATCCCAGGACCCTGAGATCATGACCTGAGCCGAAGGCAGAGGCTTAACCCACTGAGCCACCCAGGTGCCCCCTCACAGGAAACTTTTTGAGTTAGCATCTGCTACTCAGAGGGCCAAACAAGAAACTGCAAAATAAGGGAGCATGAATAGTTCTACCAATTTACCTTCCATCATTTCAACAGAAAACTGGGGACTGTGCCAGCACACAGGTGGCAAGCATCTATCAACATATACCCACTAAGTAGCAACCACAGTAAGTGACCCACACTGTAAATAAGCAGGCCGACCAGGGAGCCTGACAGCCAGAGACCTAGCGATTGGGAACCCAGAGTCCTGAGCCCTACAGGTGGTAGCCCTACATAGAGGGAGGTGGGGAAAAGACATGAAGGTTAATATATGCTTAATTCTCATGCCTTGTGGGTGGATGAATAACCAAACAGACAACCTTACCAAAACACTCAAGAAAAAAGTGAAATGAAAGATATCTGATCTGTAAAAGTTACAAAGATAGACTGGGAAGTTTTACTTATTTTTAGAATTTAATTACTCTTTATAAATGTCTGGTGTCCTTTTTTGGTATTTATAGACAGCCCACATACTGTCTAGTATATGCATAAATTAAAGCCGACATCAAAATAAGCAAATTAACCCCCAGAAAGCCTTATTAGAAAAAACAGTAAAATATATTTTGCCACGAATTCTCAAACTTCTGGTCTCAAGATCCCTTTCCCAACACCCAGTTGTCTGAAGAGCTTTCATTTGTGTAAGTTAAATCTAGCCATATTTACTATATTAAATGTTAAAATTGTTAAACTTATGTTTATAATTCAGTTTTTAAATAGTGCCAAATGTTAACATGAAAAACATTTTGTGAAAAATAAATTATCAAAAAAGTTTTAGTTAGAAAGGTGACATTCTACATTTTTACATTTCTCTAACATCTAGACTAAGATTCATTTCTGCATTTAGTTTCTCTAACATCTAGACTAAGATTCATTTCTGCATTTAGTTTCAAATGGTAGTTTTAATTAAAGCATATTAAAGAAAATCCAGTCTCACACAGATATGTAATAGGAAAAGGAAGAAGTATGTAGTAGCCTTCTGGATTTTGTTCTTTGGCACCACATGAAAACTCAAAAAGTGGTGGTTTCTTAAATGTTGTTTACAATGTGGAATCTAAATCCCCATCAATGAATATTCCTCTTACGTTAAAATCCTTTAGTCTAACCTAGTCTCTGAATAAGCCTTTGATCTGTGCTAGATTTTATAACATGACACAATCATCAGTCACTTGGAGATATACACTCATGCAGAATTCATGCAGAATATACTCTTCATTATATAATATCAAAAAATAGTATTAATATTGGCACTGATCTCTATCTAAGTACTGGAAAGTGCTACTATTTGTTTTCCTTCGTGAAGACTCACTTCATCTGTTTTTTGAGAAAATGTCTGCCAAATACTTCAGTCTGAATTACTATAGTTTGTTATCATTCTTTCAAGTAAAAACAGTGTTTCAGGAAAAAGCCTCTAATTCAGCTCATGGCTCAGTCACTCCAGTGTTGTTGCTCTAGACAACCATCATATCTAGCAAAAGCTTTAGGAACTATTCCTATTCTATAATGCAAAAAATTTACAACACATATTTAAAGGGTAAGATTTAACCAAGCACAATACACATTACTTCATCGAGGACACTTAGCCTTTTCTTTCCCTGGTTAGTGGGAATGCAGAGCAGTAATGCAGTGACTACAGCACAGACGTGTACAAGGCCTTGACTGGTACTAAAGTCCATCAGGTTTGTTTTACATACCACAGCATTTGCACCTTTTATACAAATGTCAGTGTAACGAGTTAGAAAAAGCAAATAACATGTTACTATTCTTTGAAAGATGAGTTGATTTTCAATGCCTGCCTGAAGGGGTGTCAAGGACCCCCATGGACATAAGAAGCCATATTGTAAGAACTATTAGTTTAGACTTTGAGATAGAAAAAGATAGAAAAATTTTCTTTTGATGCAAAAAAACACCAGCTCAAAAAAAAAAAGTAATTTGACTACATTAAAATCAGTAACTTTTGCTTATCAAAATAAATCTTAAAAAGTGAAAAGACAAGTTACAATCTGGGAAAGGCGATTCACCATATATACACCCAAACAAAGCAGTTATCAACAATATTTGAAGAATTTTTACAAATCAATGATAGCATAAACAACCCAACAGAAAAATGAGTCAGATGAGTTGACATTTCATGGAAATAACTGATTATTATATGATGAGATGCCGATATCATCAGTTATCATGGAAATGCAAATCAATACCACAATAATAATATCGTGTCACAAACAAAAACTGTAAAACTCTGAGAATATGAAATGTTGAGGAAGATTTGTGACCATAGTATCATTACACATTGTTGATAGGAGTACAAATTGGTATAACCACTTTAGAACATAGTTTGAACACTGTTTCCATTATTTTAACATTCATAAACCCTATGAATCAACAATTTAACTTCTAGATTTATCCCCACAGGAAAATCTTTCACATGTTCATCAAGAGTCAATATGGATATACATCTCAACATAGTTTACAAGGGCAAAAACCCAGAAACACCCCAAACACAGGAAACTGACTGTATGAACTGAAATGGTCAGACAAAGGAAGGTTATACTCATCAAGACAAATGAATGATAAAACAATACTCAATAACATGGATGATATGTGGTATGATACAGTTAAGTCACTAAAAGATCACATGTGGCCTTTTTAAACACACACACACACACACACCACAGATACACACACACTTTTAGGAAAATATATAGAACACTACAAAACAGACAGCAGGAGAATGAAGAAAATAGGATTCAGGAAACATGATGGCCAGAGACGGCCTTTGGGAAGGAGGGCAAAGCATTCAGCTACATGTAGCTTATTACCATCTTGCCTTTTGTTTTGGTTATTTAGTTTAAGGAAAACTATTAACATGATAAAAATAACAGAATCAAACTTTTTAAAGTCAAACTTGCATCAACTTTGCATTAGTATTTTATAAATTAAAGATTATGGTTGATCCAATTTTACGCACCAAAGATTTTAAAAGATACCTATATATTTTACCTTACAGCACAAAAATTATAAAACTCTAGAGGTTCTAGACAGACTCATCATGTAACTGTTAAGTAAATCAACTCCTGAGTTTGACCAAAATTGTACAGATAGATTCACTCATAAATTCACTAAGTATCTATTGAGCTTCTACAGTAATGCCAGATACTAATTTAGCAATGAGTAAGAGAATTAAATTCTGATCTCATGAAGAGAATGAAGTCCTTTAAGGGGGTAACGGAGACCATAAATTGAAAAATTACTATTATTTTAAATAAGGAAGAGAGCTATGGAAAAAATAAAAGCTGGTGAGGGGCTGGAAGTTGCTGGGTACAGGGTTGGCTGCATCAGATGTCATGGACAGAACAGTCCTCTCTGAGGAGGTGATGTTTTAACGCAGATCAACATGAGGCAGACACACTAAAATGCTAAGTACAGACAACCACAGCCCAAGGCCAGGGCTCCGAGCACCTCTGCCTCAGTGAGTTTTAGATCCTCATGCAACTGGGTCTCAACATCACTTCGGGGACAGTGTGAAAGCAAATTCACCTGGGCACTCCCGCTAGTCCTAACACAGTGATTGACAGAACTCTGAGGGTAATGTTAGCAGACCCTTGCCGAGGGTCCCTACCAGTGTACAAAGGATCAGAAGCCTTTTGGGATTTACTGGGACGGGGGAAAAATATATACCTGGCTCAGAGCTTTGCTGGGCACTGGGTGACAGACAAGGAAAAGCTCAAGGGGATAGCTAGGCAGTTAAGCTTTTGCTTATTTTTAATTTTTGTTCAACTGGGCCAAAATATGTAAGTAGCACAATAATCTAAATTCATAATGCACAATGGTTTAGTTGCCAAAGGCACCAAACATCCGATGTTTTGCCTTTCCTGTGCCCTTCGCCCTGTACACACAAACACACCTGCACTTTTTCCACAGGCTAATCATGTCAATGACATTCAAGAGATGGAAGAAAGCTTGCCAGCACTCCCACTGCTGCAGGCTGGACAGACTTACGTTAGTGGTACGAGACACACACCCAGGGAGAGGCCTCTGTTCTCCACCAGGAGAGCAGCAATGGACCCTGGCTGAGACACCTGGAAGCAGGACCAGCTAGAATGCAAGGTACACTGACGCTGTATCTGCCAGGCGTCTCCCAGCTGCCTCCTAAAGGGGAGGCCTGAAACCAAGGCAAGACCAGACAGGGTAAATGCTCCAGTCAGAGAGGGCCTTAGAGGAGCTGGGTTCTCAGCACTGGTGCTCTGGTTTCTACCTCAGGAACTTGCTTGAGCCACTAAGTTCCCTTCACCTGCTTTCTTCCTGTGCAGTATAATGATGTTTTGGGTCATTCATCAGAAATTTATACAGTTCCTCCTATGAACCATTTGCCAGATCAGGTGAAAATACAAAGCTCTCTCTCCATGCATAACACACTAGCCAACGAAAACAAGGCTTTCCAACAGGCAACAATACTCCCTAGCAGTTATGGCTTAGAACGACACTGACCTGGATTCAAATGGCAGTTCTACAACATACTAGTTGCAATACTGTGGACAGTTTATTCAAACTCTCTAGACTTCAGTTTCCTGAACTATAAAGTAGAATTGCTTTTTATCTTATCAGAACTGTAAGAGGATTTATTTAAAAGTGCGTGGCTGAAGTTTGCTCATTTTCACTGGTGCATAAAATTTCACTAATTTTTTCTTCTTCTACCCATTCTCCTGTCAATAATCCTTCAAGCTAATGCCCACATTTTTGCTATTATCACCGTTTCTATGAGCATCCTTGTTCATGTTCCTTGGTATGCTTCTCTAGTTTTCTAGGGCACATACCTAGGAATTAAAAATGCTTATCTACAGGTAAATATTCCTCTTTTCCAACTACTTTCAATTCATTTTCTAAAGTGCTAAACTTTGGAAACATAACGCTGAGCTGGGGATTTGTAAGAAGTCCCAGAAAACTACATATAGCATGAACAACTTTACAAGAGAATCTATGACTACATGGATTAAAATCATCTGTTTTTAAAGGACAGAAATGAAGAACACAAAACTCAAGACGGGGTTCGCTCCAGGCAGAGGAGATGCAGGAGGTCTGGTGGGGTTCTGGCTCTTGGCTCGGTGCTGTGCTCTTTTTGACTGTGTTTTCCCTTATGTTACATAAACTCTTTTCAACGTATGGAATAGTCCTTGAAAAAGAAATAGCACTCTTAAAAGTAATTAGCATTCCCTGTGTCCCATACAAGGTAAATTCCCGATAAATGGCAGTCATCGCTATAAAATGTGAGGAGAATGAAAGGGATGACAAGACTCAGGGACAGCTCAACGCAAGCTGTGACTCACTCAGTTGAGGGAAAAGCTGTTCCCTCTGAAGGTGAGGCCACCTGGCTCCTCAGTATCCAGGGCTGTGAGGGACCCAGAAGTGCGGAAAATGGAGGTGCACTCCGCGGAGGAGAAGGAGATGAGGCAGCTCAGGTTCCAGAAGCACCAGGCACTGAGCATTAAGGGGGCAGGATGGATCCACAAGGCCAACAAGGCTGTCTGCTAATAAGCACCCAAGGAATAGATGATTGATAAAACGCAAAGTTTGCTTTCTTGATGATGATTTTAAACAGTGTTCTAAACAAAGATCATTTTGGCTGGAAAGAGAAAGGGAGATGGCAGAGAACAGAATAAGATAAACCAATTTAAGGGCAGGCAGAGAAGCTCCCCAAGGTGACTGAGAAAAACAAGTAAGCAGGGTAACAGAGAAGTCTAGGAGACTGTTAAGTACCTGCTATATGTCAGGCACTGAGCTCAGGTCTCTTCTCTCTAAACTAACACACACATATGTATATGTATGAGCACATATGCATGCATTATAAGTATGCTCATATACTGTAATATGTATCAGCCCAAAAACTACAATACACAAGGACTCGTGCTTTTCTTTTCTTCTACTGATCTGTTTTGAAAATGCGGTGCAGGCAATTACGGCCCATCTCTCCTAAATACTTCACTACGCATCCCTGAAGAATAAGAATATTCTTATTCTTATTCCTTAGTCCTTGGGGTTCCTTAGTCTATGGATTGGCTCAGTTGTTTAAGCATCTGCCTTTGGCTCAGGTCATGATCCTCGGGTCCTGGAATCGAGTCCCACCTCAGGCTCCTTGCTCAGTGGGGAGCCTGCTTCCCCCTCTACCTGCCACTCCCCTACTTATGCTTGCGCTCGCGCTCGCTTTCTCTCTCTCTGGCAAATAAATAACACCTTTAAATGAAAAAAAAGAACATTCCTCAATGTAACCATACTATTAACATAGCTAGAAAGATTAATTCAATAATACTGTGTGACACAGAGCCTGTATTCAGATTTACACAACTGTCCCCAAACCACTCCGATACTTCTATCCTCTACCCCCCCCCCAAGTCACCAGTCACATTCACACATTGTGTTACTTCTCTTGGCCTCTTTTGATCTAAAATCACTTCCTCCCACCCCATCACATTCATCCACTTTTCAGGACACTGATTTTTTTGAGTCTTTACAGAATGACCCACACTCTGAATCTGCCCAATTATTCATCCATAATTAGCTTTTTGACAAGGCATTTTGTGTACATCTAATTGTATAACATCTGGAGGCACAAAATGTCAAGTTATCCCATTTGGGGTAAGTCTGATCATTCTGTGGCTGCCAGATATCCCTGATTAAAAGGTACCATTTGTTCTTTCGTATTCTTTTTTTTTTTTTTAAAGATTTTTTTTTTTTTAATTTATTTGACAGAGAGAGATCACAAGTAGGCAGAGAGGCAGGCAGAGAGAGAGAGAGAGAGAGAGAGAGAGAGAGAGAGGAGGAAGCAGGCTCCCCGCTGAGCAGAAAGCCGGATGCGGGACTCGATCCCAGGACCCTGAGATCATGACCTGAGCCGAAGGCAGCGGCCCAACCCACTGAGGCACCCAGGCGCCCTGTTCTTTCGTATTCTAAATGACTGGAGAGTGATACTTGCAGACTGGACTATCCTGTTCTCCTACAACCTTTCACCGACTGGCTTTTCCCACTGCCTTTAGACTGCTGCCTCATCAGTAATTACACTGAGGTTGCAAAATGGTGACTTGCTAATTCTATCACTCACTCTACATTTTTTAGCTGTTATTCTGTAAAGAAGAACTTCCCCCAGTCTGCATCCTCCCTTTTTAAGTCCCTATTCTTGTTTTTGGTTTGTTCTTTGTTTTTTTGTTTTTGTTCTGCTTTGCTTTATTTTAGAGGGAAAGAGACAGAAGGGCAGGGAGTGGGGGGAGGGACAGCCAGAGGGAGAGGCAGAGAGAGATTCAAGCAGACTCCTTGTTGAGTGCGGAGCCTGAAGTGGGGCTCCATCTCATGAGCCTGAGATCACAACCTGAGCTGAAAACCAAGAGTCGGACAATTAACTGTGCCACCCAGGTGCCCCAACTCCTATTCTTAATACTACTTCCTTATTCTTAGTATCACTATCAACTCCTGAATTTGGCTTATTTTTCAAAGTACTTTAGTCTCATATTGTCACTCTTGTTGATATCCAAAATGTCAAATTTAGAAGTGCCACCGAGGCAGGTCCCATGTTCCTTTTCTACATTTCCCTATTGGGTTGAGCGTTTCCTTGTTTTTTTGCCCACATGGTTTACCTCAACTCACCTTGTGCTTTCCCTGCGCCTTAATAAAATCAGTCTCCAAGAAGTAATATAAAGAAAATAAAATCATTTCTCCAAGAAGCCCTGGTTCCTTTCAGTGGGCAGTAATACTTAGAAACAAGATGAGCTCACTGATACTAGCAATCAGTATTTCTCCATCTAAGAGGGTTTTTACCTTTGCTATTTAATGATGGAAAAGGCTTGAACAAATTTATAGCTATGGGGTTGTTGTGACTTTAAGTCCTGTCTTATTAAGGGCTTATACAGGTTTCTACCTTGCAGGGAAATCACTTCTAGGCAGAAAGTAATAAAGTATAAAGAGTAGAAGGAAGTCAAGAGTAGGCAGCAGAAAAGGGCAGGGGGGTAGGGCACGGAGTAAAACCAAACCAGTCCAGGTCCAAGCAAGTCATAAACAAAAACTACAATGGGGAACTCTTTACCTGGCTATTATCAGATTTCTCTCACACAGACATTACAGCTGAGGCAACACTAAAATGCCACTGAATAGCTCCCGTGGAGCATGGCAAGAGAGAAGATGATTTTCTTATAACGTCCT
This sequence comes from Mustela erminea, assembly GCF_009829155.1. Lineage (NCBI taxonomy): Eukaryota > Metazoa > Chordata > Mammalia > Carnivora > Mustelidae > Mustela > Mustela erminea. The sequence continues at coordinate 143,665,753 of NC_045614.1, forward strand.
TGACTGACTCATATCGAACTCCATTGTAAAAGTGAAATAATCCTAAATGGAGTTGTCTAAAAAGGACACACACACTCAACAATGGATCCCAACCTGTGGACGTAGGGCTCACAAAAAGGAAAGGTCTTTATTTCACATACACTCAGCACCATCTCTAAGCTGCACAAAACTGCATCTTTCACATTTAAGTTCCACTAATTTCAAAATGAATATAGTTCCTTTGTTATCACATGTTATGTGTAATAGAATATGAATTCAATCACAGATGTGGCTAATTCAGGTGAGTGACCGTCACAAATATTTTATAAAAATCAAAGGTTACCCATTCTTCCCACATGGAGGAAGTACATCGAATGCTAGGTTTTTCAAGAATGAAAATCCGTTTTTTTACAGCATTCTCACTCCTACCTAAAGTCCTGGGTATTTATAATATTTTGCTTGGGCTAAACATACAGGTGGCTGATGTTTAGCTAAGTAGTTAAAAGTGTGGGTTTCCCAGAAATGAAAATCTATTCCCAACCCCACAGCAAAGCGATATGCATTAGTGCCCTTAGTTCCAAGACTGGAAGATCTGAGTAGTGCATGTCTAACTGAGAAATGCAAACATCATCTCAGTGAGGCAAACGGGAGGTCAGAGATTCATTTCCTTTCCTGGCCCAAGGGAATAGTACCACGTATTAAAAAACAATGCTGCAGAACAGGCTGGAAAAAAATCAGGAATCCAACTAGCTCAATCTAATTTCAGACACAGAAGAATTAGTTCCCTAAATTGTGAAGACCAGAATATCATAGCTTTATGTCACCTTCATCAAAGACTCAGGTTTGTGTGAATTGCTAAAGAAGACCAGGCAACACTTTGGGCTTCGCACTTCTTACTCCCTATCACTGAGTGTCACTTTTGGTGACTAGAACAGAAGGACCATAGGCAGCACTGCCTTCACCCTTCTCCATCAACACAAGCACTTTGGGGCCAAATACCCGAGGAGGCTCAGAGCACTCAGCCAAGGGTCTACCATGCCTCTTGTAGCCGTCATTGCAGTGCAGAACATCAACTTAAAGAAAGTCCTGGGCAGACTGAAAGTCCCAGAGACATTTGATTACTCCGTCATCCGCTGAGTCACTATCTGAACCCACACTGTTCCCTCTGAGCCACACACCGCCAGGCACCAGGTATTGGATTCTTACAGAGAGGAAAACCCTATAAAGCAGCAACTACTACCCCCCCCCCCCCCATTTTAGAGAGGTAAAAACTGAAACACAGAGGCACTTAGTAACTCAGAGCTATTAAGTAATTAAGCCATCTTTCTAACAAGGTCCACTGCATCCAATATGCATGCTTTTACCCACTATATTGCACTGTCTGCCTTCTTATTCTTATTCTTAGGGCTTAGTAAAGAAAGCCCACTTCACATTCTGAGACCTAAGGATTTGAATTACTTACTACTGAGGAGTTACTCAATATGCAGTCAAGATTTATCAACAGTAAAAGAGCTGACTAAATTCTTTTCATATGTCAAAATGATATCAAATACACCTACCATTAAGGGACTATTCCATTGCTTCTCAACTTAGGAACACTTAGAAATGTGTGGACATGGGGCGCCTGGGTGGCTCAGTGGCTTAAAGCCTCTGCTTTAAGCTCAGGTCATGGTCTCAGGGTCCTGGGATAGAGCCCTGCATCAGGCTCTCTGCTCAGCAGGGAGTCTGCTTCTTCCTCTCTCTCTCTTTGCCTGCCTCTCTGCCTACTTGTGATCTCTGTCTGTCAAATAAATAAAATCTTTAAAAAAAAGAAAAGAAAAGAAAAAAGAAAACACATTTCTTTGTTGTCATTAATCACGGGGTGCTACTGGCACCTAGTGGATAGAGGCCAGGGATGCAGCTAAAAATTTTAAAAAGCACAACACAGCTCACCCACAAAGACCTGGAATTTAAAAAAAAAAAAAAGTCAGCAGTGCAAAGGTTGAAAAACCTGAGGCCATGACAAAGAGTGTGGATGCAAAATCCTCACTGATCCAACAGGACACAGGTCCCACTACAGAGGCTAGTGACAGGTGACCATTCTCGTGGCCCCAAAAGTTTGGTGCCTGGGCTACACCTTCCCCTCCTCTATCAGCTCCCATAATCTGCTAAGCATGAAGACAGGGCTTTGAGATCCTAGATGGGCCAGTCTTGCACATTGCTACAAGTTGTAAGTATTTTAAGGGCAATGGTTGGAATTAATAGTAAAAACTAGACTTGGGCATTAACAGTTTATTATCCATACTAACCCACTGTCCATTTATCATACATAATTGAAAAGTGGCTCCATTCGTACCATAAACACACAGATTTATGATTCCCAAGAGTTTTAGTCTGTGAACAGGGAAGCCCAGGAAGAAGGCCTGTTGGTCAAGACAGGGCTGAGCTTCTGTATTGGTGCAACATGTTCACAGGTACCTGCAATTCAGTCTAAGAAGAGCATGCAGACATTTCTAATTTGAAAAATAATTAGCACAGCTCCTTATTTGAAGTATAAAACTACAGCATGCATTCAATTAGAAGTTAAACTGAAACATGTTTATCAAACTCTAACTGAAGGTGAAGTCAACAGGCCATAGTGGCCAGGAGTTAGGAGGTTCAAGTGAGATCTAATCGAGGCCTCATGATTATAGGCAACCAACAAGCAAAGCCCTCCTTGGGCCAGGGACCCCTGGGAGTCCTTGGTGGTATCCAAACCATCCGCAGCAGACCTGGGTTTCCCCCAGCAGCAGCAGTCTCCACCACTTACTAATTAGTGTCATTGTTTTCATCACCATAATGAATGGTCCAATTCTATCCCTCTTCCAGCACATCAATGCACAAGACAGAAAGTTCACTCAAAATCAAAAGTCACAAACACATTCATTTTACACATTTTTCAGAAACTAAGAAAGAAAATGGAGGTTTCTCCAAGCTGTGGTACCTGGAGGCTAACTGGAAAAACTGAAGGTAGCCACACCTTGCAGACCTTCAAAACCTAGAGGAAAAACACTTGGAAACTCACACACACACATGCACTTGCCCTTAAAGGGAAAAAAACAAAACAACAACAATAAAAAAACTGGCTAAGTGACTCCTAAAGACAAGATTCCAGAAACCCACAACTAACAACATACTCAATGAAGAGAAACTGAAACCCCTTCCTCTAAGATCAGGAACAAGATAAGGATGTCTGCTCTCACCACTTTTACTCAACATAGTATTGGAAGTGTTAGAGCAATCAGACAAGAAACAAAAGACATCCAAATGGATAAGGAAGAAGTAAAACTGTCACCAATGGCAGATGACATGTTGCTACAGAAAACCCTAAAGACTCCACCAAAAAACATAGAATAAATTTATTCAGTAAAGCTTAAGAGTACAGGGGCGCCTGGGTGGCTCAGTGGGTTAAGCCGCTGCATTCAGCTCAAGTCATGATCTCAGGGTCCTGGGATCGAGTCCCACATCGGGCTCCCTGCTGAGCAGGGAGCCTGCTTCCCTTCCTCTCTCTCTGCCTGCTTCTCTGCCTACTTGTGATCTCTAAATAAAATCCTAAAAAAAAAAAAAAAACCAGCTTCAGAGTACAAAATATACAGAAATCTGTTGTATTTCTATACACTAATAACAAAGTAGCAGAAAGGGAAATTAAGAAAACAGTTCCATTTATAATTGCACCAAAAAGAATAAATTACTTAGGAATAAACTTAACCAAGGAAGTCAAAGACCTATACTCTGAAAACTATAAAATACTAGTGAAAGAAATCGAAGATAATAAAAATGGAAGGATATATTATGCTCAAAGAATGGAAAATTAATGTTAAATATCCATATTACCTTAAAAATCTACAATTCAATATAACTCTTATCAAAATACGAACAGCATTTTTCAGAGAAGTGAAACAAATAATGCTAAAATTTGTATGGAACCTCAAATTACTCTGTAGAGCCAAAGCAATCTTGAGAGAGATGAAAAAAGATGGAGGTAGCACAATCCCAAATTTCAAGATATAACACAAAGCTAGAATAATCAAAATGGTATGGTCCTAGAACAAAAAGAGACACGTAGATCAATGGAACAGAATAGAGAGCCCGGGGGGGGGGGGGGGGGGGACACACTTTTATGGTCAGTTAATCCATGACGAGGAGAATTATACAGTGGGGAAAAGACAAGCTCTTCAATAAATGGTGCTGGGAAGATGGACAGCCACACACAGAAAAATGAAACTAGACCACTTTCTTATACCATACACAAAAGTAAACTCAAAATAAACACCTAATAAAGTCCTAAAAGAAAACAAAGGCCATAATCTCTTGGACATTTTTCTAGATATATCTCCTTAGTCAAGGGAAACTAAAGCAACAATAAATTACTGGGACTACACCAAAATCAAAGGCTTTTGTGCAGCAAAAGAAATCATTAGGGGGTCTGGGCAGCTCAGCCGGTTAAGCGTGTGCTTTAAGCTCAGGTCATGATCCCAAAGTCCACGGATTTAGCCCTGCATCAGGCTCCCTGTTCAGCAGGGAGTCTGCTTCTCCCTCTACCCTTCATCTCACTCCTGTTCTCTCTCTCACTCTCTCTCAAATAAATAAATAAAATCTCTTTAAAAAAAGAAGAACACATCAGAAAAGTGAAAAGGCAACCTACTGAATGGAAAAAAAGATATTTGCAAATGAGATCTCTGAAAAGGGATTAGTATCCAGTATTATATAAAACGTTCAGTTGGTTAAGCAGCTGCCTTCGGCTCAGGTCATGATCCCAGCGTCCTGGGATCGAGTCCCACATCGGCTCCTTGCTTGGCAGGGAGCCTGCTTCTCCCTCTGCCTCTGCCTGCCACTCTGCCTATGCTCGCTCGCTCGCTCTCCCTCTCTCTCTCTGACAAATAAATAAATAAAATCATAAAAAAAAAGTTCTTCTTTAAAAAAAAACAAAAAAACTTACACAATTCAACACAAAAACAAAATAATGTGATTTAAAAATGGGCAGAGGATTGAATAGACATTTTTCCCAAGACATCCAGATGGCTAACAGACATATGAAAAAATGCTCAACATCACTGCTCAGCAAGGAAATACGAATCAAAAATACAAGGAGATGACTGTCAGAATGGCCACTGTAAGAATCTGGAGCCCAGCAGAGAAAATAGGTTTCTGAGAAGCAAGGGGAAGCAGTAGTAAGTTACAGAAGAAAAAACAGTAGCTTTACAAAATAAACTAGCATGCTTATAATGAATTCTCCACCCCTCCCCCAAACACACCTAAGACCTAAAAGCAGAGGACATTGCTTACACCAAGGAGTCACAACGTTGGGGAGAGAAGCAGGACCAAGAGTCAAGGTGGAAGACCTTCTAAGATATCCAACTGACCAGAGAATAAGAAAGGCCAGAAGCCTCTTGACAGACTTAGAATACTACTGAATAGAAAGTACTTTTTAAATACAATATATCTTATGAAATAATCAATAACATAAAAATTATAAAATATGGCTATAAGACTGAGTAAGCTGCTATACAATAATCCCCTATCTATTCAACTCATTCTAACATCTTTGGAGACCATCTAGGATATGACATATTGGTACCATAAAGGGGAAAGAAAAAAAAAAAAAAAAAAGGCAGGGGAGAGAAATCTGCAATAATAAGAAAATAGCTTTAATAAGTTTAGAAATGTACACAATTACACACATCTTTTTTTTTTTTTCCCCCTTAGAGAGAGAGAGAGAGCATGCATTCAAGCAAGGGGGTGGGGGGAGGACAGAGAAAGAGAGAGAAAGATAATCTTAAGGAGACAGAGCACAATACAGGGCTCGATTCTAGGACATGGAGATCATAACTGGAGAAGAAATCAAGAGTTGGACGCTTAACCAACTGAGCCACCCAGGCGCCCCTGATAACACACAACTAAACTATGTCTATTGACATAGAATGATCTAGAAAACAAATATTTATGTCCTACAAAAATATCTGTGGCACCTTGGTTTTTCCAATTTTTGATGCTGAGATGGTAAGGAGGGATGATATCAGATATCATATCATATTGTTACTTTGTAAGAACTAACAAAGGACAGAAAGATGATGCTCGTCACGGGTTAGTAAATGGGTATTGATAAGAGTAATCTGAAAGCAATCCATTCTCCATATACATTCGTTTCTAATTATAAGATATTTTAAATATATGAAAATAAAAGTACACCAATTGATACTGGTAACACCAATGCACCCAACTGCTAGGTGTTAACTGATAATAACATGGTTGTTTCAGAATTTAAGACATGAAATACCAGAGACACAGCTAAAGCCCAACTACCCTAAGCCATCCCTTGCTCCTCCTTCCCTCCCCAGGAGTGAGCCTGGTCCTGAGTTACGACCAGGTCATGCTCAGTAATGTTGTGCATCACATACAGTATAACTCCACAGAGCTTAATCTCCTTGTTTTGTTTCTAAAGAGAACTTCTGACCTTTATAGGAATATTCTAGGTAAATATAAGGTGTTCTTTACCACTTGTTCTCAAGTAGACTTCTATATTGTAATGAAATCTATAATGCATAAACTCTGAAAGATCTTTGATTTCCAGGTTATCTAAAAGCAGGTTATTTCCAATCTCGAGTTGCAATTATAGCAAGGAAAGCCACATTTTTAATCCTCCTCACCAAATATTTATGAAATGTCTATGTTCAGGGCTTGAAAAAAGAATTTACTACTCAAAGAGGGATCACCAGGCTAGCAGCATCAGCATCACACACAAATCCTGGCCTCCGGAATCTGAGTCTTTCCATTAGCATGATCTCCAGACAACATGCCTGCACATTAAAGTCTAGAATGGTTTAAAGAACTCAGAAAGGTGACAACATAGACCAAGGCTGAACCAAATCAACCACCATTCTGCCAAACTTATCTTCTTCCTATCAGACAATATGGCTTTCAGGAGTTCTGTCTGCAAAGTCCACACATCGGTCTCATTAGACTGGTGGCTCTCGACCACCGCAGACCAGGCCTCCTAGAAGACACTTGGCAATGCCTAGAAACATTTTTGTCATAACCCGGGGGGACAGGTGCTACTGGCATCTAGTAGATAGAAACCAGGGATACTGCTAAACATCCTACAATGCAGAAGGCAGACCTCCACAACAAATAATTACCTGGCCCAAAATATCAACAGTGCAAAGGTTTTTGAAAAAACAACTAAAACTAAAACTGAAACTCTTCCTCAATTTCGACTAAAATAATCAGTCAACTGCAGTAATTTAAGGAACTGATTTGAGCATCCACATCCCATGGGGTAAAAAATAAACCAGTAACTATGAACAACTTCACATCCAACACTCTGAAGAGTGTAAAGTTCCCACAAGACCTCATACCAGGGGCGCCTGGGTGGCTCAGTCAGTTAAGCATCTGCCTTCAGCTCAAGTCGTGATCCCAGAGTCCTGGAATAGAGCCCCACATCAGGCTCCCTCCTGAGCAGGGAGCCTGCTTTTCCCTCTCCCGCTGCCCGTTCCCACAGCTTGTACTCTCACTTGCTCAAATAAATAGAACCTTTAGAAAAAGAGAGAGTTCATACAAAATCAATAATCATCAACACTGACAACCAAGACCAATATAGTAAAACAACAAAGGTACATGTTGTAATATTTCATAATTATACAACCTAAATTCTAAAAATACATTGCTATCACATATCCTTGTGTAATAAAAACATTCCAGTATTCACTTAATTTTTCATTTTTCTCCTACCATACAGGATGATTAGTGAAGAAACACTACGGCCACTTCAAGATGACAAGCCCACACTGGACTAAATTGTTTCACTGAAACAAAACCTTCTATCAAAAAAAGAAAAAAATTAAGGTAAATGAAAAGACTGTCTAGATTACCAAGAGCTTTATTAATTTCATGAAATTTCTTCTCCAGAGAAAGAATTATGACACTAAGAATGGTGGAAGAAGATGGTCCATATGTAAGAACGAGAGAGGTCACTGTGTATAGTTACACAAAAGAGGAGTAAATAGTCTCAGGCTGACAAAGCATGTTTTTATTAAAGTGAATATTTCTGGAGTGACCAATGCTTTGTATGACCTGTATTGACTAAATTCTGCCTACTAAAGAGAGCACCCAGAGGTTATATGTAACTCTCTACACTTTGAAATACTTAAAGTACCACAATCCTCAGACCTTATATCTTGCTAAGGAACAAGGGCACTCACTTTAAATTAGAATAAATCTGTGGCACTAAGCCACAGTTCTAGCTGTGCAGCAAGATTGAAAGAAAGCAATTCACGGACTCCTTTGAGACTTTAATAGCTATGTTTTGGTCTCATAAATCTCATTCTGCCACGTTCTTTAATTATGTTACCAAAGACCCAAGTGACGGAAGAAACTAAAATATTTCACTCCATTTCATTGCCCTTTACCTGGATTTGTGGGACAAGGAAGTCCCCCACAGGGGGGACTTCTCCCCCTAGGAGAAGCTAAAGACACACTCTTAACTGTTCCTTTTTTTAAAAGTTCTGCCACATATAGAAATCTTTCTTCACTGTAGTCTCAAGAATTTAGGTAGCATTGTTTACTTTCCTAAAGCTTTCAGTACAGAAATTCTAGATGAACTCCAAAGTAACTACATGGGCGTGACTGACTGGACCTCCACAAACTGCCTCACCAGATCCTTTCCCACTTTTTCTTCCTTTGCCTGTCTCTCATCTTTAACGGGATGGGACAAGCTGCTTAGAAAGAGTGAACCAACCAAGAGCCAGGAACAGAAAAGGAAGGGTAGTTGGATCACATGAAGACATCTTTGTTTGCTTTCTGAATCACTTGGTTCTTGTTTTGTATCAGTGTATAAAACCAGCATCAATATGTGACTATATCCTCCACTTATGAAATGATTTGAAGTTTTAGTTAGGACCCTTCATCAGGACATTGAGTCATCTCTACATTAAAGATGAGAGACTGGGCAGATGTTACTAGGTCGAAGTGACACAAACAGGTCTCTGCCATGATCTTGTCTAGCTTTCCATCCAACACATATTCCTGCCTTTTGGTTTCAATATATAATTGTCCTCAGTTCCTGTAGATGCCTCAAGATAGCTTTGTTTTCACACATCTCTCAATTTATCACTGTATAAAAGGCTGCCATACTCTGAGACACTAAGACCAAGTACAGTAAAACATGAATTAGAGGACACAATGCCCTACCACAAACACCAATGCTCAAGAAAATAAATATTTAACAGTTTAAAAATTACTACCAGAATTGTCTTGGGCTTACTTTCAGCTCATTCCTCATGTGGAGTGTACCTTTGTCTCTGCTGTGCCTAACCAAATAACAACACAAGCAACAGTGATACCCTGCTCTTTTCCCCAATCAGCATGTATCAAACCTTTCTAACCTAAAACAGCGACTCTTACCTGTGATTGCTTCAAAACAGCAAGAAGGAGTTTGAGGGGAAAAGACCAACCAAGCCTTTAGTATTCACTCCATTTCAGAAGGCTCTTCTGCTCTAGAAGTTCACCTGGATCAGTTGTGCTCCTCCATCAACCTCAAAGAGAGGAGGGGAGCTAGGAGGCAATAATGCACATCACAAGAGCATCTGTGCTCAGATTCTCAAAACTTTCAGGATTCTGAGAACGCAGTTCTGGACCCATGACATCAGGCCATCAGGAGAGAAGACCAATTATTTAGTAGATACACTCACTGCCATAGTAGACACTTAAAAACAGAAAATGTAGCCCTTTGCTTACTACCTAAAATTTGGAACAGGTTATAGAAAACCTACAGAGAAGCAAATGACTACAAACTACTATGATCACAGCCAAGTGTGCAAGAAGTGAGATTCCCTTCCAAAGGAAGTGCAAGGAATGGTAAAATCAAATGGCTAAGAATATTTCCACTTTTGCCGTATGGTATGCATGAAGAAGAATACACAGAACCAATGTATTCTTGTGTAAGAAATAGCACACCAAGGAGCGCCTGGGTGGCTCAGTGGGTTGAGCCTTTGCCTTCAGCTCAGGTCATGATCTCGGGGTCCTGGGATCGGGCCCCACATCCAGCTCCCTGCTCAGAGGAGAGCCTGCTTCCCTTCCGCCCTCTCTCTGCCTGCCTCTCTGCCTACTTGTGATCTCTGTCAAATAAATAAATAAAATCTTAAAAAAAGAAAATAAAAGAAAGAAAGAGAGAAAGAAAGTAAGAAATAGCACACCAAGTTCGCACATATGATTGTTTTATTTGGAATGTGATTGAATTTCATACCCACATTTCCAAACTTAACTTTCTCACATGTCCCTCGTTTTACTAACATAGTCACTCACTCACTATGTTATAAAACACTGTGCTTGGCACCAGGAATACAAAGATAAATAAGATATATTCTCTGATCTCAAAAGAACCATTATCCTCTACAATCATTCTTTCCCACGATCCCTGGCTACCTATAAATTTCTTAAGAGCAAGGATTCATGTCTTAAATTCCCAGATTGCCTGTCCTTTTATTACACAAATATTTTAACTATCTAATGTCCTAAATATAATGCTAGAAATACAATGGTTAAAAATGACATGATCTCTCTATGAAAGGGCTTACCACAAAAGGGGGGGAAAAAAATGGAAGGGGAAATGAGCTTTGAGACAAAGAGAAAGGCACAGAACCAGGAGCACACTTACAAAAGGACCTCACACCCAACCAAATAAAAGGTAGGAGAGTCAGATTTTCTAAAGGAAATGACACCCAACCTGAACCTCAAGAATGAAGGGAAGTTAATGTGCCAGAAGGTAGCAAAAAGGGTTTCCAATGAACGAAAGTTTGCGTAAAGGTCCAAGGTGAGAGAAATCACGGAACCTAGATGGGTTCAGGAACTCATTGCTGAGGATGCAAGAAGCAGGGATCAGAACAAGAAGGGACATGGGCAGGTTGGCATTCAAGAGTTAAGGACTTTATCCTGAGGCCAAAGAATGACACTGGAGGGTTTTAAGCAAGATATGGACGTTTCATAAAAGATGGACGCTGAACATTTGCTTTGATGAATCAAATAACCTTACAAAGAAGTTCTAATCTTTCTTGGGCTCTAAAACAATATGTCTGACACCAGAGAAGAATATACAGGATTCCCTAACAAAAGAAGGTTTGGGGTTAATACTTAGTGTTGGCCAATAAAAATATGATGCAAACTACCTATGCAATTTTAAATTTTCTAGTAGCCATATTCTTAAAAAAAAGTAAAATTACATGAATAAACTCTTGTAAAAAATAGTAAAAAACTGAGATATTTTACTTTTCTGGAGGGGGTACTAAGTCTGTGAAGTTCAGTGGGCATTTTACAGTTACATCACATCTCAATCTGGATGGATCACATTATGTGCTCTATAACCACAAATGGCTAGTGGCTACCATGTTAGAGCAAATCGAGAATATTTCACAATTTTCTGGAATTTTTAAGGTATATTTATCATCTGTATTCTTTTTCTACTTTATAAGAATAACACAAATCAGTTTTTCAATGGAAAAAATAACACAAACTCCATTTTGGAAGATACTCATAATCCCATACTCACAATACCAGCTTCATTTGGATGTATATCTATTTTTTTAAAGATTTTATTTATTTATTTGACAGACAGAGATCACAAGTAGGCAGAGAGGCAGGCAGAGAGAGGTGGGAAGGGAGGCTCCCCCCTGAGCAGAGAGCCTGATGTGCGGTTTGATCCCAGGACCCTGGGATCACTATCCGAGCTGAAGGCAGAGGCTGTAACCCACTGAGCCACCAGGCGCCCCTGGATGTATATGTTTATAGGATACTATCCTATGTCCCAAATGGATGTAAGATAGGTTTTTAAAAAGTTCAGGTCTTTCAATAGCCCCTAAACTTAATATATTAAACAGACTTCTGGATAAAATGGTTTTTTTAGTTTTGTTACTTTTTGAGACTATATTCAAATGAGTACTTCTGGGGCACCTGGGTAGCTCAGTCAGTTAAACATCTGCCTATCTGCCTTCAGCTCAGATCATGACCTTAGGGTCCTGGGATGGAGTCCTGCATCGGACTCCCTCCCTCTTCCTCTGTGCCTCCCCCTCCTGCTTGTGCTCTCTATCTCTTGCTCTAATAAATAAATAAAATATATTAAAAATAATAAATAAGTAAATAAATAAATGAGTACTTTCTAGAACTTGGGAGTCTTAAAAGGAACTGTTACCATTTTAAGAAAACGTTGATACTGGGCGCCTGGGTGGCTCAGTGGGTTAAGCCGCTGCCTTCGGCTCAGGTCATGATCTCGGGGTCCTGGGATCGAGTCCCGCATCGGGCTCTCTGCTCAGCGGGGAGCCTGCTTCCTCCTCCCTCTCTCTCTCTGCCTGCCTCACCATCTACTTGTGATTTCTGTCAAATAAATAAATAAAATCTTTAAAAAAAAAAATTTTTAAAAAAAAAAAAAAGAAAGAAAACGTTGATACCATTACCTACAGCTCTCAGAATGTCCTGCTTCTCCCATTTCTCTTTCCTGTCATCTGTCTACTCTATTCTTCCCTTTTCAAAAGGACGGAAGAGATGAAGGGAGGGAGGGAGGCAGAGAGGAGTGGGTGTCTAACTAATATGGAGCAAACACTTAATTTCAAGAATGTGACAAGTATATCCACTTGTCTTTGTTCGATTATTCAACAAATTATTTATTAGACGCTATAAGTGCCCTTTGAGTGACTGCCTGACATTGCTTCCCAGGACTCACCTCCAGAAGTTACACGATGATCAATTCCACCACCACACAGCCTCCAGAGGAGTCCTGCTCCCAGAATATCCTCATCACTCAGCAGATCATTCCTGTGCTGTACTTTGTGGTCTTCGTTGCAGGGACCCTTCTCAACGGTGTATCTGGATGGATATTCTTCTACGTGGCCAGCTCCAAGAGTTTCATCATCTATCTCAAGAACATTGTTGTTGCCGACTTTCTGATGAGCCTGACCTTCCCCTTCAAGATTCTTGCTGATTCGGGACTCGGGCCGTGGCAGATCAATGTGTTTGTGTGCAGGGTGTCTGCTGTGCTCTTCTATGTCAACATGTACGTCAGCATCGTGTTCTTTGGGCTCATCAGTTTCGACAGATACTATAAAATTGTAAAGCCTCTTTTGACTTCTTTCATCCATTCAGTAAATTACAGCAAACTCCTGTCAGTGGTGGTCTGGATGCTCATGCTCCTTCTGGCTGTCCCCAACATTATCCTGACCAACCAGAATGCTACTAGCGGGAAGGTGACGCATATAAAATGTGTGAAACTTAAAAATGAACTGGGACTTAAGTGGCACAAAGCATCAAACTACATCTTTGTGGGCATCTTCTGGATTGTGTTTTTTCTGTTGATCATTTTCTATACTGCCATCACGAGGAAAATCTTCAAGTCCCACCTTAAGTCCAGAAGGAATTCCATTTCAGTCAAGAAGAAATCTAGCCGCAATATATTCAGCATCATGTTCGTGTTTTTTGTCTGTTTTGTACCTTACCACATTGCCAGAATCCCCTACACACAGAGCCAGACAGAAGCTCATTACAGCTGCCAGTCAAAAGAAATTTTGCTCTATGTAAAAGAATTCACTCTGCTACTATCGGCTGCAAACGTATGCCTAGATCCTATTATTTATTTCTTTCTATGCCAGCCATTTAGAGAAATATTATGTAAGAAACTGCACATCCCATTAAAAGCTCAGCATGACTCAGAAACTTCCAGAACCAAAAGAGGAAATATAACGCATGAAAGCACAGACACTTTGTGAATTCCCACCTCCTTTCAAATAAAATACATGTACACATATTGCAATCTTCAGTTACATAAGACTAAGTAAGAAACATGTCCATGCTCTGGGGCGCCTGGATGGCTCAGTGGGTTAAAGCCTCTGCCGTCGGCTCAGGTCATGATCACAGGGTCCTGGGATCAAGCCCCACATCACCTGCCTCTCTGCCTACTTGTGATCTCTCTCAGTCTAAATAAATAAAATCTATTTAAAAAAAAAAAAAAAGTCCATGCTAATAAGTATCATCTCTAGGCATTACAATCCAATTTAGAATAATAATAAAAAGAAAATACACGTTTCCCTGCTTTTTTATAACATCAAAGAATAAAGTAATACAGGCGTTACTCCACTTTATTCCATTGAAACAGAAGATTTAAATCACTAGCCTGGGTCAGTTAATGTAGAAATCAGAATAGCATAAAGAAAATAGGAAGCTATCAAGATAATTCACTGGGGCATCTTCCTTCTCTAAATACAAGGATTAAGTTATGTGATTCTTTTCAACAGGGTCACTAAAGATCAACTTAAAAGTAAGCACAGTTTGATAAAGAACTAGGGACCTGTTTGTAGTGAAAAAGTCAAGTGTTTTCTGATTTGAAGACAAGCAGACCAAGAAAATCACTTAAGAAATCCACTACTGATTTATCTATCTCATGGCATTTCAAAGGAAAGTTGATATAAATTCTCTTCTTTGCAGGAAAAAAAAAAGTAATTTTTCTGGTAGCACTCTGAGAATAAAATAAGATACATTTTAAATATGTTTTATCTGAAGACTTATTAAGCCACTACATGAGCCTGCAACTCTAGTGTTAAAATACTTCTAGGTGGACTCTATTGAAGGAAGCTGGATATTGATAAGTGCTGCCAGTAACTTCCCCTGTTCAATGGTATAGGGAAAAAATACGTTGACTGGGACAAAGGCACACACATACATACATAGTGTGTACATACATATATCTAGGGGCAGGAGAAGCAGTTTTCTTAGAAAGCAACTGGACTTGAAAAAAAGAAAATCTAAGATTTAAAATTATGAGTGAAAAATTAAACATAAAATGAAAATTTATATATGTCACATTGTTTTTGAAAAAGCATTTGAATTTAAAGTGTGCAGATATGAGATATGGTTACTAGCTTGTAAGTTATCAAAACTAAATTATTTTTCTGCTATTAGCCGGCTAAAAGATATCCAGACCATCTTCCAAATGTTCTTCACAAACATTTTTTAAGTCAAGTGCATATACTTTTTTCCTCTTGCTGTAATATATACTAATAAAGTGAGTATTTTCAATAGCGTTTGGTTTTTCTTTATTAAAAATCAAGGTAGACGCGGCACCTGAGTGTCTCATTCGGTTAGGTCTCTGCCTTTGACTCAGGTCATGATCCCAGGGTCCTGGGATCAAGTCTCACATCTAGTTCCCTGCTGAGTGGGGAGTCTGCTTCTCCCTCTCTACCTGCCCCTCCTCCTACTTGTGCTTTCTCTCTTTCTCTCAAATACATAAATAAAATCTTTTAAAAAAACAAAAAAAAACTTTTAAAAATTACGGTAGGAAAAAATAATGCCAATTCTCTTCATAGTCATGACATGGGTGGTTTCTTTAATACCCTAATTATGCATAAAGGAAGGAAGACAGTTACCTAGAATAGTCAGAATTTTTATTTGCCACAGACTTTCCAAAATAACTATTTCATATGCTCTGGGACCTCAATAGATTTTGAGAAAAACTCGGAAAATACACCTCACATTAAAGAAGAGCTAGGAAGGTATTTACTCTGTGTCCACATTCCAGCCTCATAAAAACTCTCTGCTCCCAAATGTGGGTCAAATATCCTCTCTCAAAAAGAAACAAATCACCAACCTACGACAAACATGCTTGGTAAAACTAAGCTTGCCATTTATGTTTGGCTAAATACATCTGCAAAAGAAACTGGCTGTTCTTACTCTTCACAGTTCCCACTGGCCAGGGCAAATGAATCAACACTGGTGTTTCACATGCGTCCCCGCCAACCCTACACACAGACACTGGGCCATAGGAGAAAATGAAAGTAAAAAAGAAAAGGAGGAGCACCAGATAATGTCTAAAGCAGATGGGTAATGCGGACATCAAGGTTTTTCAGGAAACAACACGCAATCCAGGTAAGAATAAAAGCAACCATTGATTAACAGTTACTGCATATCGGGTCCAGAATTAAAATAAATAGAGTAGAGCGATGGCAACAGTGGATCAATCCAGAAACTTCCCTGAGGTAACCAGTACTTTTTTTTGTTTTTTAAATTATGCTATGGAGTAATTTCTGTAGCTAGTTTATAATACAGTTTTATAATATATATTTTCCTCTAAGAAAGTAAATTAACACAATCATATTGCAGAAACAGTTAAAGTATTTTTAAAAAGTGACAAATGTGAAAGGAAAGCCATATGTTGTTAAAGTGGCTCTTCTGTGGGGATGTCCTTCATGAAAAGATAATTTGCATGCCACTGATATCTTGCAGAGAACTGGTGAGCAAAAGGTACTAATAGCTTTGTACTGTTGAAGACCATACCATACCAGTTCTCTCCCAACCCCTCCCCACACAAACCTCACAGTGCGGTTTACCCAAAAGGAAATCTCGTATCACTCTGGGAGGATGGTCTGATGTCATAGTTATTTTTTGTATTAATAAAGATACTTCTTCTTGTTGTTGTCCAGAGTCAGAGGATAGAAATAGCAGCAATGGATTTAAGGACAGAATAGAGAGCTAATGGCAAATACTTTATTAACATTATCAAGTAGAAACAAAACTTGTATAAGGGTGTTTTCTAGAATTTCTGGGTTAATCTTCCAGAGGAAGTCAATGTATCAGAATTGTTTAATTTGTAGGTGACCAAAATATACAACTAAAACTGGACTTCTGCAATAAAAAGAGATATACTGGCTAACAGACCTAAATGTCCCAAGTTGTCATTATAGCTTAATTTAAGTGCTGATTGGGGGCCTCAGCTGATGTAACAAAAGCTGGTTTATAGCATTTTTGCAGCCACCTTCCACAGTATTAGGAACTCAAAGGAAGCTGTGGGCTCTTTTTCTGTGGTAGCAAAATGAAAGAAGCATTTCTAGACCTTAAATCTTCACAGTCAGTCCCCCAGAGAATTTTTCAGAAACCTGGAACTTGGCTTTCATTGGATCATACCAGCTTATTTTCCATTCCAATCTGTGGCCAGTGGAATCTGACATGCTGGTTATCAGTTATGGCCTGACCCTGATATGAGAGGCAGAGTGGGCACTGTGATAGGCCTATGGACAAGAACCGCAGAAAGTGGGTTTCTCAAAGAAGTCTCGTTTTTACTGCTGAGAAAACAGAGTCCAGAGGCTGCGGAGATAACGAACAGATGAGCACCCCTAGCAGCAGGCAGCCTTTTGTAAACAACCACTGTCCGAGTCACCTATCTCAGTGGGCAGCTTTCATGGGTAAACTTAGATGATTATGATGTTTGTTTCCTGATTCTTATCACAAAAGTTTCTTTTATTAAAAAAATAAAAAAAAAAACTTCAGAATATTTCCATATAGGTAGCTGACTCAATTACACAACAAAATGGAATCATGGTTCAGTTAAAATCTAAGAGTTCCTATTAATGGGGGATTTTTAGACATAGTCAAGAGCCATTTTCGAACACCTTTCTATTAGATTTCTGCAGTCCCTAAGTTGCGAAACAGCTAGTGGTGTACCATCTTCTACCTTAATTACTGTCCCAACAAATAAAAGCATGGGGAAGCAACTGGCTCCAGCTAAGGGCCTGCCTCTTGGTGAGGCAAAAGCTCTCAACTCACTATCGTTCCCAGCTTTCCTTGCTTTCTATTGTTTCTTACACACTGTGTTTCAGGCCTTCTTTTCCAGCATAGGCATCTAAGTTTAGAAGCCGCCCTGGGCACCCTGAGCACTCGAGGACTCGCATGACAGCTTTCTCTACAGTAGGACCCGGAATATGTTCCCT